>NC_136226.1:31932638-32566770 GCF_963402885.1 Antedon bifida
AACTTATCTTAAAAACTAAAATGTGTTTTAAATAAAAGTTAGGCTTACTATCAATAAGAATATCTTGAACAATTGAAAAGTTACTCTATCGCATCTCTAAATATAAAAACTCAGAATAAATAAAATGTTGATTATCAAATAATCTAATGCCGTGGAACAAATTGAATCCAAAACTGCCTTGTAATACCAATTAAGAAAAAAAAATAGATGACTAGTAGAATATTTACAAGTGCTTATTAAACATGTGAATCTTAAAATTGAGATAATTAAACATTATAATGTCAGCCATGACTCTAGTAATGGTTTAGAATGGTTTACTGGGTCTTTACAATTCATTCACCCATCATGCAATATTTCCAACCTCGGATCTTTATCTTGTTCATTATTAGATTAAAAATGTTGATTTAATGTCATAAAATTGAGAAAAACAAGGCAATCATAATTTTAGAAGAATTATGTAAAACATTAAATAGAAAGATACTAATGAAATAGAAAGTTACTAATGAAAAAACCATGAACTTGAAAAGGTTTTACAAAAACCGCAATTTTAGAATATTCTAAAAGCGACGATTTTATACATTTTTTTTCTTAACAGTTTTTGCATCCTTTTCAAAGCTATTATCATTTTGTGGTAACTGCATTTATGATTAAAAATGTTCATCTGGTTTTGGATATCCATGAGTTAGTAGTTCTTTTTGCATTTATAATACTATTTGCCCTGCCAAAATAGTCTCATTGTATCTCGTACCATATGCATTAATTATCTATCTAAGCACTCACAGCATTAGCATAAACCAACTGATGCTGATCAGTATATGCTCACTATTACTGGCTGAATTGCAAATACATGCGGCACTGAATCACACTATAAATCTAACTACGCTGTAAAAATAGCTGATCTTTGATAAACCTGAAAGGCATCTACTTAACTATTTGGAAAAGATTGTTTATCAGCAATTTAACTACATGCCCCGATATGCCTAGTAATTTAATGGAAGACCAAGATCAACATTGACACTAAATACAAGGATGATTACCTACCAAAATAATCCTCCTTTTTTGAAAAATTAATCTTGTGTAACAACAGTAACCATGATAATTGTTGCTTCAATAAAACTTGGAATTTAAGTACCACTCCACTCCACCACTTATGAATTGATAAAATATTAAATAAATATTAAATGTTTATGATTAATTATTAACTTTTATTTTTTAAACAATATTTTTTACACGCTACAACAGGTTCAAAGCTCAGTCTAAATGGGATGTTGTGTAAAAATTATTTTAAAATTTAAAATGTTTGTTTGTTGGGATACTGTTTCTGTCTGAAAAAAATGAATTGGTACATAAATATTTATTTTTAAAAAATGCCACTCGACTTTTTGACATAACAGTTAATTATTGTTCTTTCTTCCTTAAATGATGCTTTTTTATTGATAATCTATTTAATTAATAATTTAAGAAATATAAACGTGCGCGTAAAAATGAATTGGCGTGTGTAGTAAAATTAATTAAAATAATAATTCTTAATATTAATCATACATGACAACGGTACTCATGAAAATACTGAATCCAATCTAGTGTAACCACTAAATACAATGTAACACAGAAACAACCCCGTTCATATCAAACTTAGGGCGAAATAAATTTACTAGATTAGCGAGATGATGTCGCCATACTTCGATGTGAATGAATTATTATGGCGAGTTGAACATATTTCCTCATATGTACTTACTTAACTTAAAACTAAGTCAAGGGTATTGTAATCAAATTATGAAAATTCATTTAATGATTCCAGTTGTTTAAAAACAATGCACAGATGTCTACAGTATGAGGAAATGACTAGTATTAGTATTTACAGTAAGCATTTATTACTTCAGTATGTGTACTCACAATCTGTGTAAACAGTCAAATGGTTTTATTAATATTAAAGCAAACATAGTAAAACTAAAACATTAAAGGCATAACATTAAAAAAATGTCCTTTTAACAATTCTAGAGACCAGTCTTCATGTTGCGATTGATGTGCCCACATATGTACATGATGATGTCATATAACTACCATATTTTGGCATATCACTACCATATTTGGCAACATCACACTTTTTTTGTCAAACTACTGTAGTTTGATAGTGTAGACAGAGCTTAAGACTAAGAGTGTTTTCAATGGTATTTATTAAAGTAATATACAGTAGATGGCAAATAACATTGTAGACCTCATTTAAAAAAAAAATAAACAGTTAATTTCTAAGATCAATCTTAATGTATTAAAGAAAGGCATTTTACTCTAAAACGTTAAAACATTTTAATTAAAAATGGCAAGATTTTTAAACACTTTGTCTTATATAATTGAAAATTATGTGAATAAATGAAGTACAGTTATCACCCAAACAGTATTAACATTTTTACAGTTGATCACTTATTTATTCTCTAGTGTTTTGCAATGACACGCTCGCTCTGTAGAAAAACGGCTTCATTTCTCAGTATCAGTCATGAGAATATAATGATTGATTGGCTAAGGGAAATTGACATAACGAAGCAAAGAATTGCATTTAAAGTTGGAAATAAATTTATAAATGATGCTCTTCTAGAAAGGAAGAAATTAAATTCAAAATGACATAATTAGCATATTAAATTAGTGATTTTAAAATGTAGGTAATGATAATTTATCAGTGACTTTAGACCACATGTGTCTTGATCAGAAGGTGTATTTATTAAATGTTAAACATTGACATCATTTCATTATTGCATTACTATACTTATGAACATTTATGAATATTATTTTTTTAAACAAAGTCAAATTTATTGATGCAACAACAGAAAAATTGACTTTTGAATGGGATTTCTGAAAGAATTAAGCCGAGTGCAATTATTTTACAGTTCATGAACAAACACATTTGAACTGATTTCTATTTTGGCAGGAAATGTGGTTAAAATCAATAACTGATGCTGGCTATAATTTCATTACAACTGTTGAAAAATAAAAGAATTATTGGACAAAATTATGGAGGATTATTTTATTTTTTCCTGATAAAAAATGTCTGTATAAACATTTATTCAGTTAAAACATGATTGTAACAATTATTTGTATCAACATTCTTGATATTCTCACACATACAAACACTACACAATACAGTATATACACAAAAAGCCAAAAGAAAAAGAAAGCAGACAAAATAGGAAATAATGTATTGGCTCATTAAACTAAAATGAATGTGCAAAAGATCATTAATTTCATGAACATAGCTGTGTAATAATAATTTTTACCTTGAAAATGATAATAACTTACTTGAATGTCCTTCTTCTAGGGTGTTAAGGTTATTCTGAAACTGGAAATCTTCAAATGTTTTGCTCTTTTTATCTTCTGGGGTCTTCAGGGGTCGGGAGGCCGGCCTACGAATATGTCGCAGTTGAATTGGCAAGGATTTAGGCCGGGAAATGTTATTCGTTCTTCGTACCCGTCGTTGAACAATTCCATTCTCCATTTCAGAATCACTCTTCTTTTGCATTAACTCTGTCCAGTGTGTACCTATAATATCATTTGTTTCTTGAATATTCAAAAAGTTTTCATTTTTAGGGCTTGGGGTGGCTTTTTTTTGTAAAATATCAGCAAAAGTTGTGACAGATTCATAGTTTTCTGTTCCAAACTTTTTCCAAGTTAACTTTATAGAAGAATTTGTCAACGGTGATTGTTTTGAAAGTGTAGTCAAGATAGTCTTTTCACTTGTTGCATTAGTTGGATGTTTATCTGGAGAGATGTTTGCTTTCCGTAAAGCAACTCTTTGGAGTTTAGGTGAGGTTCTGTTTAACATATCAAGTGTAGATTCTCGAGGTTTATTACAGACGTCTGTGTCAATTGGTTCTTCTTGGGCGATCTCAAAAGCTTTGTACAACGTTGAATAACTTTCTGGACTTTGAGAGACGGCAGACACCTTGACAGAATCAGATTCTGTAGTCTCTTGCATACTGTTTGTACCATCTGACATCAATTGTCTTTTTTCTTCAGAGTTCCTATCAAAAACGTCTTCATTTTTTGATATCTCCTTCTTACTTTCTTCAACACTTTCAACATCAGTATCTGGACAAGAGTTAAGTCCTGATAACCGACTTATAGGAGAATCATCTGGTTCTGTCTGCACTACTTCCACGGCATCAACAAAGTGTTCATTATTAAGACTATCAAGACTCATACTAGAGATGCCATGCTGCAGACATTCTAGTGGTTTTGTAAGATCCAAGAGGTCATTGTTCATTTCCATATTCAATATTGGAGGAGATATAAATGTGTCAGTGTTACTGATTCCACTCAGAGGTGCCATTGTGGTCGATTCGTCCTCTGGGAAGGCGGCTTCTAGCAGTTGGGACAATGTCGCATTCTCATTATTATCCACCGACGATCCACTTGTGAGATCCATAGCAACTGGTGATGTCTTGTTGGTCATCAGCGATGACCAGTGGAAAGGCCACACCAGACCTCCCTGTGGCATTGTGACTGCCAACATCTAAAACTCAACTGAAAGATTAAAAAAATAAATTTGTTAAAATAACAATCATCTTGTGTGCACATATTAGTTTGATACTTTATGCACTGCTCTGTCTACACTTATAAAACTAGTTTGTGCCCAAATATGATAGTGATATGACATCATCATGCCCATATATGGGCACATGACATTTTTTTGTCACAAAAATGTTGATAGTGTAGACAAGGCTTTATATAACATTAATATTCTCTTGTAATGTTTCTAGTGCAATTTGGGAATGGTTTATTTGTACCTGATGTTATTAACAATATCATCAAATTCACTGACGCAATTTGGTTACGTTTTTGTCAATGAAAAGTTGAATAATAAAACCACCAAAAGCAACTAATGTATCTTAATACTAAAAATAATAATACTAAATATGTACTATCTAATTAAAATAAACAAACACAATCAATAATGCATTTAAATTTCATTCCACTAATCTTTCTGTGTACACAGTAGTCGGTACTAAAATATTTACTGTACAGTACACACTTCAACCAACAACAATGTTATGTGTGTATTATGTATATTATATGTATTATAAAGTAGAAAATGGATTACACGATTAAATTGAACTTAAAAATGAAATACAATTCTTACCTAAATAATCATCCTAAAGCATGTACAATCAAAACTACAGTATGTTGTGAAAGCTGCACGATTACAAATACAGGTTTCATTGCTAATGCTTAAGTGGCCTGACTCAATTACCAAGGAAATCACATGACAACCAATAAGAATGCATATTACTTCCCATTATCATATTCAAATATCTGTCGCAGTTTTTCAGTGCAGAAATAATGAGCTTATGCACATATTACATTCTTTATTATGAATATTCATTGCGGAGATTTAACTTTTTATAGCAGACATTTATCGAATTGTAAAATCAATTTTTTTTAATTCTTCTAATCTAATTTAAATCTTCAATCAATAAAATAAACACTTTTTATCATTAAAAAATACCTTGCAATGTTGTTACAAATTGCGTACATAATTTATTTGATTTGACTAGGCCTACACATGCATGGCAGTGTTACCTGGTATGTAAATGATAGATCTAGCCTAGTTTTATACTACTTTATATAGGGACAGGCCGAGGCCAGCTAGGGAATGAGAGCCAAGCCTAGCAGCTCGATAGAGGGCAGCGCCCAGCCGGGATGTATGCCTAATTCAACCAAGTAGAACAGTCTTTCTAGACTATCTAGGGCCTGCCGTCTAGGCGCGGCTAGCCAGTCTGTTGGGGATGGGCTAGAGGCCTACGTAACTCAGCTGTACTTACTTACTACCTAGAGGCCTAGCCTAGTACGTAGGGGCCTGGGCTGGCTTTATAGTATTTAATATATAAAAACAACTCACTATTACATGGTTCAACATATTAAATGACAATAGAAAGCAGGAATAGGCCTACATTATAAGATACACATCCATCATATTCAAATCATAAAAGTAGGGTTTTTTGTGTGTGTGGCGGCGATGACTATTTGAGGTATATTCAGAGCGTCATTCTGACGACTGGAGCATTCTCTACTTCTCTACGGAGCGCCATTTATGCCTTTATTAACTTCAATAATAGAAATAGTACTACGGTAACTGCTCAAGTGGACAATTTAGCACCAGGGTAGCACAGTGATATAAACTAGAAATAAAAGTCACTACTTTTAATATCGTTTCGTATATACCCATATCACAAACTGACAAACAGAAACATCTCGGCATTCACATTGATTCAAATTTATCTTTTTCTTTTCATGTAAATAAACTCTGTTCCAAACTGGGTCCATCTCCATCTTATCGCGTGCTCGGTCATTTCATTAATAAACACACGTCCATACTCCTCTATAACACTATAATCCTCCCACACATTGACTTTTGATGTAGTGTTTGGGGAATCAGATCGAATATTGACCGAATACAGACCATTCAAAATAGAGCACTTCGCATTATCTAAGCTCATCCCCTCACACCACGAACTAACATTTACAACACCTTAAATCTTCATACAGTCCAAGATCGCATGCATCTACAACTGGGCTGCCTTGCCTACAGGTCTGCAAATGGTCTTGCTCCGGAATACCTTGCCCTGCGTCTTGCCAGAATTCCAAATCATCGATGTACCCGAAGTGTCAGTGAGAGGAAATTTGTCTCCCCTTTCCCTAAAACTGAAACTTTTAAGAAAAGCTTCATCCATATATAGAGCACCAACATACCTGAATTTGCTACCCACCAAACTAAGAAATGCGGTAACAATAAATAATTTTTAAGTCTGCTCTAAAAAAATATTTAATCCGAAAAGAAAAAACTCAACGTTTTGTATAGTATTGTAGGCTATATTTTTGTATTTAAGTACATATATATTATATATTTTTATATTTTTTTAACATAGTTCATCCGTTTTTTCATATATGTTTTTGACTGTCTGCATATGCTGTTGAGGGTCACCCTCACAAAATAAGGTTTAATAAAAAAATAAGTAGAAATAAAGTCACTAAATTTTAATATCTTTTCGTATGTTAATACAATGTGCTCAAGTGGACCCAATTTGGCCCCAGTGGAGCACAGTAGTGATATAAAATAGAAATAAAGTCACTAAATTTTAATATCTTTTCGTATAAAACACCGTGCTCAAGTGGACACAATTTGGTACCAGGGGAGCAGTGATATAAAATAGAAATAAAGTCACTCAAGTTTCAATCTTTTCGTATGGTAATACACTGTGCTCAAGTGGACCCATTGGCACCAGTGGATTTTTTTTTAAATGGAAAATAATGAATATTGTTTTTCTTTTATTTTGAAAGAGAGATATTTTGAGGATTGTAAATGTCAAGTGGAACTTTTTTTAAACCAGAAACAAAGTTGCATGGCATTATTTTCCATTTTCCAGACTGCCATAAAACCTCGAAAAGAAGCCCATGTGCTTCTTCATTTTTAGTACTCTTGGGTGGGCTTCTTTTCCACATGGAGTTCTTTTCGAGATTACTTTTGCAAACTAAACGAGGGGAACTGTTAGCTTCCCGCCCGGAATATTTTATTTACATGATTTGAAACATCTTCTAATGTTAATAATTAACAGCATCAAAATTTAACAGTGTGGCGTGTTGACCGCGAATGACTAACATACCATCTTTACCATAATAACACCTGCACAGACTCATTTGCATAACAACGCATGCACATAGCTTACCAAACTGTTTAAAATACCCGAAAATGACATCTATTATGTTTTCAAACAACATGCATAAGAATCTTCAGGGGGCTGAGCAAAGACAATTTTGAAAAAAAAGAGCTGTATACAGTAGGTTCCCGCCCGAAAAAATGGCGTTACATGATTTGAATGAAACAAACTATATAAGACTCACCAGGACAATATATGAGCTTGTCTCCGGAAAGTGCACCTATTCATTGAAATATAAAATTAAATATTAAGTCTCCAGTACTAGCCCATCCATAGTTGAGGCAGAGCAATGAAAATAGAGCCCAGAAATGCACTTACTTATACTTATCACTATACATAGTCACCTATGATAATTATGATAATGTTAAAATGTCAATATCCAGATCCACATTTTAGGTGGGGTTTTCTACTTTAAAACTCGACTTCGTATATGCCTATGGCCTAGCCCGGCGGCGGAATTAGTCTAAGCTTCGAAATTGGTCTGGAAATCGGCATCTTTGCAAATGTTCTATATTTGATCTTATTTCACTCTCCATTAACCTCATACAAAAACCATCGGAGACTATCTGTTTAAAACATGTTTATTCTGGGACGGCGCGGCCATACACACCAACTACTATGAAGAATCGGACATTTCGCTACCAATGTTGCAACATTGATTAACAAAATCAAAATTTAACGGTGGGGCGTGTTGACCACGAATGACTAACAATACCATCTTTCCTACTACACCTGCACAAACTCATTTGTATAACAACGAACGGCATACCAAACTATGATGAGAGATACATTCTCTTCTCAGCACGTAACGCGTAACGAAGATTTTTTTTTTACATTAAAATTGAGGCCGCTAAACATAAAATTTACAAATACATGTAACGAAAGCCAAAAAAAAGAGTAAAAATTCAAAAACTCATTTGCATAACAACGCAGGGCTTACCAAACTGTTTAAAATAGCTACAAGGTCCCCAGAAATGACACCTATAGTATTTTGAAACATGATATATAAGAGTCTTCACCATGATTGGGGCTGAGCAAAGACAATTTTGAAAAAACTATTTATTGAAATATGAAATTAAAATATTAAGTCTCCAGTTAAGCTCACCATGGTTGGGGCAGAGCTAAGAATGAAAGCTTAGTCCTCGGAAATTATGAAACGAAATATAAAAGTCTTCAGGACCAGCCATACAATGGTGATTGTTTCCCAAGTGTGAGACATGCAATGCACGCGGCCGTGACGGTAATTCAACAAAACAAAATTATGAAATACAAACAGAGCTAGCACACAAAAGCCTACTTACTAATTTTAATATTTCTATAATTTAGAAAACAATTAGAATTATCATATCACCTTTGATAATTATAATGTTAAATTTCAACTATCCAGATGCGAATTTTAGGTTGGGTTTTAAAAAACTCGACTTCATAATTATGCTTTAATTTCGAAGATCTGCTTAAAACATATTTATTTATTTATTCTACCATAAACTTTTATTCACAACATATTAGTAGGCCTACAATACAATATCTTGCATGAAACGTATATTTAAAAGCACACTATAATGTGTAACGGTAGAATTACAATTCTAATGTAAAAGATTAACAAAATAAAAATTGAACAGTGTTGTGTGTTGATCGCGAATGACTAACAATACCATCTTTCCCACAGCACATGTGCACACTCATTTGCATAACAAACGCACGGCATACCAAACTACGATGAGTTAAAATTAATTCTCTTCTAAACACGTAACGAAGAGAATTAATTCATTTTTTTTAAACAATAAATTAAATTGAGGGCGCTAAACATAAAATTTAAAACATCAAAGCAGTTAGCGAGAACCAAAAAAAAAGATGGTAAATGTGCTCTCCCTGCCTCAGCACTAAGGCCCTGCCACAGCCTTTTGGGGTCGTTCCCACCACATCACCAGATGCATTGATGTTGTCGCCTCATGGTGTGTGGTGGAAAGGGGGACGTATGATCTGTGAACCCCAAACACAGTGGCTCGCATAGCCTTAACTCTATTCCACCGACCAGCGTGGGAATCGAACCCACGACATACGTGTTGTTAACACGACGCTCAGACGACTGAGCTAACTGATCATTTTGGTTTTAGCAAGATAAATAGGATATTTATGACGTAATGATCAATTACGTAATACACGTATAAATAGACTATTATCAGCTGTTCAGTCATGTACTTGGTGGCGTAACGGGTAATGCTCAGTTTTGAGTGCTATCGGCTGGGGTTCGAACCTCGACGGATACTTTTTTTTTTTTTAATATTGTTTTTTTTTTTAAAGAGATATGTGATACTGTATTGTCGAACATGTATGGTACCATACCGATAGGTATTCAAATATGCTTAATACGAAAAGATATTAAAATTCAGTGACTTATTTCTATTTTATATCACTGTGCTCCACTGACGCCAAATTTGGTCCACTTGAGCACAGTGTATTAAAATACGAAAAGATATTAACATTCAGTGACTTATTTCTATTTTATATCACTGTGCTCCACTGGTGCTAAATTTGGTCCACTGAACCAGTTACCGTAGTACTATTTCTATTTCGGAAGTAAATAAAGGCATAAATGGCGCTCCGTAGAAGTAGAGAATGCTCGATCGTCGAAATGACGCTCTGAATATACCTCAATATTTTTTTTTTTTTTTTTTGAGAAGTTGCGTGTCTAGCGCCCTCTATATGATGACAATATTAATCTGATCTTGAATGGATAACTTTTATAAATAATTAAAATAATTATAAGTTTTAAAACACCGCTAAAACAATCAAAGAACATAGAAAACGCTTTTTTCTCAAAATAGTGATTTATTTAAATAATTTATAATCACTGTGTTGTGAAAACATTCATTCTAATTTACTAAAAACATCTTTCACTGCAAATTAAATTTCATGTATTAAAATAAAAATTCCCTATAATTTAATCAAATATGATGAAATCACATACATACAATATTATCTTTTAGTTATTTTTGTGACACCCCTTTTAGATTGTTTGTGACCCAAAATAAAATGGTTGAATTAACAATATTTGTTTAAACCTTGTTGTTAGGGTACAAATATGATACCAGGATGAGTTGTATTAATAATTTTATTCTAACACTTCCACAAATAGAATATTGAAGATTAAACATTGTTAAATAATAATTTTAATTTAATTATTAATTTGTAGAATCGATTTAAACAAAACAAAAAGAACATGTTAGCTGCATAAGTTTAAAAAAAAAAGCACCCCAGAAGCAACACTTGTTGTTGAATACAATATTACCTGTGTGCATATTATCCAATGGAATGACACAAAATAAACCATTCACAAACACAAACCACTACAAATGACTGTTTGATTTATATGTATTTATATGCAGCCTACACACAGCATTAGAACAATCCATATTACACCTAGATATCATCACACAATGACAATATGCCAATGTTTAATTTATTTCCTAAATACAAATATCGGTGGTATATTATTACACACACAAATAGCAAACAGCAAAGTTGTACACTTTCATATGCTTTATAGTTAGTTGTACATGTTTGTAAAGATTTTGACTAATATATGTGATGTGCCCAAATATGGTAGTAATATAACATCATCATGTCCATATATGGGCACATCACATTTTGTTGTAACATAAAGTTTGATAGTTTAGACAGAGCTTTATATTCAGGGTGTATTAACATTTTAAGGTACTATAAATTACTTAAAGCTCTGTCTACACTATCAAACTAGTTTGACAAAAAAAGTGTGATGTGCCCAAATAGTGTAGAGATATTCTCAAACATGGTAGTGATATGACATTATCATGTCCATATATGGGCACATCACATTTTTTTGTCACATAAGGTTTGATAGTGTAGACAGAGCTTTATATTCAGGGTGTACTAACATTTTAAGGTACTATGTTCACATAGTATATTTTAGCTTTGAAATAAATTACTTAAGAATGTAACAATAATTCAAAGAGGTTACTCTAATAATTTAAAAGGTTGCTTACACATACACACATTGTATGAAAGGACTTTGATAATATACGGTTGGAATACTAATCTATTTCTTAAGCTCCGTCTACACTATCAAACTTTATGTGACAAACAAATGTGATGTGCCCATATATGGACATGATGATGTCATATCACTACCATATTTGGGCATTTCACTACCATATTTGGGCATATCACTACCATATTTGGGCACAATACACATCGGTCAAACTAGTTTGATAGTGTAGACAAAGCTTTACATTCTTTTGTGTTTTAATGCTGGATGAGTATTAGGCAGACTACCACAGTAGTATCTATATTGCTATTTTTAAAATGGTTGTTTTACTCAAAAAGACTTTTTTCCTATAACAGCGTAAAGGCAACATATTTTAGATTTTAAAATTCTATGTTTTTTTTTGTGGCTAACTTTCTACTTTCGCGATTGGGTTTCTAAATTTTGGTAAAAATAGACCAAATTTGGATTCTACACCTGTAAATGTTGCTACAGCTAATCTTAATCCTCCAATATGTTCTGGGTTAACAGGTGGAAGGTCTGCCAGATGCATAGATTTGGATGTTTTTGAACCTTCTGGTTGACTGAAATGAAAAAAAAAAACAAATGCTTACTGATACTATCACGAATATAATTTCAATCTCTAATTTTGGTTTAAAAACAAATGACCGTCATTAAAGCATGGTTCCCACTAGAACGCAATACAACAACAGTGCTGCGAACATCGCTACCGGAAATCAAATCAGTTTGATTCACGCAAGAACTCAAGGCAAAAGAACACTAGAAAACATAGAACAGGGTGCACTCAAAAGTATGCGGAGTGAACTAGGTCACTAACTAACTCACTAGTGTTGACGCACAATAGGCAGGTTTGATTTCATGCAGACGTGGAAGGGCATTTTCTTATTTTACGTAGGTTGTGTTAAGCTAGTGGGAACCACGTTTTAATGGCAGAGGTACAACATGTATAGTGTACATCATCCATACTTGTACACAGGTTATTCTCAAACATTTAAATAATAAGCATATCAATTAGTAGTACTTACTTTCCACCAAAGTCAACAGGAAGATATCTTTGCAGTAATTCATACGTGAGCAAAGTAACACCAAACTGAGGTGATGAACGACACACACGAGCTGCAAAGATAAACAAAATGAATAATTTAAAAAAAAGTGACGCTCTATTCTGTTGATTCAATAGATGAAAAAAAAAGTCTTTCTTTTTATTTGCATTTACTGAATCAACAAAAAAGGTTAACAATAGTGTTTGACAAAAAAAGTAAATAATAGTTTATCCATCCTGTAATTGGCGAGTTTGTGCTCGCTGTTGGATGAGTATGAAATAAAACATTAAAAAAAATTATTACATTTTGTAGACTTTAGTACAATCTTGCATATATATTTCGAACAAAAAAATCAGATGTATTCATTTTAATTCCAACTTTTATAATATTTCTTTTCTTAAATCAAGATTTACCATGCAAACAATGCCTGTCTAAACTATCAAACGAGTTGTGATATGCCCAAATATGGTAGTGATATGCCCAAATATGGTAGTGATATCCCCAAATATGGTAGTGATATGCCAAAATATGGTAATGATATGACATCATGTCCATATGTGGGTACATCACATTTTGTTGTCACATAAGGTTTGATAGTGTAGACAGAGCTTTAATGAAGTCAACAAATCTTAAGTATACATTCACTATCCTATTGATTACTTACCACCAGCACCTTTCCAGAATGCAGTTCCACCCTCTTCTGCCCAAATCTTTCTTGCACAGTCAAAAACACCTGCATAGGTTGTCTGGCCGCTACGTGCCACCACCTGTAGTCTCGTCTTGATCACATCTGCTGGTGTTACAAGAGAAGCCGCTGGTGCACCTGTAAAAGGGATTATATAACATTATTACTAAAAATAGCTTTATTTTAGCTATTAGCTACTAGTAATATAGCCATCACAGAATTATACACAGTGAAAATGTTCTTAATAAGGCTATTTCTAAAGCCTTGTCTACATTATCAAAGTTTATGTGACAAAAAAATGTGATGTGCCCATAAATGGACATGATGATGTCATATCACTACTATATTTGTGCATCACTACCATATTTGGGCACATCAAACTTTTTTTGTCAAACTAGTTTGATAGTGTAGACAGAGCTTAATGTATGCAAATACTGTATATATGTGATATTGAATTGTGTTATAACTTACCTGAGATTGTAGCTGCTGTTAGCAATGACAAAGGACTATTGTGACCAGTCTCATCAGCAAAGTATTTTTTAAGATGTGCATATGAGGTAAAATACAGTGCAGAGAAAGGTATGTCACGCAGAAAACAAGCACGAGCTCCCTAAGAAAGGCAAGTAAAAATACAATAGATTTTTAATACAGAAGTACGGGCTCCCTAAAGCTCTGTCTGCACTATCAAACTTTATGTGACAACAAAATGTGATGTGCCCATATATGGACATGATGATGTCATATCACTACAATATATAGTATTTCTATAATATTTCCTCCATGATTTAAGCATATCACTAGCATATTTGGACACATCACACTTTTTTTTGTCAAACTAGTTTGATAATGTAGACAGAGCTTAAGAAAGTCAAGTCAAAATATAACAGAGTTGAATAATAATGGATGGATGGAAAAAAAGTCATTGAAGAAACACAGTGGATTTAAAGTCCAAAAAGATATAACAGAGAAAAACAGTCTGCTGTTTTGTATGCTTTTTATATAACACTGACATAAATTGTTTTTTTAAATAGTTTTTGGTTAGCTTCTAAGAAATTCTCTAAACAATCAACCAGAAAATAATTACATTTTCAAAAATAATATTGTCATAAATATTACCTTGTAAAGACCAAATATGCCAAGATCTTTGATGACGTTGATTGCACTCACTCGTGGGCCACCAGCAATCTCACCTGCTACTTGCAAGCGGATCTTAACAATTTCTAGAGGGTTAGTGAACATAACTTGAGAGCCTCCAGCCTATGATACAAGAAAACAGATAGATAAGAGAATTTGCAGTAACAATGGGAGCTGTAGCTTGGTGGTTAATGTGCTTGCCTTCCAATCCCAAGATCCGGGGTTCAATCCTGACCTAGTGCCAGGGTTTAACTCACAACTCAACTCCACTCCCTAAGCCTCAAATGAGACTTAGTTTATAAGCATGATAAATTATAAAATAGTTTATCCTGTAATTGGAGAGTTACTCACTGTTGGATGAGGATGAAATAAAAAATGTAAAAAAATTATTACATTTTGTAGATTTTTTTAAAGAAACCTTTACTTACACAACCACCAGCTAATATTTCACCCCAAAGAGGCAGAGATCCATCTTTATTGCGAACTTTATCTCGTACCAAATCGTTCATCGTTAGCTTGATAGCCTTCTCTGGGGCTACACCCACAATTTGTGGCAATAGACCTGAAAAAAAAAACACAATTTACAAGGACTTAAAAAATATATCCATAGCTAAAGTGCCACTACTAATTTTTTTTTTTTAAACCAAAAACAGCAGTAGAAACAAATCCACCACTCACAGCCTGGTTTAACAGAAACGAACTAAAAAATTACCTCTGTACAATCCAAATATTCCTTCAAACCTGATCACCTTTGTGAAGCAGTCAATACTGTTCTTGTACATCAGCTCTCCCACCACTGAGCCACCACGCTGGTTCTGCATCCTGGTTTTTACCAAATCTATTGGGTAAACGGCCGTTGCGCCGGTAGCTGAAAACAAAGACACAAAGTAAAATATGTATCTGCTAAAAGTGACTAACAAGGACATCCACACTTATCACAATTACCTTCTATATCTTTATTCATCCCTCATGGGGCAATTTATAAAAGAAGGAGATGGATTACTTCATCTTACAATAAAAAGTACAAATTACATCAAATATAAAATATAAAACTCTTAGAATTATAAAATGTTTAAGTTATTACAATAAAAAGTAAAATTTAATAAAAAGGTTAAAATTTATAAAATGTTATGTATTTAATAGTCTGATGGCGACAGGCACAAAAGAATTTCTTTCGCAGTTAATTTTGCAAGTTTTAAACTTTTCTTTATGAATAGTGTGGTTAAAAATTTTTTTAATTGCCTTATTTTTTTCTAAAATTTTTCTATCACAAAAAAAAGATAGGTTACAACCTGTTACTTTGGAACTTAAGATAACAATTTTACATTTTTTGTAAGGAATTTGTTTCCTTGACCCTGAGATTATAGAAGCAGCAGATGAAAGAAAAGGTCAGAACACTCTCAATAACAGAGTTATAAAATATTATACAATATATGTCTGCTTGTTGGAACAATACAGGTTTTTTTATAAGTTTTTTAATGTCTTTTTATGAACTTTTTTCAATTGCTCTAAAAAAATAGGACCATGTGTGCAATATCTCTATACCTGATATATTTGTTATCCTGTATAAGTATGTTTTTAAATAAATAACTAAAATACAAGGTGACAATTACATTTTATTAAAGTTGTCACATTACTGGCACAACATTTGAATTTGATAAATTTGTAAGGCAGATACAATACTTGAATGATATTTATTATATATTTGTAATGTTTGCTGTAGACAAGGACATTGATTTTTAACTTTGATTTAGTTTTTGAGAATTTAAAACGTTATTGGCTCTATTCAATTTTCTTTTAGTTGTAAGTTTTCCAAATATGTTTATTTTTCTAAATAAATTTAAATGAGACAAAAAAACAAATACTTACCTCCAGCAATTGAACCCAAGGTAAACCTATAGACAGATTCAGCTACCTGTACCAGTACGGTTCTGTCTACTTCTGTTTTTGGCTGTTCTGTTTGTTGTCGGACTAAGTCAGCTCCTGGGGCTATCTTGTCTATGTCTCCCATTCTTATACGCCTAGACACAAACAATACCATTAAAACTAACCATCAAAGTGTAATATACAAGCTGGAAATGTCTATCATTCAGCTCTGTCTACACTATCAAACTTTATGTGAAAAAAAATGTGATGTGCCCATATACGGACATGATGATGTCATTTCACTACCATATGAAATCACATTAACTTGCCGCAACACTAAAACTACCATAGAGTGCCATAGAATGTAACAAAAATCTACACATGCCTACAAAACATTCAGCGTTGTGATAGCTTCCGTTTCCACCCAAAATGTATAAATAAAAGTCATGCAAGCTATCAGTGTTTTGTTTGTAGGTATATGTATATTTTTGTTATACTCCGACAGTAGGGACTGGTAACAGTGGGCGGAGCTTAGCGTGACATTCTGTCGTCTTAACTTTTTGAAGAAGATAAAGTTGGCATTTTCTTGTTTACAGAGAACGACTAAAAATAATGATTGTCTCTGTGCAAGGGTGCGTAACTAATAAAACGGCTATATCGACTGTTTATGACTTTATGCTTTAGCGAATACAGAATCTCTGTCCTCCCCTAACCGTCCTGTTTCGTAAAGTCCCTAGTGTGCTATTGAAGAGCGACAGTAGCATACCCTGTTGATTTATCCTGTGTACAAAGATGGAATAATATTTCTACTTCTAAAGGTGAAACTTGAGGAAATACTTGAGAGGCGTGAAGGAACTCCTCTAAAAAGAATGAAGAAAAGAACTGTATTACTGTCAGTGAAGTTGTATATCATTTTGAAGTTCTCTTCATATATAAAAAAAAAACTGGGCGACAGAAAAGGAACACAGGTTTTAAAGCTCTGTCTACACTATTACATTTTATGTGACAAAAAAATGTGATGTGCCCATATACGGACATGATGATGTCATATCACTACCATATTTAAGCATATCACTATCATATTTGGGCACATCACACTTGTTTTGTCAAATTAGTGTGATAGTGTAGACGGAGCTTTAGCCAACTTACTTCATGGGTTTTTATTTTTGTTTATTTTTTTTCTTAGCAATAAAGAATAAGAATTAGATTGACTACAAATAAAATGCTAAATATTTCCTGGTACCTTTTGTTACTGCTACTGTTGGGTCATACTTGGCTATTGAGTTGTATATTCTTCTCATAAGTTCCACATCTTTCAACATCGAATTGAAGGCCAAAAAATACGGATAACTAACTAAATGCTTCGTTTCTCCACCAGCAACCTATGAAAATATCTTTAAACAATTATTGTTCTATAGTAATTTTGAAAAGAAAGTTATTATTGAAATTATTGTTCAACTATACAAAGTTGAGAGTCAAAAGATTATTGCTATGTGGACATGAATGTATTATTAAATTCCCAGTGATTTACTCATTCATGTTTTGAAAAGAAATGATGATGGTGGTTTGTGGGGAGGCTCCCACCTGAGTTGCATAGTTCATCATGGACTATACCATTTGTGGAGAGGGGTGTTAAATGAACATTTCTACTTTATGCTCTTTGAGGAGAAACGGCTATTGTCGGTTTATCCAGGTAAGTTAGGCACGAAATAGACTCATGCAGAAGAGGCACGCTTAGAGCACTTTTTTCCACTTAAAATTAGTTAGAATTTTTAAAAATAAATTATTCTTGACTTCTAAATATGGAATACATACATTAACCAGATTGTCTTCAACGTATGGCGTTAGCATATGGCCTCTTATCGTTGTCATCACCTTCTGGAATTCTAATGCGTTGATGACACCCTGTTTTTTGGTGTCAAGTTTCTGAAATGCTTGATTTGCGTGCACTTCTTGAAGGTTCTGCCAAGGAAGCGTTACAGATCAATAGAAATAAACGAGCAAACACATTAACTTTAAAGAGATTTAGGCTAAAAAGATTATTATTCAATTGGAACACATTTATTGCCAAAATTGATGGTACTTTCATCATGGTAGAAAATCAATGCAATATCATTTAGTTCCATCTGGTAATATTATCAATTAATTTAGTATTCATTTCAAACGTAAATTAACCTTTAGGTAAAAATCAAAACAGTACTAAAATGAATAATTATTTGTATATTATTAATTATTTGTATATTTTCTTTGTTATGTATTTTAAATGTATTGTTGAATGGATGCTAAATGAATAAATGAAATGAAATGAGGAATATAGAATCTGTCATTTTTATTTTTAAAAAACAGATTTATTATTTAAACAGATTTATTTTTTGACCAGATTTAGTATAAAATAGTTTGCATAATAGTAAGCCAAGCAACATTTTAAATTTGAAACAGATAAAACATGGCATAAAATTTAAAAAATTGCTCAACTTTTCATTTGTATTTGTTTTAAATTAACAGTTGTTTATATTTTAGTTAATAGTGTTTGTTTTGTTATTATTTATTTTTATACTGGACAACCTCTTCAGTCAAAGACTGGTTTCCAAGAGGACCCAGTTATTTGTATTGTGATCCACTACCAGAATTGCATCACAAATAATACAATCACATTAATGAAGACATTTTGTAAATGTATACTCTCCTTGCAGATAGAAAGGGCTATTGTCAGTTTATCCAGGTAAGCTAGGCACGAAATAGACAAATAGCTACAGTGAACTCTGTATTTCAAATAGCCCGTTTTATTGTTAAAGATTTTGTTGATTGTATTGTATTGTGATATTGTTGAACATTTTTGGTCAATTTAGCAAATAAAAGAGAATTCTGTGGACTATTGAATGAATAGGTTTACAAAAGTGATTATGTACTTACAACTAAAAAATGTGAGAACTCAGAGTAAGATAGTTGAGTTTTTCTGTTAGAACCAAAATGATAAGTTACAAATGGACAGTCAAAGTTGAAAGGTATTCGTTGATGGATCTCCATTTGACTGAACACGTTCTTAAATTCATCTGAAATAAATCAACAATAATTATTTAAATATTAAAATCAATTCAAGTGCATATTCTGGTAATGGCATAATTTATTCATTATAAAGGTCTACAAGTTTAATATATTATAACCTTAATAAAATTATTAAAATTACTTTATAAATATTCAAAGTAATAAATAATTTTGAATCCATGAGAGAAAGAAAGATATTTTTGTTTTTCAATTTTTTTTGTTGAATACGCCATTGTCAAATTATAGTTATTCACTTTGACCAAAAACTGGATCGAAAAAAAAAATATTTACCTGAAAAAAAAAAATTTCTGTCAAACAATGGTTTTTGGTTAAAATTAACCATTTCCTTTTATAAATAAGTGAAATAATATTTTTTTTTTTTTACAGAAGTGAATAACTTTATTAAAACATATTTAAAGTCTGATTTTATTAATCTTCATTTTTCATGTTTTTGGGGGACAATATGTTAAAGAATTTACTAACCAAATGATACAAATCCAGATCCGTTGGTATCAAACAATTGGAAGGCAACCATATGTAAGGCATCTGGTGAACAGAGCAAGGCCTCAAAGGCTTGGAACTCTATGAAGGATACCTTCCTATTAGAAGACATTATAAAAAAGGTATTTAGCGTCCAATACATCTGTTTCAATGTTCAGAGAATAAAGTAAATAGATTGAAAGTTATGCTAGCTTTCATTTTCATTTTAGACTATTAATCATGAAATAATGGCAATCGTTTGTATTGTGGAAATGACTAAAAACTAATTAAATAGGTATATGTCAGTTTTGGAAGAATTATATTTTGAAATTATATAACTAAGCTCAGAATCACCTTAATGAAACAGTTTTAAAATGTTGCCAATTTAACTAACTAATGACTGTGTGGTCATGTTACAAAGTGAGTTAAGTTTGTCAATTAACAAAATTATCTGAGAACTTTCCACATAAAACTCCTAGAAAGTAGGAAGCCTTTTGCCATTTCCCCCTGACTGTAGAGTAATTTACGTATATTATTTTGCTCTGTGCTTGTATCAAGTCCAACACACAGATTATTATTTTGAAATTAGAAATGTTTTCTTTATAAATAAAAGTTGAAGTTATTTAATCTTCAAAAGATTTCATAATGCCAATTAAAATGTGTCAGAAATAAACTTTCTTCTTTTTTTTTCAAAATTAAAGCTTAAACAAATAAAATATAAAATGTACCCGTCTTTAGTCTGGTCCACAACTGACGCCAACAGCTTCATTGTGACGGGGTTGTAGTTTCTTTCAGGTTGCAATCCTAAATAATTACGGATAAGATCTTCTTGTGTCATGAATCTTTCACCCGTTTCACTTTCAATACTTGCATACTAAGAAAAGAAAAATGACTTAAGATAAGTCTTAACTTTGGTGCAAGAAATTGGTTTCCTTTCCTACCTCAACCTAAACTGAATTTTGCTGAATAAATAAGTTTTAATTAACAATCTTATTTTTATTTAAAAAGATGACGCCAATTTTTTGCAGTCGTTATGTAATTCCAAATATCTTACCTTGTGAAATATTTGCCGCAGTAATGTTGGATCTGCCCGTTTGATTAGATGCAGTCCCTGTGAAATAATAACAATATTGCATTTGTTTGAAGGTTTGCATGGCGAAATCGAATGTTGATATAAAGTTTGCGGTACACCACAGGAGTCCTGAGGACGATCAAAGTATATTGATCGAAACGTCGAGAAACTCAACAGTTCTTTTCAGAACTAACACACGTGGTGTACCGCAAACTTTATATCAATATTGCATTTAAAAAAAATTAAATACTATTATAGGCTGCAAATAAAGGCCCAGTAGTGGCATCATATTAGGGGGTCTAGTAGGCCCACTAACTAGAATTAATTAATATTAAATAATAATATAATAAATAAGTTAACAAACGTTTCATAACTAAACAACTTTTTTATTAAACATGCAATATATTTTGTGATAACATAACAAAAAATATGCAGAAAATAATGTAAATATATATATGAGATTCTTTAATTGTTGTTTATGTAACATTGAATAAATAAAGGTGGTAGTTAACCACAAAAGATAAAAAAAAAATATTAAATAATAATTCAAAATAATAAATTAATAGGCCTAAATTAAATAATAAATTAAATAAAATTTAAAATTATAAATAAAATATCTTGGTTGATATGATCCGGTGCGGCTGTCTCGATATTAGCTAGGCCTAGGCTTAGAAACAAATTTTCTATATATTCTGAACAATAACAAATATTTTATTCTTTTATTATTTAAGCTAGGCCTAGGCCTATTGGGGACGGTGGCTGGTTTTCTCGTTGTTGATCACAACCCCAGCCTAGGCCTAGGCCCTATCAGGTCAACAGAAAACTTCTCAACCAGATTCAGCAACAACAACAGACTTACCGTATTTTCAGCTGGAGAACACGATGCTTGCCGGAAACCTAGCAACGTCATATTTGCTCTTTACAATCACAATGTTAATAGGAAAATTTAGTCCAAGTATTGGGGGAAAATGCGTATTTTAACAGACAATACGCTACAAAAACAACCAAGGACGAGTCGAAATATCTTCTTCACTTTACTTCGCTCGTCGTCGCGAAAGATCAAAAACCCGGCATCCCTGGAAGAACTTTCCTTATTTGGAAACATCATTCCCATATTAGGATAACTCATGAGATTACTACGTTTTCATTGGTTGTCAATAGAATAAGTTGCATGACATTTTGGGACCAGGGTCAAAATTAAAATATTCTTTTTATTAAAACGTATATTTTTACGTGGACTTTATATTTAATATCGTATTTGGACGAGTCGAAATATAGTTCATATTAGTTGAACTGTTATTCAGATATTAGTCTTTTTTAAATTAACGTTGGATTGGATCGATGATGTCATGCAGTACAGTACACACAGCCTGGTGTGTGGTGGCGCGCTTTGCGGCCAATGAACTTTTTTTACAAAAACTAAAAAACGCGCGACACGACTGCGACACACAACAAAACAATCCCCAGTCCAGCAGCAGCATAGAAGAAGGACCAAGTGTTTTCCTTTAATAATATGAAATGATTTCTTCAACAAAATAGTTAGTAAGGGACTAGAATAATTAAATAGTTACCCAGAATAAAATAAGCCTAGGTAGCTGTGATTTTGTTTCTTACATAATAAATATGAGTGTGCTAGGCTAGCCTCCCTCAGCTCACTCAGCTCAGTCAGACGGGTATTTCTTCTAACTAGTTATCCAACTTCATTTTATTTAGTAGGAACCCGGTAGCTGTTCATATACTGCACTAATAAATGATAGATGGTAGGCCTAGCCTTGGCTGTAGTAGATGTAAAAGAAATAATTTGTATTGATTTACACGTAAAACAGTATTAAACATAAATTATGATACTGACTCGACTATAGAAGATCAATATTTAAATTTTTTTATTTATTTTTAATATTTAATGGTTTTTAAATGCATGGATTTTTCAGATATGAATTCATTAAAAAGTGATTTGGAACAGTTTATCTGCGTTGGAAATGATGTTGTGGAAATTAAGTTGGGTAATGCAAAACTATTTTATAAATCTCTTTTTTAAAGTTTGCGTTTTTAGAATTGTACTTTTGATAAAGTATTTCTATTTTTAGTAAAATCAGAAGATGATTTCTTCAACAATAAAAAGGTATTTAGACCAGAGATGACTCACCAATTGTTTGGTCAAACGTAAGTAAATTTAAATATATTTTAATTCAAGATTCTATTTAAATTTAAGCAATTAATACATTGAAAATAAAAACAGGCAAATTTAAATATCAATCTAGTAGTAAGTAAAATGGCATGTATAGAATTAGAAATTTCTTTTTATTTCATCATGAACTTTGTTTTTTATAATTGTAGAGAAAACATCTTTGGGTACAAGGACTTGCGAATACAACTTTACTACAGTGCAACACGCTTAGCTGTATATTTGAATCATAGTTATAGTGAGAAAATAAATCCAGACCAGTATGAAGGTGTTAAGGTTAGTAGTGTATTTAGATGTAGCAGTCTGATGGCTTCCCTTCATGACTTTCCAGTCTCTTCATGGGTTCCCAGTATATCTCTTCATGTGTTCCAAGTACATCTCTTCATGGGTTCCATTTCCAGGGGTTTAAAAACCAAAGATAAAACAGGGGAGAAAATTGTGTACACATGATTTAAGGAAACCACCTATTCAGAAAATAGGAGAGCAACCAAAACCAAAATAGCCACATAAAGTCTCTGACAAAAACCATTAGTTCCAGTAAAATGATGACTTTCCTTTTTAATTGAAAGCATCACTTTCAGATATCATCACAAACCTTTTTTTTTTTCATAACACTGTGATTATTTTACTAGTTTTTTAAATTTTTTTTAAATTTTATGTCTCTTTAAAGAAGTAATATTAATAATAATGTCTTATGTATAGCGCTTATCCAAAGTAAATTTTCTCTAAAGCGCTACGACCACAAGGCTCAAACTATGTGGGAATTACGTCATTTCATATGCTATGCAAAAGAAAGGATACTCTAAGCCTAGCTCTAATGATTTCACAACTTTATTTTCATGATTCATCAGGCTGATAATGTTATAAAAGCAATCGTAGACACATTAGAAATTCAACCAATCACAAGTAAGGATGAGTTCATCAAGGAACTTGCAAAGGAATCTACCTTTAAACCCAGCGGAAACCTCATTCACTCGTACAGTAGGGAACGTGAGGGCAGCAGATCACAGTTTCAAGTCTACAAACATGACAGGATGTCGCTGGATAGCTTTCGCGAGTATCATTCCCGAATGCAGACGTTTCTATGGTTTTTTATTGACGGCGCTTCATATATTGACACTGATGATGATCAATGGTTATATTACACATTGTAAGCATTTATTTTTTAACCATATATTAATGGAGCTATAGCTTGGTGGTTAAGTGCCCTCCAATCCCAAGGTCCGGGGTTCAATCCTGACCTAGAGCCGGGGTTGTAACTCACGACTCTTTCAACTCCACTTCCTAAGCCTCAAATGAGAGTTAGTTTATAAGTGAGATAAAATTAAATAGTTTATCCATCCTGTAATTGGTGAATTACTCGCTGTTGGATTGTATGAAAAAGCAAAATAATAAAAAATATGTATTTATACCCTTTCTTATAGTCTGTATATACTATCAAACTAGTTCGACAAAAACAGTGTGATGTGCCCAAATATGGTAGTGATATACCTTTTTTTCATAAAGTTTGATAGTGTAGGCAGAGCTTTACACATTAGTTTGTCCAATTTATAAGCAGGCAGAAATCATTTTGTTAATGATGCATGAAATCAACAATTTATTAACATTTCTTTTTTTAAATTCATCTTAAACAGCTTTGAAAAACAAGTTGAGGGCAGTAGCACAAGATATAATTTTGTTGGATACATGACTCTGTACAGATACTATGCATACCCCGACAAGGTTCGACTGAGGATAAGGTAAAGCGTAATAGAACAAAAAATATTTATTTATTTGACAAATCATAAATAATACATCTATGTTGGCATAATGTGATACCTGTGTATGCGTCCGGAACTCCGACTTCATTCGTAAAAGAAATGCGTCATAATGTAGTTTGAGTAAAGATATGGATGATACATTTATTTTATGATTAATTTGTAAAACCCCTTTTTATTTCAGTCAATTGCTGATTCTTCCTCCTTATCAAAAACAAGGACATGGATCAGAGATTCTTCAAGCTATTTACAGGGACTTTGTTTCAGATACAAATGTTCTTGATTTCACAGGTAAGTTTTTACTTATTCTTTCCTTATTAGGGCATCTCCTGAACTCGCCATAGTTTTATAACATAGTACAATACTTTTACAATACATTTGTTTCACAGAATAGTGTCCCCTTAAAGGCCAATTTACCCAGATGAGAGGTCTTTTTTTATCGAAGTATAGTAAATGATACTAAACTAGTGTTATTTTCTGACAAATAATTCCTTCTTTTTATAGTTGAAGATCCATCTGACAACTTTGTTCGGTTGAGAGATTATGTTGATTGTAAGGTTTGCATGAATCTACCGTCATTCCAGGCTGACGTAATACACAAGGGGTTTGCACACACTATGGAAAATGAAGCGCTGGAAAAATCTAAAATTCACAAGGTATTGTTAATGCATCCCCTTAATAGTGGTTATAGTGTTAACAAAATATACAATATTTCCCTCTGTTCATTTCACAGGAAAGTGTCCCCTATCTGTGAAATCCTATCTCTCCAATGTATAATTTCCCTTTTTGGCCG
Organism: Antedon bifida; assembly: GCF_963402885.1. Taxonomy (NCBI): domain Eukaryota; kingdom Metazoa; phylum Echinodermata; class Crinoidea; order Comatulida; family Antedonidae; genus Antedon; species Antedon bifida. Next base: position 31,958,447 of record NC_136226.1, read on the forward strand.
AGTAACAGTGACTTTTTCAAATAATGGTTGTTGTTTTTTCCCAAGAAACAAGTTCGTAGAGTATATGAAATATTACGGTTACGTGCTACCGACATGAGCGATTCAGAGGCTGTGAAAGCGTATAGGATAGAGGTTAAACAAAGGCTGAATATTCCATTCCAGGTATTTTAAATATTTTATTGCAAATATAATCTTAAGTTGATTGCTTTTATCTTTCTCACAATTTGGGAGACTTTTCAACCCATGTTTCTAAGGGCAAGACCTGACCTACACCATTTTCTGTGATTGAAAAGTTTCCCTTTTTATTCTAATTTTCAGAAACAGAAAAATGAGCTTGACAAGCTGAAGAAAGTTCTAAAACCCGAAGAACTTGCTGCAGCAATGCAGGCTGTTGATACAAATGAGAGATTCAAAATGTTAGAGAAATGGTATCAGGAACATATAGAGGCTTATAGGAGAGTTATAGATAAACTCTCATCTTAGGTGAAGTCACTCAGTGAAAATAGATGCTTACATGAAAGTCATAGTTAAACTTGATCATAGTTGAAGCAGGGAAGTGTAAGACTCTTCCCTGGTTGAAGTTAATCAGTGAAACTGGTGTAACCAATATATCAAAGATAAAAGGAATCATTTCTTTAAAACTTCCAACATCATCTGTTGTAGGTGTAAAGAACGTTTTGTTATAAATACTGTATAACTCGAAAAGAAGCTCATCTAAAAAAAAAAAAGGAGTCTTCCCCATGGTTTGCAGATGTAATACTGTCTACAAACGCATGTTTATGAAATCACAAAGGAATTGTGGGATAAATCTAGCATTTACTGAAATACTTGGTTAGATATGAGATGCCATCATCTTATTTGGTATTTAAAACATGTCGTGGTTGGAGAAAATTGGGCTTCTTTTTGAGGTGTTTACAGCAGTGGTATTTATACTGTACAGTATGTATTTTTGTTATCGTTCATAATAAAACCATGATTTCCACATGATCAGACAGTCTAATAAATATTGAAATGCGATTATTAAATGATTGTGTAAATACTATACTTGCTTTTCATTATTCAGAGAATCGGGCAGTCATTGAGGGGTTTTGTATATATACAGTATTTAATTGAGACACTAATTAAATGCAGAAACATTTATCTTTTATTCTGAAAATATTAATGTACATCAATATTGAAAACAACACGGTCCAGTAAATATACAGATTCAACAGCAAGTGCTGTTTTTCAAATTTATTCTTAGATTGATTAATAGCTGTCCTGCTCTCATAATCATAAGTCATACTTATTGCAGGCCTGAATCAGACTTCAACCTATAAAAACAAGAAAACAATTGAAATCTGTAGAAATGGTAAATAGAATTCAACTATAGTTGTAAATACATTACTGTCCTCAGCTCTCATAATCATTGGTCACAGACGTATTACAGACAGTAAAGATTTGGATGAAATGAAGAATGAAAGATGAAAAATGAAATGTTTAATAATGATGATGAATGAAGATGGAGCTTGAATGAAATCTTAACTTCTGTAATACATTAGTCTCAGATTCATTTTCACATCATTGGACAGCAAGTAAAATATCTGATTGGCTTTATTATAAAGGCATGAATAAAGAGGGTATATGCAAACAATTTCTAAACACCTTGATTGAATTGGTAGCCTAAAGGTGGAAGTATTCCTTTAGAGCATCATTTGTAGTTCGTCAGCTTTACGCCTCTCGGGACAAGCTTCATCCTGGATGACACAACAGCGCCATCAACCTGTATAAAAACAAGCAAAACAAGTTAAATTGACATAAATGGTAAATAGAACTCAACTATAGTTGTAAATGCATTACTGTCCTCAGCTCTCATAATCATTGGTCACAGACGTATTACAGTCAGTAAAGATTTGGATGAAATGAAGAATGAATGGTGAAAATGAAATGTTTATTAATGATGATGAATGAAGATGGAGCTTGAATGAAATCTCAACTTTTGCAATACATTAGTCTCAGATTCATTTTCACATCATTGGACAATAAGTATATCTGAATCTGATTGGCTTTATTATAAAAGGCATGAATAAGGAGAGTATATCCAAACAATTTCTAAACACCTTGATTGAATTGGTAGCCTCAAGGTGTATATATCCTTTAGCGCATCATCTGTACTTCGTCCATTTCAGCGTGATCGGGGACAAGCTTCATCCGGGATGACACAACAGCGCCATCAACCTGTATAAAAACAAGCAAACCAAGTTTAATTAGCATAAATGGTACTACTATAATTAGTTTTAAATACATCACTGTCCTCAGCTCTCATAATCATTGGTCACAGACGTATTACAGGCAGTAAAGATTTGGATGAAATGAAGAATGAAAGATGAAAAATGAAATGTTTATTAATGATGATAAATGAAGATGAAGCTTGAATGAAATCTCAACTTCTGCAATACATTAGTCTCAGATTCTTTTTTACATCATTGGACATTTGTATAAAAACCAATTTATCTTTTTTTAAAAAGTAAAATATAAATTGTAAATAATTAACAATACATCATTTTGTTAAAAATATTAGTATGTTATTAAATCAACTTACAGATAATTACTTTCTTTTCCTGCAAACATTAGTTGGTTCTAGAGAACTTGTACTCAATCACACTGAAGTCCATAGCACTGTAAAAAGAAAAAAAATATAAAAACATACAGTACAAAGCATTGTTTTTCTGTATAATAGGCCATTGAAAAACTATACAAAAGGTTTTTATATCAACATTTATACTACTGTATGTAAATTAATACTAGGTAGGTATATATTGACATAAAAGAACGGTTCATCACCGTAGAAACAAGATGTGATCGCTGGGTAATGCCCAGAATTCCACTCGTTGAATTGCAATACTTCAGCACACTCTGGTGATCGTTCTGAAACGGGCTAACACCAGGGGTCCTGGAATGCCCTTTGGTAATGAATCCAATCAAAACAACTCGACAACTAATTAAGAGTGTATGCTGCATTTGGACAGATATTTAATTTAGGCAGTTGGGATTGGACTGTTGAACAAGAAATTGCTAAAAAATTAGAATTGGCCAACAATCATGATGTGCCTTGGAAAGGTAGGTTTTAAATAATTAATATTTAAAGTTTGTTCAGGGTAATAATAAAATGGTATGTGCAAATGCTGTAATGACAATTCACAGGGCTGGGGAAAAATTAAACCATACTGTATGTAGTCATAGTCAGACTATGATGTAGTATACTACTACTACTGTACTATGTACTAGTTAACTGTACAGTAAACTAGGCTTTAGGCTAGTACACTACTATTTTTGGCCATTCTTCATGACATAAATAACTTGTACTAGGCCTAGTAGTAGTTCATTATTAAGATGGTCATTACCTGGTCCCTGCTGTATTTTTTTCATAACGTCTTAGATTTTAATTAATTAATTTTTTTCATTTATATTTTATTTATATTATATTTTATTTCTGTTAAAGGAAAGTCTTTAAACAGTGATTGGGTTCGCTTTTGACAATCCTGGCATTTTGGTTTTTTTTGTTCTGTTGTAAATTGTAAAGAGCCGATATTGAATAAATCAAATGAAGAGGGTGGCCTACCACTGTAGTTACTAGCCCTAGTAATTTTAGGCCAAGCGAGTAAGTCCTACGCTAGCTCTAGTACTACTAGACCTAGTAGTAGTACAGCAGTATGAGTATAGAGTATAGTCAGACCTAGTAAAAAAAAAAAAAATCGGTGTTTAAAAAGTTTTTATTTTAGGCCTTAAATAAATGTTAATAATAAATAATATTCTAAAAATAAAGTAAATTTAATTGCATTACAAATCCAGTGAAAAAAGTTGTTGAAAAAAACTGTATGCAACAAAAATAGAAGGTCTTAGAGGATATTGGTTCCCAATGTTAAAGCTAGGCCTAGATCCCCAACCCTCACGAGGTGTACAAACTAGGCTACAGCAGGACAGCTAAAATGCCGTTGGGCCTACTCGGACTGTAGACTCTGCAGGCCTAAGAATTCAGCAACAAAATAAACGTCTTTTTGAACGACTGGTTAGGACCGCAATACATGACAAACAACAAGAGGAGACTTTGAAAATGTGTCATTTATATAACTGAAATCTCACCCAGGGGACAACTGTATTTAAATAAAAGTATTTGAACAATTTGAAAAATGTTCACGCTTCTTCTTGTCTCTCCGAACGCCGCCATGTTTGTTACTCAAATGTGTAGAATTACTCTGGGTTACGGCGTAATATCATTCCGCATTTACAATTTATACAATTATGTCTGCATTAATAAACGTCAAATTTACAAATATAGTTTTATAATTTTTTTAAAATTATATAAACAGATTTATAATGAAATAAAAGATCTTTACTTAGAATAATGAATTCTATTTTATTTCGAATACACACAAACAAATCGTTGTGATGCGTACTTCCTATACACACTCCCAAAACATTGGTATTTTATTGGTTTACCGTCTGCTGTCAGTTTATTTTTCTTTAATTTTCTCTTTCTTTCAATTCTATAAATATGTCTAAATCTGTAAAGAAACAAGTTGATGAAGCACAGAATCATAAAAGCCCCGAGTTGGACCTGTCAGATAAAAGTATCAGCAAAATATTGGACATTCCATCTCTTTGTAAGTTACTATTTTTATTGCTAACTTGACTATCTGTTTGCTTGCCTGAAATGTGCCTGAAAATAAATAGGCCTAGAATACTGTTTAGGCCTAGATAAGACCTACATTGATAATGATATAGTTCCATCAGGGAGTAACTGGTTTTACAAATGAATGATATTCACTTGTCTATACTGTTATCAAACAAAGTAAAGTTAATTACATTATTTTTTTTTTTTTTCCTATTTTAGTTTCATTGGCAGACCATTTGACAAAACTAACTTTGAGTCACAACAAGATAGAAAGTAAGTTGGCAACACAACGGACAAACATCCATCAAGAAAGGTTTTACACACCTACTTAGGAATAAGGCTGATCTACCATTGACCAATGAATCAACAATCCAAAACCCAATAAGGTTATCGCAAATAGCGTGCGCACCGCTTGGTGGGAAGGATTTGGGAGCACATTGTTGTTTGTACGTCGTGGCGTTTGCTCCCAAACCAGTCCCAAACCCCTCTCATCATGCATTGTGCAATGATGTTCCTCGTAAAATAAAGCTCTTTGTGATAAACCTTATTGTACAACGAAATTTCCACACACGAAAATCATGGTCATGACAAAAAAAAGTTTACAGTGTGAATTTCAGTTATAGCCAATGAGAATGACTTTAAATTATGAAAACATTCTTTAATTGTATTTTGGATTCAATAAATTTGTCATTCATCATTTTTCAACTTCTTTTTCAACAAGGTGTTCCTGCAGCAATCGTAGAACTTCACAAATTGGAAGTCTTAAACTTATTCAACAATCACATCGAAGAGTTACCAAGCAACTTCAGCTCGATGCAAAACTTGAAAAGACTCAATCTAGGGTAAAGTTAACACCCTACAAAATAATTCTTCAAATTGACCTACATCCTTCCATGGCCGTAGCCAGCGTTTCGTCTGAATTTCGATTTCCACTACCCACCCCAATTCCCCCAGCAGAGATCGTCATATTTTATATTGATAATTATATTTAGCATCTTGCCTCGTCTGTTTTTAACCTCTCGCTATGGCCTTGCCTTCCATTGACTAATTTCAATGCACATTTAATGTACATTTAAAGATGTATTGTCCCCCAAAATCATGAAAAATAAAGATTTTTAAAATCGGACTTTGAATAGGCCATTTTGCAGTTTTAATGAAGTTGTTCACTTCCATAAGAAAAAAAACGGGGAAAAAAATTATTTCACCTATAAAAAGACAAAATAAACAGTTAAATTACCCAAAAACTCATTGTCTTCCAGACAATTTGACCATTTTTTGCTTTAAATTACATTTTTCTCAGGTAAATAAATTTTTTTCAGACCCAATTTTTTGTGAGAGTGAATCTATTATGTGACATTAAAATAACATATTCAACAAAAAAATTTAAAAAAATATTTTTTTAGGGGGACAATATATCTTTAACATAAAGATATTCCCTTACATAATGGACTACTACATTATTAATTTTGTTATTTTCAATGTTTTTTTTAGGATGAATCGATTGTATCAGCTCCCTCGTGGGTTTGGTGCTTTTCCGAAGCTTGAAGTTCTTGATTTAACGTACAATAACCTGAGTGAAAACAGTTTGAGTAAAAACTTTTTTCTTTTAGGTGGGTGACTCAAATTCATTCTCTAAAACATTGCATTTTTTGTTTTGAATAAGTATATTCGACTGGTGGCTGAAACACGAATCAAATAAGCCATATCTAATACAGTTAACTCTGCCAATACCGGACACTTTTGGGCTGGCCTAATATGTCTGGTTTTATTTGGAATGTGTTTTAATGGTAAAAATGAATTTGGAACCTTTTGAACCTCGAGAAAGTCTGGTTTTAGGAGAGTTTCTGGAGAGTTCGGTATTGGGAGAGTTGACTACCAGAGAAGAGCTCTTTCCTGGTATTACTATGTTAGGTTTCATTGTAATTTGGGATTCTAGGTGTCAGAATTGCTTGATTATGAGTGCTTTATAAACTTGATAAAATGGGATGTGTTATTCACAAATGTGGTTGCCTTCTTTTTACAGGTACGTTACGCTCTTTATACATCAGTGATAATGATTTTGAGGTTATTCCAGAAGGGATTGGCAAGCTGACAAATTTAAAGCAGGTAAAAATTTATAGTTTATTGATAGTAATGTAATTATTTTAAAAAATTAGTTTCATATGCATCCAATAGCGAGTAACTCGCCAATTACAGGATGGGTAAACTATTTAATAATTTATCGTGCTTATAAACTAAGTCTCATTTGAGGCTTAGGGAGTGAAGTTGAAAAAGTAGTGAGTTACAACTCTGGTACTAGGTCAGGATTGAACCCCAGACCTTGGGATTGGAAGGCAAGCATGCTAACCACCAAGCTACAGCTCCACTACTATTTTCATCAATCTGTAATTTGAGATTAAGATACTAATATATATACTTATTATTGTATTAAATAGTTTGCAATCAGAGACAATGATCTTATATCCCTCCCGGAAGAAATTGGTGAACTATCATATTTACGAGAACTTCATATTCAAGGAAATCGACTAACAGTTTTACCGCCAGAGCTTGGTAAGAAAGTTATTGGTTTATTTGAGAATTTATTTTTATTAATGTGAATATTTCTTCATTGAATACACACAAGAAATAAAGTCACCAGAAATAAAGTGACTATGCCTCATTCACATAATGCTTTCCCTCTTATACAGTACAACGATATTAAACATCCTAAATGCTCTGTCTACACTATCAAACTTTATGTGACAAAAAAAATGTGATGTGCCCATATATGGACATGATGATGTCACTACCATATTTAAGCATATCACTACCATTATTTGGGCACATCACACTTTTCGATAGATTAGACAAAGCTTTACAAAGTGTTCCTTTACTATTGTTCTCTGGTTTTACCTATTTCTTTTTATTATTTTATATTATTTATATATATTTTTATTTATCCTACAGGTAAACTTGACCTGTACACTGGTCAGACTGTATTCAGGGCAGACAACAACCCCTGGGTGCCTCCAATTAACGATCAATTTCAAGTTGGCATTTCACATGTTTTTGAATACATCAGATCAGACACCTACAAATAGTAAGTTAAAAAAAGTTATTTTGTACTACAATATGAAACAAATAGATAGCCAAAATTGAAACCTACTTTGGACCATGACAATTAAATTGTTGTATTTCACAGTTTATATGGCAGGCACATGCAGGCAGGTGCCGCTCCACCGCCAAAGAAGGCAAACAAAAGTAAAAAGATCTGCAAAAGAGAAATTTGGGCCAAGAAGTGAGAACACCATCTAAGGTAAGTGTTATTATTCTTGTTTCAATAACACTAACCCTTTTTCAAATTGTTTCTGTTAATAGTTTATTAACATGCACCTTTTTAAAGTTTATACTAACTCCAGCTGGAAAAAGTAGTTTTCTGAGATAATTTTCTTGTGGAGTATAAGACAAACCATACATTTAGAAAAATAAACTATATATAGTTACAATACAACAACTTCACAAATGCAATAATACAACAAATTCTACAGAAACAATAAACAAATAATAAAAAAAATAGACAATAAGTAAAGTAAAGAATGTCAGGCATAATAATGGGTGGATATGTTTTTCTGTGTTTCTGGTGCATGTGTTTCCCTGTACATCAGCTGCGGGTTTACTTTAAATAATTAACTATTACATTTCTAGTTTTAAATATTGGTTAATATCTCGGTTTTTATTCACTTTTTCTGACAGACATTGTGTTTGTATAAGACTGTGTGAGTCGGTATTGTGGAATAGCATCATTCTGTTTCTGCTATTCAAGGTTGTAGACTGATTTGGGGATGTGGAACTAGTAAAGTTATTCAGAAAATCTAAACAAATAACACATCGTAAGCACGTTTTTACTGGATGATAGAGGGCAGAACGCTACTGTTTACGGGATGTTCGTATGCTTTCCAGATCTTGTGGTCACTTGTTTTGGAAACTGTTTTGTTTGCTTGCCAGATGCAGAACTCTTCTGTACCCCTTGCACCCCCTTCCCAGAAAAGTCTTTGATTTTTTATACTGTACATTGTCACACTGGTACTCTAGTACTGTGTTAAGTCACATCTAACTGCCATCTATAGCCTACAATACAAACAGTTGTTACGTTTCACAATGAAATACAGAATATTTCATTGAGTTTTAGTATTGTGCAAATAGATAATAAATTATTTATAATGTTTCATAAGATACTGTGCTGTGCGGAGGTTGACTGGGTCATTTGTTGAACTCTGCCTTGATTCCTCCCATCTAAATTTCAGTAAAGTAAAGCTGGTTGATTCCTAGCATTATTGGATTGCATGTTGTCACCCATTCTTAGATCACTAAAGGTTTTACCTAAGTGATTTGCTTATTTTCTTACTGTATATCATAGTGTATGACAATCACTTAATTAGTTATTACTAGTTTTTAAAATTAACAATTAGGACAAATACTATATAGCGCCCTCTTGTGGTAATATTAGTCTTGCCAAAACATTCTATTTGATGCATTGTGTCATCATATTGCAATATTTGCATAGAGGCACGCCCCGAATGTTGTCTATTGAAAATACTTACATAGAGGCACGCCCTTAAAGGATTACTGCCATCAAATGCTCTAACCCTGTAAAAATGTCTATAGCAAGAAGTGTGTAGAAATCATGATGTCAATTCTAAAACATGTCCATTAAAGTACTCCAAATTCAAAATTATGTTGGACATAACATTTCTGTGTTCTTGCTCATTTAAGGCATTTTAAAATTTCTATAGAAAAAAATATAATAATATTAAACATAATAATAACATAATACTGTAGTATATGTTTAAAAAAATGTGTACCTTGCTGTGTAAAGTCCTAATTTATACTCTTTTGGTTTGTAATTTTTTAAAGGGTGTGTCGAGTGTATTCCCTGCTAATACACAAAAACAAGGCTGAAAATTATTCCGTATTAATGTTACCATAAAAACTTAGGCCTACTAAGTCTGCTTAGTTGAATTAATTTATTTACACAAATAATTAGAATGTATTTGATAAAGATTTTAAAACGACCTTCTGGTGCTAATCAAATATTTGTTCTTGTTTGTAAAAAAATAGCTTTGATACATTTATATATAATAACTTTTATAAGTAGATTCAATTAATGTGATTAGAATGTGCTTTTAATTTATCAATTAAACCAATATAAAATAATGTAGCATAATTATGTAAAAATAAATTAACTTTTTAATAGTAAAACATGATTTTAGAGATTATTATTTTTATTATATTTATTCTTATTCTTTATTGCCAAAAAACATTTAAAAAAACAACAAATAAACAACTACAATGTAAGTGGCATGAAACACAAAAGGGAACTAAATCCCTATGACAAGAGCCAGTGTACTGTAACCAAGTAGCAGATAGAAAATATAGCATTTTAATAAATATATGAAAAATATCACCCAAAAAATCACTCATAAATACACAAAAACTAGCAGCACTGTCAACAACACTTTATTTTCCATGACAAGTTATAAAAATGCATTTACATTTTCAAATTAATGTTTTACCCATCCACTAACTGTATATTGTGATTGACACAGAATACATCTAAAATATAACCCCTCATTTGGGAATCTCCTATTCAAGGGAGACCTCTTTTCGAAGTGCATTATAGAGTTCTCTGTAGTTTCCTTTTGGACTCTAAATAAAAACCGCCGAAGTTGTCTCTGAAACACCGGTAAATAACATCTTGCGTGAAAATGTTTTTTTAGTATATCATAATAATAGTACTACATTTATATAGCGCCCTTTTCATGAGTAATCATGCTCATTATTACTCCGGTCATTTTTTGGATCAAACATGTATGGAAACATACTCATAATCCTAGTAATAAGCGCAAAGTTGTGTCTTGATCTAACCGGTACCCATTTAATACACCTGGGTGTAAATGTAAGTAAAGTATTCTGCCTACAAGCAATGCGGCAAGAGTTAGATTCGAACCACGACCTCACGATCGGTAATCCAACGTCCAACACACTGCACCACACGCCCTTAATTTACAATAATATTTACACATTTTGCAGTAGTTTCAATAATCATATTCTATAACAGCAGTGTCAACATTCCCATCTGTTCCTTAGATAACCAATATGTTTGAAAATGTTTCAAATATGGGATTGCTGGTTTCGATAACTCGCCCCTGGCCATTCGTAGTTAAACACCTAAAGATAAAAGAACAAAGAATTTAAACAATAATACAATTGTTGAACTTTGTGCCTATGTATTTGTCTAAATATTCATGTATCTATATCAATAGGTAATATATCAGTATTTCCATTGGGTGTTTCTTCCAATAGTTAGTTTATGGGGCTTATGAATTTTTGTTCGTCTGAGAGATTTGAAAAGTTCAGTAGTACCAAACTTTGTTCGAGTCAGTTTGTCTGTCTGTCCCCGCTATCTGACGGCGGTATGTTTATTTGATGTGTATTATATACACCGGTTAGATCTACATCCTGTCCATTTTAATGTTGTTTATTTTTATTTATTTAAGACATATTTATACAGGATAAAAACATCAAGTATAGATGTAGCACCTGTTTTACATAATGGTTCCTGTTCATAGAAAATGAAAGGTTAAAAACATGCCTAAACATTCTTTAAAACTTGTTAGAACAGTAAAATAAAAATACAAAGTCAAAAATATATATAGGCCTACACTTACGATGAAAATACAAAAAGGAATAAAACAAATTTGTACTTGACCTAAGCACAAATTGTGACTTAAACAGAGGCAATAAAATAGTTTAAAAAGGCAATTTCTAAAATGAATCCCCAAATACAATCATTATCAATGTCAATATTAAACCATACCGTCGTATGGTAAGCCATGTCCATGATTCTAACATGGTTTAATGTATTCATACATACATGTATTTTTAAAAGCAGTGCGGACTGACGTTTACTGATGTTTATTCAGAATACAGTAGTAATGTTGCTATTATAAACGAATCTTGTGTCTGGACTGACAGGATAGTTGAGTTGTAATTGGTGCCAACTGCAAACTAATCATCCGTCTTTACGAGTGCGTAAAACCCTCAAGTGGAAAATAAACTTTTAAATTATTAGTAATTTAGTCATAAAAGAGTGTATAATTGGGGATTACATGCGGTAGATCAAAGCCACAGGTAAAACATGATTGCAATTTAACAGTAATTATGACACCTGTATTGTTACTTGTTATAAAGTGAAGTTGTCCCTCGACCCCACTTCAAACGTGTCAAGAATATAATGTAAATGTTGATGCACCTTATAGCCTGTTATACAGGAGACGGTAAAGTAATCGATAAACCGTTCTTTTCTACTTTGTTTAACGTAACCAGTACGCACTTTTTCAAGTTGTTTTCAAGTGCGTTTTCAAGTGCTCTTTTAATGGTGTAATTATGCTCTGACGATCGCTACTCGGCTCTAAGTCAATTGACTTTCAGATTAAGGGGTTACACCACCAATCTGTACTCATTCGTAATGTGTTTTTTCTTTAATAAAAGTAAACCTACGAAAGGAAAAACAACGCTGGCCTTCTACCAATATGCTTCAATGTTATAAAGTGTGAAGACAATTATATACAAAAGAAAAAATCACCCGAACATGGATTTTGTAAGAACATGGTTATCAAACATTATAAGTTAACTATTCCCTCTTTTGTGGCGTTAACTGCTACTTTTATTAATTTTATCTTCAAAAGATAAATACGATAATATGATATTTCGTTATTTTCTTTTAAAGTCACTTTTAAAATTTTACCCAGAATAATAATTACATAGATAGCGACAAAAAATGATAATTTACAAACATTCTTTATTCGTGTTAAGCTCTGTCTACACTATCAAACTAGTTGTTTGTGTGTGTGATGTGCCCAAATATGGTAGTGATATGCCCAAATATGGTAGTGATATATATACCTTTTGATAGTGTAGACAGGGCTTTATAAATATTAAACAAAATGAAGCGTCGAAGATTTCAATTATACTGTTCATCATGATGTCGGTTCATGTGCGCTGTGAAACCATTTTTTTTATTTAAGCGCTTTGGGACAATTTATTGTTAAAAGCGCTACATAAATTCGATAACATTACAATTTTACCTAAAATAGCCGATGCGGATAAATTTACATAAACTGATAAATATTTACCCTCATTTTTGTGGCCAGACTTTAGGCCTGTTATATAACAGCTCGTCAGTTATCGAATTATTACACATCATAAAGCCCACAGCATTAGAATATGGTTTTATGTGTATACAAGCTGAGAACCTTAGTAAATTTTATCCTAATAAATATTTGAATGGATTATCTTTAAAGTGTGTCCACAAACTAAGCTCTGGTAATTCATATTAGGTAAAGTAAAAGACGTCTTTTAAATAATTAAAACTCTTCCACCACCTGAACAAACCGTAAACCTTTCAACGATTACTTTTTATTTTAGTTAATTTTAAATGGTTATTTTTTTGTTTGAAAATATGATGTGCCCATAATGATGGACATGGTGATGTCATACCACTAACTTATTTGGGTATATCACTACCATTTGGGCACATCACACTTTTTTTGTCAAACTTGGTTGATAGTGTAGACAGAGCTTTAGATATGCTAGTGAAGAAAAAGATGATGAGAGCGAGGTTACGTCATGTCGATGCGTCCATCAACGTCACTTATTATATTGAAGTTGTGAACAACGCGAACGGATTAAATCGCTGTTATTCCTTAGTCCATCTCAGTGATTACATCTTTACAGAAACGAAGTGTAATTTAAAAACAAATTCTGATACTAATCCCGTAATCGAACTAATTACCTCACTCACGGGTATCAATTGTCGGGACGTCCCTCACCTGCCCCAACCCGTCCAGTCCAACCTGCACTAGCCCATTAACTTATCAGTAACTTATATTCGTTACATGTAACCGAAACTTTACCTCAGCTTATACAAATCTGCTGTCGTTTCAATTAATTCGTGAGTAAATGAAAAGAAATTGTCGAAAACAATACAGTTTTTCGTCGTCATATGCTGTGTTGTACGATCGGGGTTAAGGCTGCTCTTTTGTTCCCAACTATTGAATTACCTCCTTTTTTCTTTAGTTCGCAATCTGTCAATGCATGTAGGCCGTGTAGTAATTCATTGGGTAGATTTCATTTTGTTATCGACACCATTGCCCGATGGACGGAAACAATAACTAATTTCTTGAGAACGCTGGAATCAAATTTCGTTAACAAAACTCTTGCTGATAGTTTTAATGTGATTAGTTTAATGATGCGGGGTAATTGTTGCCGTATCACTTAGATCAATTTCACAAATATTTCAATAAAGAGAAATGCATTTTAGAAATTATTTCTGTAACATTTTCCCTAAAGAGTATTAATAATAGATCGTTTTTCTATGTTCATTTCGTCGTTTATTTGCCAAGTTGATTTAAATCGATTTTCTGTATCATAGCATGGTAGGAGAATGCTGTATCGATGTATACAATAATATCTGTACAGAAATAATAAATATGACAAATCACGCTTCATAACTAAAGCTCTGTCTACACTATAAAACTTTATATGACAACAAAATGTGATGTGCCCAAATATGGACATGATGATGTCATATCACTACCATAGGTGGGTATACCACTACCATATTTGGTCACCCTTTTTTTTTTGTCAACTTAGTTTGATAGTGTAGACAGAGCTTAAGATCACAGACGTTCATGGTTTGTTAATATTGAATTATGACAATGTTGTATACATTGCTATTATTATACAATATTATTATGATGATATTTTTGTTTGCTGATTCAAAATGTACTGGTATATATAGCGCGTTCACTTAAGCGTGGTTCCCACTGCACTAGAGACGCAACGCAAGCGAGTTGACCAATGACAAGCGACAGTTCGGATAATCCATTGCTTGTGATTGGTCAAATCACTTACGTTGCGTTTACGTCCTTGCGTTGCGTCGCTAGTGGGAACCAAGCATTAGCGAGTTGACCAATGACAAGCGATAGTTCGGATAATCTATCGCTTGTGATTAGTCAAATCACTTACGTTGCGCTTACGTCCTTGCGCTGCGTTCTAGTGGGAACCAAGCCTTATATCGGGAAATTATTGTCGTTAAACTTCGCTGCTATCTTCACTATCTGACTAGACAAGTCACACCCGTGTACACCACTGGGCCAAACAATACCCCGGTTCTTTCTCCACATCTTCGTTGTAAAAGTTCTCGGGGTCACAATCACTCATCATTGTTTTGTTTCACAATATTCTTCCATTATTGCGATTTGCTGCTAATAACATAAGTCAACACATCTAATAATTTCATATCTTATGTTTTTCAAAATACTCATCCGGCCAATTGCCTCATGACTGCAATTTATGTCCACGAAGGAGCGATTAACAAGAAATATATAAGATTTAAATTGAGGTTATTTCGACTTGATTAAAAAGTAAATACAAACACTTGAACGTGAACAACTGTGAAAGGAAACTCTACTTGTATTAATCGATTCCAAATAAACTCGAGTTTTCTTTCCACTCGTGTCGGGCTGTATAATGTAACGTTTGGCGCGCGCGTACAATAAAGTAAATCAAACGATATTCGTCTAAGAGCCACTTAGCTTATCAATTATTACCATTTACGGCCAATTTTTATATTGCGTGGACTGAAATAGAACAGATTTTGTTAGGGTCTTTAGTGACTACAAACCATTTGTTCTAATTGAGAATATGAGTAACGATTGAGAAGACACTTTACATTTTATTTATCAATATCTCCACTAATATACTTCTTATGAAAAATGAATTACTAATGCAAACAAAAGGCACTGGAAAAGACCGAGCAAAATACACTAGAATGTGTTTGTAATTAAGCGCAATTGAATTCTATATGAAGTAAAATCGTCATTAGCGTTTGACTCGAAATGTCGCAGTTAATTAGTTATTTCATTAATTGAATTTCGTATGGCAAGTGCACATTTGTTCATTTAGCGTTGATAATAAAACAATAACTTAGGGTACCGATATAATAGGCCTAAGTGTAATTGTTGTTTCTATTTGATATGGAAGATTCTTAAAGGTTGCAATCCTGTTCACAAAACAAAAGACTGGCAATATTACAATAATACAACTAATATTTTTATTTTTGGTTAAAAATCCCAATCTTTTTCAATTTGTTCTATTTTTTTCAAAATAAACATAGATAGGCCTAGAAATGTACGGTAGTAAATAAAACAAAAATAAAGGTTTTTTTTGTGGCAAATAATTGATTTTGTGTTGGTGTTTGTTGATGAATTAAATAGAAATTGTTGACGTAGGCCTATAGTAATCATATTAAAGATGTATTGTCCCCAAAAAATATGAAAAATGAAGATTATTTAAATCAGACTTTGAATAGGTTATTTTGTAGTTTTAATAAAGTTAATCACTACCGTAGAAAAAAACCAAACAAAAAATGTTCTCACTTATAAAATAAATGGTTGAATTCAACCAAAATCCATTGGCTGGCAGCCACTTTGGCTATTTTTTTAGCTTTAAATTACAGTTTTTTCACGGTAAATACATTTTTTCCGATCTAATTTTGGTCAAAGTGAATAACTATTATGTGACATTAAAATGGTATATTAAAAAAAAATTAATAATTATTTTTTCAGGAGGACAATACATCTTTAAGCCTATATTTCATTTGTTTTTGCATTTATACCGTTTTCTCTCGATCTTTCGGTTATAATTATTTAGTGCAGTATGTTTCATTGCATACATATTATTATGTAAAGGAATTAATCAGTTGAAACAATTACTTGTGAACTTGTTTTATTTATCCAAGTGTTTGAATTTATCGAGTAGTAATCATGTTTAATCACCAGATTTTGTTGGCACTATTATCTCGACTAGTTAATTTAAACCAATTTGTAGATAACAACATATAACATGCAGTTGATATGAAATGAAGATTGTTTAAACGAAACGCGGAAAAGCTTTGAGAATATTTTATTGTATCTCACCTGGTGGTTAATCTAATTGTTAAGCGACTTAATTAAAGTCGATAAGAATGGCTTAAACGTGACGAATTACTCATTCCTATCAGGTAAATCTACATCCACTATACACAGCTTTATCTATGTTATCTCATAGTGCACTGTTAGTACTAATTCACACACAAGATATTTCTTAATTTGAAATAATAACATATATATTATCACGTCCTAAATCGTGTTAATTGTTTAATGTCAAATTCTCTCAAATTAGTGTTTTGTTTTTCTTGTTATGTTGCGATACAGTGCGATATGTTGCGATATAGTGCGATATGTTGCGATATAGTGCGATATGTTGCGATATAGTGCGATATGTTGCGATATAGTGCGATATGTTGCGATATAGTGCGATATGTTGCGATATAGTGCGATATAGTGCGGCTCTCATCCAATGATACATTATGTGTTATATAATTCACCGGCAATCATTATTTTTAAAGCTCTGTCCACACTATCAGACAAAAAAGTGTGATGTGCCTAAATGGTAGTGATATTCCCAAATATGGTAGTGATATGACATCATGTCCATATATGGGCAAATCACATTTGTTGTCATACAAAACAAACATTGATTATCTTCTCCATAATTTTGATAATTAGATATAGGCTAAAATGACTACATAAGGATAACCGAAGTAACACCAGTAAATATTTTTAATTATTTTTAATCAAAGATAGGCTAAACAGCGCCACTACAGCCTCACCAGAAGATGACAATATCAGCAACTTAGTTGATTGCAATTAAACTTAAAGTTCATCGTCATTTACTTATAATCTTGAAAAGAGAACAGTTATCATCTAGGTTTCAAATGCTCACGTGATGATGAAACCAATTAACTGATAACAAGTCCAAGTGCGTTTTTTTTCTGATTGTAAATTGGTTAGAGATGTTTCATTTAATCAACAACGTCTAAATTAATTTCAAACGAGAGAAATTTGTAACAGAGAAAAATTGCTCTTTGTCAATTAATTTGAAATTCCATTGATGTTGGTATTTCGGCACTTAACGTTAAAAGGACAATGATGATTTCTTATTTCAACGTTTAGTAGGCAAACTTTCATGTTCATCCATTCATACCCGTACTGTATCTTGTCTAGCGATTATAAAGAAACATACTGTATCGTGTCTTAGACACCAAACCGTCCTCACATGGGATACTAATGGAGTTAACTTAACTCTCTTACTTATTTCTCCATGGGATACTGTATGGCGTCTGCTGACACATAACAGTACCCCTGTTTATTGTTGCAAGACATGATACTGTACACTGTCGGCTGTTATTAAATAACGGACCGAAATAAGTCAATTTAAGTCAGTAATATTTCTTAGTGACACAATGATGAGACAATTACATTTTTTTCTTACCCCCAGCACACGAATAAGAAAATCTTTATAACAAATATTATATTAGTTATTTTTTTAAATTTGTTGAATATGTAGGTTTGTTTCGGTTAAACTAAATTAGTTTGCAGTGTCCTAACTGGACGATACCATTAATGCGGGACGATACCATTAATGCGGGACGATACCATTAATGCGGGACGATACCATTAATGCGGGACGATACCATTAATGCGGCCATCACGCATAAAGAAACAAGAAAAACATATTGTTGATAGAATGAGTGAAATATCGTACGTGTCAAGTTCCTAACGAAATAATTTAAGGAAATAATTGTAACACATTTTATTAGACACTACCTTGGTAAGGCGATGGTATGGTGTGGGGATAGTATCCCTAGCCACGGCTAAGCCAGCTCGTTCCCTGTCAAACCTAACGCCATATGTGTTATGTAAACCAATAGAAATAGGTTGATTGGGCGTGTATTGGGTTGAAAGCGCGAACGACGCGCTATTGAATGGGGTTAGAGACCCGGCTAAATTCACTCGGTAGAGGCAGACGACATATAATTTGATTCAGATAATTCATTATAACCACTTATCGAAATGTACGTTGTCACCAGCCGGACTCTTTGAAGTTAATACCACTAATCAAATAAGACTTAGTCGTCTCGTCACTCTGCGTATCAACTGTCAATTTACATGGCATTATTATGGGACTAGAGATGGATAGAACGTTTAAAACTGTAAATGATACATTAAATAGATGATACGAATATTAACCAAGTTAATAATATTATCTTAAATTATATAATTATTATTATATATTATTATTATCTAAACATTTTTTACCGAATTTTTTGTTAAATATTTCATTTTAGGCCTAATGTCACCAAATATAGTATTCACTTTGACCAAAAACTGGATCGAAAAAAAAAATATTTACCTGAAAAAAATGTAATATTAATACGATAATGTTAATATAATACGGCTGCCGTTTAAACGTTAAAATTAATATAATACGGCTGCCGTTTAAACGTCAGTATAATACGGCGGCCGTTTAAACGTTAATATAATACGGCGGCCGTTTAAACGTTAATATAATACGGCGGCCGTTTAAACGTTCACCGTTAGTATAATACGGCGGCCGTTTAAACGTTAATATAATACGGCGGCCGTTTAGAGGCTAATGTAATACGACGGCCGTTTAAACGTTAATAATATACGGCGGCCGTTTAAACATTAATATACTGTAATACGGCGGCCGTTTAAACGTTAATATAATACGGCGGCCGTTTAAACGTTAGTATAATACGGCGGCCGTTTAAACGTTAATATAATACGGCGGAAAACACAATATCCGATACTCAGAGAATTTAGATCATTTACAAATAAAAAAATCAGCTCTCCGCATTCGTTGTCATAATTGAATATTTAAAGCAATAACTTAGTGGTTATTGACGGTTAATTACAGTGTATCTGAACGCATACATTATCTGTAAACTTAATTTCGACCAATGTTTGCTGAAACTGTAGCGTGTTTGCAAACTATTTAACTCTTTCAACTTATAATAACCAATCGTGCTTATTTATATAGAACGTGGTAGCGTTAAGAATCCGCTTACTGCTTAATCAATTGTCAATAATAGAAGAATCGACCGTATTCATAATACTCGCTCATTTCATAAGACCGTCTGATAAACGCGTTTAGGATATTGTCAACGCGTTTAGGATATTGTCAACGCCCCTTGTTTAATTTTGTTGTACATGTATTGTTCAATTCAGAAATAAAGTGTCAACCCGTTTTTCTTTCAATTTCTATTCCTTTTTTCCTTCTTTAATCCTTTTTTTAAAATTCTTCAATCCTTTTTTTTTAATTCTTTCAATTCTTAATTCAATCAATTGTCAATAAGAACCGTATTCATAAGTACAAGTCTCGCATTTAATAAACGTTTGATAAACGCGTTTTTGGATATTGTCAACGCGTTTTTGATATTCTCAACGTGTTGTGTTTAATGTAAATTTAAATTAGACCACACCATCTTCGTTGTTCCCTCTCTTCTCTTCGGGTTTTCGTTTTCTCCGATTGTTGTCCCCTCCTTATCAGGTTCGTCATAATGCTTGCGCATTTTAACATTTAAACACCTCTCTAAACTATTTACCTACATTATAGGTTAAAACAACATTTAAGTGGAATGTGTATGCTTTCATTAACTGTAATTAATAAGATGGACGTGCTCACAAAATTGTATCAATTAGATCGACGACAAGTATGAAACGCCGATAGCGACCCTATGTCTCCCTTTACGACGAATTAAATCTCATCTCATTTCCAATTTACATGGTATAGTCTTACAAACTTTAATTTGATTTAGCTTGTTATCAAGACAAGTCTCTTATGCTATTACACCGAGTATCTACTCTCTTTTCACAAGCAATTACAGAAAATAGCTTTTTACATTTTTATCAAATTAATTGAGTTATTAGGCTTTGGAAATAGGCCGTGATTCGCATCAATACGGTGTTGATATCAGACTAACACGTTTTGTTTAATTTAATCAATCTTAGAGGTAATTGACTATGTTCTACCATTCATTATTGTTTTCTGCCATATCTTTAATAATACACAATAGTGCCTCGAAGACAAACTAGAGATTTTCTAATAGCAGTCTTTCCATGTTCATTTCTTACATTTTCTGCAGATGTTATTGATTACTGTCAACACACCCCCCCCCCCCTCTCACACACACCCCTCGCACACAATTTCATTGAATGCCTGTCAGTATACCATACGAGAGTGATGTGACACTTTGTAATTGTTTTTGTTAGTTTTTTATTTATCTGTTTTTGTATATCTCATAGCAAACATAATTTCTATGTATATTTTATATGCAAATGACAATAAATGGAAGTAATTTTCCACTGATAAATGAAAGAATTGTAGTTAAATAAGTGGTTATTTTGACCCAATTAAACCCTTTAAATGTAAATGTTAAATAAATGTTATACAGCATAACATTCAAGATCTGTCTACACACTATCAAACTAGTTTGACTAAAAAGGGTGTTTGTGCCCAAATATGGTAGTGATATGCTCAAATATGGTAGTGATATGACATCCTCATGTCCATATTTGGGCACATCACATTTTTTGTCACATGAAGTTTGATAGTGTAGACAGAGCTTTAGACCATTATCGTTTGATTGGATTTGTTTTGTTTTTCGTTAACATAATAAAACACGACGTAATAACCAATTCAGTTTAATAATGGTTTATTTAATAGAAAACAATTAACGACAATCATAATATATTACAGCAACAATACTTTGGCACCATTCACAATTTATATCTGTATCATTATATACACAATATTTACATTTTTGGCAAGCACAACAATGATTACATAATAATCACTGTATTTTAAACGTAAAGTGTGGAATTTATACGTATGTATTTGTAATAACAAAAATAATTACTGTTTTAGGCTGTATACATTGGTATTATATTCATAAGTTATAAGTCAATTTAGAAGATAATATATAAAGCGTGGTTTCCAATAGAGACGCAACGCAAAGACGTACGCGCAACGCAAGCGAGTTCACCAATGACAAGCGACTTTTCGAATAATCCATCGCTTGTGATTGGTCAAATCACTTACGTTGCGTTACGTCCTTGTGTTGCGTCGCTAGTGGGAAGCAAGCTTAAGAGATTGTGAAAGCCTTTATGATAAACAACTCAATATAACGATTTAACAACCAATAACACTAAACTTAAACACCATAAATCAGTTATTTTAATATCTTATATTAATTATTATATTTATTAAATACAATTAATTAAATTTCCTATAAAGCTTAATATCTTTGGCACAAAAGATCCTTTATTCGACAATGTATGCAGCAAACATGAACGTAAAAAAATAACGTACGTCATAACGTATGCCTTTCATATAAATAGTTAAAGATATATTGTCCCCCTGAAAAATAATTTTTTTAATTTTTTGTTGAATATATCATTTTAATGTCACATAATAGTTATTCACTTTGACCAAAACTGTATTGAAAAAAAAATTATTTACCTGAAAAAATGTAATTTAAAGCAAAAAAAATACTTAAATTGTCTGTGAGACAATGAGTTTTTGGTTAAAATTAACCATTTAGGCCTATTTTGCCTTTTTAAATGAATAATAATAGTTTTCTTTCTACAGAAGTGAATAACTTTAATAAAACTGCAAAATGGCATATTAAAAGTCTGATTTTATTAATTTTCATTTTTCATGTTTTTTTGGGGACAATACATCTTTAAGATGAGATTAATCTTTACTATTGGTTTAACTCCGCTTCTTTAACTTTAACGTTGGGCCCATTGTTAAAAGTATGTGGAATGCTATTTATTATTAAAACATTAATTATTGCATCATTATAAACATGGATTTTAAATATTGATTAAAAATGTTTATTTATCTTAAAAATTCTTTGGAGACTTAAAATGGCAATTTGTGTACAACAAAATCCAGCCACACTTAATCAATACACACTTTACGGTACATTAATAATATCGTACAAACTTTGGTATATTTGAAGGGTGGTTAACAAACTCACAATATTAATATTACAAAATATAGATCTCATTCCAACTCAATTCTCTCGACATGTCTCTTTAGTCTCTTTCATGAGTTGTCTGTGATGTTAGAACACGATAGGCGAAATCAAAATATGATCTAACCGGCGCGGCGTACAAACAAACATTTTGGGACGCCCGTCCTTGATACGTCATACGCGCACCAATCCTGGAATTTGATTGAAGGAAGATCTATGTTGAAAAAAGGGTGTGATTGGATATTATCGAACCGTTTCAAATGACGTTAACCTGTCCCTGTCCGTCGTGGTAGGACACCTCCCCGCAATATAAGCATCTATTGCCATCTTCTCCGCACTTAGACCTTTCACTTCAAAACATAAACTTGCTTTTTCAATATCGTAATTGTCAGCATTCTCGTCTCCTAGTTCTGGATCTCCTTCCGATAAACTATCTTCCATAACGTCATCTTCTACGTGGTCATCCTTGACCAAGTGACCATCGGGAGTGTCCTTAATTTTCTTGCTTCGCTTCCATTTCATTCTTCGGTTTTGAAACCAAATTTTAACCTGAAGAAAAATATAAATTAGATGGTTTATCGAAAAAAGACATTAAACAACCATAACGTTATATAAAACTGTTCGTAGAAAAACGTTAAAAATAATGTTTTCACTTATAACAAGATAAATAATAAAATTCAACTAAACACTCATTGACTTCCAGCTAGTTAAATTGACTATTTGCTTTAAATTACCGTTTTTTAGGTAAATCATTTTTTAATCCAATTTTTGGTCAAAGTGAATAACTAAAATGGCATATTTAAAAAAACAAATTATATTTTCACGGGGAGAATAACAATTAACATGTTCATCAGAAAAACTGATACAAGTTAGTACAGACTAACAACATACCTGGGTTTCGGTAAGCATCAGCGAAGTTGCAACTTCGAATCTTTTTGGTCGTGATAAGTATTTGTTTTTCTTGAATTGGTTCTCCAACTCCAGCAGTTGTTGACTTGTGAAAGCTGTCCGGGGGCGACGAGACTTTCCAAGAAGCGTGTGCTGGGAATTACCTAATGAAAAAATATAAATATAATAAAGGAGGTTTATATACTGCAGTAATATGATTTCTTTATGATGTTTGCTTTATTTATTCACTTTAATTTTTATTCTAAATATATTATTCTTTATTTTAACTTTATAAATTATATTTATTTTAATTTGAGCAAAAGCAAAACTCCTGGATGGACCACCCTCATAAAATATTGTTGAAATAAAATAGATAAATAAATAGAGTGTAAAGTCCCTTGATTTCAGCGAGAAGCTCTCTTCTCCAAAAGAAGTCTCTGAAAATAGAATGGCTTCTTTTAGGCCTAAGCTAAACTAAATTAACTCTGTATTTAATAATACATCATAAACGAAAATTAATTTCCAACCTTTGGATTTATTAGTTTAAATGCCAACAATAATCATTACAAACAAATGCATATAAATCGTCAAGTATGATATTATGTTAATGTATTCATGGAGGACAGAGTATTTTCTCTATGAGCAATTCCTCGACTCGAACCACAAAGTAAATAAGTACTTTAGCGTAACAGTGTATTTTATTTTTGTCGTCGTTGTTTCAGATTCTTTATTTTATTTGTATTAATTAATTTCGGCAAACACATTTATGCAAACATAACAATGCCAAAAATAGCTAGATTTTTGCCAAGGATTGGCAAAAGATGCCAACTGCTTCTGTCGCCGATTAGGCGTGCCACTTCAACAAACAAGCTAAAACGTACAGATTCTAGAAACTATCTAAACTGAAACCTAACAACCAACTGTCAATAATGAAACAAATGAGATGTAATTTATAAATCAACTAATTAATTATCAAATAATATTTAATCTATGAATTCATTTTCACACGACGAATTTTAGATTACTTAATAATATACAAACTGTCTAATCAAACACGAACAAAGAAACGTGTTAAAAGAGATTATTATGTAGGTGACTTTAGCAATGGCATAGCACTCTCAAACAAAAACAATAAATACCATTAGCAATTGGCTAATGATTTTGATTAATTAAAAGTCTAGCATCGTTTATACCGCGTATTAATCTGTTGAATTATTAGTCAATAAAAACAAGAGCAGACCAGAGAACACTCTAGGCTGTTTTTTCGCTTGAAGTAATTTGCATTTTGATTTGAATTTAAATAGAATTCTTTAGTTTGGCTTGATTTGGCGCGATGGCGAGTATCGCCTTCAGCGCGATCCGCCTCGGCGTTAGATTTAATAAGTCCTCGGCGATGTTCAGCATTGCTTACAAACAAAACACGACAACAGGACAACTTAATGAACCATCTAAAAGCTATAATGCGTTTATAAGTTTACTAATTGTATTTTGCCACTTGGATGTTTTTATAAGAAATGAGGACAGACTGAAGATTTAAAGGAACACGTGCTAAAACCTGACTGTTACAAGCAGTAAGACATGTTCTGTTGTGTAATATAGGGTCATCGTATACCGTGCAAACATCAATCAACGAAGGCGTTAACTTTAGCGGCTCGCGTATTTTCCCCGATAGTTTCGCGGGTCCAGTAAGTCAGTAACAATTTTGAGATAAAAACAGATATGGTTTAAATTGCGGTGCACAGTTTTTCTTTTAAGCAAATAATTGATAATTTACAGTGTCATCTTCAATCCTAACTAATGATATGATGAGTTTAGTAAGTACATAAGGAAGAGTGTACTTCTTATAACCAGAAAATATTCCAATAATCTAATATCAATAACTATCAAGACAGCTATTTGTGTATGCCTGTACTCCTATTGTCCAATAACGTAATTTTTAACAATTGTATTGAGTATGGCCTAAATGAGTATCCATCAATGTTTTAATATTTATTAATTGTTTTAAAGTTTAAATTAATGTAAGTGATGTCATCTGTTTTTATTTAAATGACTAGTGTCGCCCTAACTCAAAATCCGATTCAAGTAAAAGAAAAACAAGGCCATATACATGGCTGCAGTCGCGTGCTCAAATTTGAGTTATTGTTTACCGACCGACCAACCGACCGACATAGTGAGCTGTAGAGTCGCGTTGCACGCGACTAAAAAAGAACATGAAAATGAACATGAAAACTTTAATCGCGCAGTTTGTCAATTTAAGTCGAATAAGTTCTCATGAAAAGCAATATTGAGTAATAAATAGGTGATGAAATGCAAAACCAGCAGCACTTAAGTGCAATATTAATTTAGTTTCTTGTCGACAAATACGATCACTAGAAATGATGGCCCATAGCAATTTGACGAATCTACGCTCCAATCTAAACCAATTACACCAATTTATTTTACCCTTCCGGTACGACACGATCACTTGGTGAAAATTA
The DNA here is from genome assembly GCF_963402885.1 of Antedon bifida. Taxonomy (NCBI): domain Eukaryota; kingdom Metazoa; phylum Echinodermata; class Crinoidea; order Comatulida; family Antedonidae; genus Antedon; species Antedon bifida. The sequence goes on from NC_136226.1 coordinate 31,984,455, forward strand.
AGGACAAAGCACCATTAAGTAGTTGATGCCAATTTAATTTAGAGTCACTAATGATAAGTTAAATCGTTAGGTAAAATGAATCGAAAACAGAAAAATTATGAATTTGAAAATGATGAATTTAAGAAAAACGTGTACATAATACAATACAATTTGGCATGCTTTTATAATTGTGTTTGATTGATGTTCTGTAGTCTAACTTTAGGCCTACCGAAATCTTCCGTAATTGATTTGTTCATCAGTTAAAGATGTATTTTCCCCCAAAAACATGAAAAATGAAGGTTAATTAAATCAGACTTTGAATAGGTTATTTTGTAGTTTTAATAAAGTTAATCATTTTCGTAGCAAAAAAAAAATTTTTCCCTTATAAAATGACTAAATAAATGGTTAAATTCAACCACAGACCCACTGGCTGTGGCAGCTAATTTGAATATGTTTTGGCTTTCATCTTGTTTTGGCTTTCATTTTTATCCAATAAGCCAGGAAAGAATGAAACTCATGCTAACTTGTGACAACGATAATTAAACTTATGGCGCGTTTGTTATTTTATTAAGTATTTAAAATTGAATTTCTATTAAAAGCTGGTTTATCTTTTCAATTTACGCGTCAACATAGACTCATTTTTGTTCAAAGTGTTATGTAAATCTCCGCTGAATGGTTTCTAAAAGAGAAAATTAGCAAATAAAACAAACGTGACTAAATTGCCTCGTCTGAAAATTTAATAAACGATCTACGTCCAAAGCGGAAGTTGGATTCTTTACTCGCTGGAATAAATCAGAAACCGCCGCAATAATACTCCGGAAAAAACCAAGAACGCGCGTGAAAACAAGAATACCAGATAATTAAGTTCCACAACGGGAAATAATTTCAGCGCAAGAAAGGTATTAATTCGCAATTGTGGAATTTCAGAATACAAGTTCTACTTACGACGAATTATAAGAAATTAAAATGAGACTAACTGTCAATAACCAAACTGATTGAAATCGTTTAGTGTTGTTTAAGGATATATCGAATTACTAGTCGGCTAAAATTATTAATAAAACTTCGTAATTTTGCAAACAGATTATTGTAAACGCACGCTTGCCAAGATGACAATAAACCCGCTTAGAGTTACACAATTAATTAAAAATAAAGTATGGTAATTTATCACCGTATCGTATGCCATTAATAACGTAATCAGATAATAAATATATAATTTTGATTAATTAGTTGGATAATCAATTAAAAGTTGTTTTTATTAATTTAACTTGTTTTCGACAAATTGCTAACATAATGAGTGTGTGTTTATCAAGGAATTCCGTAAAGTAGGGGTCGAACAGTTTATATTTTAGGTGTTTTTCTCTTTAAAATGAATGAATGGGTGGTGTCCGCTGCCCTTTACTTTTCCAAGCATTTTCGCTGAGTCCTTCTCGTGCGTTATTTGAAAGTAACGGTAGGCCTATAGTGTGTGTTACTATTTTGTCAACGTTCTGATAGTCAAACATTCTTTAATATCAATTTTCTTAGTTGTACAACAGTGTATTACTGACCAATTTCAACCCATTTTTCTTATAGAACGATTTCACTTGCAGCTGTGACGTGTCCATTGATCTCGGTATTCAAGACTCATTGACTGATGGTGGATGGAGTTAAAACAAAAGAAAAACGTTTGGTGCTGGTAAGCTATCACATCTACTTATGCTCGCTATCAACAATTAATTAGTACAAAAACAAATCGTCATATTCGTATCTCAATGATCACCATGTCTAGTTACGGTAAATAGACAGAAATCTGGCGCAAGGAGATAACAGATTGATAAAATAAAAGCGACCGAGAGACTTGTGTAAATTGAAACGACGATGACGCCATAATCAAACATTTTATAAGTTTAGATATTTATATGAGCAAATCTGTTTAGAGTAATTATACAGATTGTATTGCTTACTTGGCGCGTTATTAACAGAAAGTAATTAGTCAATGACGGCTAATTATCACACGTCATCAGCGAGTGAGGTAAATCTACGACATGCTTTTTGACAGGTTTAGTAGTAATGATGATTGCTAGCCCAAACCCATGTCAATTTGTCGTTAGGTACGTCAGGAGAATTAACCGTGCCACACGCTGCCGGCAATTGCATATGAAATGCATGGCTTAATAGGTAATCACTTTTTCGAGTTTAATTAATTGGTAAATTGCTGAAAAAGTCAAGGAGAACGTGTGCTTTTGTGAAGAAGCGGGTTGGTAGGAATTGAATTGAATTGAAATATTTTATTTATACTGGGCGACCTCTTCAGTCAAAGACTGATCTCCCAGAGGGCCCAGTAATGATCAGTGGCTGTGATGTACTAGTACACTAGAGTAACCCCCTACTCGTCTCGAAGGATGTACTAGGTTCCTTAAAGTGCTAGATGTGTACACTGGACCTACAGTTTAGAATCCTTATCCCAGAAGACTTGTTCTACCACAGAACTATGGAGTAAGTGCAGCGTGGGACCCTGATTCAAATAAGGTGGGTGGGGGAGGGGATTCTGCGCGTATCGTATGGGACCCCATTAAATAAAAGCGGTATAGGCTTCATGCACGATCTTACTTCTACGACGCATCACCAAATGTGTCAATACGATCTTCTTACAAAGTAGTCCGAATGAGACGGGGAATTGTAAAAGGCAAGCGATGAGTGAATGCGCATCTAAAACCCGAATCATTTCACTGTCACAAAGAACGGTAAAACAGATAATTTAATGTTTATATGTTGATTAGATTAGCTAATTGCTGTGACTGTAATTTACTCACAACCGATAAACATGTGTAAAACAATTTTCTAAATTGAGTTCTTTATCGATTTCGTCGCGTTCTTTCCATCTGGACGGCGTCGATGACTAATTTACGTTATTTTGATCAGGATGTGCTCATGGTGTGTTTGTTGGATGAGATAAAAAAAACGCTATAATCATTACTGATTTTAAATAATAAGTATATTTACTTGAATTAGCGCGGTAGTTTGTTATCGGAATGCGTTTGTTAATAGTTAATACACGATTAAACTGGTCATCTACGGAAAACTTTATGTGACAAAAATGTGATGTGCCCATATATGGACATGATGATGTCATATTACTACCATATTTGGGCACAATCATCATGACGTTTACAAGTTAATACACGATTAAACTGTTCATCTATAGACGAAATATATATATTTTTATATATTTAAACTTTTCACATTCAAGAGTGAACTGCGTTTGAGTTGACTGCGTTTCTTTTGAGAAACCTGTGACTATTTCGTTATGCTTTGTTCTAGTTTTGAGAAAGGTGTTATAATGTGATAGTACCAGTCACATTATAACAGTTGTATGCTGTTACATTACATCGATTTATAGATGCAAAGGATGATTATTAAAGCCTCTGACGAATGATTTAAAATAGATCACCACAAACGTAGCCTTGTCTACACTACACCATATTTAAGCATATCACTACCATAGTTAGGCACATCACACTTTTCTTGTCAAACTAGTTTGATAGTGTAGACAGAGCTTTAGAGTAACACCCATCAATTACTAGTTTAGTGAACTCTCACAAAACAATAAATTTGTATTATTATATCGATGTTAATTTAGGTTAAATAGAGCGTCATGTGACCGTCATCAACCTAATAGGAATGTAAGAGCCAGCAAGGCCCTTTAATTCGTCAATGATACACCCGAATGATCGGTATTTAGATGTAATTACAGATAATAGAATTCGATTATAACTCATTCTGTTAATTTGTCATCCTAATTGAAAATGAAAATAATGTTGGCGGTGAATATTTGGTCTCTAATGTGAAGGCAGCCGGTTGTAGGATAATTTGTACCACAAGATAATAAGATGATCTAATTTTCAGCTGCAGATAATGTAAAGCTCTGTGTACACTATCATCAAACTAGTTTGACAAAAAAAGTGTGACGTACCAAATATGGTAGTGATATACCCAAATATGGTAGTGATATGACATAATCAGTTCTATATACAGTTTGATAGTGTAGACAGAGCTTAATGACCTGGTAGTTTGGTTAGTCTTAGCACCAGTCCGTGACTTGGAATTTATTCATATTCAAGATTTGAGTATTACTTTGTGTTATAACTTATACTTGTGCAGTTTACTAGTTCTAGCAGTTTCTAATAAATTGTTCTCAGATTTGGCGTAAGCGATAAGTGGGCGTGGACGTTTTAAGCTCTGTCTACACTATCAAGAACTTTATGTGATGTGCCCATATATGGACATGATGATGTCATATCACTACCATATTTAAGCATATCACTACCATATTTGGGCACATTACACTTGTTTTTGTCAAATTAGTTTGATAGTGTAGACAGAGCTTTAGGGTGTTGATGAAACGCTTTCTAATAAGAATTAGACTAGAAGCAGACTAGAAGCAGACTAGACTATGTGAACTGGGGCTTACCTGTTCATTCAGTGTACAGTTCATTACATTGCCTATTAATTCCCAATAAAGTTTAAAATAGTAAGGTTAACAGGTACAATGTAGATAAATAAAGATTAAACACTTACAATTTGCAATATGTATCATCGTATTTAAATTTTGCAAAGCAAAGTTTACAGATAAAGTTATCAAAATGATAATGTTGACACGTCGAATGTTTAATGACTGTTTTGGTTCCTAAACTTCGCAGGAATGTTTGAAAATATCATTAAAAACTAATTTACTTGTTTATCGTTATCAATGGGTCATGTATTAGCTATCAATCAGCTATCAAAAGCCAATGCTGTAAGTGCACGTAGGCGTTAGGCCTATGGGGTAGGAGTTAGACCCATGGGATAGGCGTCAGGCCTATGGGGTAGGCGTTAGGCCTATGGGATAGGCGTCAGGCCTATGGGGTAGGCGTTAGGCCTATGGGATAGGCGTCAGGCCTATGGGGTAGGCGTTAGACCCATGGGTGGGATGTTTTTAATGCGCAAACATGTGAAACGCTTACATACGTATACAAACGCTTGCAGTCGATGGTTGAACGTATTATGCGAAACCGTCCGTTCCGCCGAAACATGTATCTTTTGAAACTTGTTATACTCATTTCAATCCGTACTTGATATTATCTTATTATTCAACCTTTCCCTTGTAGATGAATGAGGATATTTTTATTTCTACAATTAAATTAGGTTTACTTGACTTAAAAGCCCCACCCAAACTATATTGCCGCGGAGCTTATAGGAGCCCCTGAGCAATACCCAGAGGAAAAACAGGCATCAAAATATGTCGAAAAGGGCTAAAAACACCCGAGGCCCCATTGGAGGGCCACTAGGGGTTCCTAAACCAGGCATCTGCGTTACGCCACTGCATGTTTCCCTGTCTGAACACATTGAATTTGGGGGGTTATGCAAAATCGACACAGTTGTCTGCTATCAGTTTGGACTTGGCTCAAGTAAATCCACTTCACATTGCATAGTTGTGTTCTATTAGCACTACAGATACACTATCTCAAAGAGGTTATTTAATGGCCCATTATTTTACTAATCAGAATCGTCATTGATTTTTAATGTGTAGTTGGTGTAGATTGGTGTCTACCTCAAGTGTTTGTACACTGTACACAACGCTTCGTGGCGGCACAATATACAACAGGCGATATCAACAATATCGCGATCGCTAAACATAGCTCAAGATAGACAGAGCATCGATAATTTGAAAGAAAACACATGTTTTGAGTACCATTGAAGTGCTGACTGTACAATCTAAATTAGACTCATTTAATATAATTAACAATGATAATGATTGTTCAACCTCTTTGCTTGGTTGTTTTGTCAGAATGTGAGGCGTTAGTTTGTAGGCCTACTGGACCACCAATAAACGTACGGTAGTTCAATGTATAGCGTACATTAACAATTAGATTTCCGAAATATTTGTACAGATTCAAAAATATATCATAATGTTAGAGCATGATTTATTCAAAGAACGCCAAAATTAAATAGAAAAAAAGTAAATTTGAAACCGCACAGAAATACCGAACGAACATCAATTAATATCGGGCCCCACAAGAGATCTGGGGCGGATTGCTATAAGCGGTCTATAACCGGTCTTAGCGCTTAGCCGGCTATAATTCGTGACGTAGCAAGTAGTCTTATATTATAGACCATTGCTATACCGCGGTCTAACCTGTAAACGGTCTTTAAAATTAAAGCCTACTCGAAGGAGTCTTAAAACAGTCTTAAACCTCTCTTTTTGTTGCTTTTACGTATTATTTATCGTCAAAGAAAACCAATTGAACGAGTTTTAAGTGTTAAATCAAATAATAACGGTGATTTTATTGTTATATAGGCCTAGAATGGATTTTCTCGCGTAGAAATGTACGTACTGTTATGATTGTGAATTGAACAAGCGTGACGAACATTACCTTATTTGACTGTTTTATAGCAATCCACCCCTGGTTTTATTTGGATTGTATTGCATTGAAACTCCAGTCTTCAATTGAAAAAGATCATGTTTTGTTCTTTGGTCTGGGGTATTAGAAAGTTCATGACATTGGGGTAATGTGTAGACAGTTATAAATCTGGTAATTCGTTTTATCGCAAATAGCTTGATTTCACGAGGAACGTCATTGCACAGTGCATGATGGGAAGGGTTTGGGAGCAAACGTCACGACGCGTACGTAAAAACAACAAATCACGTACGTACGCGTCGTGACGTTTGCTGCCAAACCCTTCCCATCATGCGTCGCGTACACCATTTGCGATAAACCTTTATATTTCCGTAATTATACAGGCATACTAAGTATTGGACTTATTGTCCTACTGACGATGAGTTATAATTGGAAATGCACGAACAGCGGTATTGTTTAATATAACTCAAATTAGCAAAGTAAATACATTATAAAACACTATGTTTGAATAAGGCTTTCTTAGATTAGTTTCAACTGTCATGACGTTATTATCATTTATGTTTTATTGTATGTTACTTAAGCAGCATTGTGTACATTCATGCCAGACTAATTGGCGTAATCAGTGTGATTAGTGATATCAATACTTGAAATGATTTCATTATTAAATAACTCATTCGTTGTCCTGGTCCTTGCTTACTAACCACTTAACAATCTAATAATCATCTCTAATTTTACACCGATTTGTAACTCTTGAGTCGTAAATCAAACCAAGTTTTCTTCTTGTTTATATTCGGTTAACGGTTGGTTATTACCGTGTATTCGAGAGCCATACAAGATGCTTGTAATTATGTTGAGTTGCCGCGTAGTCAATACGCGAGGCGCGGCTTCGTTAGCAATTCATTTTGGTAAGGTGTAATTTACCGATCTGAATGTACGTGTTTGTATTTCTTAGCAACTCGATTTATTAGTTTTAAAATTAAAACTGTTCATTTATCGTTGTCATGAAACATTAATTTCAATGTTTGTAGTTTTAATGTGTACATAGCAATGAACGCCTTTGAAGTCCAATAGTCATTGAATGTATTTAGTTTTAGTGAGAATGTCCATTATAATATGCGCATTTTTTTAGAATTCCATTCATTCAGGTATTGTATGTTTTGACAGAGTAGTGGCTCCTGGTAAATATGAATGTGTGTATACTGTGTTACAAAATATATATTCTAAATCTCTGTCTACACTATCAAACTAGTTTGACAAAAAAAGTGTGATGTGCCCAAATATAGTAGTGAGATTCTTAAATATGGTAGTGATATTATAACATCATCATGTCCATAATATGGGCACATCACATTTGTTGTAACGTAAAGTTTGATAGTGTAGACAGAGCTTAAGATAATGTTAAAGTTTGCGAGAGAAAACATATAAAACACACAATTTTAGTGACACTCAATGAATTACGTAAAGAAGGCTTTCCTTGACTTAACGTTTAAGGCGATTATTCACGTACAGTAATATAAATTGAACGTATATAATGTTTGATTGGCGTTGGTTTATCCGCGAGTCAACAAATTACTGCAATTGCGTCCAACGGAACAAATTAAGCTCTGATTGGATCATGATTGGAACGTTTGATTAAAGACTCAATTTGAAAACAATTAATTGACAATCGGCTGCAATTATCCGCCATTTAGCCGGCAATTTGCTTCCAAATTAGCTTCATCGTGTATTTATTAGATTTCAGTTTTACTAGTTGGGAAATTAATTTGATTGATGATAATGGGTAGCGTTTGTTTGATGGCAGTTCAAGTTTAAAGCGTGGCTATCACTAGAGACGCAACGCAAGGACGTACGCGCAACGCAAGCGAATTGACCAATGATAAGCCACTGTTTCGAATAATCCATCGCTTGTGATTGGTCAAATCACTTACGTTACGTTACGTCCTTGCGCTGTGTCTCTAGTGTGATCCAAGCTTTAAACTTGAACTGCCATTAAAACAAAAACTGTCTGTGCTTGATGTTTTTAGCTTTTTATCTAAATTTAGAGACATACTCTTTGCTACCCACATAATTGTTATATCAATTTAGATTTATAATGGGCATATACTCTTATACAGCAGCAGCCTAATGGAATTGTTTGGTCAACCAACGTCCAGTCCCGGGTCCTGCACCTCTTGACCAGGTCCAAGATATAACTACGGGTTAATTGTTTTCTTATCATGATATCGTGCTTTGATTTTGTTGCTGTACTCTTTACATATTGACATGGTGGTATTAAACAGATTATTCTTTTTAATCGTTTTTGCACCTGAGATAAGCAAATAAACATATCGATATGTTGCCTCAATTAGTCTAGTTATACACAATCATAATTATTAGTTTAATATTGCAAATAATTAATCACTAACTAAACGTCGGTTAGAACACGTAAATAATAAATAAGTGTTTAAGATAAATCTCTGCATAGATCGCGTTGGATGTTATTATATAAAATACAGGCAGATATTCAACACAGAACTACCCTATATCCTTAAACAGAGGAAGCTCAGAACATTCGGCATGGGTGAGGGGCGGATCTAGGGGGAAGCGTTAAGTTTGTCTACACTATCAAACTAGTTTGACAAACAAATTCATGCGATGTGCCCCAATATAGTAGTGATATGCCCAAATATGGTAGTGATATGACATCATCATGTCCATATATTGGCACATCATATTTTTTTGTCACATAAAGTTCAATAATGTAGACAGAGCTTAAGGGACGCGCCAGCCCATGTAACCTAAACATGATAGTATAACATTTTAAACACAAACACAAGACGCTAAAGTGGACACTATACGGTACATTTATAATTAACAGTAAACATGAAAGTATGATATCATTTAGGCCTATAGATACAAACTTGTAATACTTTACGCGGTCCATTATGAATAAAACCCAGATTGATTTACTTTGATGATATTTATAGTTTTAAAAATGTAATGTAAAAACAGCTTACTTGTAAAGTCTCCCAGTCTTGGGATAAGCATCCCACCTCGCATCCAATCAATATGGAACGCTGGAAAACCATGCGCCGTTTTCATTACATGTTCATGGAAGGGATTGAGCGCCATCGGGTGATGTGGGTTCATGAGTCCATAGGCTGCTGCTGGATGGGCGGCGTACAAAGCCGGCATCAATGCCTGTTGGCTAAATATGGACGAAGACGCACTTGGAAGATTCAACAGTCCAGGCTTAGGTATAATACTGCTTGATGTTAACGGCCTAGGCGGTGAGGTTGACTGCTGCCGTGGGCTAGGAGTGTGTTGTGGTGCCCCGATCGGTGGTGAGGTAGCATTCGGTCTTGTTGGTGAATTTACCGGTGATGGTGTCTGTTTCTTTGGTGCTGCGTTACTTGAAAGCAAAGAGTCGATAGAAAACGAAGGTTTATCCATGTTCCTCTGTATCACAATAAAGTTTTCTAAATATTTCATAGATTAATATAATATCTTCAAATCAATTTGTCCAATCGCTTTAAAAGAGTCCAAACTTATTGGATTATTTGTCACTAAACCGAGAACTGAACTTGTCAATGTCCGTCGTTAAATGACATTAGCAGCAATTGAGTATTACACAAAGATTTCCTTCAATACATGTGTGATGAACTTGGCCTCGTAGCCTTTATGACTTTCTATGATACCATCACTTTATTTCAACTAATCATCTGTTACAGTTCTTATTATTATATCACGTATAATCCAACATAACAATACCGTGCTCTGATTGGTCAGATTTATGTAAACGAATTCAATATACAAAATGCAATCTGGATGGTGGGTGGACGGATAATTAAGCCGCATAATTATGTGTTGACACCATTGGCGAATGATCAATCATAATCGACTTCCCTTATCTGCTCATGCGTACAAGAATCAACACTATTATTAACTGCCGCACCATTTGTTTTGTGACTTTGATCAAATTCTGTGTGTGTATCAATGGAGTTTGTTTTGTGTCGGTAATATTGTTTGTTTTAAAGGTTTTGTCAAAAACATACATTTTATCAAATTAATTATTTCGTAAACAGGTCAATGACTTGAATGAAATAACGATAGAAATGAATAACGTAGTATCTTGAATATTATTATTATTGAATATTATGTATCATAATATGTATTTTAAGCGTAAACAAAATACAGTAATAGTGGTTCGAACCCGTGACAATGCCGAATGGTCAAAACACTGACAAAGCACATATTATTTACATTTACATTTTTTACTTTATTTATAAATTTCTCCGCTTTATGCCTTTCAAAATTTACCCTAAATTCACATTTATCCCGGACTATCCTATTTATCATACACTCTTGAAATGACGAGCGGTAACGGTAAGCGAATAAAAAACCCCGCGCAGCTTGCCCTACGTAGAATCTGTATCTATCCTGAGCGGGCTCCGCATTGTGTGTAAATGATCATAAGGAATAACGTAGATTCTATATTTTATTACCGTGTGAATTGGCCTTTAGGCAGTTCCCGTCTTATACGTACTGAATGAAAGAACAGAAACAAAACCGAATTGTGTGTCGATATAGAGGGCGCGCTGTAAGTTTCTGTCTGCTACCTTGCATCTTTGATGCTTATTGTGTCGCATGGTATGCTTGGTAAACAGTAGTATTGAATATTCATGAATTTCTGGAATGACAATTAGCGTATACAAGAGGGCGGCATACTGATAGATGGAATGTTACACAGGTGCAGTTCTTACAATACGTTACATTCAGACTTGTAATCTCTTGACACGCGTTGAGCTAGCCTAGTACCGTTGTCGAAATCACATTTTTTGCTGCGACTCTTAGAACTAATAACAAGTCTAAATGGCTAATCAACAAACAGCTAATGCAGCCCCGCCTGACCACCACCACCACCACCACCAGCAGCAGCAGCAGCAGCAGCAAGGGTTACCGGGTACGACAGCAGGCCTTACATTGTTGCAAATTGCACCAACGCCAAATATGTCGCATCTTGCTCCAACAACTCCAGGCTTTCAGCAATTCCCACAGCTGCAGCTTCTACAAGGTAGGACAACATAGTAATATGTTTAACGGTTCTATGTAGGCCTATGCTAGATATAAATTTGTTATCTGCCAATATTAACTGTCATCTGAATGGTTTCTGAATTTGTTTCTGATGTCGACAATTATTGTCTAGAGGATTTATATCGTCGATGTTGTTTCGACAAAATACAAATCTACTGCGCTTTAACCGCAGTCATGTTTTCTTCCTAATATAAGTCTGAAAATATTTAAAATAACACCATGCGTGCATGCTTTATATGGTCAAATAAATAACTTGTTTATGTTTTAGGTCAACACATGATACAAGGCCAACAAATGATTCCGGGTCAACACATGATGCAGGGCCAGCAGATGATACCTGGCCAGCAGATGATACCTGGCCAGCAGATGATGCCGTACCAAACTCTATATCTACATCAAAATAACAACAACATTGGTCAACAGTTGCAACTTCTACAGCAGTCCACTTCTTCTAACCAACAGTTCCATATTTTACAACATCCCCAGTTTGCTCCCGGTCAGCAGTTGCAACTTGTACAACAACAACCACCTCAGTTAATTTTAGTTCCTAACAATCACTTTGTTGGCAATACTCCTCAAACTCCAGCTCATATCTTGTGTGGCACTCAAGGATCTTCGTCGATGCTTCCGACGTTATTGTTAATGCCTTCAAATACTGTAAAACATCAGAATGAACCCCAGGTGCGTCACTGTATACTTTATTCAGTTTAGAAAAGATGCCACTCTATAATTCCGGTCGTTTGGATACCGTATGTGTATGGATGCGTGTGGTACCAACAATGAACACACGCACACACTTTCTCTTCAGCTTGGTTCCCACTAGAACGTAACGTAAGGACGTAGACGCAACGCAAGCGAGTTGACCAATGACAAGCGACAGTTCGAATAATCCATCGCTTGTGATTGGTCAAATGCCTCACGTTGCGTTACGTGTTGCGTCTCTAGTGGGAACCAGGCATTAACATAGATACTACTATCGACCATACGTTTGTATGTTAGTACACCTTTAACCCGATTTCATTTTTATTTTATTTTAGAAAAGCGAGAAAGATCCTGGCAACAATAACAAAGAAAACCAGAATGAAGTGACGTTGCAATCGAATGATACCGCGAGAGACTTTGCGACGGCTGCCGTTGCGTCTACGCCGCTTGAGGAGACTACCAAGTTAATGAAAACAATCTCACTGGACAACAGTTACAGCTACCTGAACTACAACCCAGACATGGAGGCGGTTCTTGAAAACACTTTGTACGTTAGTTGCGGCGATCCTAAAGTTCGACAACTTCCGACAAATGTTCGGCCACCATCTCCGATGTTGCCATTCTCAAATTACGGATGTAAGATTCGCAGGATGAACCCAAACGATACTGTATTAACTTCCGAAGACGATCAAGCAATATCCGATGACTCCACATTTACTCATGATCAACATCTCCATAGCGTCTGGATGAGTTACGATGATGAAAAGATGTTTCGTTATAAACCAATCCTCGTCGACAGAAGTTCTGCTGACGAAAGTAACACCAGCGTAGGCTCTGACGATGAGGGCGATTCGTCCCACACAGCAGTAGGGTTCCACTCTATACAAGATGATGAGGCTAGATACTGTATGTCGAAAACCAACGAAACCGACGATACATGCGAAATTAGCACCGAGATTGAAAATTCATGCGATACTTCCGAAACGCATCAAGTGCGGACTACTTGCGATGAGATTGACGTCATCAGTTCCTATACAAGGGGGTTTAAGCAAACTGCTGATCAGCTGAGAAATACAGGATTGTCGCCTTATGGCACAGGGAGCAACAGCAGCGAAGGGCAGAAGGACTCGGCGTTTGAAACCAGTGACTCTAGTGATGGAAAGGCAACCTACTCGCCGAAAAACGGTCAAACCGGAAGTAAAATATCAGTTGAAACTGGACCACCACTCGGTACCTATCAGAGTATTCAGAAAACAAACAATATTCCCCCAAAACCTAACCTCAAGAAAGGAATCAAATCTTCAACAAAACAAACAACGATATCGTCAAAAGGCAAATTCTCTTCTTCTCTGCAACCACCTAGAGATTCAAAAAGGAAGTCGGTGTCACCAACGGGAACTCTGGGTGGTAAGGTTCATCAGTCTATCAATGCCAAAAGAACAACGATTTCACCGGCGACAAGAAGTTTAAAAGCTTCCGGCAGATCATCTAGTCTAAGAACTGGAATCAAGGTTACACGTAAGTGAACAATGGTTTTTAAACGTGGTTCCCACTAGGACGCAAGGCAAGAAAGTATTGACAACCGACAATTCGAATAATCTATCGCTTTTGATTGGTCAATTTGCTTGCGTTGCGGCTTACGTCTTTGCGTTGCGGCTTACGTCTTTGCGTTGCGTTCTAGTGGAAACTAAGCTTATCAGGACGCAACGCGTCCGTAATTCGACAAAACCATCATTTGTGATTCGTCACTCCGTTATGCACTAATAACAAACCAAATTTTTCCATATTTTTTTCAAATTGTTAATTTGTTTATTTTATTTTCAGTTCCTCTTCGTAAACCTGGAAACAAACTGAGCGAATCTGCTCGACAGCCAAGCAGTAAATTCGGATGCAGTGCAGCGCCCTCAGAGTGTAGATCTTTGCGAGCAGACGGTTATCATCATAAATCAAAGCGAGCAGGCGAAGACGATTCCCGCCAAATTTAGAAACGAAATATCGAGTGTATAGTGAAATATATTATATTTATATAAGATTATATAAGATTATATTATGTATTTAATTATTATTTTCAAATGTATTTATATTCAAATCTATTTTCAAATACACAAAAATGCACTTTTAATAAAGTGTATTTAATACATGCACTTCATTAAAACCCGTTGGTAGTCAGTCCAATGATTGGTTCGATTCACTCATTCTCAATTCTCTTTAATCAACTGTTCATTGGTGGTTATTTTTATTAGATAAGGTTTAAAAAAAGCAAAATGATAAAACAAGGGTTAGATAAAAATATTGTTGATATGGTATGTGATGATGTAATAAATGGTGAAATTGTTATATACTGTTCAAATGAATTTTGTAAAATGAATGAATGAACGTTTTTGTATTGTATTAGTAAGTTGTTATAATAAATGTTTTGCATTGTTCAATAATCAATAGTTTTGTGATTTGGTACTATTAATAATATAATTACTACACACTACACGCTTGTTGATGATTTGATTCAGTTTATTTCAGAAATGAAACATGTACAACGTCGACTAACCATTGAAGAGACCATTGTCCCGGTAGCGAAATTTCTTTTCGTACATAAGTTGGGGTTCATGAGAAATCTCTTTTTACTTTATAGTGAGAGAGAGACAGATTATTTGGGGGGTTAGGTTTAGTTATATTTAGAAAGTAGTTCGACTATCTTTCACAATGAGTCCCCAAATTTTGTACGAAAAAAGTCGCGTCCCGGTAGACTTCTTCGATCCACGCAATATAATAATTATTGCAGTCATACTAACTAAAATATTCATTAAATGAATAAAATTCCTGCAGTTGTTGCATGGCATATGAAACGTTGGTTTAACTGAACTTACATAGGCGGTTCAGGTAATGGTAAAAGAACCCAAACTATGCGATATGCGCAGCTAACCCACTGAATTGAACTTAAGTGAAAAATCTTTCAAACGAAGTCTAGTTTATCCTTCTGGTGAGAATATATGTCCGTACATTTCATGTCCTTTTTGATACGGGTCCATAGACAAAACAAAACTGGAATGGAAATATTCGTTTTCCTGCAAGTTGATGATGCTTGATGATTTTCACTGGGAAAATATTCGACATGTTATCAGTCTGTCAGGAACCCAGAGTCATTTACAATTTGTGACGTCATCGTCATTTCTTCTGGTGGGTACATATTCTTTGCGATGCGTATAAAGTTGTCTGCAGCATCCAGATCTAGTAAGCGATCCTGTAGTTGAATAAACACAAGCATATACTATTTACATCTGTTAATTTTGCATGTTATAAAATTATTATTTTAATCAAACATACATTAATTCACACATTCAGTTATATAGTATTATAGTGTAAAGCTCTGTCTACACTATCAAACTAGTTTGACAAAAAAAGTGTGATGTGCTCAATATGGTAGTGATATTCCCGAATATGGTAGTGATATGACATCATCATGTCCATATATGGGCACATCACCATTATTGTCACATAAAGTTTGATAGTGTAGACAGAGCTTAAGGGGATTAAATATTAAAGCCATGTAATAATAGTATTGGTTCTAATAAAATGTTTACAGATCTTACGGTAATTTATTTGGTGAAACTTACTAATATGATTGTGTACCGTTGTGGTTGTGTGACGTCTTCTAGGAAGATTGACGTCTGCGTGGCCAACGTGTCGTGTAGTTGGCGCGCCTTTTGTGCAGAACCTAACGTCTTTGACGCAGACGACGAGGTGACCACGAGAAGTGATTTAGCATCTTCAGTGAAACCTTCAAAATGAATAATTTTTTATGTTTTGGTTTAGTATTATTTGCTTAATTTCTATACCGTATATGGGTCAGGTTAGTTATTCCAGATGATTTAAGGGGAAAGACGGACAAACGTAGCTTACCTAAGCGATCCAAGACTTTCTTCCATCGCTCTCGAACAGCTAGTCTCCGAGATCGTATTCTGCTTATCTCAATATCAACATCCATCCATTCCTACAAACACAATAATAAAAATAAAATAATATATATTATTTTAAGGTTTATCGCAAATAGTTTGATTTCACGAGGAACGTCATTGCACAATGCATGATGGGAAGGGTGTGGGAGCAAACGTCACGAAGCATACGTAGAAACAAATCACGTACGTACGCGTCGTGACGTTTACTCCCAAGCCCTTCCCATCATTTGGTCGCGCACGCTATTTGAGATAAACCTTATTGCTGGGGCCCACTATTCTATAGTATCAATCTGCCATTGATGTAGATCGGTGTTAGAATAATAAAAATAGCTAAATTATTGGAACGTGCCTGTGACCCAGGTTCTTCTTCATTCTCTCTCCTTTGAATTAAATTATATAATTGTCGATCGTCGTCAGCTTCCATATGTGTGACGTCATTTGGCTCACTCCATAGATTCTCGTCATCGTTAGATGTATGAGTGATGGCTTCATCGTAATAACGAGTTCCAACAGGCCTAAATGGAAAGAGAAACTTATTTAAAGCTTAATGATTCCCACTTGGATGCAGCGCAATCAAGTATGGCCAACTCAGACAGCGCCGTACGACGAGGCCTGACGAAACGTCTTGACTCGTGGGTGCTGTGTGAGTTGAATCCCGACGAGACGAGTCGTCTTGAAATAGCGTCGGGCGTAGTTTTTAGGTAGTCGGGAGAACATTAAACACTATTTTTAACTTTTTCTCGACGAGATGACTCGTCAGGCCCCGTCGCACGGCACTCTCTGAGTTGGCCTTTATTTGACCAATCACGACGTGATGGATCACCAGAACTGTTGATTGTGATTGGTCAACTCACTTCTTGCGTTTCTCCTACGACGTTGCGTAGCATCAAAAAATGAGAAACAAGGTTTTACGCAGAAATTTATGAACGTTTGAGCGATACCATAATGGGCACCCTCTAACGCCTCTGCTTCAGAATGCTTAGTCAGACCATACACATCAGTTTCAAATAAAGTAAAATGTTTGTAGGAGGCCTACTCACGAAATTAGGGCACGTCTTTCCTCTGTACTGCCTTCATATGGTGGCGTCACAGACCGCCGATAGTCACTGGGACAGCAACAGAAATCCATTTGTACGACTTCTACATAATAATGGCGGAAATCAATTCATTTAAGTTATACTAGCGTAATCTGTTTATATGAAACATTAAAGAATTTATGCTATAAGGCAGAATAAAACAACACAATTAGATGTATGTACCGGTAATTCATAAAGACTGGAATTTCCGCATGTTTATAAATAACTTAGCAGAGTTTTGTATCTTTAACTTTTAATGTGATTAAAGGATTATTATATGGACACTCCTCCATTTCATAAAACACAACTTTATGTTACCCTCCATCGGTAATTAGTAATCAATTAGAATCAGTACTAAACACAGCAAAGTATAATAATTATACCTTATTTAACGTTCAAACAAGGTACTGTATACTATTGTAATGTTTACGGATCGAAGGTTGAAAATCACTGTTTGTTCAAAATGTTCAACAAGTTGTTGGTAAAATAATTTGGCTTATATAAGTCATTGTGTACAACGTTGGCACATTTAAAGTAGAATATATCCGCAGTGGATAGATACATACCAGAGAAGAGTGTAATATCACTCTTCCCTCGAAATACATACCTGTAATGTTGACGACTTCTATTTTTCAAAATGTACCGTAATCGCTTTGATTGTATCGTTGTTCAATATATTGTCACTATCACGAGCTTGTGATAGCCAACATATCACATGCTACAACGAACTTTGAACACTATACCCATTATACCCACCTGGATCAGTAGTTACATCAGGTAATTTGGACATTTTGTGACATCATTACCAATGTAACATTCAGACACATTCAACACTTAAGAAATTGTATCTGTGTATTAAGATTGACAGTGCGCCTTTATACCATTGCTGATGTAGTTGAAATCAAAACCTCACTATTTTCTTGTACTTCAATCGAAAGTTATTGTGAAAGCGAGACGGTTTTGATAAATCCGCGTAGGCCAATATGAAATTCTGATTAAGAGAAATCAGTAATATACGGCACAAAGAACCAATCGAGTAAATATTTGATTTATTTTCACATAATATTGAAGGATTATAAAAGAACAGTACATCATCACATCAATAAAGATATATCAACGTGAAATAAAGTAAACATAATAATACTCATATAGTAACTAATGCAGAAATATAGATATAAAACATCATTCTATTTGGTTACTTTCACATTTCGATGTATTTTCAATATTCGGGAACCCCTAATTATTTTTATTACTAGCCTAATTTTTACCTAGCCTTTATTTATTTATTTTTTTATTTATTTATTACCATCTTTACTGAGGGTAGCCTATCCAGTTCCTAATAGAACTGATCATTTAGGGCCCTCGATAAAACATACATAGAGTACAACACATAAAATATTAAATATTCAAATGACATAATATAGGCCTATAAATTTACAATGATTATATAAAATTCATATAGAAGTTAAAATCGTTGACAGATTAAAAAAATATATACACAGTACAAACAACTACCTCTTCGCGATAAAGCGCGCCCTCAAGATATGTAGAAAGGTCCACAAATGGGTTTATCAAGAAGAGATTGACACCATTAATTATCTAGTCTCGTCTGTCACAACACTTTACCAAGACCAATATTGATTTTTGTTCAGATTTGATTAGGTAAGCATATTTTAAGTATAATTTATTGTACTTTTTTACATTAAATAATCGTAATGGTGTCTTCTACTTTTCACTATATTATAGATGAAGCATGATATTATAGTATAATATCATGCTTCATCAAGCAAATCATAAGTAGGTGTGCCAAAGTAGGCCTACAGTCTATAGGAAAAATTTCGAGAGACTTCTCAATTTATCAGTTCCTTGATATTGTAACTTAAAAGCAATGCTTAATGTTAGGCCTATAGAATAGCTTTTCAGTCAATATATGGAAGAGGAAGTCAGGCAAGTTCACTGTAAAAAGTAGTGTTAATGTTTAAACGCTAAAATTAACACGTTTCGGATAACACTTAATGAACACGTTTAAGTGTTAATGTCAAAATTATTAACACGTTTAAGTGTTAATGTTTCCATAATTATTAACACGTTTAGGTGTTAAAGTTCCAAATTATTAACACGTTCAGGCGTTAAAAGAAATAACACATATACACGTTTATGAGTGGATAACACTTTATTAATGCTAAAACATGTTTATATACAGAATGGTGTTAAAGTACTCTTAAATAGTATCTGTAATAAACACAAAAATGAAAAAAACAATCATTTTTGTCACTGTTTCAGATCTTGTAAATGCGATCATTGCTTTGCGTTTTTTTACTTTGGTAGAGAATGTTTGGAACAGTGTGCCCTTGAAAGTTTATAAACTGCCCTTCACCAACAATAAATATCTTTGTACTGCCGTCCATACACACAATGCGTAGGGCAAGAGGACTTTTGTCTTGAAGCTTTTCAGCCAGAACGTCATCGGATACGTCTATTTCCTCTACCTGAAATATAAGGAAATGTAAATTGATTTCATTTTCAGTTATTTTATTTGATTGAGAGTCACTTTTAGGCATATCTAACTGATGCATGGTCAGGAGGATATTATATTTTATTAATATTATAATATGTCAGTTTTTATATAGCTCGCTACACAATTAAGACTCGGAGCGAAAATCAAACTATACATAAATCAATGTGTTATTGCTAATCACCTACTTCCAACATTGTCATGACGGTCTTGGATCTGGTACCTTTCCCTTTGACAACAGCAACCTTCTTCTCCAGGATGTCTAGTAGTCTAATCGAATCATCCTCAGCTCCCTCAAAATAAAATAAATTAATAAAAAAATTTAAATTAAAAACAATTTAAAAACAATTTTAAAAAATCGTAATTTCGCGGGGGGCCTGATAAACTAATAAAAAAATGTATGGACCTTAGAAGTAGACTGGCCTAGCTAGTAGGGGCTCAAATTTGAATTGGTCATATGACCCATTTATTTTTAAATAGGCTAGGTAGCCCGGCAGGCAAGGAGTAGGCAGGCATATTAATAATAATAATACTAATACTCTAATAGGCCTAGCCTAGTGCCTATTCTATAGGTGGCCAAGCCTAGATTTTCTGAACACTAGTATAGCCTAGCTAGTGCCTATATACCCGGCCTAGGCCTAGTTCTAATGTCTGACTGTTCAAATGCGACCGGACCATAAACTCGGGGAGAGAGGACATGCGCCAAAAGGCGCGCGCGGCGGTGTGTAAGAAAGTAGTATGGCGAACGCACGGGTCCATCAGGCCTAGCCTAATCTATGTTACAGTTAAATAATAGGAGATCCTAGCTAGGCCATAATGACAAATATCCTTCACTTCGAACTACGACCAAAACATGATAAAACTATCAGTAGTTCAAAATACAGATAACAATTACCTATACGATGAAAGAAGATTGATGTGATTAGTGATTGTGATCTCCGATTCTCTCGCTCCTCACCAATGGAAAACAATGGCGCCTGAATCTCTAACCGGCCGGCCTCTCGCTCGCGCGCGACGCGTGATCATGTGACTTATCTGCAAGCGCTATGCGTTAAACAGTGAGAAACTTCAACGAGTACTTTAAACGTCATGCGTTAATAAAATATTTTTACGGAGTAAATATAACAAAACAGGAAAAAATCTGAGATATTCGTAGCTCTGAAATTCATATTCATAGGTTTACCAATGTTTTTAAATCACTAAAATGAATAAGGCCTATCATAGCATAGGCCTATGTATATTATTTCCCATGTAAAACTTTATTTTAAAATACAATGATCGTTATAAACACCATGGTGTTAAAATTTAACGGCACTGATAACACACCAAGTGTTAATAATATGCTATTTTAACACCTACCGTTGATAATTAAACATCACAACGTGTTAAAATACAACGCCAGTTTTTACAGTGTTCACCTACACTACCTTAAAATCAAATCGTATTTACATTCGTTCCTCGGCTGTACTAACATTGTTGTAGTGTTTAGCAAACCATGAACCCGAACAGACAATGCCGTCACTGGCCTTCTTTAGAATTGTATATAAAGGTGTGAATACCCTATTGTACTGTATTTTAACACTGCACCGAAATTAAGTCAACTAATAACAGAAAAGAACCGATATACGTGAACGTGTACTTTCATTAAGAAGATTTCTAGACTTCGTTCAATGTTTCATATTTCCATCTTTTACTTTTAGAAATTGGAAGCTACAGAATGGTATCTTTCCGGTAAGTTTCTTCATATTTTCTTTTATTACTCACCAAAATGCTCTTTATGAAATAACACCGTTGCTTAAAAACAGTTTAGATATTAAGTTTTTTGTTTTCTGTGACAGATTTAAGATGCGTGTCGTTACTGTTCTGGGGATAATTACTTTATCAATAATAGTAATCTTTTATTTAGATTGTAAGTATTACAATATTTTTTTTAAAAATTTACAATGAAACTTGCATTTCGAGAAGCAAATGCTTACTCGATCTTAGTAAAATTGGCGGTACAGCATTTAATTCTTAAACTGTAAAAGAAAACAAAATGTGAGGATGCCTCAGTAGTAAAATAAAGCTCTGTCTACAATATCAAACTTTATGTGACAAAAAATGTGCTCAAATATGGAAGTGATATGAGATCATCATGTCCATATATGGACACATCACATGTTGTTGTTACATAAAGTTTGATAGTGTAGACAGAGCTTTAGACATTAACATTCGTTATATGAGCCGTATTATTACTAAAGAAATCAGTTAAAACATCAGTTAAGAAAAGAGATTTATTTATTTCTCATTCAGGTTACATTATAGATATTAGACAATGTACTTATTATTACAACTTATATTTGTAGTGGATAATAGCGTAAAAATACTGCCAAAAGATGATACATTTCCAGCCAATGTGCCCCGAAATCCATCACAGCAAACCAAAGAATATGGAGAAGTCATGAGGAAAACTGTCGTTTTAACTTCAACAAACTCTGGATTTTTAGACATAGCAATAAATTGGTTGGAATCAATTAAAAAACTTGGTATACATCCTAATATCATACTGGTGGCAGAGGACGAAGAGGCATATGAGACGTTACTACCGTATAACGATTCAACAACGTTTATTCGTAAAGGTACTTTGACTCAATCTACCAACAAGAACAAATTAGTCTACGACACACCAGAATATAAGAAGCTTGTTTACAGACGTCCAGGGTACATTTTAGATGAGCTTGAACATGGTAGAAACGTGTTCTTCTGTGACGTTGACACAGTCTGGTTACAGGATCCTTTTCCACATCTTGTTGGAGACTACGATATTATTCTACAACGAGATATGTTCTTTAAGAAACACGTTGCATACTGCGCAGGAATGGTGTACTTTCGCTCATCTAAACTCGTAAACAATTTCGTTACGGATTGGACTCAGCAGACATTGAAATTGAATGTGAAGAGTAAAAAAAATGATCAGACCATTCTAAATGGTTTATTACTTTATAAATCGTATTCAAGTACATTGAAACGGAAGGTTTTAAATTCAGATGAGTTTCCCAACGGACAGTTATTTTTCAACGATTCGAGGATTGCATACAGGAACAAAGCTGTGGTTGTGCATAATAACTGGGTGATTGGACACGATAACAAAGTGGAAAGATTCAAGAAGACTGGCTTGTGGCTTGTTGATGAATTACGCAATGATTAACATACATTAGTATTATCAGATAAAGATTGGTTCCCTCTAGCGACGCAACGCAAGCACGTAACGCAACGTAAAGCTTGGTTCCCACTAGCACGCGACGAAAGAATGTAAGCCGCAACGCAAGCGAATTGACCAATAAAATGCTTATATTCCAACTGTTGCTTGTGATTAGTCAATTGATTTGCGTTGCGCGTACGTCCTTGCGTTGCGTCTCTAGTGGGAACCAAGCTTAAAAACTTTTCTCACAGTTAATGGCAGCTGACAAAAGAATACATTCCAAAATGTTTAATAAAAATATAGTGAAGGCATTCCATTGTAAGCTAACGTATCCAATAACATTTACAGTACTTATACTATAAAGATTTGTAGCGAAAATTAAAGTTTGTTATTTTAAAGCAGTTTGTAATATAATAAATAATGAAATCACTTCTTCGGTAAATGCCTTCTTGGAAAACTTCTTTTTGCCATTTTTACAAAGTCTTTGCCAATATCAAGATCTACCAAACGATTCTGTAAAAAGTAACATTCAATTAAAAGTTTTGTCTCATTAGCTAATGAACTATATTTTAAAGATATGCACTGTATATTGAAAGTCAATCGTTGCTTTTGTGTATCTCAATCGAAAAAGTTTGATAACACAAAATAGACACATTAAAAGAAGGCCAACATCTCTAGAACTGGACAAACATCCAATGTAAACCAAACTTAAGAAAAATGTGATGTGCCAATATATGGACACGATGATGTCATATCACTACCATATTTGGGCACATCACACTTTTTTGTCAAACTAGTTTGAAAGTGTAGACAGAGCTTTATTGTTTTACTACTCAGTACTATAAGCCAAGTTCGCAATCATTGCTTTTACTTACCATTACTATTAGGTACCGATCCGGTTGGCTATTTCCTTCAGTAAATATTGCAGTTTCGTCTTCTAGTTCATGGAATAGTAGATATGTCTCATGCGATATACCCTCACGCATGGCTGATGTAGCAAGACCGGTTACTGAGACCAAATCTTCAACACTTTTTGAGAACCCTATAAAATTTAGATGAAAAACCCATTAATCTTAAGATTAGGTTGTATTATGATTGGTTTTATATGCCACTACGCTTATCATTATACAAAATAAATGATTGAATAGTTAACTGTAGACATTTTGCAACTCAATAACATAAACAAGACAATAAATACAGACTTGAGTCTACTCAAAACTGTATTATCCCCACCTCCAAAATAGCTGATTAAATCTCACATTGTTGAGTAAAATATAATATTCAAAGTCCAAGGGTAGTGAATTGAGTATACAAAGATGGTCTATTTGTAGAAACGCTAATAATGCGTTGTTAGCGTTTACTATGCTTGTATTTATTGCTTAAAATTATTATAGTAAAATAAATATGTGTTTATTTAAATGTACGATCCCTTAACGTGCGTTGTACCTGTATTATTCATTACATTGCATGATGTATGCATAATGTCGCTAAAATAATAATTCAAATGGGATACGTCATTGTTTGTAAATGTCAATTCTGTTTCAACTGCAACCTTTGATGAAATACTGTAAGCATAATTATTATACCAAGGTATTCATAACGTTAGTAGTTCCACAACAAAGTCACTCTCATTTTCTATAGAGTTTGTTTGTTCTCTATACATGTTCTATTTAAGAGAGTGTGAACACCAAATAAAGTTCACGGTAGAGTACCCTTTTAAGGTACGGAATAGCCTCGTTCAAGTTATTAGGCAAAAGGCCTGATGAATGAATGAATATTCACATAACATAATCACTTGACTAATATAATAGGACTGCATATTTTACATTGTTACTCGTGAATGTAATTGTTCATAAAAGTGTGAGATATACTGTTAAAGTACCATATGTACATTAATCCAATGATTTTTGTCTTTGCATATTTTTACTTGATTTGATTTGGAAAATCATCATAAAAAGACATACAAAGGATGACATTACGAATAAATACATTTATGAAAGATTTTCCTTGATAGCCCATAGAGCTTATTAGCTTATTTCTATTTGGATCCTTTTTAATCAAAATAAAATATGTATTGCATTGTAAACACATAAATATAACAACAAAGATAATATATTTATATAAACAAATTTAAAAAGACTATGATTGCCAGTTATTTGGTTGATAGGACAGTAGAACTCATCCCAAATTACCCACAGAACAATGACGTCACCGTCTCACATACCTAATAATTGCAGCACTGCTTTCCATCGTTTTTGTGTTTCTTTTCTGATGGCACGAATTGAATTTATTTTTGCTTCTACGTCACTATATTGCTAAAAAGATAATTGTAATTCAGTATTACTTTTTATATACTATATCAAGCATGATTGATCCAACCAGCAACATTAAACACATTAACTAAGGCTTATAGCATTAATTATGCGAGAAATACTATTGACTTAAGCTCTGTCTACACTATCAAACTTTACCGTATGTGACAAAAATGTGATGTGCCCATATATGGACATGATGATGTCATATCACTACCATATTTGGGCATATCACTTCGATATTTAGTCACATCACACTTTTTTGTCTAGTAAAGTTTGATACACATAAAGTTTGATAGTGTAGACAGAGCTTTAGTATAATAGATTATCAATTAAATTGTAAGATAAATGTATGTCAACCCTGAATGTAGGCGAGAAATACAATAGACCTACTACAGTCGTGCTGCGGTGATTGTAATATTTGAAAATGCGTCAGAATACCCGAGCATGATTTTGAATCAAAGCCAAAGACGAAATAAATTATTACTTTGAAAGTGGAATTTTAAAGCAATAGTCAATCTTAAGCTCTGCCTACACTATCAAACTTTACGTGAAAATGTGATGTGCCCATATAATGAACATGTCATAGCACTACCATGTTTGGGTATATCACTACCATATTTAAGCATATCACTACCATATTTGGGCACATCACACTTTTGATATGCTTTGATAGATTGATAGATAATATAGTTTGTCACTCTATTGTCACTTCGCGACAAGATCTGTATCGTAAAAGTGACATTTCATCAATGTGTATATAGTATATTTACCGGTGAACCTGGCGGCAAACCAGATTGCTGCTGTATCAATTCGTATAATTCTCTGTCATCGTCTGCCTCTATGTGCGTATAATCATCCGGGATACTCCATATGTTGATTTCGTTTTCTAATTCACTGGTAGGCTGTTGTAGCACTTTTGTTTCATCAGGTTTATATGTACCAAAGCTGCATCAAAATAAACACACACAAATATTATTGTGGTTACAATTTTATTACCGTATCTATGGGAAGGCCTATGTACAATTTTACAATGGGGAGTTAGTCATCTTATCGATATATGTTCCAAAGCTGATTCAAAATAAACGCACACATATTATTTTGGTTACGATTTTATTACCTTATCCATGGGAAGGCCTAATGTACATTTTACAATGAGTAGTATAGTCATCTTAGATAAAAATCATTGATTAAATCGACATATGATTTTCATTAAGGTAAAATTGTACAAACACTATACCTACTAGTAAATATTAGGCCACGATACAGTGGTCTGGCTATCAACTCAAAATGTTATAGGCCTGAGTCAATTTGATGGAAAAGAAATTTTAAATACGAGACTTCAAACTAGGTATAGGTACTTACTATAATAATGGTGTAGCTTCTGTTGAGTGTGATTTTCCTTTAAGACAACACCATCCAGTTACCGTAAACATCTTCGTTGTTTTTAACTTCAAAATATAACCAACGGTTTACACGCAAATTTTACCATCATTGTCGCCAACATTAGGTTTTCGTACCAGCAAGTCTAAAATCTCAGATACTACGTCACGTTGCAGTATATCATATTTTAAATACCAACTTTGTTTTGATGGTAGTAGGTTTAGTATGAATCACGATAACAATGAAATAATACAGTGTATTGTGTGTGTTAATTGTATTAAGGACCTGAACATAATCATTATATTAACAATGTACATGTCTGAGCTGTCTAAAATATGTGGTCATAACCAAGATTAGAAAGGGAGCACTTAATTAGTTATAAGCACTGGTCATTAGGTTAATAAATATATTACAAATGTCACTTATATATACTTATGCATGTTGAAACCTTACTAAACACAAAGTATCCCGTATTCATGACACATTAAAGTAGACAATGCCTCGTATAAAGCTCTGTCTACACTATCAGACTAGTTTGACAAAAAAAGTGTGATTTGCCCAAATATGGTAGTGATATGACATCACCATGTCCATATATGGGCTCATCACATTTGTTTTGTCACATAAAGTTTGATAGTGTAGACAGAGCTTAAGGAAATAGTCAATCCCACAAAAGCTATTCAAGTAAAATATTTCAAATCTGTCTGTCTTTTATGGAATTCCTCCCGTCATATTTTTTTAATTATTCCTTTCAGGTTATGTGTATTTTAATTAACATTCCATTATTTTCTTATATGTTCCAATAAAGTGTCTACTGGTCCTTAGCAAACGTTGGAACATTATTTTTGATGACGAAGAAATCTGGAAGATATCCCAGAGCTGTCATCATCATTTTTTTTGTCTTGTGTGGGTTCGTCCCACTTTTATTATCGTTCTCTGTTATAAATATAATAATATATATATATGCACCAAAAAAAAGCGAAAAGCTTTTTTTTTTGTATCTCCATTGAGATCCAGCCACTGATACCCACAGCATTGTCATTTTTTACAGTGCTTAATTTGTTTGTATCTCCATTGAGATCCAGCCACTGATACCCACAGCATTGTCATTTTTTCAGTACTTATTTTATTTTGTATCTCCATTGAGATCCAGCCAATGATACCCACAGCATCGTCATTTTTTCAGTGCTTATTTTATTTGTATCTCCATTGACATTCAGCCACTGATACCCACAGCATTGTCATTTTTTCAGTGCTTATTTTATTTGTATCTCCATTGAGATCCAGCCACTGATACCCACAGCATTGTCATTTTTTCAGTGCTTATTTTATTTGTATCTCCATTGAGATCCAGCCACTGATACCCACAGCATTGTCATTTTTTCAGTAATTTGCCTTTGGATTTATATATGCACATTTATATATTTCTCTTATTTTAGATACATTACTAAAAAAATGCATATCTTTTTAACAGCTGTCATCATCATTACGAATTTTTTATTCAAATAGGAAACATCAATTAGAGATTACTGGAATAATTATGATAATGAACAGACTTGGCTGAATTACTACAGTCGTTCAGATTTTATTTTTATTTTATTTCAACTTTATTTATAGAGGGTAACCCTTCCAGCTGAACCCGCAGGCCAGCTGATATTCAGGGGCCCTCTTAAAAATGACAAAATATATAAAACTATACTTAACTAATACAAATCAGAATAATTAAACTTGGCTTAAATTTGATATGAGAACAATACCATTTGAGATTGATTCGTGTTAATTAACAAATTACAGCAAGAAAGGCCACTTGAACAGTTATGACATCCATTCCACAAACAATTACAGGTTTTTACTAAAGTACAACTTTGTTCCTGCTTCCGGTTTTTAGTCGCGTGCAACGCGACTTTACAGCTCACTATGTTGGTCAGTCGGTCGGTCGGTTGGTCGGTAAACATTAACATGAGCACGCGACTGCAGCCATGTATATGGCCTTGTTTATTTTCTTGGAGCACATGGTTACCGTATCTATACCTCATTGTGAAGAATCAGCATTTGGATTTAAGTCGGTATTTCTGAATGTTTGGGTATTTTTGAATGTTTGGGTAAATTATGTCTCATGGTGGAAATTAAGGTATACATTGATTTCCTTTTGTAATTGTTAACGAGATTGTACTAAAATTGCGTAATCTTCTAATTTAAAAGAACAATAATATGACGAATATCGGTAACTTTCAAACACTCAAGCTTAAAGTGACGGATACTTAATTTTGGGGGCGTGGTTCCGGCTACAAATTAAGACACAAAATGGGTTAATAAAACGCTTCCTGTGTTTGGGGGCAGAGCACGCGGTCCAAGCAGTGATTTCAAAGATAGCTTTTGATCTTCTTAGAACTTTAGCGAGAAGGCTTTGAGTCACCGGGTTGTTGACCTAACAATTCAAACTTGTTAAAAAAGTTTTAACACAAAACATTCATTTGTTCTAATTTAAGGTTATTTCTCAAGCATTTTAATTGTTTTTTTTTGACCAAAATATGAACCCAATCCCGATGGAATCGTATTAGTGCCTTGTAAGCAATGATGATATGTTTCCATTCGTCAGCAGTGACACTGAAGTTCAAATGGTCCGTAGCTTGTAATTGCGTTTGAGGTACGTACGACGTCCATGCTTTTGCGTCAGTGAAAACCAAGAATAAAGCTTGGTTCCCACTAGCGACGCAACGTAAATGATCTGACCAATCTCAAGCGATGGATTATTCAAACAGTGGCTTGGAATTGGTCACCTCGCTTGCGTTGTGCGTACGTCCTAGTGGGAACCACGCTCTATGCGTACGTCAATGCGTTGCATAAGGGGAAACAAGATTTGGACACATCTAACTTGTCGCGTTTTGGTTACGATAATATGCAGTACTACGGCGGCTCTCATGGTGTCACTGTTGTGAGAAGAATTCTGCGAGCACGTGACTTCTATTCTCTGCTGTGATGCTTACTCACACTATAATTTGTAAGGTTCCGGCAGGAAACTGCTGATGTTGGATTTAATAACGCACTCAGACGATGAGTCATCAGCCGCGGGAGGATCTCCTCACCCTGAAAATATTACAAAACAAAATCTGTAAAATGGTCAGTGAATCCTTGAAAACCAAGGGCTGTATACACGAGGCATACTCATTCAGTATCCATAACCTTTACTGTTATTTTTAGACACAAGTTAATCCTCATTATTACCTGATTCCTGAATAGTTGTAGTAACAGTCAAATAGAGTTGTACTTCAGAAGTTGTGAACTTCCAGGTGTAGACATTGCATGTGTAGACCTAAAGAACAACACGCTTACTACAAGTTACACTTTTGTTTATATTTTTTTTATTGAGCAAATGTTGTATTGTTGCACTATGTAAGTGAAACATCCAATAATTTATGAAATTATTCTTCTTCTTATATATATTTTTTCCTGAAGGGTCTTACGACTATACAGACAATTACTTGTTAAAATCATTTTAATGTAAATATTTATATTGCTGAATACATGTGAATTGAATGAATATAATTTAATTATATTTTATATTTTTTTAATAATACTGAACTTAAACAATAACATTCTGCTTTTTCACATTTCTTTTTCATCAACAAATAGGCCTATAAGTAAGGTATATTTTCCAAAATTTCTTCAAGTTAAAGAACCTTGATGATCACAAAACTACATTTTTTCTGGGTCAATTTAAACGAATTTTATCTTTTTCTATTTCCAACCTCTACTTTTCTACATTTCTTGGCACTACAGTTTACTTCTGCAAATTGCTCGTCGTTATCACGTGACTATTCTATAACAAACGTTTCCGTGCGTTGTTTTAGAACCTGACATTGCTGGTTTGGCCAGGATACATCTTAGACTGTTGAAACATCTCTGCAGGCAGAGTAAAATTTTATCTTCCATATTTTTTTACTTTAAATTGCTTCGTTTTGGACTTACAAGATGCCAACAACAAGATCGGAGGATGAGCTAAATTTGGTAATTCTATTTTTGTTATTTAATTTCAGATCAGAAAATGTCCAATCAGTTCTTTTAAAGAAATAAGCGGTATGTTTTTATGTAAACTGCATGATTTTTTTGGACACAAGTTAACAAAAGTTATCTGTAATGTTTTCAGTCTTTTGTCAGATGCTTTTCTCAACTCTACAGTAGTTACACATAATATCATAAGCTATAATTGTCAATATGTTGGTTTAATCGAAAAAGTTATAGATGCAAAAGTTAAATGTAAACGAAAGTTGTCTATAATTAGGCCTAGTGATTTATAATGCCAAAATGTGTCTGACAAAAGGACACGTGGATTCGTATTTACCCACGGTAATGATGCCTACTTTACTTTTTATTCTAACAAAATGTTGTAGGCCTATAGCTAGTGAAAACATTTTCATCTGTTTTCGATTTAGCCAATGTTACATATAAATATTTTCAGAATTTCTTTCGCAATCTATCGTACGTTACTTATTAACAAGATGTTAAGAACTATTTTTGGTTTAAACTGTTAAATAAAATGCATAAAATGAAAGCAGTGGCTGAATTTATAGCTTAGGCCAAAGATAGTTGTTATTGATATCATCCATTTTAATTGTATTTCCTGCTAGTGGTTACGAAGAAGGTGATAGGGTTAATTTACTTAATTGATTGTAGTGTTTGCCAACTTTTTTCAACCACTGCTGCTGCAGAGGATAAGTTGCATTTCCGTTAATCAGAAGAAACAGTTTTCTTGCAAATAAAAATCGATAATTTTATTTCTGAAATTACAACAAGACAAAACAATAATAATAATAAGTTTTATTTTGCAAATAATTGATTGGCAAAACTCAAACAAAATGTAGTTTTAGTGTTTATTATTTTCTAGATACACGGAGTTTTCATCCCAGTTTTTTTATTCAATTTTAATATTGGGGAATTGAAAATCGTAAAAACACTAATTGTTACAATATTGGATTCATG
Source organism: Antedon bifida (assembly GCF_963402885.1). Classification (NCBI taxonomy): domain Eukaryota; kingdom Metazoa; phylum Echinodermata; class Crinoidea; order Comatulida; family Antedonidae; genus Antedon; species Antedon bifida. Next base: position 32,015,986 of record NC_136226.1, read on the forward strand.
TTTAATGGTTTCATGTAGACAATATATTAACAGTAATATTATTGTCCTTCGTTCGGTATATTAATTAGTTATTCGCACCTTGGCGGATAACTCCTTGAAATTGTTACAATTTTCGTTGAAAATCTGGCTATTGTCAAGGTTTTACTGTTTATTAAGGGGACGTCCTTAAGAAATAAGAAATACAAACAAATGTATTTATGTCTTTCCTCTGTGGTGAGACAAACGGAATTTTATTAAACAATTATTCTAAGCATTAGTCATCTTACGCTTGGGCTTTATTTTAAATCAATGACAGCCAATGCCTTTTTAGACCTAAATATTGAAACAAGCAGCAAGTTAAGATAACTCAAGAAAGAATGATGAATAACGATCCAAAAAACAACAATTATTTGATCATAAAACGAAGAAAAAAAGAAACTAAAGATCTATTTTATATCTTTCGCAGGTCATAAATGGAACGAAAGTTCCTATGCGAAATGGTCACTCGAAACATGTTGTGGTGCCAATGGAACATCTTAATGGTGGTGAAAAAATGCAGGAGGGAGAAAAAGAGAAAGAACATCTCACCACAGTGGAGGAAGAACCAATTGACCCCTGGACAGTTGCAGATATTGAAAATACAACCACTCCATGGTCAGGTATAAAATCAATGCTATTATTAGAGATCTTTAACCTATCTATGGAAACCAAAATCAGTAATATAAGTTGTCAATACGGTAATTTCAATTTCCGATATCAGGTTAATTCCCGCTGCTCCACAGTGAAATATTGTCACACAATTTGTCTGCACATAAAGAACTTGAAACAATCGCGTTGAATTTGAAATATATTAATCTCTCATATTGAAATTATTAAAAATATATTGAGCCATGTCATGTGTTAGAGATATATAAAACCTTTGGCATAAAACATACATTATTGAATTGTAGGCATACCACGTGACTTTGAGTCAGAGTTGTTTCTCGTTTATTCATTATACACTACAGATGTATCATTAACTAGTTGCTGATAAATAAGTTGCCAATGTATAAGGGGTGTTTTCTCTTAGTCGTTCCCCTTGTGAATCAGTGGGAAATAGTGTTTGTCATTATATTCAATGAACATGGGAACGGATATTGATTTCGAATATAATGTTACGACGCTCTGTTCACACTATCAAACTAGTTTGAAAAAAAGTGTGATGTGCCCAAATATGGTAGTGATATGACATCATCGTGTCCATATATGGGCACATCACATGTTTTTGTCCCATAAAGTTTGATAGTGTAGACAGAGATTAATGGAGCACATTTGAGACAATAAATAATTCAGAGAATGAGTTAAGTATTTCCTTTTCTTCAGAGTTGGATAGAAAAGGCAAAGTGCTACGAGTGACTCTTTGGTTCCTTAAGCCGATCTTGATCATCACCCTGCTTTACTTCTTTATCTGTTCCTTGGATCTCATGAGCTCTGCGTTCAGACTGCTTGGTGGCAAGGCTGCTGGTGAAGCCTTGTCTCACAACGAGCTTCTGAACAACCCTGTGTGTGGACTCATGTTAGGTATTCTGGTGACTGTACTGGTACAGAGCTCATCAACCTCTACGTCTATTACAGTCTCTATGGTTGCTGCTGGATGTAAGTACGATAACACAAAGTAATCATTCTGGCTCAATCTCCACTCCTTCACGTCAGTGTTCAATTTCACCACTTTCAACATTTCAACATATTTTAACATTTCTCTTCATTGTTGTTGTTCAAATTTAATACACTGACCACACTGAAAAGTATTACTAATAAATAGACGTGGTAGAAGCCTACTCTAGTAAACTGTAGTTTGCAAACTTGAGCAAAAATGGTACAAAGTTTGCTAGATAAACTTTCGAAAACTGTATAGGAAACTAGTTTTCAAAAGTAAGGCCAATTGCTCCTGCAAAAATGACAGCCTTTAGTAACAGAGACTGTTAGTTTTAAAGTACGTTCACACAATGGGAACCTGAAAGGTTTGGTAAAGTTTGCTGTTTTGGTAAAGTTTGTTGGTTTGGTAAAGTTTGCTGGTTTGGTAAAGTCTGCTGTTTTGGTAAAGTTTGCTGTTTTGGTAAAGTTTGCTCGTATGATAAAGTTTGCTGACTATATGATAAAACTATACCGTAGATTTGGTTAAAGAATGTAATAAAACAAATTCCTTTATGTTATTTTTTTCCATTCAGTGTTACAGGTGCAGCCAGCAATCTTCATAATTATGGGTGCCAATATTGGCACGTCAGTTACCAATACCATCGTATCGCTTGCACAATCAGGCGACCGAAACCAGTTCCGACGTGCCTTCGGCGGGGCCACCGTACACGATATGTTCAACTGGCTGGCTGTAGGGATCTTACTTCCCCTAGAAGTCATCACGGGATACCTATATAGATTAACTAGTATTATTGTCAAGTCCTTCAACATACACTCCAACGAAAATGCTAAAATTGAACTGTTGAAAGTTATTACAAAACCATTTGCAAAGAAGATAGTACAGGTTCGTATTTTCATTTTCTTCTTCATTTTCAAATGATAAAATATCAGATAATGAAGACGAAAAGCATGTTGTGATAAAAATGATCAAATTAATCAATAATGATATCTGATGATATTCGATGAAGATATTGATAATAATAGATAATACACATTATGAAGATTGTTTAAAAAGTATGTTTTACACAAACTATTGATGCTTTCGATGCCCGGCATGTAGAACAAACCGGAAAAGGAATTCGTTTTTGCCAGTGGCCATCCGACTCTTAAATTCTTGAACTTTGACTCTTTTTATATTGTACTGTGTTTGTGATATTTTGTATATTTTTGTAAGATCATTTTAATCCAGACCTTTTTATTTGATTTGCCCCGTGTGGGATGATTAAAGAATTTTGAATTGAATTGAATTTATACTGGTGTAATACTGAATGTCTGTAGAAGCAGTAGTGCCAGTATGATGTTTATTGAACATGGTGTCCCTTCCTTTAATGAGTATATGCGAAAATCTATCTATGGTTTCATGCAATGTATGTTGAATAGTTGTAATACTATTGTTGCTTGTGTTTGTAAACATGCTCCATAACTCAAACATGTATTGTAGATGGAGAAGTATCCTATATATTTAAGCTTAGAGTTTGCGAATTTTACTTTTTGCTTTTTCTGTTTGTACGTTTGTTGGTATGGATGAAATTTCCGAAATAAAAGAAATTGAAATTGAATACATTCAGTGAAACGTACTAACATAAATCATTATTGGCAGGTTGACACCAAAGTCATCAGTAAGATCTCTACTGGTGAGGTGCAGGCTGATGACTCATCTCTCCTGAAAATCTGGTGCAAGAAAGAAGAAGTTGCTGTACTAAAAAACGTTACCAAATTGGCGACTGTTACGGAGAACAACTATAACTACTTTGGACAGCTGGTGAACTCTACCTACCAAGTGAACATTACAAGGTCTGAAACAACGTTTGAGAAAGTTGGAGTTGAAAAATGTAAGTTATCATCGACAGTTAACAGCATATAAATATTGTTATTTTATTAGATAGTCATTTTCAACAACTTGACTTGCGACAAAAATGTTATTTCTGGGTGGGAATCGTAAGCAGGAACATTTTGCGATGCCAAGTTGTTATTTATTCTTTATACTGGGTAGCCGCTTTAGTCTAAGACTATTGTCCCAGACGTTCCAGTGTCTCGAAAGATTTACTATGTTCTTTAAAGTGCACACGAGCTAGATGTGTACACTGAACCTACGGTTTATAGTCCTTATTCGAGAAGAATCGTTCTACCACCAGAACCATGGAGCGAGTAAGCCTCGAACCCTTGCCGATGTTATGGCTACGTCGTATTACGGTTCCACTGTCTTTTTAACCGCTTGGCTACTCACTCGCAAGTTCTTCTTGTGTGCTGCTTGCTGACTGATCTCTTTTCCTCTATTTTTATTCTAGGTGAATACTTGTTCGCTGACACTGGCCTATCAGAAACAGCTATCGGTGCAATTCTTCTCTGTGTTTCGTTGTTAATGCTTTGCATTTGCCTGGTGGTCCTCGTCAAAACCTTAAATTCTGTACTTCAGGGCAAAATGGCGTCTGTAATCAAAAACACTTTGAATGCAGATTTTCCAGGACGACTGTCTTTCTTAACTGGCTACTTCACTATCTTGGTCGGTGCTGGTATGACGTTCATAGTTCAAAGCAGTTCTGTGTTTACATCCGCCATGACACCACTGGTTGGTATGGGAGTCATTACGCTGGAGAGGATGTATCCATTGACCTTAGGGTCAAACATTGGCACCACGGCAACCGGTTTGCTTGCCGCGTTAGCCAGCACAGGCGGCAATTTCAGTAACTCATTACAAATCGCACTTTGCCATTTACTGTTTAACATTTCTGCCATATTACTCTGGTATCCAATACCGATCATGCGCAGACTGCCGATTTACATGGCGAAGTGTTTAGGAAACACAACGGCGGATTATCGCTGGTTCGCCATTTTTTATCTCATATTAATGTTCTTCATTTTGCCTGGATTTGTGTTTCTGTTGTCGCTGGCAGGAACTGGTGCGTTCATCGGAATCGGATTACCCTTGTTAATTTTCGCCGCCGTTATCGTCATCATCAACATCATGCAGGATAAATGTCCACGGTTTTTACCGGAAAAGTTACGAGATTGGGAGTTCCTGCCGTTGTTTATGCGCTCGTTGGATCCGTTAGATTCGATCCTGTCACGCCTATTTGCAATGTGCCATTTTTGCCGATGTATGACGGGTGATTATGTTGCTAAGATCGCCAACCCTCCTGTGTCTTACAGGCACTCTATGATTCGTGCTAGCTACCATCGCGCCTCCAATAAAGCATACCTGACGCTTCCCAACCAGAAAGCATCCAAACAGGCAAAACGAACGCGTACTATGTAATTGATGACGTCATCAATTCAGATACGAACTTTGTTTACAACTGAATTGACTTTTTACGCTATATTTTAATGGATTGTAAATATCTTTATGCTGAAGAACTTCTTGAATAGATACCAATTTTCCAACGTTGGCTATTTTTATTGAGCGCAGCTGTTTTTGTACAGATGTCGTTATGACATGATCGTAAGTAGTAGTACGTCTAAAGGTATATTTAGCAATGAATTATGCCTACAATATCCACCGATAAAGAACAGAACCAGTTTAACTGTGAAAAACATGATATATGATAAGAATTGTATAATTCAAATTGTGTATGCAATCCAACTTAGCTCTCTGTACGTTAACTGGGCTGTAGAGGGCTCCCTCCATCCTGATAATCTGTATGGCATCTATATTGGTTGCCGTCTCAATATCCAATGCGGCAAAATTACTTTCCAAAATTGCTATTCCAATTCCAAATAACTAAAGTATAGACTTAATCAGTTAAACATCTTATTGAGTTTCTTACGTGCTGAGCACTGAGGGCGACAAACGTTCCTCAAAGTTTATGTAAAATGTAGAGGGCGTTGCTTATCGTGATGAAGATAGAAACCGAGGTCGAGTTTCGGTGGTTATTGTTATATTATGCCTTCTCGGCGTTTTACCCGTTACAGCATGGATTAATGAATATTCATTACTAATCCATGGTTACAGTATTAATTTTAATTTCAATAACTTTTGCTGGACAAACCAAATTTTTCAATTTGTTAAAATGTTATATATAGATAAACAATATTAATATATAAACAAAACATAACCGTAAACTGTTAATATAAAAACTAGGCCTATGCCCGCCGTAGTAAGAAATCAACTTAATTCTGGTCAGCTGTTTTTGTAGTCTGATGAATCAAATTGTATTATAGCAGCTTATTTTTATAGAAAGTTACAGTACGTACTTAATGACTTTTATATTTTCTTCGATTTTATTGATAACCAAAGGATGGTAATAAAAGTAATCAGATGTATGTTCAGACAGTGTGCTTTATGGAATTGATCGTTAGTGCTAAGAGGGTCCGAATCACTGGTAATTCGGAGGAAAATCGGCAAACAATATGTGGTAAACCAATTTAATGAAGCAGTCGCTTTAAAAATCGTAGGCACTATACTATAAATAGAATTTCTCTTTTCTCCACACCACAATACCTGACAACTTTAGTTGACGAACCAATTACAATTCAACCCCATTCAGCACAAAACCGGTCTATCGAATAATAGCGAGACAAAACAGGATTACATCATTAAGATTATCCAACTGGATTAAATAAACGAAACAACGACGCGCGCCTTTTAGTAGGCTTACTACCGTTTTTCTTGGCGGACATCCGTTACTATATCAAAATCAATATCATTGGTAGAACGCTATAACTCAAACATTAAACATTATATTAATAATTTGAATTTTGGTTATTAATCTATTCTATATATAAAAACGTATGAATGGTATTGTATCGTTACTAATAAAAGAACAAATTAAACAATTGAACAACAATAACATTTCAATTTTCCCGCTTTTTACTACTACACCGCCATCAACGTTGTTTTTATGTACGTAGTAAAATGACGATTCATTCATAAAGTCAAGTTTAGTTCAATACAGGGGTAGCTCATCCTATCTAAATACTATAATAATATTAGGATCAAATATTAACTATACATCATTTTTCCTACCTAATATTTTGCGATAAATAATCGTTTAATAAATATATTTAAATTTCTGTAATATTGGTAATTCTATTGTAATAATTGCAAAAATAGTTTTGTACTGTATATTATAAAGTGGGCGACCCCGTACATATATGTCCACGCGCTCTTCGCCTTCGAGCATGTGAACACCATTTTAACCAACCGCCGCTGCTGATTGGTCAATTACTTGGGTATGGCATGTGGATTTTTAAGACATACCGGTAACCGGCTCAGTTGATGGCTGACTATCGTTCAAGATGGTATTCGCTGAAGAGACAAACCCAAGTAAAATTTCTAACTCAGCATGTGCTGATAGTTTACTAAGTGAATCTGCAACAAAAGTTGAATTTCCAAAATATGAAGCTTTGCCGTCGAGTCAAAATGATGTTGATCATGAAAGAGAGCCGATGATGATTGTTGCTGCTGTCGATATCGATCCAGATTCTCATCCAAAAGCACAAGAAGGCGCACATTTCATCTCAACTTACGATATGGTAAGTCAAAAAACGAATTATTTATGCCTACATGTACGATATTTATTTGTTTTATAATAGGCCTAAATCAAATCTAGGTCTAGCTAGGATTTAGAAGTCAATTTATTTGTCATTGAAATTAATCAATAAACCGGTGTCATTTTACTTTGTCTTTGTTTGTGCCACCATATCATCATGGCCACGTTGTGGATTTCATTATAAAATTAATAATGGTAATGAGCCGAGTGATTGTTTTAACTTAATCTGTATAGCTAATAGTAATAATAGGCCTAGGCCCTAGGCCTATATAGGACCTTGATTAAATTAATTTATGAATGTTAATTGTATTTTTTTTGTTTACTCCAAATAATTACATAGGCCTAGCAACTTCCCCTTTACCTTTTTTAACTTTTTAAATTTCTATTTAGAATTTGAAAAATACAGAAGAACACATGCAATTGCCGATTCCAGAGGAAGAAGATAGCGTAGATCACTGGAGTCTTGTTGATATAGAAGATACAGCAACCCCGTGGGATGGTATGTAGACATATTTATTAATTTATAACCCCACCCCCTCTTCCTCCTCCTCGCACACCTGATACGTAAACATCATTTGTTGCATTCATTTCTATTTTGGTTTGTTACATCCTTCAATTTGCTGTATAATCTATGATAACGATAGTAGATATTGCCATGTTTAATTTCCGATTTAATATATCGTTGTACACTTTCTTATCTAGTGTAAATTGTTATATTTATAGTTTAAATACACTTCAAGGGCTTGTTCAATAGATTAGTAAAACTTGTAATCGTTTTACATACAATTACAAGGGATGTAAAAAGTGCTTATAGAAGACCTGCCTTCATTTGGTATTAAGGTTAATTTAATAATTAAACAATAATTATGCTCTATATACTCTACCAATTACAATAATACTCATTTTCTTTTGTCCAATAGAACTCACAAATTGGGGGAAAGTGAAGCGTGTGTCATTGTGGTTCCTGAAGCCCATATTTGTTGTGTTTTTTCTTTACTTGTTCATCTGTTCACTTGACCTGATGAGCACCGCATTTCGTCTGCTCGGAGGAAAGTCTGCCGGAGAAGCGCTTGCTCAAAATGAGCTATTGAGCAACCCAATTTGTGGCCTGATGCTTGGAATAATGGTGACGGTCTTAGTTCAGAGTTCTAGCACTTCAACATCTATCATAGTGTCCATGGTAGCAGCTGAATGTAAGTGTTAAATATGATTACATATTTAAATTATTAATATTATATTACAATAAGACTTATTAATAAATGAATTATTAAATCTCAATTTTAGCAATAGTACTTATATTTGTTTTTTTCCCACAATTTTAGTATTACAAGTGCAACCTGCTATATTCATAATTATGGGCGCCAACATTGGAACGTCGGTCACCAACACCATCGTCTCTCTGGCTCAGTCTGGCGACCGTAATGAGTTCCGAAGAGCTTTTGGAGGTGCTACCGTACACGACATGTTCAATTGGCTGGCGGTCATCATACTTCTTCCCATTGAAGCTCTAACTGGGTACTTGTACCGCCTCACAAGCTTGATTGTGGACAAGTTCAACATTCAGAGCAATGAAGATGCTAACATTGAGCTTTTGAAGGTCTTAACAAAGCCTTTCACCAAAAAGATAATCCAGGTATTTACCAGCTTCCTTCACACTTTAATTTTTCTTTAATAATTCTTATTAAAGTCCTCCCAATACCTGGTCCTGCTAGCTCAATTTTACTTATTAAAGCTTGATTCCCACTAGGACGCAAAGCAAGGATGTAAAGCACAACACAACTGAAATGACCAATGACAGCGACAGTTTCGGATAATCCATCGCTTGTGATTGGCCAAGTTACTTGCGTTGTGTACTAGTAGGGCTCAAGCTTTAGAATTGTGTATCAAACTGATACGAACATGTAATAATAGATCTTGTACTATTTTTATTTTATTGTAGATTGACAGCAAAGTTCTGAATAAGATTTCTACCGGCGAGCTGAGTGCGGCTGATACTAACTTGTTGAAGAACTGGTGCGAGAAGACCATGGTGGCTGTAAATTCTACTTTGAATGGAACGCAGTCAAACGAAACATTGTACAAAGAAGTTGGAACTGAACGATGTAAGTATTTAATACAATTGGTTAATATGTAACCAATTAAGATTGCCACATGTCATAGAGTTTAATTTGAACAATCGTGAAGTGATGGATCATCTGTTTATCTGTCTAACTCGCACGTTGTTGCGCAACATCCAACAGTTGTAATAAATAGTTCATTGTTGTTGTCATAATCAATAATAAATCTGTTTATTTTTCTTTTAGGCCATTATCTATTTTCTGACACAAACCTATCGGAAACTGCTATTGGTGGGATACTGCTGTTCGTCTCATTGGTTCTTCTGTGCGGCTGTTTGATCGCTCTCGTAAAAACACTGAACTCGATGCTACAAGGACACGTCGCTCGCGTCATCAAGAAAACCCTGAACGCAAATCTACCGGGTAAGCTGTCATGGTTGACTGGTTACATAGCAATAATCATCGGTGCTGTGATGACGTTCATCGTGCAGAGCAGTTCAGTATTTACGTCCGCGATGACGCCACTTGTTGGGATGGGGGTGATTAAGCTTGAAAGGATGTACCCTTTGACCCTGGGCTCTAATATTGGCACGACTGCAACTGGGATTCTAGCGGCACTGGCCTCTTCCAGTGGCAAGTTTGAAAGCTCCTTACAAATTGCCTTGTGTCATTTATTATTTAACATCTCTGGTATTTTAATCTGGTACCCAGTACCTTTCATGCGCAAGATACCTGTTAAGTTAGCCAAGGGCCTTGGTAACACAACAGCTGTATATCGTTGGTTTGCTATAGTATATCTCATTTGTATGTTTTTCTTACTGCCTGGTTTCGTCTTTGCACTATCATTAGCAGGTATTGTAGCATTTGCTATCGTAGGGACAATAATAATTGTTTTTGTTTTAATCATTTTAATAATTAATATTATGCAGAAGAAATGCAATAATCGTTTACCAAATTGTTTAAAGACGTGGAATTTTTTACCACTGTGGATGCATTCACTAGAACCTATTGATAAAGTTATCACTAAATTAATGTCTGTTTTTAGAAATAAATGTTCTAAAAAATCACAAAAACAAGAAAAGCAGCCAAAAAGTGAATCTACCTATCATTTAACAAATACATGTATTACTATAACTAATGTATAACAATAAAAATATGATATTTATAGATTTTTATAATTTATTTTAGGTTACTTAATTATTTTCAAGCGTATTGTTGCGAAGTATTATCCTATATGACCAAATATAATCCCATGCTTGATTTGAATCCCACCCACTAAAGTCCGTTTCGTTTTCAAACAAGATGCTTTATTGGAGTACTGTATAATCAAAGCAATAACACAGTAGAATCCCACCCCTTCCTGCCAAATTTCTTACCCTCATGCTGCCTGGGACTATATTTGGTCACGTACTACTAAGGTAGTAAATGTAGACTTAATTTATATACTGCAGTTCAATTTATTTACAAATTATAGTATATATTAAATTTTCTTCATTTTAGAAGAAAAAAAGACATTTTGTATAATTGCTGTTACTGCCTTGCACTACGCTGCCAGTCGTACATAATATTTGGTACTATAGCGTTTATTTATGTTTTACAGAACCAGTAAGAAAATACAGTACTGTAATATTTTAAAGTTTTGAAGTGTGTACTATGTACATTGTATATTGGTTTGGTTTGACCAGAAAAAAAAACTGTTAGATAATAAAATCTAAAAATATAATACGTTTTTGCTGTATGTCTGTTATGGTTTTAGTTACTTGTCTGATAGCTTTGGTTGTTATGGTCCTATAAAGTATATCGGATGATGATGTTGATTTTTCTTTCACTGGAAATTTACCTATTAAACGTATAATCATCGCTTTGAAATTAGATTGCGGTATACGGTTTCAACACGTTATATTGGATATATTAAAGTATTGCGTTTTAATTTAACTGCAATTGGAGTGCCCCCAAGACTATTTTTATTATAAAAATAGAAAAGAAAACAAAAAAAATAAAAGTGAAGGTTCATATACAATACGTTACGTTGGGGATTCGTTGTTTCTTATTTAAATAAAAGTGAGTATCCACTATCGGTTATATTATGCTACCTGACGTCACGTCAAAACAGTAATTTTGTTTCCTCCTGACGTCATCTATTTCTTTGTCCTTTGACACCATACCAAAAAAAATAGGTCTGCAAATCTGAAATGTAGTTATATATTTCTCATACAACGTGTGTAGTAAACAGATTGTTCTTCTTTCTTATATAATTTTGTTCAAGGTAGGTCAAGTAAGTTCTTTGCTATTTATCCTAATTTGATATTCCTTGCGGTTTCAACATCCGTGTAACCAGGCCTTCTTTGTACAAACAACATGTGAATACCATGTGAATTGGCGTGATATATTAATTTTATGAATGAACAAATTAGCCACGCCCCTCCAGATTGGGCGCTAGTTTCAATAGGACACAAAGAAAGAACATATGTTTTCTTACCCAATGAAACGTCTTTATTTATAATGTTTATTCATAGTGGTTTGTGAAGCGTGACTTTGGTTGTGTATACCTTCACTGTGTGTAAAAGATCAGCATTGATGTTAGTTTTTAGTAAATGTTTACACTCACTTTGACAAAACATAAACAGTTAAAAAGCAGGATGGAATCTCAACAGCAATCAACAGAAACAAGTGAAGTTATATTGGAGGTTTTGCCCATTAAGGTATCTTACTTTTGCATCAATTATGCTTTGACTTGACCATTATTATAGAAATCTAGCTAGGCCGTGTGTAGGATTATTGAGCGCCAATTTTGAATTCGCGCGTAAAATGCCTGTCAAACACAGTCACTGCCGACGATTTAGGCCTAGCGGCTAGCCTAGTGTTGTATATACTTATGACTATGTAGTAGTAGGACGTAGTTTTTTTGTACTACTTACTCATAGGCCTACTGCTAGTACAGTAGTAGTTTATAAATCTGTTAGTGTTTATGTACAGATACTGTAGTCTAGTAGTAGTACATGAGGTGACATTTAGGAGTACTTTTTTACGGTATTAGAAAGAAGGAAGGGACCAGGGTATACTATGAAGAAAAAAACAAGGGCTAAAATTAAAACAAGATATGGGACGGTCGAGATCTAATAATGTCTAGTAGTAGGCTAGATATGCAAATCATGGAGGTAAAAATAAATATATATATTATAAATTGTTGCCTCCTGAATAAACCTACGGTATATTAAACGGCATACACAAAACACAAATTAATTGTATAAAATGTGTTTAAGTTCAATTTGTATATTATAGGATAGACCTATATGTCTTAGTATTAATGAATAAGCCTATATTTAATACTGAGTACTGTACTTATAATTTTCTACAGCCTAATAATATAGTAAATAATAACAAAGTGGTCACATTTTCTGTACCCAGACACCGCACACTCACAATAGAGCTTATAAAAACCATTACGTAACCGTGATTAATGTCTTTATCTTACAGGTACCTCAAGGCCAGGTGACGAAAAAATGCGCGCGAAACGATGATCCATGGGAGCTGCTGGAATACAAAAACAACACGACGCCATGGCACCGTAAGTAACAACATTAGTAATCATTGAGAAATTAGTTTTAATTAAAATGTAATAATAAAAATGTTGTAGTGTACATACAAAATAGTTATTCATTACTAATCAAATTAACAATATTATTAATCACAGTGAAATTAGCTTTAAAATGTAATTAATCATTACTAAAATTTATATTAAAAAAGGATTGTTAGAGTTATGTTAAATAGTATATTTTTACACTCTTTGTCGTTATTTTAAATCGAAATTTCCGTACACCTTCTTTCGATTATGTGTATTATTTCTAAAAGTAGTAATTGAAAAAAACATTAATGTTAAGAATTTGTAGAAAATAGGTATGTTTGATTAAATAAAGACTTAAAAGGGGAAGAACTTTAAAGTTCTGTCTACACTATCAAACTAGTTTATAATTAGTGATATGCCCAAATATGGTAGTGATATGACATCATCATGTCCATATATGGGCACATCATATTTTTTGTCACATAAAGTTTGATAGTGTAGACAGAGCTTAAGACAAAAAGTAGTAATTAAAATTATTACTAAAATGCTGAATTACTCCAAATTAATATTCGGAACAACTACCAGATAAATTTATGCAATAGAATTATTAATGAACGGTTTTATAACGGATGTGATTTAACATTCGTGTAAACAGTTCATAGTTTTGCAGCTAAGAAAATGATTGTTTTATGTATGAGAGAAATCGTGTTGTCCCGATAACAGCCGAGTACAATAAATATCCCCCTTAGATATATCTGAACTAGCGGACAGGTCACTAGTGTGAACCGTAGCATTTTCCTGGATTCTTAGAAAAGAAAGTAGCTTGAATTATGACGTCATAGCATCGCGCTACTTGGAAAGTCATGTACGAGAAGTGTACGGCCATGGAGGTATAAATATACCTCCATGGTACGGCCCTACAGATTTGTTTTTTTTTTAACCCAAGAATTCTAGGTTTCTCTAGTATCCACACACTACCATAAAACACACTGTTGTTTGTTATGCTTCATTAAATGTTCATTATTGTTTTATTATGTATTACCATGGAGAAATAACTTATTTCTCCATGGTATGACAGAAATCGTGTTGTCCCGATAACAGTCGAGTAGGCCCTACAATAAATAGGCCTACCCCTTAGATCTGAACTAGCGGACAGGTCACTATTTTGAACAGTAGCATTTTCCTGGATTCGTAGAAAAGAAAGTAGCGTGAATTGTGACATCCGGGTTCCGCGCGCTCTACCTGGAAGGTCATGTACGGCCAGTGTTCGGCCCTACAGATTTGTTTTTTTTTAAATAACCGATAATTCTATTCTATTTCTCCAGTATCCAAGTTTCTCATACTAACTACAATTTTAAAACACACTTGTTTGTATGCGTCAGAAATGTTCGAAATAAAAGTATTGAAGTAAGCCTATGCTTACCTGAAAGCCCTTAAAAAGGTGTAAATTTATGATTTTTAAACATAGATTTAGGCCTATACGAATAAATAAATCTTTTTTAGGAATACCTGTAAAAGTTATTTCTGTTAAAAAAGGCGGTAGTCATTAACAAAAAATATACCTAACCGACGTGTTTCGACGAAATAACAGTCTAAAATTAAAATTCGTGCCTTCCATATAAAACAAATTAATTCATTTAAATTTGTTTTTTTACATTTTTTAAACGTTTTGATGCATGATTATGTTCACATGTTCGGCGCATGATATAGTACATCAGTATACGAATTAGATGTAGTGAGCTGTGACGTAAGATGTTGTTATGTGTTTAAGGCGTTTAATATCATAGCATGCAAATATCTATTGTGACGGATGTAAGGTTATGATGAACGAAGAGCAGTTGTAACGAGGGGGAGGGGGGCGGTAACGAGGGCGATGGCTCCTACTCTTATAGTTTCTTTAAAATATTTTGGTTGATTTTGAATTCATGAACAATATTGGTGGAAATTATTAAAAATGATGATAAACTTAATACGTTAAATTAAGAGATTTTCACCGGAAATGAATAAAACTTGAAGTCGTTTTAATGACGTCATTTCGTACCTGTTTCGCCGCCAGCGTTTTCTTAGTAGATGAAATGAATTCAACTACAATTTATGTTGCACCATGTTAGATAAATTCATTATGTATAACGTTGTAAACATTCTTTCTGTTATTTAGCCATAATATGTATAAGCGTATTATTTAATAGTGATATTTGAGCTGGTTTTCTTGTCTTGTCAACCAGTTGGGTTCAAATCCTTCCGTTCCCCCATTCGGTCGACAGTCATAGTATAGTCATATAGTATCTTTATTTTGTCCATTAAAAAAATTAACTGACATTTTTAAAATTGGCATATTATACAGTGTATATAAATAAAACAGTAAAAGTACACAGACAAATATTTAGGGTTGGGCGTCGTTGAGAAACTCAATATACCTAAGTTTGCGGATTTGGAGTAGTTGAAAATAAGTGCTGATTTTGTTTTCTCTTCTGGCGGATTCTATGCTTATGTTATATAGTCACAAGTATTTCAAGTGATTATTAAAAATCATTTTTCATTTTTTTTTTCAGAGTTGAACAGAGCTGGAAAAATAAAACGCGTGTCGCTATATTTCCTCAAGCCCATCGCCGTACTATTTCTCCTATATACGTTCATCTGTTCGCTAAGCATCATGGGAGATGCCTTCAAACTGCTAGGAGGGAAAACTGCCGGGAAAGCCCTGAGCGAGAACGAACTTCTTAACAACCCCATCTGTGGGCTTATGATCGGAATCTTGGTGACTGTATTGGTTCAAAGTTCAAGCACATCAACGTCAGTTGTCGTTACCATGGTAGCTGCTGGCCGTAAGTAATTATTTTGCTTTTTATTTTACGTTTTACTAATAATTATCAATTATAAATCTATTAATTTCATTACCATAATAAGCCAGTGGCTAATATAATAAGGTTTATCGCAGATAGCTTGAATTCACGTGGAACGTCATTTCAAAATGCATGACGGGAAGGGTTTGGGAGAAAACGTCACGACGCGTACATACAAACAACAAATCACGTACGTACGCGTCGTGACGTAGGCTCCCAAACCCTTCCCATAATGCGTCTCGCTATTTGCGATAAACCTTTATTATACCAACAGGTGTTATAACGAATGAATGAAACTATAGAGAGTGTTCACGTGTCAATCTCGTGTTGTGACGTATTGCAAGCTTATGATTATGAAATTGTTTCATAACGTCGCATCATCACAACACGTTCCTCCTCCATTTTAAACCATTAATCAAAGATGATGATCAGCCTCCAGTAAGTTTACATAAGTGTTCACAAACCCACGCAAATGTATCGTGTAAACCAAATTGCCTTTCTAATTTTCGTTCTGCATTCGTGTGTACGCCAGACTTAATATATTGACGTCTGCAATGGCGTAATTACGATTTGATTGTGCTGTGAATAAACATATAATACACAGTGTATAATTGTGTTTGCATGTATAATTAGGGAGAGAACGTATATTTAATAAACATTTCTGATCTAAAAATAAACACTACTGTAATATTAATAACAATGGAAAGAAATAGAGAATTGATATGAGGCCTAATAAATAGTTATTATAATCATGCTTTGGTCTAACCAATGGGTTGGTCTAATCAATGGGTTGGCCTAATCAATGGGTTGGTCTAATCAATGTGTTGGTCTAACCATTGATTTGGTCTAATCAATGGGTTGGTCCAATCAATGTGTAGGGCTAATCAATGTGTGGTCTAACTAATTAACATTTTGGTCTAATTAATGCTTTAGTCTAATCAATGGCTTGGTCTAAATGGGTTGGTCTAATCAATGTGTTGGTCTAACCAATGATTTGGTCTAATCAACGTATGGTCTTCTTTCAGTGTTGAATGTCCAACCTGCAATCTACATCGTGATGGGAGCTAACATCGGTACATCTGTCACCAACACCATCGTATCGATGGCTCAGTCGAAACAACGTGATGAGTTCCGACGTGCGTTTGGTGGTGCTACCGTCCACGACATGTTCAACTGGTTAGCTGTTATAATATTCTTACCGTTAGAGGCAATAACTCACTTTCTATTCCACATTTCGAGCTGGATCGTCGATAGTTTTAATATACAAGTGAATGAAAATGCGGAGGTGGAGTTGTTAAAGGTGCTGACGAAACCAATTACTAAAAAGATTATTCAGGTGAGACACGAACACTTAGGCCTAATGCAGGTTTTGTTTAGTACCCCTGTTATTGTTAATACCGTATTTATTCGAATAAACGCCCGGCTTTGAATAAACACCCCCTCGAATAAACGCTCCGCCACATGCATTATATACACTTCTATTTTTAGTAGAATTAATTGATTGATATAATCTACAATTTACCAAGCATTTTGATACATTTTTTACTGTATTTTATAAAATCTCGATATTAATTGTGTTGTATTTCATATCTAGGGTGTACTGTAATATTTGATTATTATTATTTATTCGAATAAATACGGAAGTTATGGTTATCCACTATTCGTTCTAAACAGTGATAGCTTAAGTATTCAAATTCAATTCAGTGCGTACTTTAAGATAAGGACTAACCGTTACCGTACCACGTTTTTATTGAATGTCAAGTAAAATTTATTTATTATTTTCTACAGGTAAACAAAAACATAATCACTGACTTAGCGAAGGGCAACGAAGATGCTGTATCAGAGAGCATGATTAAATCGATATGCGACAAGAAAGAGATAATAGTCCCGAGTGTTATGACGTCACTTGAAAACGTTACGGTTGCTGAAAATGGTACAATCTGGGACACGGCCGTCAGGAATGTTACTAGCATGGTTAATGTTACGTTAGTAGATGGAGCAAAATGTAAGTGCTGTTTTGAAAAGTTTCTGAATATCGGGGGGTAGGGGAGGGGAGAGTCTGTCCCCTGATTTGAACCACCTCCGTAGCTAGAAGACAGCATACAGTATCTGTGTTATGATTATGGTTTATCGCAAATAGCTTGATTTCGCGAGGAACGTCATTGTAGAATGCATGATGGGAAGAGATTTGTAGCAAACGTCATAGCGCGTAAGTACAAATAACAAATCACGTACGTAAGCGTCGTGACGTTTGGTCCCAAATCCTTCCCACCATGCGTCGCACATTCATACGATGTATCGTCTGTTTTATGAATGTAAAACTAAGTTATATTTCTTTCTTTTTTTAGGCCATCATCTTTTCGCCGAAACGAGTCTTTCCGATTCTACAGTCGGCGCCATTTTGCTGCTATTTTCTTTATTTCTGCTATGCACATGTTTAATCCTCTTGGTCAAGATTCTTCAGTCGATGATGATGGGGAAAATGGCCGAACTCGTCCGGAAAAACATCAACGCCGACTTTCCGAAGCCTTTCGCCTTCCTGACTGGTTACGTGGCTATCATCGTCGGTGCTGGGATGACCTTCTTGGTGCAAAGTAGTTCCGTATTTACCTCCACTATAACTCCACTTGTGGGTATGGGGTTAATATCACTCGATAGAATGTACCCTCTAACCCTCGGTGCTAATATTG
Organism: Antedon bifida; assembly: GCF_963402885.1. Classification (NCBI taxonomy): domain Eukaryota; kingdom Metazoa; phylum Echinodermata; class Crinoidea; order Comatulida; family Antedonidae; genus Antedon; species Antedon bifida. The sequence goes on from NC_136226.1 coordinate 32,034,283, forward strand.
GTACCACGGCTACTGGCATATTAGCCGCGTTGGCCAGTGGTAGTGATAAATTCCAAAGTGCGTTACAAATAGCTCTTTGTCATCTACTATTCAATATATGTGGTATTCTAGTCTGGTACCCTGTCCCTATTATGAGGAGAACCCCGATTAATTTAGCCAAGCATCTCGGTAACACAACTGCAAAATATCGGTGGTTTGCCATATTCTACCTGTTAATGATGTTCTTCATGCTACCTGGGGCCGTTTTCGGATTAACCCTTGCAGGTCCTATGTACCTAGCTGGGTTTGGTATCCCATTTCTTGTAATAATAACAATAGTAATCGTTATTAATATACTTCAAAGCAAATGTCCAACTGTTCTTCCAAAAATGCTACAAAATTGGAACTTCTTACCGATATGGATGCGATCATTACAACCAATTGACAATCTAATTACCAAATCGTTATCGGTTTTCAAACGGTGTTGTCCATGTAGGCCGGCTACACCTACAAACGAACAATGTTCATATACACCCGTAGAACAAGTCGATACTGCTGCTGTTACTGCATTGAATGGTACAATGGTTTAGCCGCCTTTTCGTAGCCAAAATCTACATTATTTTGTATGTGCTAATGTGCTATATCTATTTAGTTTAATGTTTGTAACATTTGAGACATTACTATGTATTAGTCCCAAATATATTTTATTCTTAACTCAGGGTACTTATTATTTATGTTTTAATTTAAAATTAATGAGCTGAAGTGATTTTTAATTAGCGAATTCTGGATAGACCTACTATTTTATTGCATTTTGTTTATATCGTAATTATTTATACAGTACATGCTGTAGTCTAAACTATAGAAAGATGTAAAGAATAGAAAAATACGATTGTGAGCCGATTGCTGACATGTAATGTACTATAACTTCCCGTCGTACCTTTAGATTTTGTTTCATCGAGATAGAAAAGCATCACCCTTTTATTATCCGTTTATTAACGCATGCGTATTTCAAAAGTACGTAGTGTGTAAAAACCGTCCGTGCGCAGTAATTATAGTTTATTACACAGGAACTATTTGCTGCCAATCTTGACAGTACTACGTGTGCGTATATTTCCATTATTTTACTTTTGATAAAGTAGCCAAGAAGGGATTGGAGTGGGAAAAAGGGGGTGGGGGAGTGATTGTTTGACGCTCATAGAAAAAATGCAAATGTTAAAATATTTATGTAGTATTAATTACTCGTGGTTTTAATATAATATTATTAGTTCAACTTGTTGTGTAAGTTACTAGTTAAAAATATAGCCTTTTTGTTAAAAAAAAAAGATTAAATATTATAGCTAGTATAATATATAGATGATAATATAAAAAAAATACATATAATATAAAAAAGTTGTTATTCAGAAGGTGACTGAAAGCATGTTTTAATTCTAAAAAAAACTGAAAGTGATTGATTCAGTGTTTATCTCGTATCGAGATGTTGCTGTATATGATAATTTATACAATAAAAAGACAAGATGAGATATTATGTGTGTTTTTAATTTTGTTTATGTTCCCGACTTGTCAAGATGATTGATTCATCGGTGATAATGAAAGTTACTGAATGAAGAAATGATTCATGATGATGATATTGATTATGACTAGGCATATTCCATATATTTACCTATTGTTTTTGTGACGTTTCTTTAAACGTATATCTCATTATCTCCTATTTATGAGGAAAATACTGTAGCTGGTACTTATGTTAAAGACGTATTGTCCCCCAAAAACATGGAAAATGAAGATTAATAAAATCAGACTTTGAATAGGCTATTTTGTAGTTTTAACAAAGTTAAAGTTTCGGAGAAAAAAACCCCGAAAAATGTAATGTTTTCAGTTATAAAATGACAAAATTTAACCAAAAACCCATTGGCTATGACTATTTTTTTGCTTTAACAGTTTTTTCAGGTAAATACATTTTTTTTTCGGTCCAATTTTTGGTCAAAGTGAATAACTATTATATGGCATATTCAACAAAAAACATTTTTAAAAATATTTTTTTCAGTGGGGAGCGGGGACAATACATCTTTAATGTTCCCAATAAATAGTATGGTACGACACATGCGCAGACAACCAACAACAAAAGTTAGCAGACGAACGTCGATGGAATGGATTTAGAATCGTTTTTTAAAGACAATGGCTATTGTCCAAATAAATATTCCAAAGATATAGGTGAAATCCAAACATTTGCTTCTACGCATTATGCACAAAAGAATAAGATTGTTTTAGTTACTGTAAGTTACTTTTACCCATTCTAAGCTAGGCTAGGTATAGCTAGGCCCACAAGAAAGCAGTACCACCAGCAGTACACATGTGTGCGGTGAGCCTGGTTGCCGGCCGAGAGTGTCACCAACCAAGAATGACCTTATAAATAAATAAGGTTTTCTCCTAATGTCACGTCCGGGTATATTAAACTGAATAGCAATGCTGTTATTAAAACACCTGATCAGTGTCCAAATTGTGTATAATAATATTAACATTAACTAGACATGAAACTCGTCACTTTGACGAGTTAGTTATCCGCACCACGACAAACGCCACGTGCACGTCATACGTTGGAATATTGCACACAGATAAAGATTATGGCATTATGACAAGAACTGAAGAATATGATATGCTGTTAGTGCTGAATTCTGTCAATTTGTGTCATATAGTATATACATGCAAAGAGTATAATCTGTATACATATTACATACAGTGTAGAATAGGTGAAATTACGGGACCCGCCATTTATTCCAATTTTTAACATGGCGACGGTATCAAAATGAAACACTTAAATAGCAATTTCTGGAGGAAATTATCTCAGGAACAACATATTAACGTGTAGAAGAAATTTGAATACGTAAAATATAGATGCGCACCCTTTTAAATGTGATGAACTATTACGCAAAATATGAAAATACGACTTTTTTTATTCAACTGGCCATATGATGACGTCACAACATCCGATTGGCAAAATGTTTACATGAATTCGTATCTACAATCCAATAGCTTCCAGAAAACGTTTTAATCGTGATTATCACATTTTATTCTTACGAGCTATTACAGATTAAAATTTACTGTAAAGATGAAATTAATGACCCACGTAATTAAAATTTTTAGGCACGATGACGTCATAAAAATTAAAATATTTTTATCTCATGCTAAAGAAAGTTGATTGACCTACACAATATATAAATTTAGGCGAAAAAGGAATACAGATAAGCGTGATGCGCTCCATTGAATGTGATGAGCAATAACGAAAGAGACAAAAATCCTATATTTTACATTCGTGTGGCCATACGATGACGTCACAATGTTTTTTTAGCCTTATCGATGCATGATCCGATATCTACAACTCATCAACTTCTAGATTTTGTAATAAAAATAAACGGTTCACGGTTTACTTTAGAAACTATGACTGTTTAAAAAAAGACATAATTTTGACGATTTTTTAAGCTTTTTCATAAAAAACGCGCACGAATTGTCTAATTCAACGTGTTCGTATGGCGTTATTTAAACTGGAAAAGGTCTAAATTGTTTTCAAAATTACTAGGAAAGACTTGAAAAATATAATTCAAGAGAAAAAAATATGTTTTTAACGCTACGTGCGCACCGCGTGCGTAAAAAATTGCGCGCCCGTGGGAATTTTTGACATGCTCAAAATGACAAGAAACGCATAAAAAGTTGATTAGAAATTAATTTTGCGCATTTTGAAATTTTAAATGCGCGTGCGCGCGTAACTTCTTGTGAAACATGCCATTTTTAATCCGTAGAAAGTTTGCCCCTGATATGACTTAAATTTTGTCAAAGTGTCAATACTAAATGACTTTTGGTTTTTAATCTATAATCAATCATTGAAATTCATAAAATTGCGCGTAAGTCACGTTGCGCAACTATGACGTCATTCAAAAATAGGAGGTGCACAACTTCACGTAAATGCCCATATGTTGTCAAAGTTATGAAATGTTATGTTTACACATTTTAGAGAAACGCGACTCACAAAAAGGAAGGAAGGATCCAAGAATAATACAGAAAAAAAATATTGATCCCATACAGTAACAAGGAGTTATCCGCTCTACCAAGCGGATAACTAATAAGCCTTGTTTGGCAAATTGTTATTATTGCAATACGGTAATGAAAATGTTTACTAATTTAAATTACACTCTACACAATATTAAATAATGACAATGTCATGATGATTGACAATCTCAAAATAAGGAATAATTTATTTTAATTATTCTATCTTGGGCCTATGCCTATTAATAACTTGCTTTGTTCATTATTAATCTTTAATTTCTCTACAGTCTGGAGGAACAGCAATTCCATTGGAAAGTCAAGCTGTTCGGTATATTGAGAACTTTAGTAGTGGGCACCGTGGCGCTGCATCTGCAGAGTATCCTTCTATTAGTACGCAGATACTTACTTTACTCATGTGGGGTGAAAGTTGGTAGAGTCATCACAGTTTAAATTTCTTCCAACCAACCAACATTCTCACATCCAACTACATCACACACTGGCGCTACTGCACTTTCGCACCTAAAACTGAGCATAAGATTTCACAATCACTCACAATCACTGCCGCGCAGTGGGTGAATGTCTTTAAATTGGGCAAGTACGAGAGATTGCTGAGCGAAAGTGCAGTAGCACCCATAATACCATTATGAAAAAGGCATATGAACACAAATGCAAACATCATTTTGCATTAAAATACAGTTTATATTCTAAAGGTTAACAACTTCATACAGTCATAAGATTTCATATCAACAGATTATTCCTCTCAACAACATATTTAAAGCTCTGTCTACACTATGAAACTAGCTTGAAGAAAAAAAGTGTGATGTGCCCAATTATGTTAGTGATATGCCCAAATATGGTAATGATGACATCATCATGTCTATATATGGGCACATCACATTTTTTTGTCACATAAAGTTTGATAGTGTAGACAGAACTTTAGATACTTTCTATCAGAAGGCTATGGGTTATATTTTAATGGTTAACAACTTCATACCATCAGATTTCATTATCAAAAGATTTTTCCTCTCATTCAACACCATTTATCAGATATTTTCTATCAGAAGGCTATGGCGTTATATTCTTGTACCGACAGGGATCTCTGAGACCTTATAGTAGACACTTTAAAGCAGGAAATGTATTGGATCTGTTAACAATTAGTAAAGATTGCAGAAATGGAACATGCTCTAATGTACAAGGTAAGACAAATGTTGATATAGGCAACAAAGTAAAATAGTACAAATATTATCTGTCTTACAAAAATAAGGTTTAATCGCAAATAGCTTGATTTCGCGCGCGACGCATGGTGGGAAGGATTTGGGAGCAAATGTCATGACGTGTACGTACGTGATTTGTTGTTTGTATGTACGCGTCTTGACGTTTGCTTCCAAACCCTTCTCATCATACATTGTGCAATGACGTTCCTCGCGAAATCAAGCTATTTGCGATAAACATTATGGTTGCTATCATTTCATAAGTGGGCACTCCTGACAAATAATTTTTAAATATTATTGATTTATGTTTCAGTTGATGCGACTAAGATGCCTGATCTGGCCACCATTGTCCAGGCCTACCACACATCGAAGGATGCAGGGAGGCTGCTAGAAGTTAGCTATCATAGTTTAGTTGATTACATTGCCTTGTTGAAAGCGTCTAGCGAAGCGATGCATTTACTGGGTTCATCCGCCGTGTTCTACCTCGCAGCTGCGGTGTCAGACTTCTACATTCCACTAACTCATATGGTAAGGAAATTAAATATGGTTTAACATATTTTATTTTTAGTTTGTGAATATTAATAAATGTGTGGAATAAATGTGAGAGTGTTTGTAAATGTGAGAATGTCATAGCAGTGTCTGATATTAAAAAGATACAGTAGGTGCCTACTGTACATAAGGATACAGTAGTGTATGGTTCAATAGATCAGTGGCTGATCCAGGATTTTGAAATAGGGGTGGGAGGTGGTCCAGGGCATTAAAATGGTGAAATGAAGGGCTGAGCTTAATTGGATGTCCTATCTTTTGCATTATAATTTGAGGGGAAATTAGGGGTTGGATCTTCCCCTGAGACAATGCTGCATATAGTTAATATACTGTAGGTAGGATTGCTAATTTCAACTACCTGTATGCAGTCACGTTCAAATTATTGGGGGATTTTTTTATCTAATTTGTCAAAGTTTTTTTGAATAATAAATAATTAGATTATGAAATAACAAATAAAATGCAAATTAAAATGTAGGTTTCTATCCTGTTACTTCTTAAGAAAATCCTTAAAAAATTAAATTTAATTCGTTTTGTGGTTTAGATGCTAAGCTTGACCTCTGATTTCAGGATCCTGCAATGTACAGACTGAGGCTGCATCCTCTCAATATGTTCTTGTTTTAAGTTATTAATACGATTCACTGACCAAATCCTGCGCTGTCTACGTCCCCTCAATAATGTTCTTGTTAAGTACATTATCCATTGTCTCCTGAGTTTACATACATCATACTGTTCTTAGAAAAAGATAACAATTTGGCTGTGAGTGTTATGAGTAAACAAATTTAGAGAAATTTTGAGAATGGAGAATGCCCAATGGACTAATCCTTTTTTTTTTAAATTTTATATTCATAATTATGTATTTAAGTGTATCCTGTTTATTTAATGTAAGTTACTTACTTACATTTTTTACTATGAAATTGTGATTTCTTTTTTCCAATAAATCGCAATTTGATTTGAAAAAAAACCCATTTTAATGCCACTTCCTTCCAGACTTACATGGATTTCTTCACAATTTTATGCACTGAATATTGACCCTGAAATGTTTAAAAAATGTGACAAAAAAATATGCACATGTATGGACACGATGATATCATATCACTACCATATTTAAGCTTATCAATACCATATTTGGGTATATCACACTTTTTTTGTAAACTAGACAGAGCTTTATAAGCTTTGATAATAATATTTTGATTGATGGTCTACCCTATATTAGGTACAGTAGAATACTGGACATGCAAGTGACCCTATTAATTAATGGTCAGCTAATGATGAAGTATCAGCTTAACACAGTTTAAGGCCATGGTCATTCTATAGTAGGTTTTTGACCCAATTAATTGAGGATTAAATAGTCTCCTCTGCCCCAGCTTATACCCATTACTAGTAATGACAACAGTCTGTTGTCAGAGGAAATTCAATTTTCTCCACTCTTCTTGTAGGTTTACCTCTTCTAAGATCACCATAAGGCTTATTTCCTGATATCTGTCAATATTGTCCTATTGTTGTTTAAATAACTCAAGTACCTTTCATTAGTAATACCAGTCATTCACACTAGCTTATGATAACCATATGTATTATCAAAAATACATCTTTTATTTATTATAACCTTGCAATACAGTTGTCTATGCCTTTCTGTATGTTTAAATTTTATGTGTAGTTTTGTTGTGAATTTGTCTACTTTTGATCTGTCATTTTAATGTTTCAATCTTTGTAATTATACAATACTGTATTTTCAGACTTTTGTCTGCTTTTTGTAAATTTGTTATACCTGAATAAATAAATAAATTAGTTACTTAGTTTATACAGGGAGTTACAATTCCCTGGTTTATATACTGTAGTTGTATATACCCTGTTTAACCCCATGTAACACAGTAAAGTCATATTTAAAAAATTACTTTAAAGAACGAATTAACTAATTTGTTTGATGCGGTTGCTATTTCATAACATTTTGATATTTAACATATCCAGTTGACAATTTCTTTTCTTTAAATTCTGTTTTTTTTTCAGGTAAATATTTATTTCCGATAACTTTTTTGGTAAAACGATATTGTGTGACATTAAAATGGCAGATTCAACAAAAATTGTTTAAAAATTATTTTTTTAAGGGGACAATATCTTTAACCAGCAAAAAACATTTTAATATAATTTAGATAAAGTACTATCTAATTTCCTGTAGAAACTAACATAGGGCCCTACAGGCTGTTGGAAAATACTATTAATAGACAGTTCTAAAAAAAGTGTTTGGTTGAAGACTATCATGACTGTGACCATGCTTATTCTTTACTCCATGCTGTGACACACATGTACTATGCATGCAATATTGCTGCTCATGCTGACGGCTCAATATTCACATGTATATCACATGGTTGCTAGCGTACAACGATTATGTATGCCAGCTCTAAAATTGACATTCTATTCTATGTAAGTTTTTATTATATGGTGCCCTACAAAGAACAGAGTGCTTAAACAATACTAGTAATATTACCAATATTTAGATTAGATTGGTTTGAAGGAAATATTTTCATTTTAAACTCATACCTCTGCAGTATTTACTTTGGTAAAGCTCTGTCTACACTATCAAAATGTGATGTGCCCATGTATGGACATGATGATGTCATATCACTACCATATTTCTTTTTCAATTTATTTCCACAATATTATAACATACATGATATACACAATGACATACAAGTTTGTTACTAAATGAAATTGCATATAGATACAATGAAAAGTAGTTCATGTGGGGGAGAGTCATAAGTCAGAAAGACTTTAAGTTCAACCAACCCCAAATTTGGGTACATCACCACCATGGGCACATCACACTTTTTTGTCACATAAAGTTTGATAGTGTAGACAGAGCTTAATACATAGAAATGATTACAAGCAAAACAACATTTCTTTTCCTATTTTTTCAGCAAAAACACAAGATACAATCATCCTCAGGACCGCTTGAACTAGCCTTACATCAGGTGCCCAAGTTTCTAAGAGCTCTGGTCACTAAATGGTCACCACAAGCTTTTGTAGTCACTTTCAAACTTGAAACGGACGAAGCTATATTAATGGACAAAGCGCTTGGTGCTCTTACCAAATATGGGCATCAACTCGTGATCGCAAACATTTTACACGAAAGACGATACAGAGTTGTCGTGGTAACAAAAGAAGAACAAAAAGAACTTTTACTTAGTGACGATGAACAAAAAGAAAAGAAAGATATTGAACAGAAACTGATCAGAGATATATGTATACGACATACGCATTATAATAAGGGGACTGAGGTGTGATCACATGACACTACTGTGAACATTGCAGAACTGTATACGATATACACTTTTTGCTACACTGAAATATTAATGTTAAAGGGTTCATTTTAGGGTACATGGTTGCATATATTAATTTATGTTTTTAATGGGATTCAAAATTCACATTTATTCAGCAATATATAGGTGCATTGTTACATACAATAATGCAGGGATCTTACAGAGAAAAGTTTATGGTTTAAATGTCTGGTTTTCTGTGGAAGTTATCAGTCTTTTTATTTAAATCAATATTTAAGCAGCACTGCACTAAGATTTAAGGAAGCACAATGCAATATTTGCTTAGATTATTTTGAAAACTGACTTAAGCAAATTAATTGACTTAAAACAATTTAAGATAAATCTGACCACCTGGTATTTCACATTATTAGGTATTAATGAATGTTCAACTTTTTGTTTTGTTTTGGGAAGTTGACTATAGGAGACAGTGCCACTAAATTCCCCTATGAACTTTTTTTTTTAACTTCAACATAATATAATCAAATTGTAGTCAATTCAGATTAGTTCCTCTTAATAGTATTATTATTAATTATAGTTGTATATTTAATATATTTTCATTTTATACAAATACAAATCTATATGCTTCTTTTAATACGAAAAAGTTCTTTTTTTTTGGTTTGTAATTAGGGTGATTAACAAAATGATGTTTGTGTAAGCATGGAGCTATACAATTTTATAGCTCCATGGTGTAAGACACAATTTATTTTTATTAAAATGAAACAATTGAATATAGCACTATTTATCAGTACAGAATTATTGTTTCTGTCTAATAAAATTATCTTTACTAAATTAGAATATGAGTGAAATGTATTAGTTTGTGTTTGGCGCACTCTGGATAAGTCAGTTTTACAAAAGAGACATGAATAACGTATTTTGACAGCCTACTGCTGAACTATTTCTTACAAGGAAGAGAGGGCGACATGCTACATTTAGTCCATTTTTTAATTAAAAAAAACTTCGCCCCCATCGTTGGGCTATAATAAAATTATAGAACACAAAATGATAAGGTTACGAACAAACGAATGAAAATAGGTACTTGTCTAGCATACCAAATTGGAACTCACTTATGTTCGATTTTTCCACATCGTCGCGTCTGGCTCTGAGACTCATCGATTTACTAAAACACTTTGACAATAATCTATATCTTTGCAAAAAATGTAAAATGCAAGTTTGTCTTTGTAGCTATATTTTATGATCAGTGATAAATAAATGAAAAATAAATAAAACGATTAATAATAGAATAATAATTAAATTGAAATTACTATTTCGTAAAAAAACTTGCCAACAAAAATGTGGTATTTGATGAATTCCCAAAAGTAGCCAATCAAATTGTTTATATAGAATGCTAATCTAAATATTACGTGATAGCATAAGCTCGAACCATTCACATGGTGGTGTTTTATTTTTCTCCGACGTTAAAAAGATGGCGCGACAATACACATGGTAAGGTTAAAAGTATTGTTATTATTATATTGTTGAAAGCCTAATTCTGAAAATATTATATATTTTGTCATTGGGCCATATTTATCTACTTACTTTGTTGTTGGCTTTAAGCATGCCCTCTGAATGTTATTTTTCACCAATTTGTTAACATATATTTACACCGGGTGTATCTCGTACGTGTTGATGTAATGTGGGTAAGCGAGTCGGTGGTAGTAGGTGGGGATTTTACAGTAGGATACGTCTCTGGCTATGTAATGGGTAAGCGAGTCGGTGCATGGTAGTAGGTGGGGATTTTAGGATACGTCTGGCTAATAATCTGTGAATTCAAACTGTCAATTTTTTTTTAAGGTCATTAAATTCAACTGGATTGCCATTACAAGTTTCGCGCATCGTTTTGATGATGAGTTCTATAAAATGCAATTTGCACTGGATTTGTTGTTTCCTCACATTGATTATTTCTGGGATATTATATATTTTTCATCGTAGCTTTGGAGCATCAAACATAGTAAGAACTAACACCACATAATTAGATACTAACATGTCGTATAGCTTCGCTATGTACTGTAAATTCCTGAGTCTTTTTCTTAAATTTATATCGCGATCCGATCAAAATTTATTTATGCAAATTATTATTTACAACTAATTTGATTGATAAACAGCCTATTTCGCGTCATCCTCATTATAGAATATGACAATCACACACCAAACTGCTTTGAATTAAAATCAAATCTTTTGTCACCGGTCTCGACAACCGGGTGTAAAATCAAATACCTCTTTATTTAGAACACAACAGGATTTATTTTGGTTTTCATCTTTTTAACGTAGGCTACTGTTTTCTTGAACGTTTTACAAATTCTGTACCTGCATGTCATAGTTACGTATTTAAAGTCGGGTTCCGATACATTTGAAAAAACAAATTAACATGAATTTGTTATTGTCACTTCAATTTTAGTTTTCGGCGATCTCTATACGTCTTTATTTTGATATTTCATCTTTTTAACAAAGAAGTTTTCATCGATAACGTATTTGTATTTTCTTTCTACGATTGTAATCGTTGATTGTGTTCAGCAGCTTGATATTGAAGTTAAATACCGACTTTAATTCGGAATCAAAATGTTTTGGGTTTTAGTATGGAGCTTAAGTTTATAGCTCAGTAGTTTCAGCTTTTAAATCTTCTAATGAAAGAAATTTTGTTCTCATTACTTCGATAATGTTTTCTTCATTTCAATTGTTATCGATCTCTAATTTTACAACAGGATTTTTTCATCACTTCGATTTTGTTTTCAGCATTTCTTCGAATGAGTTTTTTACAATTTTACGACAGGATTTTTTCATCACCTCGATTTTATTTTCATCATTTTTCGAATGAGTTTTCCATAATTTTACGACGACGGGATTTTTTCATCACTTCGATTTTTCATTATCATTTCTTCGAATGAGTTTTTTACAATTTTACGACAGGATTTTTTCATCACTTCGATTTTGTTTTCAGAATTTCTTCGAATGAGTTTTTTACAATTTTACGACAGGATTTTTTTCATCACCTCGATTTTATTTTCATCATTTTTCGAATGAGTTTTCCATAATTTTACGACGACGGGATTTTTCATCACTTCGATTTTTCATTATCATTCTTCGAATGAGTTTTTTACAATTTTACGATAGGATTTTTTCATCACTTCGATTTTGTTTTCAGCATTTCTTCGAATGAGTTTTCCATAATTTTACGACGACGGTATTTTTCATCACTTCGATTTTTCATTATCATTCTTCGAATGAGTTTTTTACAATTTTACGACAGGATTTTTTCATCACCTCGATTTTGTTTTCATTATTTTTCGAATCAGTTTTCCATTATTTTACGACAGGATTTTTTCATCACTTCGATTTTTTCATTATCATTTCTTCGAATGAGTTTTTTACAATTTTACGACAGGATTTTTTCATCACTTCGATTTTGCTTTCATTATTTCTTCGAATGAGTTTTCCATAATTTTACGACGACAGGATTTTTTCATCACTTCGATTTTGTTTTCATCAAGTTTCTTCGAATGAGTTTTTCACAATTTTCCGTAATGATTTTTTCATCACTTCGATTATGTTTCCATCATTTCTTCGAATGAGTTTTCCATAATTTTACGATGACAGAATTTTTTCATCACTTCGATTCTGAGCCGATCCGTGGTTTTCGTCGATTTTGTTTTCACACCTCAATTCTTTTTTCATCATATAAGCCTAGTCTACACCATGCATCTTCGAACTATTTTGAACTATCTTCGGACTATTTCTTCGAATACTGTAGGCCTATACCATGACTATGTCACCATTGTCGTCATGCAATAATTTGAATAGTAAAACTATATATGTAAATTCACCTAAAACTTTGTGTTTTTTACTCTCATTTTGAGCGAACATTACCTGAATTCCACTTTGGTATGCCGAATTATGCTCGGATATGATTTGCTTGGCTGGCTCCTGCTGCTGTGGTGGTGCATGCATCATGCAGCCAGCCAGCGACACACACAGTGTGCAGTGTGCGGCTAGGCTAGTCGAGAACTGAACGTCAGAAGGCTTACTATCTATTATGCCTAGTAGGTAGGCCAGAATAAGCCAATTATTAAGTATAATAAAATACACTACTTATGTATTTCTAAACATGACGCTCATTCAACTAACAAGGTAAATATTTGGGGTGAATTTCACCATACATTCTTAACCTCTCTACTAGCTAGGCCTCTAGCTAGGTAGATAGCTACTAAGCTAGTATGCCGGGTATTCAGTAGGCCTACCTAAAAGCCTTCTAAGCTTGCGGTGCTGGTTGAGTGAGTGAGTGTAGTAGTAGTAGCTAGGCTAGGCCCAACCTTGCTTTTGAAGAAGGTGTGGGGTACATCATTAGCGCAGGCCTACAGTAAGTTCCTAGGCCTAACCTAAATATAAATGTACTGTAAGCCTAGTTATAGTATGTAGTAGTAGCCTTCCGGTTGGTTGACATCTGATTGACTAAACTGTGATAAAACCTGCAATCAATAATTTTCCCATCCATACTATACCATGCATTTTTTCATGTTTACAAAATATTTTAATGTAATTTTCTGTTCGCAGGTTAAACGTTTTGTCGTCTGCTACTAGACGAACTCGTATCATATGCAGTCAACTTAAAATGTCTTCAATGGCATCGGAGGGCGAAGTGATCTTGGAGAAAAAGGGTAGCAAAGGCATCATCACCCTCAACCGACCAAAGGCACTTAACGCCCTCAATCTATCCATGGTTCGTAAGATGTATCCCAAATTGAAGGTAATAACCGCCATAATATAATTAATTATATCATCATCATCATCATCATCTTCCTATACTGTGCAGAACCTCTAATTGAAAGTAGGGCGGCCCTACTGTATATTATTTTGAAAGTGATTTTGTATTTTTTACTCACAAGCGATGTTTTGATACATTTAAAATATAAATTGACGGCTTAAATGGATCGACTTATATCAAATTAGCTGTAACTGGACTATTGTAGCTTAAATTGACGGCATGACTGGATCGACTTATATCAAATTAACTTTAACTGGACTATTGTAGCTTAAATTGAAGGCATGACTGGATCGACTTATATCAAATTAACTTTAACTGGACTATTGTAGCTTAACTTGACCGGTTTAACTGGACTACTGTACATGTGCAAGCTGACTGGATATCATCCTCCAGGGCGCTTGTATCCCTGTGCTAAACATTTAACTCATTTGTACTGGATTAATGTATGTATAATTGTGTTTTAGGAATGGGAAGAGGATCCCAAGTCTACAATGGTAATCATTAAAGGTGCTGGAGAAAAGGCATTTTGTGCTGGGGGTGATATCAAAGGTATGTAACAAACAGTAAAGTTATTAAATTAATATTCAATTGTCAGGTTTTCTGTTTTCAATTGACCAGACAGGTTCCTTGTTTATGGACCACTGTTTAATCATTTTGAAAACCAAAATATATCTTATGTGTCTGATTTTTTACCCATACAGCAGCAGCTAAATTGCCACAGAATAACTCAAGCCTTTTAACCTTCAGAAAATTGATGTTGTCAGAGGCAAGCATGTTAAACATCAGTGTCATAATTAATATTATTAAAATATATTCATTTCTTTTTTCTGGCAGCTGTGATAGATTCTGGTAGTAAAGGAGATCCTAATGCAGGTTCCTTCTTTAGAGAAGAATACATCTTAAACAATGCAATTGGCACGTTGCATATACCATACATTGCTCTTATAGATGGTATTACAATGGGAGGGGTGAGTATGTCAACTTACATTATTCTAAAATAGATTGAATTTTTCTTTTTTAAAAATTAAAACCCCTACTTTATGTCTGATTTCACAAACATGCATATCCCTAGCAAGTTCAAATGCTTACCAATCAACCAATTGTTTTCCTGAACCAGGGTGTCCCCGGGTATAGTCCCACCCCCCCAATTTTGTGTTCTAGCGGGGTGGGATTATACTAGAGATGGTATATGGTATATGCTGTCTTGTGTTCATAAATCTGTGTACCAATACCCACATGCCTGGCCCAAGCTATATAGTGATCCAGTATGTTAACATCGAAACCAGTAATAAAATCACTGCAAAACCAATAAATAGATGTTGAATCATGATTTCCCTCATTATTTTGAGAAGGTTTTTAATACTAAAGCTCTGTCTACACTATCAAACTTTATGTCACAAACAAAATGTGATGTGCCCATATATGGACATGATGTCATATTACTTCCATATTTAGGCACATCACATTTTTCTGCTTGTATTACATCTATATAACGATTTTTAGATTTAATATAATTTCTTTATTTGACTTTTTTCTGATAGGGTGTAGGACTGTCGGTACACGGCAGCTTCAGGGTGGCGACTGAACGCACATTATTCGCTATGCCAGAGACAGGTATTGGTCTCTTTCCAGACGTTGGAGGTGGATACTTCATGCCCAGGCTGGGTGGGAGACTAGGCATTTTTCTTTCTCTGACTGGAATGAGGTTAAAAGCACGAGATGTGTACAAGGCAGGAGTCGCAACACACTTTGTTGAATCAGAAAAGGTAAAGCTTTGTCTACACTATCAAGCTAGTTTGATAAAAAAAAAAGTGTGATGTGTCCAAATATGGTAGTGATATAATTGTATCCATATGGGCACATCACATTTTTTTGTTTTCACATAAAGTTTGATAGTGTAAACAAGGCTTAAGTCAAGGAATATAGATAAATTTAATAATAATAATTCACTTTTATTTCAATCAAATTAACATCTCTGAAGTTGAGAGAATCCAGCTTGCAAACAGACTACCCTATCATGATAATAAGACTCTTTTTTATAAATCTTGGATGAGGTAATCTGTGTGAGTAAAAAAAAGGTTAGCCCAACCAGCTTGATATCAGACCATTACTAGACCACTGACCAGCATGCAGACCACTACTGCTGACCAGTATTCAGACCACTATTAGGCCGCTGATCATTTCACTTTGGCAAAAATTTGAATAGTTTAGTTAGGAGTTAAATTGAATTAAACATTTTCTTTCTTTGTTTTCTTTTAGATACCGCAACTAGAAGAAGAATTGCTTGCGTTACATAATCCTGTTGAGAAAGACATAGCATCAGTATTAGACAGATACCATAAAGAGGTATGAATAAATATTATCAGTACTTTGAACTTTGACCTGTTTTCACCAATACAAAACATGTACAGTATAAAATATCAAGCACTTTTAATCATGTCTGATCTATACAATGTTATACTGATCTGTAAATCAGCCACCTGTTTTCTTATGTTGTCTAATACCCCTTTTATACCTCTTTGCAAAACTCTGGATTTTACACACACTGGGTGTACACCATAAAAATGTCTGCTGTGTGTTAAGATGATGAAAGAAATGTATAATATACATCATAAATAAAGCCTTATCTACGATGTGCAAATCCCTAAATCTTGTTATATACCAAATAAGAAGAAAGCAAACATTTGGCAGAAAAGGATATCAGATATTTTGTTGTGAATTATCTGATCCAGAAATGTGCAGTAGTACACCATAGTTATATTGATCTGCTGGACGTGATATTTGTCTTGATTTGATGATACAAAAATTATCAATTATAGACAAATAGATTATAGAACAGAACCTACTTCAGTATTAGCCTTATTTCAATTATTTTACAGTGTCAACTTGGCAGAGAAAAAGGATTCAGTTTAAAAGCAGACTTGGATAGAATAGACAAGCTGTTTGGTGGCAATACATTAGAACAAATATTTAAAGATCTGGAAAAAGATGGATCAGAATGGGCAGATAAACAACTACAGGTTTGTTTAAAAAAAAAATTTATTTTGGCAAATTGCCCAGGATATAACCATAAGCGATTTATTCACTATCCTTCTTAAAGGTGGCAATCCTGTTCACAAGACAAACATATACAAGATGCTCTACATAAACAAAGTCTTATTACAAGTCTTTGGGAGTGGAGTTGTAATTTGCCATTAGAAAAAATGCTTTCAATTAGTCGGGAGACAGTATTTTATACAAATAACGAAAATGTATTAGTTAAATTGCGAGTTAAAAGATTAGCTGTGTTCTATTGTTAAATACTGGCTTCCAACAAATTAATGCTTTACGCATTTTGGGAAACAAACTTTTTTTCCCTTTTAGAGTTTTAAATAATGTATTTTAAATGTTAAATTATTACTACAGATTTTAAAACAGAAGTCTCCAACATCAATGAAAGTGACGCTGCGACAACTCATAGAGGGCGCTGATCTCAGTCTACAAGACTGCCTGATGATGGAGTACAGAATTGCAGAAGGGTGCTTAGTAAGTTGTGTCTCATAACTCATATTGATAAGCTTTTTGAAGTGCTGACTACATTATAGTGAACAAATAGTGAATGTTTGCGTGGAATAATGTAGCTTTGAAAGATGGACTGGTGGTCTATTCAACAATGCAAAACATTCATATATCAACTTTGACTCACCGCTTCCATTTTGAATCTATTAATGCACAACATAAATACATAATCGGCCAATCCAAGTGTTTAAAGCTCTGTCTACACTATCAAACTATTTTGACAAAAACAGTGTGATGTGCACAAATATGGTAGTGATATGACATCATCATGTCCATATATGGGCACATCACATTTTTTTGTCACGTAAATTAATCAAATAAATCAAAAAGTTGTAAATTGAAATGTGTTTTTATTTCAGCGTGGACATGATTTCTATGAGGGTGTAAGAGCTCTACTCGTCGACAAAGATAACGATCCAAAATGGAATCCAAAAACAATTGAAGAAGTAACTGATGAAATAGTTGAGTCACACTTCCGTCAATTGGACAACGATCTCATCCTGTAGGTTATCAATTTTTACTTCACTTGTCTCTTTTGCTGCTCTGCAAGTGTCATAACATTAGGCCAGCGTCTGGTGTGCTGCCCGTTGAGATTTAATATTGTAGGAGTAAATTTTCTTTCTGAATTCAAATTCAATACAGTATAATAAAAAGTATGACGTTTCGCAAACGCTCTGTACTTAATAATTTTGTATTGAATAAAAAAAGAGAATTTACTCCTAGATTATTAATTGTGATCCAAATGATATTATTATTTCATTTAATTTGTTGCACACACACTTTCAAATATAGGAAAGATTTTAAACCCTCATCATGAGGACATTATGCATTAGTACAGTAGTAGTACAGTTAACTCTCCCAATACTGGACACCTTTAGGTTGGCCAAATATATCTGACTTTCCGAAAATTCTAGTATCTAGAATGTGTTTTAAATTGTAAAAATGATTTTGAGACCTTTTGGACTGGTTTTGGGAGAGTTTCTGGTTTTCAGAGAGTCTGGTTTTGGGAGAGTTTCTGGTTTTCAGAGAGTCTGGTATTGGGAGAGTTGACTGTTGTAGTATTTTCAATGTACAGTAACATTTCATTAAAAATATTGTTGTCATTCTGCCACTTGCAGATGGCCAGACGTTCTTGAGAGAAAGTTTGAACCATGAAGCTAGAGACACTAAGTCTACGCCATCATCCACACTACGCCATCATCCAAACTTCACCATCATCCCAACTACGCCTTCATCCCAACTACGCCCTCATCCAAACTACGCCCTCATCCAAACTTCGCCATCATCCAAACTACCTTATTGAAATAGGAACACATTTTATCTTGTTTTCCAAAAGTACAAGTCTTCGAGGAACTCTTTAAGCCAAATATAGACGTCAGTGTCTGTTATATAATAGTTTGTTTCAAATTGTACCATTATGTTTGAAGGTATAAAATACAGTTATGATGAAGTATTAGCAGATGATTGGTATTACGATTTTTAGTGTTGTTTTATTGGAAAATTGATTTGATATATTTAAGTTTTTATTGTAAATTCAACAATGTGTTATTGCTCTTCCAATCCAATGGTAGCCAAATTATGTTTTGCACAGTCTATTATAGGTGCTTTTATGCTGCAGTATTATTGTAAATTATATTCATACCTGATCCTTGATTGAAATATTAATTATATTATTGTATAAATAGATCTGTTCTTTTTTCGTTGAATAAAAATATACTGCATAAAATTACCTGCTAGAATTTATTATTATGCGATAATATTGCTATATATGAGCATATATTGCGTTATTATCATCTTATGGAGTGTTTGTACCCAATTATGTCGAAAAAGAAAATGGTCGAAATTTGGTCATTTTTGGAAAAAATCCCTGTACTATAATAGTACAGGGAAATTTTCGAAAAATAGCCAATTTTCGACCCTTTTATTTTTTGACATAAATGGTTACTATAGCATAATAAACATGCGCAGAGCCGAATAATGGGTTCTGCGCATGTCAATTGTGCTATAGTAACCAGTTTTATCGAAAAATAAAAGGTCGAAAATTGGCCATTTTTGGAAAAAATCCCTGTGCTATAGTACAGGGAAATTTTCGAAAAATGGCCAATTTTCGACCCTTTTATTTTTTGACATAAATGGTTACTATAGCTTATTAAACATGCGCAGAGTCGAAAAATGCGTTCTGCGCATGTCAATTGTGCTATAGTAACCAGTTTTATCGAAAAATAAAAAGGTAAAAAATTGGCCATTTTTGGAAAAAATCCCTGTACTATAGTACAGAGAAATGTTCGAAAAATAGCAATTTTTCGACCCTTTTATTTTTTGACATAAATGGTTACTATAGCATAATAAACATGCGCAGAGTCGAAAAATGCGTTCTTCGCATGTCAATTGTGCTATAGTAACCAGTTTTATCGAAAAATAAAAAGGTCGAAAATTGGCCATTTCTGGAAAAAATCCCTGTACTATAGTACAGGAAAATTTTCGAAAAATAGCCATTTTTCGACCCTTTTATTTTTTGACATAAATGGTTACTATAGCATAATAAACATGCGCAGAGTCGAAAAATGCGTTCTGCGCATGCCAATTGTGCTATAGTAACCAGTTTTATCGAAAAATAAAAAGGTCGAAAATTGGCCATTTTTGGAAAAAATCTCTGTACTATAGTACAGGAAAATTTTCGAAAAATAGCCATTTTTCGACCCTTTTATTTTTTGACATAAATGGTTACTATAGCATAATAAACATGCGCAGAGTCGAAAAATGCGTTCTGCGCATGTCAATTGTGCTATAGTAACCAGTTTTATCGAAAAATAAAAAGGTCGAAAATTGGCCATTTTTGGAAAAAATCCCTGTACTATAGTACAGGGAAATTGTCGAAAAATAGCCATTTTTCGACCCTTTTATTTTTTGACATAAATGGTTACTATAGCATAATAAACATGCGCAGAGTCGAAAAATGCGTTCTGCGCATGTCAATTGTGCTATAGTAACCAGTTTTAGCGAAAAATGAAAAGGTCGAAAATTGGCCATTTTTGGAAAAAATCCCTGTACTATAGTACAGGGAAATTTTCGAAAAATAGCCAATTTTCGACCCTTTTATTTTTTGACATAAATGGTTACTATAGCATAATAGCATAATAAACATGCGCAGAGTCGAAAAATGCGTTCTGCGCATGCCAATTGTGCTATAGTAACCAGTTTTATCGAAAAATAAAAAGGTCGAAAATTGGCCATTTTTGGAAAAAATCTCTGTACTATAGTACAGGAAAATTTTCGAAAAATAGCCATTTTTCGACCCTTTTATTTTTTGACATAAATGGTTACTATAGCATAATAAACATGCGCAGAGTCGAAAAATGCGTTCTGCGCATGTCAATTGTGCTATAGTAACCAGTTTTATCGAAAAATAAAAAGGTCGAAAATTGGCCATTTTTGGAAAAAATCCCTGTACTATAGTACAGGGAAATGTTCGAAAAATAGCCATTTTTCGACCCTTTTATTTTTTGACATAAATGGTTACTATAGCATAATAAACATGCGCAGAGTCGAAAAATGCGTTCTGCGCATGTCAATTGTGCTATAGTAACCAGTTTTATCGAAAAATAAAAAGGTCGAAAATTGGCCATTTTTGGAAAAAATCCCTGTACTATATTAGTACAGGGAAATTTTCGAAAAATAGCCAATTTTCGACCCTTTTATTTTTTTACATAAATGGTTACTATAGCATAATAAACATGCGCAGAGTCGAAAAATGCGTTCTGCGCATGTCAATTGTGCTATAGTAACCAGTTTTATCGAAAAATAAAAAGGTAAAAAATTGGCAATTTTTGGAAAAAATCCCTGTACTATAGTACAGGGAAATGTTCGAAAAATAGCCATTTTTCGACCCTTTTATTTTTTGACATAAATGGTTACTATAGCATAATAAACATGCGCAGAGTCGAAAAATGCGTTCTGCGCATGTCAATTGTGCTATAGTAACCAGTTTTATCGAAAAATAAAAAGGTAAAAAATTGGCAATTTTTGGAAAAAATCCCTGTACTATAGTACAGGGAAATTTTCGAAAAATAGCCATTTTTCGACCCTTTTATTTTTTGACATAAATGGTTACTATAGCATAATAAACATGCGCAGAGTCGAAAAATGCGTTCTGCGCATGTCAATTGTGCTATAGTAACCAGTTTTAGCGAAAAATAAAAAGGTCGAAAATTGGCCATTTTTGGAAAAAATCCCTGTACTATAGTACAGGGAAATTGTCGAAAAATAGCCATTTTTCGACCCTTTTATTTTTTGACATAAATGGTTACTATAGCATAATAAACGTGCGCAGAGTCGAAAAATGCGTTCTGCGCATGTCAATTGTGCTATAGTAACCAGTTTTAGCGAAAAATGAAAAGGTCGAAAATTGGCCATTTTTGGAAAAAATCCCTGTACTATAGTACAGGGATTTTTTTCCAAAAATGGCCAATTTTCGACCCTTTTATTTTTTGACATAAATGGTTACTATAGCATAATAAACATGCGCAGAGTCGAAAAATGCGTTCTGCGCATGTCAATTGTGCTATAGTAACCAGTTTTATCGAAAAATAAAAAGGTAAAAAATTTGCCATTATTGGAAAAAATCCCTGTACTATAGTACAGGGAAATGTTCGAAAAATAGCCAATTTTCGACCCTTTTATTTTTTGACATAAATGGTTACTATAGCATAATAAACATGCGCAGAGTCGAAAAATGCGTTCTGCGCATGTCAATTGTGCTATAGTAACCAGTTTTATCGAAAAATAAAAAGGTAAAAAATTTGCCATTATTGGAAAAAATCCCTGTACTATAGTACAGGGAAATGTTCGAAAAATAGCCATTTTTCGACCCTTTTATTTTTTGACATAAATGGTTACTATAGCATAATAAACATGCGCAGAGTCGAAAAATGCGTTCTGCGCATGTCAATTGTGCTATAGTAACCAGTTTTATCGAAAAATAAAAAGGTCGAAAATTGGCCATTTTTGGAAAAAATCCCTGTACTATAGTACAGGGAAATTTTCGAAAAATAGCCAATTTTCGACCCTTTTATTTTTTTACATAAATGGTTACTATAGCATAATAAACATGCGCAGAGTCGAAAAATGCGTTCTGCGCATGTCAATTGTGCTATAGTAACCAGTTTTATCGAAAAATAAAAAGGTAAAAAATTGGCAATTTTTGGAAAAAATCCCTGTACTATAGTACAGGGAAATTTTCGAAAAATAGCCATTTTTCGACCCTTTTATTTTTTGACATAAATGGTTACTATAGCATAATAAACATGCGCAGAGTCGAAAAATGCGTTCTGCGCATGTCAATTGTGCTATAGTAACCAGTTTTAGCGAAAAATAAAAAGGTCGAAAATTGGCCATTTTTGGAAAAAATCCCTGTACTATAGTACAGGGAAATTTTCGAAAAATAGCCAATTTTCGACCCTTTTATTTTTTGACATAAATGGTTACTATAGCATAATAAACATGCGCAGAGTCGAAAAATGCGTTCTGCGCATGTCAATTGTGCTATAGTAACCAGTTTTCGCGAAAAATAAAAAGGTCGAAAATTGGCCATTTTTGGAAAAAATCCCTGTACTATTAGTACAGGGAAATTTTCGAAAAATAGCCAATTTTCGACCCTTTTATTTTTTGACATAAATGGTTACTATAGCATAATAAACATGCGCAGAGTCGAAAAATGCGTTCTGCGCATGTCAATTGTGCTATAGTAACCAGTTTTATCGAAAAATAAAAAGGTAAAAAATTGGCAATTTTTGGAAAAAATCCCTGTACTATAGTACAGGGAAATTTTCGAAAAATAGCCATTTTTCGACCCTTTTATTTTTTGACATAAATGGTTACTATAGCATAATAAACATGCGCAGAGTCGAAAAATGCGTTCTGCGCATGTCAATTGTGCTATAGTAACCAGTTTTAGCGAAAAATAAAAAGGTCGAAAATTGGCCATTTTTGGAAAAAATCCCTGTACTATAGTACAGGGAAATTTTCGAAAAATAGCCAATTTTCGACCCTTTTATTTTTTGACATAAATGGTTACTATAGCATAATAAACATGCGCAGAGTCGAAAAATGCGTTCTGCGCATGTCAATTGTGCTATAGTAACCAGTTTTAGCGAAAAATAAAAAGGTCGAAAATTGGCCATTTTTGGAAAAAATCCCTGTACTATAGTACAGGGAAATTTTCGAAAAATAGCCAATTTTCGACCCTTTTATTTTTTGACATAAATGGTTACTATAGCATAATAAACATGCGCAGAGTCGAAAAATGCGTTCTGCGCATGTCAATTGTGCTATAGTAACCAGTTTTAGCGAAAAATAAAAAGGTAAAAAAAAAATGACCAAATTTCGACCTTTTTGTTTTTCATAAGTGGTTACAAACACTCTATATAAGATGATAACGCAATATATATATTATGCGATAATATTGCTATATATGATCATATATTGCGTTATCAAGAAAAAGAAAAGTAACTAGCTACTATATCATATTTTGCATGTGTAGACGCACATAATATACCTCCACCTTAATATATATTTTGAAAATCCCCGTACTAGCGTATTTTAAGGCAAAACATTTTGTTTTCTCAATAAAATATTTTGAAAACAAAAGAAATGGCATAATGTACACAAAACAACCCGACAAATTAATATTTTGGGCAAATTTTTTAAAACGACAATATATGTAATTTATAAATCATGTGCACTTTATTTCATTTCTTGTTGCAGACCAAGCCCCAAGAAAAACAACAGAAGGTAATAATAACCAACATCAGAAGAAAAACAAGTGCTTAAACTTAAAGAAAACAAAACAATTCTTAAATACAATAGCTAATAACTATTAACGTAAAAGAAAAAATATTAAATTTAGTATGTACAGATGATTTGGCAGACAGACATCAAAATCTACTATGAAAAAAAAAAAAAAAAAAAAGTTGTAGAGACATCTACCTTTTGTTCTACTTCTAGTCTCCTAAGTACACACACAAAAACTTGACATCTATAACTACATTTCAAATAGTGAGTGACCGCCACAATCAGTTTAAGTAAGTTTCGTAGGAAATTCCATCCCCCTCCCCTTTCTGAATAATTGTCATCAAAATCTACCTTGATATCTTTACAAAATATTAAAGCAGCTAAAAGAAGGCAAGTTATAAATATGGCAGTTTGGGCAATATTACAACCAACGACTTCAGCAAGAATAATTCCCAAAATATATGCAAGTTTGGATTTAGAGTAGTTTAACACAGCCATGTCTTATTTTAAACAAGTACTATTAAACAACCGGGCTTTAAATACAATAATGTAGGTAGTAAAGGGAAAATGTACCATATGTGATGCCAAAGTAAATGCACCCATATCTAATATTTTAAATCATTAAGATGAATGTTTTGAAGTATAACCGTCAACTATTCCAAAAGCAGACTCTCTGAAAACTGCAAAATCTCTCAGAAGCTCAAGAGAGACAAAATACTTGCCTAATATTTCAAATAAAGCTCTGTCTACACTATCAAACTAATTTGAGAGAAGTGTGATGTACCCAAATATGGTAGTAGTGATATGACATCATCAAGTCCATATATGGGCACATCACATTTTTGATAGTGTAGACAGAGCTTAACACAAGTATGGTGTCTAGTTTTGAGAGAGTTGATTGAATGACAAAGGAAAAAAAAACAGAAACTATTAAATATTTGTTATTTTTGACCTAAACTCCAACATCATCATTCATTACATTTTTTCCATAGGAAATAAATTAATGTTTTAATTTATTATTAAATTTACCAAAGCAAAGCAAGAATGTCTGCTCACCAAATGTAAATGGTTATAGAAGCCACCCCTCTCATCTTCAAAATAAGTTGAATAACAACTGAATATTTCACCAGAATGGAGTAAAGCGGTCAAGATTTGTATAAATTGTATTATCCCAAAGACGGCAAACTTAAATACCCCATCCCGCAGTTTGTGTATTAACTTCAACTTGTGACATATGAAGATTGCAAATTTGTGAGAGGAACTATGAACGTTAAGATTACAGAACCTACAGGGAGACTGGTTAATAAACTACTTCAAGTCTGTACCATGAGCATCCTTACGTCTTTACATTCAACGTGCAAGAAATAGCAACCGTCGCACTTCACTAAGCAACCAATTAATTACTCAACCGATTTAATTATTTAATTCATCGCTATAAATAACATGATTTCACTATGTGCTTTCATAAACATGTTTTTTTCCCACAACCCAGTATTTTTATCTGTGCTATAACAGCAAATAAACACGATGCAGTCAGCTCACTAAAGCTCTGTCTACACTATCAAACTAGCTTGACAAAAAAGTGTGATGTGCCCATATATGGTAGTGATATGCCCAAATATGGTAGTGATATGACATTATGTTCATATATGGGCACATCACATTTTTTGTCACATAAAGTTTTATAGTGTAGACAGAGCTTAAAATTTGAACATAACACTGTTGCTAGAATCTTAATACCGTTTTTGCCCTAAAACATTTTCATTACTTGCAGAAGATATTCTTATTTATTCGTATTTTCCACCAGAATTGTAAATTAATGATAAAATATTAATTGGATATACTGTATATTCCAAGTTTCCCCGTGCCTATTACTTTAAATCATCAAACAACTTTAGCAATACAATAACATCAAATAAAATGTCCATCTAACCCTTAAACGTAAAAGCTAAATTTCAGCTTTATTAATGACGAATGTAGTGTCAAATAAATAACCATATATACACTTACTATACATACATATGTGAGCTGTTTTATATATATTTATAACATTGAACATTCTTAATGCTTTACATATCAACTATCTACAGTATTGGACATACTACATAAGACAATTACTTTACTGTTTTTTTTTTCTATTGATTGCAGATAAATTTTATCCAACACAGTTGACAATACATACTCCATTAGTTACTGAGGATGTTTCCACGGATACTGTAAACAATCAATAAGCTGGCACATCAAAGTATGGTATTTAGTCAGTGCTTATTTGATTAAGAATGTACTGTTTAATGCACAATATCTTTATATCGGCTTCAAACAAAGAAAAATTAACTTAACAGATTGTTTACAATATCCAAGAAACCCTTTGGAAAATGTAGCTCAACTTTGGACAGAATTTAACTTTAAAATTGTTGCCACTTCCTAACACATTGCTACTAACGGATATTACTGCATATTTTGCAACTTAGTACCTTAATTTTCAGATACAAAAACTTGTAAAAATGACTTTTTTGTACAAAAAGTACTGGAAGACATTTTTTATAATCACCTGTTTATTATAGCTTGTTAAAAATATTATAAAGATGTATTTTTCTCTATAAAAATGAATGAAAATAACGCTTAAATCTAAGTTTATTTGTTTACACAACTTGCAGGTTCCCTTGCGATGTCATGTAATGTTGATGATGTAGTACCCAGCTTGTTGTGCCAAATATCAAGGAATCATTAACCTCATGTCTTAGCATTAAGAATGAACTGTACATTCACAGTATGAATGCTCTGTGGTGCTTGATCAGCAGGGTCGATCCTTAATGTCCATTCACTTTGTAAACAATCTCAATGATGCTTGTTCAGTAGATCCTGATTTTTTAATGTCCATCCACATTGTACACATTCTCAATGGTTCCTGTTCATTCCGATTTCTTAATGTCCATTCACATTGTAGTACACAATTTCAATGGTCCAATCATTCCGATTTCCAATTTTAAATGTTCCTGGATATATCCTATGCAAAATTCACATTGATTTCATGCCAACCCTTTAACAAGACAAAAAGAGCAGCACATACCGCGATGCCAATATTTGAGAAACTTTTTTTTTTTTGCAAAAGGTCAAGTAAACATGCATGTGCTTCATAATGTACTTTATAAAGTATTTGTTAAAAGCCAACACATCTTTAATGTTTATATCCTTCTAGCTGCATACTTTTCATTTTCATGTTTCTATTTTGTAGTGGAGCCGGCTAAAAATACATCACAACTTTAAACTTTATTTTGGATTTTAGTCACCCAATGAAAGTATAGTCAAGATACACCCTTCATATCAGGAATATTATATGTGTTGTATGACTGAAGATTAACTTTGAGAGATTCAAACAATATGTTCCGTCATCTCCACTATGTACATAAGCTAACAACAGCATTTTAAGCACATCTGCTAACACATACATTTAAACCGTTTACTTCTTCTTTTCTGGAGTAAAGATTTCAACAACTGTGTTGTGTTCCGCGGCGACAGCAGCGAGGGCGTTCCTCTTTGCTGCTGCTCGTTTTGCTGCTATCAACTTGCGTCTTGCTTCCTCTCTTGCCTTTCTTGCTTGTTCCATCTTGCTGTTGTGTTGAGTCTTGTTGGCATCAGTACCTTTGGACACCTTTGCTTTGACCTGGTGGAATGTCAAAAAATAAATTGTTATTTCTTATAATAATATTAGTTACTTTTATAATGTGTAACCAGAAATATGCAATATAATACTCAATTATTCTTAATTTTTGTGATAGCAAAAATAATGAAAATAAGAATGAAAGGACACCTGATCCAGGGCTCAGCATTCTATTATTAGAGGTTCTATATTTCATTAACACAAGGCCGTAGCGAGAGGTTAAAAACAGACGAGGCAAAGATGCTTTAAATATAATTATATAAAATATGACGATCTCTGCTGGGGAATTGGGGTGGGTGGTGAAAAATGAAAACTTCAGACAAGGCGAGTGCCTTGTCTGCCTCATGCTGGCCACGGCCCTGATTAACATATTAATTTTATACAAATGTAGTGTTAAGCCTACATAGTACTTCATCCAATGACCATGACTTGTTGTATTAAAGAAGCTTGTGAATATGTAAATTTATACAATATAATTAATGGCGAATTAGTGTGGGCTTAATCTTGATTAAAAATGAATGAATAACATTACTTGAAAAGGATGAATTGGCCGGCAACTGATAAGAGGAAAATGGCAATTGAAGGAAGTAATTGAAGCTGCCTGTTTTATCTTTGTGGAGAATAAGGAAGATGGCTGTAGTAGTAAATGTATTTAACATGTTGATGATTGAATATAGTGTATTCATGTGCACTTTAGGAGTGTCACCTGAAGAGGGGTTACCTGTAGTGTTATTTAAAACAAATAATGCATCTTGTTTGTTTAACCGTAAGTGTCCCCTTAATGCGGGTGTCCTATATGAAAATTTATACTGTAACATGAATCACATAGTTTTGTTTTGCAATTTGATGTATTTTTCTTTGTTGTTTTATTGTCTTAATTATGCCAAGCAAAACGAATTTCCTTTTTAAAATGGAAAAATAACATTTCTTGAATCTTGATTGTGAACTGTATAATCACAAGTAAAGGTTTTCAATCCTAAATAATTCTGTACTGTACCTTCTTGTGGGCAATAACTTTAGGTTGTTGTACAACCCAGCCATTCTTCTCAATGCTATCAACCTCTTGGAACATCTTTTCAACATCCTCCACTTGAAGCATGACCATCTCCCAAAATCCTACCAAGTCCATCGGCATGGTCTTGTACGGTTCATCATCGCTTTGGTTCTACGCAAGATAAAATGTTTAAAAAAAGGGTAAAAACAGTAACTTTACAAATACAACCATAGACAAATATGATACATCATAGAGTGTGTTCACACAGGTTAAAAACAAACCAATACTATTACTATACACAAAATGCAACAAATGTTGCATACAATACAAAGTACATTACAGCAACCAACACAGTACAGTAATATAATCTGAATAAATAATGAAAAATAAATTAAATTTTGAATTTATTTGCGACAACAACAGAATATAATTATTAGTGACCTTATTGAAAAATGCTGTGCACGATATTTATTTAAACAATACAATTATGATTACTCATCCATAGATTTTATACAATTTGTTAGGTTGAAAAAAAAATTAAAGGGTGCGTTAATTCTTATTTTTGTGACTCATTAAGTACTCGTGTCTCATAAAGCCTGAATATTATTTAATGATATCAATTTAATAATTAAAAAACTGTGGCAAAAGAAGAAATGGAAAGAGGTTGGAATATATTTGGCATACCAGCATAGTGGTTTTATTTTATAGAATTAAGGCAATTGGCATTCTATCAGAATACGTAGCCAACCTTTAGATAATATTTTTCATTTTCAACCTTTGCTTTGACAATAATTATTTTCAGTTACAGATTGGTTATTATTGCTTTTCTACTACAAATAATTGGATAATCTTTAAGTATAT
This sequence comes from Antedon bifida, assembly GCF_963402885.1. Lineage (NCBI taxonomy): Eukaryota > Metazoa > Echinodermata > Crinoidea > Comatulida > Antedonidae > Antedon > Antedon bifida. The sequence goes on from NC_136226.1 coordinate 32,063,984, forward strand.
GTTGCAACTGTCCTATTTCAAATTCATCAAATTAGGCTTGCTTAGGCCACTTCCCGTCAAGGGTATTGTTCCTGTGAAAGAATCCACAAGGAAGCTTCCTGTGCGTGTTTGTCCAAGTGCCAAGTGTATGATCCCCAAATACCCTTAAAAGGATTCCTCACAAGTTTGTATTCACCTACACAAATGTATATGTCACAACAACATAATTGTACTATTTCAAGGAATGTAGAATGTTGCAAGCGAAAATATGATTACAATGAATCTGACAGATTATACTGTAGTGACGGAACTGGTTACTGTTTTACAGTTTGCATTGTATTTTCAAAATTTAGAAATGGGGGAGGGGGAAGGGGTGTTGGAGGAATGAGGGGTGATGTTTACTATAACCAGCACAATGTTTATTTCGGTAGATTTACAGTATATGTAATCTACATACAAAATTGACATTTTAACACATATCTATGGGAATTCACTGTACTGTGTATAAATAAGAGAATTACAAAAAATTGCATTGTGTAGATTAAGATGTGGAAGCTGTAATCAAGTGGGTTAAGGGCAAAGGTTAATTGTACAGTAGTAGTTGGGTGGATTTATGATAATTGTAAAATAGGGCAATTTGTATGACAATGAGATCAATTATGCATGGCTGCTGTTTGTCACAAGATAAGATACATTTAAAATGAAGACGGAGAAAGATGTATTGAAAATGAAAATTATTTATTAATAATCATCCTAATATTATAAGTTGAAGATTTGTTTATAGTATTTTACATTTATAATTTATTAATTCTGTGATGAACATGCAGAAATAAAACAATTTATTTATAAATTCTACTGCTTCAGAAAATAAATTCAGAAGGGTTGTACTGTGCATAGTAAACATAATGACATTCTCCAGTTCAACATTAATCAACTTTGATTCCAATATCAAACCCCCTGAGGGCAGCATATCCTGATTAGCGCGACATGGATAAGCAATGACATCACTGTATATCAGTGCTATCAAGATAAGTGGCGGATCCAAGATTTTGAAATAGAGGGGGAGGAGGGTGGCTAAAAGTAAAATGAAGGGCTGAACTTAATTTGATGTCCTATCTTTTGCATTACTATTTGTAAAATTTAGACCCCCCTCCCCCACCTCCTGAAGATTCAAGAAAGTCTATTGCTGAAGACGTAAACAATTGATATACAGTATATTCCGAATGTAAACAAAACAACTGGATAGGCAGAGGCAAAATATTTACAGTATCTTGAGCAAAGAATAGACATTACAGTATACTGTAGAATAATTTACAATACAGTAAATGGCAGCCATTCAGATCTGGTAGTACTCCTGGGTATACAAGTAAAAGTTGACAATGTGCCTATGTCCTATTAAACAAATAAAGCATTGGCACCATTTAAACCACTGTGTCTATACAAGTAAAAGTTGACAATGTGTCTATGTCCTATTAAACAAACACAGCATTGGCACCATTTAAAGCACTGTGTCAACTTCATATTCCCCACAGTGAGAGGAGGAATGAATTGTGAATTTACTTAAATAAATAAAATAATATACTTACAATATTCTTTTCACACAGCCCTCTGAATTGTTTGAACTTCTTGTTTGTTAAGAGACTTGCCTTGCCTATGGTGGATCGAATTATACCGCAAACTGAAAAAAGAAAATAATCAACTATTATAATGAATAGTTTAAGTCCTGAATTATACAGTATGGCTTGTCTCTCAATCGAAACTTTGCTAAAACATGAAGTCATGTTTATTGAAAATAAACTTTAAAAAAACAACACAGTTTATCATACATTATGACATGCTCAGAGAATGAGTAGTTGATTTTAAAACTGGCATTCAATCAGTTTGCAAGTGTTCATATATTTTAAACAGATGATTGTAAATTTAAGATTTATCTATAAGTACAATATATGACTACTACTAGACTACAGCAAAGTGGCTTAAGCTCTGTCTACACTATCAAACTTTATGCGACAAAAAAATGTAATGATGATGTCATATCACTACCATATTTAAGCATATCACTACCATATTTGAGCATATCACTACCATAGTTGGGCACTTTTTTTTTTTATCAAACTAGTTTGATGTAGACGGAGCTTTAGACAAATTTTTACAAATTAATAATGGATTTACGTGATGTGACAAACAACCGGAGTACAAGGCCAACCAGGCCAATAATAATGACTAGATAATATTTAGTATTATTTAAAAGAAATAAATAATACGTTGAATTGAAATGTCGCAATAATATTATTGATAAAAATCTCTGAATAATTACTGAATATAATCTCTTTAATAATATTAAACTGCAAATCTGAGGTAGACCTTGGCATGACCTCTGCAGAGAGTCACTACAGTACATAGTAATTTTTTCGTCCTATAGAACAAATTTCTTATTTAGAAATCTGCCATATTTTCAGTTGTTCTTGATTGAAGAATGGGGATAACAGTAAAGCTCTGTCTACACTATCAAACTTTATGTGACAAAAAAATGTGATGTGCCCATATATGGACATGATGATGCCATATAACTACCATCTTTGGGCATCACTACCATATTTGGGCACATCACACTTTTTTGTCACATAAAGTTTGATAGTTATAGAGCTTACTGTAAGTCAGGTTTGCAGATTTAATACACCCTGTGTTTTCATAAAGGAAGTAACGTTGAGAATGTCTCTGACGTTTCAGTTGTTACTGTCATGTTAAAGAACGTCTCAAACTTTAAATTGTTAAACTAGTGAATTTGTTCAAAAATTTAATAAACTACAATTTTAACAAATTTCATATAAACTTGTCAAATGAACATTTTGTTTAATAAAAAACATTCTTCTAGTAATAAATGCTATACCACCTGTTGGAGACAGGAACTTGTAATTGTGAATATAAAGTACTTAAAACATAACATTAAACATCAAAACGGACGTCTATGACGGATACAACTTTAAACGTAAGAACCACAAATTGCTGATTGTAGTATTTTGAAGTAAAAACAATTTTTTATATACGAAGCAACAGGTGTCAGGTAATTAAATTAGGAAAGGTCATTATTAAACAGGAAAAGAAGATCTATTGATGATCTGTAAATAAGGTCTTTAAAAACAAATTTAATAAATAACATTGCCAAAATATAAGTTTTATTATTATGGAAGGACATCCCATCACATTTTATTTATTTATTACCAAGTTATTTAATAATCTTTTAGTTTTACAGTAGTAGTGTATCTTGTTGTTACTTTGTTAAGCTCTGTCTACACTATCAAACTATTTTGACAAAAAAGTATGATGTGCCCAAATATGGTAGTGGTAATGACATCATCATATCATTCATACTGTATATGAGCTCATCGCATTTATTTTTTGTCACACAGAGTTTAATAGAGTAGACAGAGCTTAAGAAATGTTCCAACATAAACTTTACATGGAATAAATATCAGTAAAATATTAAAGTATTTTAATAAAAATAAATGCTACATCATTGTGTATTTTGAAATGTACTGCATAGGAATCTGTGACACGTAGTAACATGCTAAACATGACATTGTCTCAAGTGCAAGGTATCCAGCTACAGACTCTGATGAGTCATACTAATAGTAAAGCAAAGCGCTGCTTTTATCAAATAAGTTTAAGTATGCACAGAGTACTGTATTATCTATAATATTACTGTATCAGAATACCGTAACAAATTATTAATATGTTCAGAGACCTAATTTTTTTACAGTAATTTAACAGAGTCACATGGGCTAATAGTACCACACACAATCATTTTCGCAAAAGAAAATTGTCAGACAGGGTTCAGCTTTGAACAGTCAGTCAGTCAGTATATTATTTAATCCACAAACAACCACAAGTTATTGGATATGAACTACAGAAAAACCATCGCAAAAAGAATGTTTAAATCAACAAATATTACCCATCAATGTGCATTATGCTTTTCACAATTTTGTTTGACATTTTGAAAGTTACTGAAGAAGTTAAGCTACCATATTTCCTGATCTATTAGACTTGGCAAATGCACAGACGGTTAAATTCTTGCACCTGACCGAGTAATCAAAGCAAATTGATGCAATAACTTTAACGCACTTGGAAAAGGGTGAACAATGTGTGTCGGCAACCGAAAGAAACGCTAATTTAAAGGGGCGATCTTCAAAAGAAAAGCCACATATTGTGTTTTGAACTTGAAAATTTGCATTGACGGATGACAACCCGTAGAATTGTTTCGTGATTACTATCATCGGCTCATGAAATTGTCACTTAACTTGATAATTAGAGAGAAGGGAGCAAACAGAGGGCATTTACGGTCGCTTAGTATATCCATATGATTAATCATAATAATAAAACAAAAATCAGAAATAGCTGGGGAGGTACAATTGTGTGAATTGGATGGGAGGAAAGGATTCCTCCCTAAAATTCACTTTTTATGATTTACAGTAACTTCCACCTCAATTTCAATCCTGTTGTACTGTACTCCTGTTGTACTGAATTAATTTTTGTTTCAATTTCTAATTTTAAAAGCCAACTATATTACATTTGCCTATTTAAACACAATAGTGTAAATGTATTATAGTAGAAATTGTAGTATAGTTTTAAAACTGATGTTCTTTTTTTGTCAGATATTCTGGTTACTAAATGGTACAGTAGGATAGACCATGGAGGTTATGTTATACCTCCACCATGGATAGACTCAAGATTGTCCTTTGAAAGATACAGTAGTACAACTCTAGCTTGCCACATGTACTGTGATAGAGTATACTTGTCACACATAATGATACTCTTATTGTAGCCTAGAGGGTCAGTATGAAACCACAGATAATTTAATTACGGATGAATTCTTTGAAAATACTATTAGCCAGAATGGTTTGATGCGAGCGAGCGTGCATGTTAACTCTATTTTAGGTGATAGTCACTCAAGGGTTTAATCTCTTTAAATATGTATGACGGAATGACGGACATGTTATGAGCTCTTTGAATGCTCAATTTCACAAATAATGTTGAGACGTTCAAGACGAATTGAGAAAATAATTTTTTTTGTATCTATTTTTTTTGTATACATTGCACTGTAGTGTATTAAGTATACACACTATTTAATGGAGATGGGCACTACTGTATTTAAATCTAATTTATTGATAAGCTATATTTTTTACTATTTAATGGATACCGGCACTATTTAAGTCTGATTTATTAAGCTACTGTATGAGCAGATAATCAGAAGATTTTATTTATGCGAGCAGTGGGAGTAGATAACTGCAAGATGTTTGTGAGTGACCGGTCGAATACGCTAATTGACCAGTTGAATACGCTAAGTGACCAGTCGAATACACCTAATGCGCAGGTCCTAAAAAATAACATAGGTCACATGTATTGTGTGCGTTAGTGGTCGATTAAGAAGGCAAGAATCTACAGGATATAATTCCTAGTTAACTATCGCCAGCTTTTGGTTGTTGAAGCGGGTTAGAGTTATAGTTTTTTTTCTATGCATCATGTTAGCAACTCTATGACATCACTTTATTAATGCTGACCTACACTCTGTTACAGGTTAAACTACATGACCTGTAACTTTAATTATAAACTTGTAAAAAATGAAACAATGCATCTTCTCTGTCGGGGAGGCAACAAATTTTCTGCTAATTAATTAAAATCACAGTGTTGCCCATTATCAACATATTGCGTTTGACAGATTTTACTATAATTACGTCAAAGGTTTTAATTGGATTTAAAGAAGCAGAACAAACTTTGGTTTAAAACGGAAGCGACCTCTGCTATACAGCTGTATGCAATTGTATATAAAAATAAAACAATACTAAATTTAAAATAACAATCTACTACTTACTAGTGTATAGTATAAGGGATGGTTAAGATTTTAAAATTGCAAGTTTTCTAGAATTTGTCAGCGGAATGTTCAAGTCAACATTCACACAAGAGGTTTGTTAAAAGAAAGTTAAGGAAAGCTGTAGTAAATTGTGACTAAATTTACCTCTAAATTTAGAGAATTAGCAGATTGTACAGTCATCACAAATGACTCATTGTCGTGAGCAGTTTTATAATTTTAAAATCTGTACAGTTTGCTAACAATAATAATTTACTAAATTGTCAAAATTGTATTAAATCAACCAAATGTCTGACTGTCCTATGTCAAAAAAATTCAATTAAAAAAAGATGCTCGAGAAACATGTCAAAATTCTGCAAAATTGCAATTTGACATCGAATGCTATACAGTAACTGTATGTTAATTTATTTATTGATAATTATGCAATTTGTAAAAGTACAAATGTCTTAATTTGATAAAATCATTGTTGTATAATCAAATGTTAGAATCGCTTCCTTTAATTAAAGTATCAATGGTTTTTCTCTTCCTAATGTACAGTACAATCTCTTTCAGGAATAAAATCAGATTTTAAAATCTATTAATAAATAAAATTACAACTCTTATGATGTTCAAATGTTTTTGGACAAAACAGTGAAAACATAGCTAATATTGTTGATGTGGTTGTTGTCTCATGAATATTCATGATTTATCACTGGTTGTGGTCAATTTAAAGGTAGGTCAAATATGAGTCACCACTTTGAATCAATCAACTGACAGGGTGCTGGTATATTTAGGGTGGGAAATGACACCTTTGACAAGGATTTTAACAAGGAATGGTTGGAGTTACAATGCATTGTTACTTCAAAATTATCAATTTTAATAACAATCCAAAGAATTTAATTATACAATAGCAGACAGAATTATGATTAGGCCGTACTATTATTGGCATACCTAGTGTATACTATACTGTACTGCTGAATATGGTATGGTGTTGATAATGATATGTTTTTACCAACAATTTTCAAATTACCAAAAATGAACATGCCTCCGATACTGAATAAGAAATCACTTTACACTTTAACACCAAATGTATAAATTAAATTATACTGATACATTAATTAGATCGGCAGTAAGAAATTAAGATAAATTCATACCATAGGGAGGGCAAGTGAAGCGGATCGGGGAGGGCAATTCGTACGTGTCTGCTTTGAATTCATATCATTCGTAGTCATTTAATCAAGTGAATGTTCTGCTTCAGAATTCTATATCATGTGGTATTTTTAATTTGTAGAGTATTTAAAGTGAATTATGTACAGCATAGAGATATTCTAATGAACTGAAATATCTAACCAATGGAGTTAAGATCCTGTATCTTTCTAGGATCCTGCCTTCTCCACCCCACCCCAGATTTATTGTTATTGATATGTTATTTCTTATTTATTCCATTATTGTTTAAATCTTAAAAGGAAGTAAATAAATGTTATTTTGAATTGAATACAGTAGAAGAGTGTATACTGTTCATTGTCATCAAACTGTTGATACAAACTGGGTTTTGTTGTTGTTGTTCCGCATAATATTATGCATGTACTTTGGACATATTCAAGTGATAGCTATAGTGTTATCATTCATTTTATGCTATGTATAGCATTAACTAATCATCAATGTAAATACCCTAGTCTCAAATTCATCATGGAAAGAGAGATTGATGATGTAATGTTTGAACAAAATAGTCAAGTATTCAGGGTAAACAACCATTAATAAAACATTGCCTTTACAATTTTAAAATTGTACATGTTATAAATACTGTGTTAGACAGTCAAAACACAACTGCACCGATTACTTGCTGCAACATTATGGGAGGATTAGATAGAAAAAATGACCGGGGTAATAATTTGAAGGGCTTAGAGGCTTTGTGCATTAAGCACTATGAAGATCGACATATCATTATTATCTTTACTTTTGGTACTTATTTATACCATCATAAATATTAAAATTATAAATTAATCAATTCACTTACCTTCGTCAGAGAGTTCTTTTTCTAGATTTTTCTCCGCACTTTGACATAAATCCTCAATATGTGACTGCTGGCTGTTAACAACTCGCAAGAAGTAATGTCCGTCTTTAACTTCCTCTACCACAGCAGCAGCAGTGTTGGTCTGAGCTGGCTCAATTGTAAGCCCAGGTTCAGCTTTCTTTGGTGGTGGCTTAATTATCAAACAATCTTTCTCTTTATTGTCCAGTTGTTCGTTCACCAATTCATTTGCTAATTTCTGTAACTTCTTAGATTCGTTGTTGTTCCCTTCGGATGCAACCGCAATGTTTTCTTTTTCGTTTAATGTTATTTTATCATCGATTAAACTAACTTTTCTTTCTAAGACTGCTGGCACATTTTGATTTGAATGATTTTCTTGCAAAACTACTGGTTTACTTTGCGATTCTGTTTCACAGTTTATCACGTCTGTTTGTATTATAGACTTCGGATTACAATTTTCATTTTGAGAGTTATTAATTGTTGAAGCTTCAACAGGTATATTTCCCGATGCATCACACTCGTTTGTTTTATTTGTACTAAAATCTGGACGTGCTATCCGCGATTCACGTATATTTTCCTTCTTCGTTTGACTCTTTGTTTTGCTGTCTTCATTCGCAGATTTTGATTTGACATCTTTGCGCTTTACAGCAGTCCTTGTGGGTGAATCACTCTCTGTATCACTATGAAAGAGCATCGCTTTCCTAATTTCAACTAATGACCTACGACCTGTACTCGCACGATGTAAATTATCCGGACTGACAACTTTCTGTTTAACCTCCTCAGCCCCTTTTTCTTTCGATAAAGGTTTTAGGACGTTATCTTCCCATGCTTGTCTGCACCGGGCCACAAATCCTGGTATACTAGACCGTTTGCCTTTACGATCGGCCGGACCTAAACTCTGACTTCGTTTAACATCCTTCCGTCTTGACTTTGGCGACGGACTTCGATCACGCTTCTCCCCGCCAGTTCGGCCAGCACTTCTAAAGCGTACATGACCGGAGGAAGCACTTTGAGTGCGATCTTGAGAAGGATCTGTAAACCTGCCAGAATTCCGTAAATTTGACCCAGGGGAAAATGATGATTTAGGCCGTACTGATGACATTTTACTAGGACTGGAATCTAGTCTACTAGGACTCTTAGAAGATAATGAAGATAGTCGGTTCCTAGATCTCTCTGAGTTAGCTACCTTCTTGTTTTCGCCATCACCAGATTGCGTTCCTCTTCTTTGGTAAAGGCTAGAAGGTCGTTCTAACTTGCGATCATTTGGACTTAATAACGGTTTAGCACTTATTGCTGGTTTACTTCCACCTAACGTGTGTCTTCGGTTTGAGATCGGACTAATTCCGCTACTGCTTCGACCTTTCACGTCTCCATTTACTACGATTCTTGTGTTTGATTCACTTTTTATATTTTCTTTTTGTTTTGATCGGTCTTCGCGGTTCATTACCGGAGAATTGTCCATAGTTTTGCGACGTGGCTTTGGTGGTAAGGAAGGCTTTGTAGAATATGGTGACAGAGTCGGGCTTTTCTTGACCTTGGGTCGCACAGACGCATCAGCATGGCCATTGATAAGCCTTTTCTCATGCGAGGGGCTAGGCGAGTTTGATTTCTGTCCTGCGAGGCGAGACATATTTCCCGAAGTTGGCGATTTTATGCTTTTTTTGCTATCCTTATCAATTGTAGCAGTACTATTTCCATTAGCTTTATAGTCCATACTGCAAGCACTACAGCTTCTACGAGAAGCACTATTTGAGCGAGTAGCTAAGCGCTCATGCACAGATTCACTTTTAGACCCAATGTCTTTCGGTGACATAACAGGGCTAGAATTACGGTTTCTAGGCCTTAGGAGAGAAGGAACATTGTTCTCCTCTGCAAGACCATTATCAGTTGGTGATATAGTGTCCTTTTCATTAGCATTTGCATTACGAGCTTTTGGGACGGGCAGACCGGACTTGCCAAAGCTTAGTTGGCGCGTAACTTTAGAGCTCATTGAATAAGCTCGACGAGTAAGTCTTGGGTTACTTGCGGCGCCGGTGCTTCCTTTACTGCAAGTCTGGGGCGCTGTAACAGGACCAACAACTTCACTTTGCTGTTTGTTGCGTTTAACCTGGTCTTGAGTACGACCTTCAATAAACCTACAAAAAAAATTTAATGGATTTAATAAATAAATAAATTATAAATGCATACATTTGTTGCAGTGTTTATTGCAAAGAGATGAATGAGAAATTCATTTTTATAGCATATCTTTGAAAAATTGAATTGAAATATTTAATTTATACTGGGCAACCTCTTCAGTCAAAGACTGGTCTCCCAAAGGGCCCAGTTATGATCAGTGGCTGTGATGTAATTTTCAGCCCAGTATGTGGTTTAATATTTAATAGTTATAAATAAATATAAATCAACACATCGTTTCCTGTTTACAAGAATATGAAGTAATCGTTTAAGTTTGTCTAAAAAAAAAAGGAATCTGAGGAATCATATGAGAAATATGAGGAAATATGTGAATACCGGCTAGGTTTCATCCTGCGTTCTGATGGCAAGACATCCACAATCAATTTCCAGCATTCCAATTAACACTAGATTAGTTAATGGCTTAAAACTTCAAGTCAAGACATAGACTTCAATTAAGTAGGCCCTCAATTAACATGGAGGCATTTCAAATTATAATCTGTCAAGTACATTACTTTAACGATCAATATAAGCAGACCCACGCCGGACCTACAGGAAATATGCAATTACGCTTCTAGAGTTCTACAGTACGCAACAAATCTACAAACATGTATGATTGTACTTCACATTGACAAATTTCCGGCTTTAGTGAATAACACTCTAGGCCTAGTACTGTACTTGAATGTTGTCTTTTTTTTAAACGTTAACATTTTTGTCTGTAATACAGTAAGCGTATCTAACATCAATGGATTAGTACTGTATTAAAGCCTGATGCAATCCTTAATACTACAATTTAATAAAAGTTATAATAATCACATATACTGTACCCACTTCTTCCCCACCCCATACTAAAGAACTAAAGAAAAAACACCAAATTAATTAGCTTTTGGTTTCATCAATGTTAAGTTAGAGTTACTTTGATTACTACAGTTTAATGATTAGACTATTCCATATTCTCTCTTTCACAGAAATATGGTAGAAATTGTTGATTAAATCAAAAACTATAAAATATACCATTAAATATTATTATATTGAATTGTAGTTTCTGTTTAAATTCTTTACAACAGAAGATTGTTGACAGTTCTTTCAAAGTACATTTACAAATTTATCATTTTCAAGATAATAAAACAATGAAAGTTTTAAAAGTTTATGAACCATGAGTCAATTTGCATTATGAAAGTAAAACAGTACAAGTGTCACCCTAAAAGCGCACTAATAAAGCCCTTGACAATAAAGTACATTATGAGGAGGGCATGATGACATCACAATCAAACAAATCATATCCTATAAAGTAATTGACAAAATATCATAAATCTACTAATAAAAAAAAACCTACTGTATTGAATAAGTGAATAAAATATTACTATATAACAGTTACAAAATATTACTAAATGCTTTTTTTAAACAGCCATTGAGTTTTTACAGTAAAGTATTAAAGTTTTGTTAAGTCAAGTCTTGAAAAAGACATTAGAAAAATAGTACCGGTAATTGTCAAGTTTATAAAATTTTTCCATAATGGTGTCAAATAAAAGTATCCAATAAAAATACGGACAATAAAAATAACAATTAAAAAAAAATTAAACATACCTATTCTTCTTAAACATGGCAGAAAATTTTGAGTACCCCATGGTTACGGTAAAAACCATGAAATATGTGAATTAAAAAAAAAAGTTTTCTCTTCAATAAATAAATTTCAAAGCTACTAAACGAACGTAAGTTATCGAGTGCCCTTGTAGAATGCATGTGACAAGAAATAAACGCCAGCTTTATATTAAACGACGTCATCTAACTCACTCAAGTTTGTTTCCTTCCTCTGAGCTGTGACAGTGGACTACATTGGCTATTTCCTGCAAATTACACACGCACACTTTTACTTGATGGCGCTTGTTTAAAATGACTAACGTATGTTTATTGGAAATAAACAGTGATTCAATTTATCTACAAAATACTAGGAAATCTAACTTTTTATCTATTTTAAGGTATAACATTTTGAAGAATGAAATACACATTACTAAATCTAATCGAAGCATACTGTAGAACTCTACAGCAATGTTAAGTAACCACCAGGAGCGGATCCAGCATTACAGAAGAGGGGGAGGTGGGATGCTAAATATTTCATAATGATAAAACGATCCACCAGGTTGCATAAAAATAGTCATTATTTTATTTTAAAAAGATATGGCCGTTAAATTAAAGGGGAGGGGCTAAAGCCTGTTTAGGCCCCCCACCTAAATCTGCATCTGACCACTACTACTACTGAATATAGTAGTAGTGTACAGTAGTACACAGTACATTATGACCGCTTACTGTACGTGAGTCAAAATTACTAACTGAAAATTCGCAAACTCAACTCCACATTTGGCATCAATTTTCTGAGATGGAATATGGTTTATTTTTTTAATTTATTTATTAGTTTTCTAATGAAAAATGTTAAATTACATAATCAAGTTAATATATTATGTTCCCACAGAAAATGTCCTTGTTTATATGTACATTTTTACACTGATTAACTCGCAAAATTAATGCTACACTAGTTTTTACGTAAAACTATAGACAATAGAGCCAGCAGAGTTCTTTAAAACAATACTTGCCATAGTCACAGATGGACAAGTTGGTGTGGCTGGCTGGCGATTTGGCATGCTAAATATTCAACAACATCAACGCGTGACGAGATCAATAGAGACGAATAGATAGATAACACCAAGGGATTTTGCACTTGAGGCAATCAAAACATGCGAATCCCTTGCTAACTTCCCCCTTACTATTGATCGATTGTACACGCTACACTAGTATTGCATCATAGTACAAGTACCTTATTTAATTTAAACGGCATTCTCCCAGATGTAAAAATTACCTAAAGTACCAGCTTAAGATCTCCGCATGGTGATGGCCTACAATAAATCAATATAACGTGCAAGTTTGAGGGACAAAAAATAATAAAATCCTTGGAAAAAAAGAATTTATTATTTATTTGATCACAACTGAACAATTAAAATAAAGTACTGTTGTATTGTAGTTGTTTACAATTACATTTCAGTATACTGTACTATCTTTCTATATTGAATTTTTATATATTTATGTATATTAAAATTAAATTCAAGTACATAATGCTATAACTAAAATGCAAAAAAAAATCCTTGGAAAATATAGAATTTATTTGATCACAACTGAACAATTAAAATACAAAACAATATAATATGTATAGTAAGTGGAGTTGTCTCCAATTAAATTTCAGTATTAGTATATCTTTCTGTATTGATGTATATTAGTTATTAAAATTAAAATCATGTCAATAATTTATCAACATTTTTATACAGAAGAAGAAAAAACTAAAATGACAATACAGTATAAATCAGAGTGTATTTTAAAATCCAACACTAAACTGTCTTTAGAATCAATGCGGTATTTTAAAAAGATGAACAGATAAATTCCTGATTGTTTGGTGATCAGTGACCAGTCTACCAATGATTAATAAAGTGTACAATGACAATAATTTCTCAACAAAATATAAACTATTGTTTGTTAGTGTTAGAGAACGTTGTATCCTGTCTATTTGGATTAGTTTCCGTTTTATATTTATTTTAAAAAATAATTGTATGAATTGCTGAATTCTACCATTAAAAAGGAATGCAGCTTCTTATAAAGTACTATACAAAAACAAAGAATATTAAAGAAAAAAGAATTAAAAAAGTGTCATATAATTTGGAATACAGGCAAGTAAGAAAAAAAATCTCAAAAAACACCTGAAACTACTCAATGAGCAACAGGAGCACGTCATGACACAAAAGAGCCGCTGGGTGTAAGAAGGACGATGCCTCATCAATGCAACATACAATACATTTTTCTACTCAATGCATCCTACCAGTGGCGGCTTTGAAATTAACACTAAAGTAATTGGCTGAAAAAGCATTACCTGAGCTACCCAAGATATAAAATTCATCTGAAGCAACCGGATTATTACAGTATATACTGCTCATGATAAACCTTTCTAGCAAATATTGCACTCAAAAGATTTTAGGTGTAATTGTACTGTAGTTGAAAAGAAGACTCTATTTTTAAAGATTTCAAGTATAAATATAATTTTGCCTCTGTTTTATGATGTGATTAAAAAATGATTATGAATCACTATATATTTATGTATTACCAAAAACAAATATGATGTTCCACCTTTACTTTTTTGCAATGAATTTTGATTAAATATTTTTTATTTTTTGCTTGCAAATGTCCATGTATTTGATAAAGACAATGAAACAGGAAGCTATGACAATAACAAATTAGTTTGCTAATTAAAATGTAATTGTTTATAATTAGTGGAAACAGACAACTAATATGTCAAATATAGTTTCAATCTGCCTGAAGGCCTGTTGTTTTGGCAAATCATATTCAATAAACCATAAAACTCTGTCTACACTACCAAACTTTATGTGACAAAAAATGTGATGTGCCCATATATGGACATGATGATGTCATATCACCACCATATTTAAGCATATCACTACCATATTTAAGCATATCACTATCATATTTGAGCATATCACACTTTTTTTGTCAAACCATAAATTAGATAGGTCCATGGTCAAACTAGTTTAATAGTGTAGACAGAGTTTTAGTTAAGCATGGTATTGTGAGCTACAGTATGATGGGAGTAAAGTCAAAATGACTGGTCTGGAGACCAATACTAAAAACCACTGAGCTGCTGCAGTTAAGAGGTAGTTACGTGACATACTGCACTACTGCAGCACGATTGGTGTCAAATGAAACAAACAGTTTAACCAATTAATATTGTTGTCCAGGTTTTTATTATTTAATAAACAATAAAGTAATGAATCATTAATGCTAAATTATTACTAGAACTATTTCTTCTTTAATTATTAATATTGCTATTAAAACATTACATTATGAAATATGCAATGCCACAGTGGGACACCAGACTGGAATTCAAACCTGGTCCAGTGTCCATATCAGGTGGTAGTGTTCAACTATGAAGTGCCAAAATGGACAAAATACAAGTGCAGTGCAAAAGCTATATCTTGCAAAAATCTTAATTCAAAGCATGTAGTGTTTTGTATTGTATGATCTATTCTTTTGTGTTTTAAGGTGTTTTCTTGAATGATCTTACGATCAAAACGATCTATTCTTTTTTATCAATCAATCAAAGTCAATTTATTCCATAAAACTATTGGAATATCATGTACAAATATGTCACCAAAAAGTTATGGAAAAGGGAACTAAAAAGAGCCAAAAAATCCTTAAAAATAATATTGTAAGATGTGTCCTGTGCTGTAGCACCAAAATTCTAGAATGCATGGGGTACTGTAGTACATATCAAAAACTTAAAAGGATTTCTTGATACAAAGAAGAACATTACTGGAATTCAAAGAGCAAGCAGCTATAAGCATAATGAAGAGTTAATAATGATAACAAAATGGAGTACACACATCCTTTAAAATCCAGTTTAAACTACTGTACATCCAAGAATTGAAACTGTTATAATGTGCCATTTGGACTGAGATTTAAGCATGATTTAGGCTACATTAGCATGAAGAATGGTTTTATCTTAAATATCTTTTATCATCATTTCATACCGAATCAACCAGAAACCATCTTCAAGATTTTGACGAAACATCACTTAGAAACATCTTAGTTCACAAAGATGATCTTTGCTCAGTGCTGTGTTAATTAAGAAATTAAACAAGTTACAATTTTCTGCAAAACTGAATGGAGGCTTCAAACGTATAAAACATGATTAGTAAATTACACGGGATAACTGACAATTATTCATTAATTAAAGACCACACAGAAGTAGAAGTGATGTTAATCAGAAGCTTGCGATGTGAAACAGTAAGCAGACAATTAGTTGAGTCGTTAGTAAGCAACAACAGAAAGTGAATAGGGAACTAAAACAATTAGTGTAGAAATGACCGTAGTTGTATCAAAGAAAACAATACTTTGTTTATGTACAGTAACGGTATATACAGTATTGTTTGTCAAACTCTGTACAAGATAAACATACTATACTCTTATCAGACTCTGTGAAGAAATGAGGAATTTGATTCCCTACAAAATTTAAATTCTATGAAAGCTGGTTGTTGTTTACATTACCAGTAATAGCCATTGGATATTTCCTGAACTTGTTCTGGAGGAGGACCACTATTCTCCATTTCACTCAAGTGCTGTACAGCATGCAATATTTCATTTTTGCTGTTCAGCACACTATGTAGTTTGTTAATTTGTTCAAGTTCAAGGACAGACCTGAACTAATCACATATTGTTTCCATTTATTAATAGACTATTGCACATGTGTTATGATTTATTCTGCAGCTTTTATCTTGTACAACGAGGATATTATTAACAGTGAAACAGTAATATTGTACATTAAAAAATAAATAAATAAATATGCGGCTTTACTGATTGTAAACTACTGTAAAGCTCTGTCTACACTATCAAACTAGTTTGACAAAAAAGTGTGATGTGCCCAAATATGGTAGTGATGTGCCCAAATATGGTAGTGATGTGCACAAATATGGTAGTGATGACATCATCATGTCCACTTATGGGCACATTTTTTTTTTGTCACATATAGTTTGTAATTTTTATTTTAAATTTATTTTAAAGTAACGTAAGTATGCATTGCTATCTACAGTAGAGCGTTTGGTTTATCGCACATCATCTGCATGCAAATAATGTTGTCGTCAATTTAAAGTAATTCAATAAAATGTGATAATTTCACTTTCAGGGCTTACTTAAGAAATCACTACTTCAACCTGACTGATTTCAGTACTGTTGTGAAGAAATATTTCATTTTCAAAATTGTTCTTAATATTTTGTTTTCTCCTTCTAATGGATCAGAAAGGATAAATGATAATGACCTATGACATGATGTACTGTAACAGATATTATGTCACAACCTCTTTTATACAGTAATCTCCATGGTTACACTCAGTACTATCGTTTAAATTTTGATACTGCTCTATGTATGACCTTTCATTTACACGACATGCATCTGCCGAGCATCTAAAACCTAGTAGTGCACAAACTGGGATACTTTATGGATAGAAAATGCTATTTAAACCTAGAGTTGAAAAATATCAATTTTCGCTGAGAATTTGCAATACTGTAGCTTCTTCATACTGTAAAGGTCTGTATAGTGTTATGTGCTTTGTTAACGCTAGTACTGTATTGTAGTATATTATGTCTGTGGTATTAATTAAAATCTTGTTGACTGTATGCAACTCATAAACGCTATCACCAAGGGGTGTGGAAAGAATGACTAAGGTGACCATGAGATGTGACAAACACATTGCTACATTTGTTATGTTATTGTGTTTTAATAAAACCAAAATGAACTTGAGAAAAAAGGTCTTTAAATTAAATAATTGTTTAACAGTTGACAAGGTTAACAAAATGTTCATTAATTTTTAATTGACTCACTGATTATCAACAGCAAAAAAAGTAATTTCTAAATAGTTTACATTTAATGGAGGCTAAGCCCAAGGTATAAAATGCTATCATTGGCTTTTTTAGGCTAAAACTATAGGAAAAAAACCAAGATACAAAACATAAATCATTATGTTTGTTACTAAGTACAATTTTTAGTCGCGTGCCTCTACAGCTCACTATGTCGGTCGGTCGGTAAACACTAACTCAAATTGCTGCAGCCATGTATGATGTATACGGCCTTTTTAAATTACTTTTCTGATTAACTGTAATTGAACCTGAAAAAAAAACCCTAATATTTATTTTAGCTACTAGTACTACACTACACTACAGTATTCTATAGTAGTATGAACATTATAACTGATGATATAAATACAGAAAAATAATTCTGTATGTGGTCATCTTGGGTACAGTATGTTTATGTCTATGATTTACTCAAGGATTTCTCAAAATAATGTGGTGAATATAAAGAATTTAAAATGTATGTTCTTACCGTCAATTATATTTTTCTGCAATTAATTGTTTGCTATAATTGATTGGTACATAAATATATTTGCTTTGGATTAAAGAAGTTGTTGGGCATTTACTGGTACTTGGTATCTACCCTTGACTCATATTAAACTTTACATCCTATCTCAAATATTATCGAACAAAAGGAGCCAACGGCCATTCCAGCATATTGCAACACAATGACTGGTCATTTGTATAGCAGCGTACTAATAGAGAAAACAAAGTACTCCATCAACTATTAAGTCTAGTATGAACTATTGTGCGAGTGGAGCTAGCTAGAGGCCAAGGTTTATACTTAGTTTGAATAATTATTAACTGAATAATTTACTTTTCTGCATTGTAAACAATTTGGTGTTGCAGTAGACACTGGGGTGAATTTAAATTTATTAAAAAAATTTTTTTTTATTCAATTTTCTTTCTATGTACAATACAAAGAATAAAATGAAATATAAAAGGCAAGGAAAGACCAAACAGGTGCTAAACACCATGCTAGTTGGTCAACCCAATAAATTAGTATTATAGGAATATATGTGTTTCACATGTATCTAGTTGTAACTTAATTAATGTTTTTAAAGAAGACAAAACGAAATATAAAAGGCAAGGAAAGACCAAACAGGTGGTAAACACCATGCTAGTTGGTCAACCCAGAGCACAGAAATAAACAAAATATTACATACTACAATTAAAGCAATCAACTACAAAAATTTTCAACATCAAAATTATTTATAAAGTCACTTTACACACAGACTTTAGAAGGTACCTATCAATAAATACCAGTAATAGTTTTTAAAACAATGATGACATCATTTATCATCAAATTCCTGCAGGTGGAGTCTCATCCATTATTGATTTTATCTACTTTGCGTTTGGTATCATTGAACAATAGACAAATTGTTTTTTGTTTCATATGGATTTCATATCGTTTTACTAAACTTTTTAAACCCCTTTGTCAGGCATTGACGTGTGGGATGAGCAATTGAATTCACTCAATATTTCTGTACTTCAGTTTCATTGTTAAATGAAAAAAGCATCTTCAACAATTAACTAGGTGTGGTACCCGTGCTAGGATAATAATATCCTCACAATGCATCAAAACAACCAAATACAAAGTATTTAGCTATGTGGGCAGTATTACTTGGGTTACTTAGTATATCTAAGGAGACCACGTGTCCATCATAAAGGTTACTATCTAGAACAGGAATAAAGAGATTATGATCTTCCTATCATTTAGATTTAATTATTTTACCAAATGTAGCCACAAAGCTGAAACTGAATCAGGAAGGAACGTTCCAAAAACGATAACACTGACATACTTAAAATATGGAATACTTTGAAAAATTACTTTATCATTGTAATACAGTTAACAACAACACTATCAGCGCATGTGGTAGAGGTGTGAATGGCAGGCTAGTGAGCTAGAAGTCTTGGGTTCGAGTCCTACTGGAGATAACCATAATTTGACCAATTACTAGTAATTCTAGTAGTAATACAATTACAATCCTACAATAAAATAGTGTCACAAATGTAATAAATACTGTAGGCCTACATTATATTTACAGTATTTAAATGTAGTCACATACTGTAGTTAGTAGTAGAAAAACAAATAATTGTCAATAGGTCTGGTATGAATTTTATTAATACTTCTTCAATAAATGTAATGATATGAATATAATAATTTTATAAAAAAGATTCATCATGGATCAATGGATTCAATTCATAAAGGAGCACCAACCAACAGAAAGATGAGGTTGGAAGGACCGGCCTACAGAGTATCTCATCATCATCATGTCCAACCAAATCAACATAATTTATTAAACATAGCACATCACTACTTTTTATACATCATAATAATTGTATATCATAGTTTATGGCCCATCTAAATCATTACTCATTACAATCAATAAAACTGTTAGCCGAATTCAAATTTGAATTTCCTTATCTTGTTCAACAGCAGGTCACCCACTCCTCGCACACTGCTGTGTGTAGTACTAGTAAAAATTAAAAATCCTCTATCAGAACAACATCGACTGGGGCGGGTTATCTTTCCAGGATCATATCATTCTCCATCACCTAAAATATAAGCTGGTATATAAGATGATAACTGAGTAC
The DNA here is from genome assembly GCF_963402885.1 of Antedon bifida. Classification (NCBI taxonomy): domain Eukaryota; kingdom Metazoa; phylum Echinodermata; class Crinoidea; order Comatulida; family Antedonidae; genus Antedon; species Antedon bifida. The sequence continues at coordinate 32,084,065 of NC_136226.1, forward strand.
ATTAGATAAAGTAGAAAGCATCTTACCTTCAAAATATAAACTTATTTATCAGTAGCTCAACAAATTTAAATTGGCGAACACAGGGTACAACCGTAATGTTTAAACCGGTAGTCGATGTCGTCGGTCGTATATACCGGAAGTGACATCATTCCCGTAACCGGAATTTTAGAGGGCAGTAGACCAATTATTTAGTCAGAGTCATATATATATTTATGGCTCTGTATTTAGTATACCAATTTATTTCATACATTTACAAAACTACCAATCTCAGTTAATTGATTTTTGGGTCAAATATGTTTAATAGATTGGATCTAATAAATTTAATCGATCTATTAAAGGTATTTAATTTGAATAAACTTTATAGGTAGGTGGACTATAAACATAACAAATACAAAATACACACATTAAACATAAGGAAAAATATTCAAACTAAACAATACACAGTGAATTTAAATTTATTTAGTTTTTAAACTAGGTTGGATCTAATAATTTTAATCGATATATTAAAGTATTAGAGTGAAACTATTCCCTGGTCTGAAAGTGATATCAAGCCTAAGTGATATTAGCCTATGAGTGGGTTGATTTTTTTACAGAACCTATATTGGTCCAAAAGGAAATTCGTTTTGTTGACAAGAATACAAACATATTGTGTAAAAAAAACCCCCAAAAACAGCAAAACAAAATCACTATGTAGTATGTAGAAAAAAATATATTTTAGCAGTATGTACACATTTTAGAATTGCAGTAATAGGTTATAATTACATTATCAATCACTATCTTTTAATATTTGCGTTATATAAATGGCAAGAATTTAGAAGAAACGAATAGTTTGAAAATTGATCGGGGAAGGATTTAAAAAGGGGACTGTTTGGTATTGTTTTTGGTTTTGTGTACGGCCCATCATTTAGCCACTTACTTTTCATGAGTGCTACAAAGGAGGACTGGTGAAAAATTTTTTTTTTATAGAGGGCGGCATTCAAATAAGGCTCTAAAAAAAATTATACTTGAATGCCGCCCTCTATAAAAAATTAATCAGCTGGATTGTTGTTGAAGAAATCAGAGAAGGATGTTTGTTTTTGATAAATATCTCTCGGTTTCTGACCAGATGAATTGGTTTTCTTTCTCTCATTTTAACATTATGTAATTCCGGGCATTTATTTGTATATTTATTTAATTCTAAACCAACATTACAGTAAGTGTTTACAAGCTAGCCTGGCCCTATTTGTAGTACTACTCAGCCAGCCAGGTCTCCTCAACCTCACTCACAGTGCACTTCTCATCAGTAAGGAGTGCTACACTTTACTCTACTCTACTACACTAGAGGGCCTAGGTCTACTACTACTAGCCGGAGTACAAAACGACCGTTGCCAAAACAACTGAAAGCCTAAAGGAAGCCAACATAGTAACATACCTAGCCTAGTACTACTTATACAGTGTACTAGATTTATGCCTGTATTTTGAAATTTTTGGAATCCTTCAAATGTATTTAATTAATTAAAATGTTTTAAAATTAATGTCAAATTAAAATTTGCCATTACTGGATATTTTGTTTTGTTTTAATAATAATACTCAATATCTACTTACTTTTTTACTACTTTGCAGAATATTATAGGTACAGTACAATACAAGGGAGAAGATGGCTAGTTGTGGGGGAAATCCCTTTGTGGTGGACGATAGTGCGGAGCAAGTAGTAGAAAACAACAACCCTTTTGAAGATGTCAATTCTAATCAAGAGAATAGGCCTACTCCTCCAACTAATACTAATAGACCTGTCCGACCTAATCAGCCTCCAAGACGTTCTCCCTCCCATGTGCCCCAGTCATCAAATTCAGTATCTCCATCCAATCGGCGAATATCTGTACCCACCCCATCATCTGCGAGTGGATTATTTGGGGGCGCTTCAGCTGGCGATCAAGATGAATTTAGTGAACGTTTTCTTACGTGTACAATCTGTTTAGAGACGTATAATGAAACACCAAAGTTGTTACCGTGCATGCATTCATTTTGCTGCGGTTGTATACAAAAGCTTGCGCAAGACAAGCGCAAGTTTGCTTGCCCCGTTTGCCGCAGAGAGGTACAAGTCCCTAAACAAGGAGGGGTTGATGCTTTACCAAATAATATTTTCGTTCGCGATCTAACAGATTTTCTGTCGGAACAGCCGAATCGTCCAAGGGTAAGCTCAACGGCGCTAGCATCGGAATCATACGGCGTAACGCAAAGACCTAGAGCTCGTACAAACGAGCCAAAAATTGATCGCCACGCAAGCGGCAATATATTCCAAAGGGCTGTGATTAGGCTCAAGCTGCAATTTTCGTCAAAGAAAAGGCGGAACTGTCAATACCATTCTGAGAAAGAACTTAAATACTATTGTAGCACGTGCAACATTATTGTCTGCAAAAAATGCATAAGATTTGAACACGAAGACGGCCACGTAATATTGAATTTGAGTTCGGCAGCCGAGGACCGCCTCCGTGCTATTCATTCTTTACTTTCCGAAGCAGAGTTAAGGATCCCGCCCCTAGAGCACGGTCGCAACGGTGTACATGCTCAATTGCAAAGTCTCAAAGAACGACACTCGGCAAGCAAGTCTCAAATAAAAGATGCGTTTGAGAGCATTAGGTTGGTCTTGCAGCAACAAGAAAATGCTTGTTTAACAAAGGTAACGCATTTGTTTTTTCTCTTTATTTAAAAAATGGTATTACTAATTCTATTTTACAGGTTTGTAAATTTACTATCTCGATTTAAATTTATCCCCTCTATTCTCACTTGACCGGTGTCACTGTGTTTTTATTATAAAATTGGTTTGTTTGTAACTATATATATGCAAAGTTCAATTCAGACTTAAGCTCTGTCTACACAATCAAACTAGTTTGACAAAAAAAGTGTGATGTGCCCAAATATGGTAGTGATATACCTAAATATGGTAGTGATATGACATCATCATCATGTCCATATGGGCACATCACATTGTTTGATAGTGTATACAGAGCTTTAGACACTGCTTTAATATTTCTGTTTATTTTCAACAGCTTAACACGCAGTTTCAACGAAAGAACGGTGTTTTGTCTGCACAGTTGAACAACCTCGATCTGCAACTGTCTACGATAAAGAGCGCCTGCACGTTCACCAAACGCACGGTAGACGACCTCAAGAACGCCGATTACGAGATGGTAGCCATGAGTTTTCAGTTATCAGCACGTATTGAGGAGGTTCTTGCGATGCAGACGCCCGATCCCATCAAACCAGCCAGTGATGATTTCCTGAAAGTGAACCAGAATGATGAAGGTATAGAGAGCGTTCAGGGCTTGATTAAAAACATGGTGTCAGTTGAAGAAACTGTGTAATTGTGCTTCATCAATTCATTGAATATTTAACAAATATTTAAACACAAAAATCAGCTTGAAATACAATAAATTATTTACAATTGATTGAGTGTATTGTGCCTATAGAGCAGACAAAATAACCAGATACTAAATAATTAATATACATGTACTAAATATTTTTCATGAATCATGACTAAATTAGTAAGTCATCTATAGGCTGTTGGCATGAAATCATTTTCACATATTAATATTTTAATGAAACCATATAATAATACAATATGGTAATTGGACATTTATCCATTGTTGTGCTGACCTTTGACCTAAGATTTATGCAAATATACAGTTAGTACCATTCTTTATTTTTGGGATATAGTAATCAAATTTCATATTGTTGGTTAAGTATCTATATCTAGTATATACTATATAAATATATATACAACACAGTGTATTGTAATACAGTACAGTCTACCACTTTCCTAAGTGGTTTTAAAAACGCACTCTAGTTTTGGACAGTTCTTCTTACTTTAGAGTTTATTAATTATTTTTAGCTAAATTTTATTAGCAAAATAAAAGGCAATGATGCTTGGTGCTTATTAAAATTCTTGTTTAATATGCAGTATTGAATTAAAATGTTAGAAAGGTCAGAAGAATGTCATAAAATAATCAATATATTATAATGTTACAAATAAAAAATATTCTGAAAATTAATATGATAGTCATCACTGTGTTGAAATATTAATGTACAGAAAAGATATCAATATTGTTATACTGTACTACAATATAAATGTGAACTTTAAATGGAATTAGTTTTACATATTATTAGTAAATTAATACAGCAGCCTATTGAGGGACACCTTCTTTAAAGGGACACCTACAAAGGGTACACCTTCTATTAAAGGGACACCTATCAAGGGGACACCTTTGGAACCCTCCAAAGTGTCCGCCGAAAAGGGGTTTGCTGGGTTTTATATCATCTTCCGTGTTCAGGAAAGTGTCCATTAAGAGATGTTTCCTAAATAGGGGTGTACCAATGGAGGCGTTGTACTCTATTATTATCACAGTATTATTTATGTATATAAAGTACATAAATGTATAGTAACATTTATATCAACATTTGTTGTAATGTAATTTATTTGATATTATTCGTATAAAATAATAATTGTTTTACTTGTACTGTAGTACAGTACACCATTTTTTAAAATTGACAGATTTTTCCAAGAATAAAAGATGTGGTTTACATTAATCTAAACAGGAACTTGTTATCTTAGAGTGTGTTGCTCTAATTTTAGTAATGTAATGATTTTAATGATATATTTCAATCCAGTTCTACTTTTATGTATCAATTTATTCCAAATGTTTTAGTATTATTTTTCCATCCATAGCAAGTGCATTATGTGTGTTAAGTTGATTTTATTTAAATTATATTTTATTTGAGATATTTATTTATGTACCATGTCTATGCATGTGATATATTATGGTTGCTAATATTTTGTTTTGTGAATAAAGTATCATTAAACAATAGGTTGGTGGTCGTGTTATGTGTGTAAACTTTGTCTACACTATCAAACTAGTTTGACAAAAAAAAGTGTGATGTAACCAAATTTGGTAGTGATATGACATCATCATGTCCATATATTATATGGGCACATCACATTTGTGTGTCACATAAAGTTTGATAGTGTAGACAGAGCTTAAATGTTCAACCTTATTAATATCCATGACAACAGTTTAATTCAATTTTAATTATTTACTTTACAATATAATAAACATTAATTAAATTATTTGCCAAGATGTTCACATGTTTGTGTAAAGCTCTGTTCACACTATCAAACTTTATGAGATGTATACTATCGATGAAGCGTGTCAAAGGTTAACCGATAAAATCGGCGATGGTGGTTATGAAATGACGACGATATTTTAATTGATCTTTAAGAACGATCATTATTTGCCGATAAACGATAACGACAACGGCGACGATGATCATTCGTATTCCGATAACGACAACGGCGAATACAGGATTCGTATTGACCGATAACGAAGACGATAAACATTAGTACCGTCCGTCCCGAGGATAAGACGACATGGACTAATATTTGTATTACAAACATTACAAACGATTATCAATTCGTATTGCCGATAACGACGATGCTGATTTTTTGTCCGAATTCTTAACGTTTAAAAAAAACGAAGGCGCGCTTATTTCCTGATTGAAACAAGTAATAATTGTGTTTACTTCCTTTAGCATAATCTATATTTTAAATTTCTTTCCTTATTATTCTCATATCGTAAATTTAAAAAGAAAGAAACTCTGAAAAAGTACGGTACTCCTGTGAAAAAGGAATGTCTATACGACGCCCTCAATTGATTTGTTAAAAACGGAAATTGTAAAAACCTCCTAAAAGAAGTCAATTTTGTTTCAAAATCAGTTAAGAGAAACGTTGCACTAATGATGTCAATTCGCGTATTGCTATATCTTTATAAGTCATAGATTTTTAAAAAATATTATCGGATGAATAACATTATTGTCGGATGAATAGCATTATTATCGGATGAATAGCATTATTGCATATAATGGATTCACTGAAAGGACTTTTGTTGATTCTAAGTTGTTGTGGATATTTTAATATTGGCACTTGTCAAAGTTCTTCTTTGGATCCAAATGGACCGAATGTTTGCCCGTAAGTAGAACGGTTTTGTGTGGCACATTTATGTCCATCTTATTGGCAGTGACATATTACTTTTACTCTTTACAGGATACTATAGCGACTATAAATTACTATTTACTTACTCCTATCACAATTTAAAGTTTACTTTTAACATGACGTGCTTTCTCGTACTACTATAAGCGTGGCTCACACTACAGACGCAACGCTAGGACGTACGCGCAACGCAAGCGAGTTAACCAATGACAAGCCACTTCGAATAATCCATCACTTGTGATTGGTCAAATCAATTACGATGCGTTGCGTTCTTGCGTTGCGTCTCTAGTCGAAACCAAGCTTAAACATGATTGTTTTAATTGGTGAAGATTGACGGCATATCTTAGTTGACAGTTTAACACAATTAGGGAAACAAGTCATTAATGTCAATATTTCTATTTAATTGTGTTTGTGTAAACAATACCGATTTAAATTATCCGTTTTTTATTCTCTGCGCAATGATTTAATCAGGGAAGCTTCCCTTGTTTAAAGAGATTGTTGATGAAGTGTAAATAGTCTGGAAAGGGAGGTATACGTGTAGAAATGGGTTCCATATACAATATTCCTTAAAACATTACAATTAAAAACAACTTAAACTATACTCTTATTGTAAACAATGCAAATGCAAACAATTTTCCAGATACTACATAATAGGCCATCATCCATCCTAAAAAATAACTTTAAAATAGGTTCAATTGTATTCGTAATATTATTATGGGTCTTATTTTGTTCAAATATTATCTTTGTATATGCATGTCTTCCACAAGCATTCTTCAACTTTTATCTATTATTTTTTTAGTAAATAAATGTCACGTTGAATTGACATTATATTAGGTTAGGCTAAGTTAAGGACAAGGCTATATTTCTGAAAATCCAAAAGAAATCATTTAAGCACAAATATTAGGCCTAAATATAACCGAATGTCTTGTCTATCTGAATGTTCCCTTTAAGTATATTTGCTTAATTCGTGATAAATACTTTAAACTATTGGTCAATTAAACCATATAATTTATAATAAAAGTCTGACTTATAAACTAGCTCAAGTAACTTTCTAAATCTCACACCTTTATCTCGATGACATTTCTAGTTTCCTTTCTCTGGTTTGTGAAGCAGTTAAGGTCAATTAAGGTCAATTAGGCATTCGCAAGATAATGGCCAAGATCTCAAAGATCTCTGGCTGTCGAACCAGTCGATGTGGATTCTCGCCAATATTCATAAATTAACAAAAGTGTGGCTTATAATTTGTTCACTAATCTATAATTAGTATACTGTTGCTAACGAAGTTGCTGTACAACTGAATCTACAATGAATTGCTTTCCTTTTAGTGCTTATTTCATGAACGTTGTGAAATTGTTTTCATAGATCTTAAAAATAAAAAATAATTGTAAGTATTTCAAATATTCAGAACAAGATGTTAATCTTATAGTTCTAAGCTTGGTTTATTTCCACTTATCACCCATTCATTTTAATAGTATAAAACTCACAAATTATATACGCGCGCGCACAAAAGCCGTACGATTTAAAGCAGAAATTGAACGCGCGCGTTGATTAATTCCTACATCAATATTATCAGCTTTAAAACAATATTAATTATCGTGGCAACGTTGAAGGCTCCAAAATCTGCCAAACTAGCTCCTGTATAAGCTACTACCGTAAAGACTTTGAATTTGTCACTATATCTCACTTCACACAAGTTTATCTTCTGAACCTAAATCCTATACGAATTAAAGATTGAATCGTCATTTAATTTGGTAAGGGTATACGTATCCTAAAGGGGAACTGATGTTTGACACTCTTGTCAGACAGCATCCCCAGGGACCTCAGACAGTATCCCCAGGGACCTCATTTTGCAAGAAAAACAGCATTTGTATTAGTAATACCAACTATTTTGTATCAAAGTATACGATTAAGTGTTAAATGTATTAATTTCTGTATTGTCTCTCATGAGAGAGAATGTACGAAATGTTGAAATACTTGTTTACAGTATAAGCTAATTCAGAAGATGTACGAAAGATGTTTAGGCTACTGTAATAATATCAATAGTGTGCGTTTATAAACTGAAGACTGAATGTACCCGACTACTGAGAAAGGTGAAAGAACGCACATAGAAGAAGATTGAACCAATTAGATTGATCCAATCAGGGAAGAGTGAATTCACTCTTCCCTGATTGGACTGAACGAAACACAGAAAAAACAGAGAGTAGGAGAAGCACACTCTATATTGAAAAAAGGCGCGCTTTTGTTCTGAAAGAAGTTTCATCAAAAAATGATGAGTCGATGTTTGCTGTTCTTAGTGACACATCAACACGTATAGCCGGTAGCTCGTGTACAACTAAGAACCGTATTAATAAAGGAAATTAATAACAATTAATACATTGATAGTTTATACACCTAAGCGCGACAAGATAATGCTGTACATATGTAAATGTTGTCCAGGTCCTACAAAATAAATAAAAAAACAGAAAAAAAACAGTTACTTAAAAAAGGGTCCTTCACTCCTACTCTGTCGGGCTTCGGCTCCGGTCGGGCTTCGGCTCCAGTTCGGGTTCGCGTCAGATTGCGCGCGCGTACAGCATTAGGTGTGAAAGATGTCGAAATAGATCACAGTTCTACAGTTTACAAACATTTGCAAATAAAATGTAGTTGAATATTTTGTTTTTATATTTTTGATGGAAAACGTTACGGGGAGGAAGGAAGTGCTTGTATTGGTTAAGCTCATTATCCAATTCCAAAAAAATCGAAATATTATTTCAAAGCTGTCTCAAAACCTGTAAAATGTACGTCATCCTAGTCACTTCAGCTATCATTCAGTTACTTAACCTAAGTTGACATAAGCATGCGACACGGGAGCTGATGACGTCAGCAGTTTCGCCTAGATTGTCAAGTGAAACCATCGCGACTAGATGGCTCAAAAAATGATCCTAATAAACAGCGTGCCAACAACTTTAAAAAATGTCTTTATTCTCGATGTTTTATGGAAGCATGTTGCAGTGTTGTATTAATTGTAAACCATTTGTATTAAGTACATACTAAATAAATACTAAGTAATCGCGTATCACGTTTCAGTCTTTCCGCTTCTTGAGAGTGTCCTTAAACGTAATCAAATCATTTAATGAACACATTTAAGCTGTTAAATGAGACAGCATTAAAATGGGAAATGCATATAAACTTGGAATTAAATTCAGACGTGAAAACTGAAATGTATGTGTAGGCCTAATTGTGATGCAAGATAAGGAAAGGAAAGGGGGTTTAGTAGTGCCTGGCAGTAGCGATGATTTTAACATGGGCGTGGATCATGCCGCATTTAAAACTTACAATATAAATTAATATATTAAAATAAAGTAAATACGAAAGCAGGAATTAATATATTAAATAAAGTAAATACAAAAGCAGTAATTGTTTATTGACGTTTCGATACTCAAGAATGCGACCCATCTGTTAAGGGTTTGTTAAAATAAAATTTCTCTGAATTTATTATTTTGTGGGATTGTCCCACTTTTGTTTCTTCAGCAATAAAATATTTCCATATTTTATATACAATATTTATCGTTTGTAACAATTGTTACTTTGGTTATATAATAATATGTTTGGTTTTGGTATGCTATGTAGGCCTACACAACATTCATAAAGACTGACATAAAGACTGGTACATTTAAAATAATCCTAAAAGCAGACAAAAAGTTTATTAGTATATACATATACATCAATTCTGAACTTATTGTGTATGTTTATTCTATTAATGTAATTTTGACCTAAAAAGGAATGAATAAAAAAAAATGAAAGATGAAAAGTGTGAATGAATGTTGTTTTGTATTGCAGATACCGTCGCTCTTATACAGTGTACACATCTCGTACCGTATCATACCTCTCACGGTGCAAGCATCAATGGCGAGGGTATGTCTACTGCACGAAAACCAGGTAAGCCTTATGTTTTAATTTAGCCTTTTCCTCTATGTTGATTAAAATGCAATTTTAAATTTCTAAGAATGTGACCTGGCTTAATGAAAGTAATTATGAAAGCGTCAGTCTGTCTGTTATTTCTATTCCACATTTAACATGCTACTTTTAGTCCTAATTTAGCAACATCATCACCACATCATGAGATGGTTGGGTTCCTTAACAACCATTTTTACAGCCTATTTTCCAGAGTTCTCCAAAATAATAGTCACATTAACAATGTTTTGGCAGTAGGCTAAACAATTATTTTCCTTGTGGGATTGAACAAAAGTATCAGGCGACTGTCTCTGGTGCCGGCGGTCGTTTCTGATGTCATCCGGCGCGGACACAGACATTCCGCATAGTGGTTGGGAGAGATAGGCCTAGTATTTAGAACATTGAATTTGAATAATGTGTAAAGTTCTTGTAGAATTCGTGCGGAGAAGCTCCTCTCCTTCTCATGTTTTATGTTTTAGTACTGAACACTTTTTAGAACTAGTACTCGTTCTCCTTTTTACAAATGTACAATTTCTCGATAATATTGTATGGCAAGGGTTCTCATGAAAGCTGGGGTTTCATGTTAAGTAAAGCTCTGTCTACACTATCAAATCTTTTGTGAAAAAAAGTGTGATGTGCCCAAACATGGTATTTATATCGTCAAATATGGTGGTGATATGACATCACCATGTCCATATATGGGCACATCACATTTTTTGTCATATAAAGTTTGATAGTGTAGAGAGAGCATAATAATTTCTTGTATATCTGAACAATTAACTACGCCACATTACGACAAGAAAGCACAGATGCTTACCACCACCAAAACATTCTTAATCGTGTACTTTAGTTGTTAATTATTTTTATACAGACTGCTGGCTCACGAACGCAGTTGTGTTTACTTGCCTTAGAGGTCAAAGCCTGGGGGATTCCGTTTTAAATCGTGTTTAATAAATTGGCGGAAATATAGATAATCAAGTAAACCATTACTGCTATGGGCTGAAAAATATATGTTACGATTGATAATACGCCACAGTTTCCCTGGTTAAGTTATTTTGATTCATTCAATAATCCTATAATATGTAGCTTAGATTGAATTCAAGATAATTCTGTTTCAATAATTGCTGTGCTCCAGTATCAAACATTGTTTTTAAACGCTTTTTCTTGTGCCAAATGACTTTGTTAGTTACCTAATATCTTATGAAACGCCAAAAAGGCAACTTACTTATGATTAGTGTAACAATGTATGGAATACCAAAGAGCAACCACTATTAGTTACCTAATATCTTATGGAACGCCAAAAGGGCAACTTACTTATGATACTATTTGTGTACCAATGTATGGAACACCAAAGAGCAACCGAACTCATGGTTACTCAATGTCTGATGGAACGTTATAGGGTAACTTATGATACTGTCAATACCCATGAAATTGAACGAAATACCTACCAAAGTCTATGGAAACACCGATACTAAAAAGTAGGCCTATTAAACAAAGATCAATTTCTCTCTTTTCTCTCTCAACAAACCTACCAATCAACAAAGATTACTGGAACGAAATGTCAATAATATTTTAGAAATAATCTAGCACAGATTACACATGGTTCTGTTCAATATCAATTTTGAAATATTTCATCAGTGAATATTATAATAATTATAATAATAAACAGTTTGCAATGTCTTTCAGCAAAGGTCTTATCTAGATTTCCTCAATTATTTCACTTTTACACAAAACAAAAATGTATTGACGTCGTAATGGATAGCGTTTCCTTTTTTATGTCGACATACGAAAAAAAAACTTGTTGCAGTCAACTTAACTTATATAGTATACTAGTTGAATTGATTAGTTGGTTAACAACAACAACAACAATGTATTCTTAAAACTCGTCAGTGATATCAACAGTGTTTTATTTTTATTTTTATTTCTTTATTCGAATTCACAAAATACAAAGAATGAATTCAGGGTAACACAAAAAAGTGATTGTAAATGTTCATCTGGTTTGTACCTAACAATGTGTAACGATTTCGTTGTTGCTTTCACGAACATCTTCATCAGAAGAATGACCCTATAGAGGTCAGTCGGTCTAATTACAGGTAGTTATTCTTCTGAAGAAGTTTTTTGTGTGAAAAGAACAACAAAAAGAAGGTATTTACCATCTAATCTCGTAATTTGTACTACTGTTGGTTTGATAAAAAGAATTTTTTACTCGATATCAACAGTGATTTAGAATTTAATATAGACCTATTCGAATACCGGTAACTGCCACGACCGTAAACAATTATAACTTTTTCCTTCGTTCATTTGAATTATATGATTTCAGCAGAATGATTTTACAGTACTTATAACTTGGTGCAACAAACTTTTCAATTCAACAATCCTACGCGACTTAAGTATCCAGGGTGAAAGTTTAAATATTTTAATTTCACTTAATTCAAAACAGCTTATTAGTATTCAATCAGCGGTCAAAGTGTTATTAATCGTTGAGCTACCGCAGATATGACGAAACGAAACACTATGGTCAGCAGCAGGCTATTTGCGTTAAGCCTTCATTGTTCGCGTGACTATCATAATTTTGTAAAACGCTAATAAATAAAATATGAAAAGCCAAAAGAAAAATGTTCTGGTAATTTGTATTAAGTGAATCTTACAAAATGCAAGCTTACAAATACTAAGTACTGCTTTCATTAGTAACCATTGGTTTTGTCTTATCACAGTTTGATAAGTTTTGTCTACACTATCAAACTAGTTTGACAAAAAAGTGTGCCTAAATATGGTAGTGATATCCTTAAATCATCACGTCCATATATGGGCACAACACATTTTTTGTCACATAAAGTTTGATAGTGTAGGCTTTAGTCTTCCACGAAAAAAAACTAAACAAAAAAGGAATGGTCACACAACCCCCTTGAATCTCGACCTTCTGAAATTACAGGTCCGCAAACAATATTTACATGATTGTATGTATTATGTAACAATCGGCTTATAATTTCCATTTTCTTCTATATGAAAAAAATAAACTAACTTCCTTTGCAAAGTCACTCGGGACAAATACCGACAGAAGTATCAAACAAGTTATGCGAGCGTAATCTAAGCCATGCCCACACATCCCGGTGTGTGCTTAGATAACGTTTTTGTGAGGGCGGATGCTTTTTGAAAGAAACAACGTTATAATCATACGTACAGTATAATGTTGTTATATCTTTAAAATGTAATCTAGACATTGTATAACGAATCAGTTATTAGAGTTTAGACAACTTATGTCACGATACATTATTTACCATAAATATGAATTATTGACTTTATTTTGTGGAGGCGGAGTTTGATGTTTAGTTTATATATAAGTTAAGCTCTACTCTGTCGACACTTATCAAACTTGATGTGACGAAAAGGTGATGTTCCTATATAAGGACACGATGACGTCATATCACTACTATTTTCGGGCACATCACACTTTTTGGTCACATAAAGTTTGATAGTGTAGACCAAGAGCTTTAGGCCTACTCTCTGATACCCCTTTCACACCAAAACTCCGGAGTGATCTCCGGAGACACACCGGGGTTTATGACCATTCAAAACATCGAGAAACTCCGGAGATACCCCTTTCACAGCAACGTAGCAACACCGTTAACTTAAACTTGTACTTGTAACTATTAGGAAGGTTAAATTTGAAGTCATTAAAACAACATTGTACCCTATACGACACGACAAGTAAACCCCAACACAAGTTTCGATAGGAACAATTAATTATTTCTATATTCCGGTATTGATAATTGGATCTATAAATACAACAACACAATTATTCATACAAACTTTAAATATTAACAACTCAAATGTCTCTGGTTACTATCTAATATTATTTTACAACCACTAACGGAAATTAATTAGAATTTGAAGCAGATATGGGGGTTGTCTAGTTTCCTTGTAATAAATATATTCGTTTGAGACACAACAGAACAAGTAAAGCTCTGTCTACACTATCAAACTAGTTTGACAAAAAAGTGCGATGTGCCCAAATATGGTAGTGATATACCCAAATATGGTAGTGATATGACATCATCATTTCCAGATTTATATGGGCACATCACATTTTTTTGTCACATAAAGTTTGATAGTGTAGACAGAGCTTAATTTGCAAAAAAAGTGCATACTAATAAAATCAGAAGGTTTGATCCACTGTATAAACATCGGAATGTCTATAAAATCTCTAGTTGTCCTAATGTTAAAACTCGTCAATTATATTGCAGACCCGAAATAACATCTAAAACAATATTCCAATTGGAGCTGGTCTGCTGTGATGGATGGCAAAAGGATGGAAACAGCTGCTCAAAAAGTAAGACAACAAATAATTAAACCAAAGCTATACAACTTGTTGAATCATTAGAAACTATCATACCCACATCGTAAACGTAAAATCATTTAATCATAAACCCTTTATTAACTCTTTCAGAATGTGTTGAAGGAACTTACGGAACGAATTGTGAGAAAAAATGTAAATGTATTCAGAATTCGAATTACTTTTGCACACCGACCAAAGGACAGTGTTTCTGTAAGCCCGGCTGGACCGGGCAGAAGTGCCTGACTCCATGTGAGTCCGGAAAATTCGGCATGCAGTGCCGTGAGGACTGCCCGTGTCGCAACGGAGCAGGCTGTAACCCTATCAACGGGACATGCATTTGCCCTGCCGGATGGGGCGGGCTTGACTGTAGCAAGCAATGCCCGGATGGGTATTATGGACCAAACTGTAGTACAAAATGTTCTTGTGATGGCGGTCTTGTTTGCGACCGACGTAATGGTCGTTGCTGCGAACGTTCCACCAAAACAACCGAAGATCGTATCTGTCCCGGCAATTGCCCCAGTGGGACTGGTAAATCACAAGGGTTAGAATGCGAACTGCAATGCCAGTGTTCCAATTCCTACACATGTGAACCTATCAAAGGTCTTTGTCAATGTAAGAATGGATGGAAACCACCATACTGTCGCAAACCTTGCGATCTTGGAACTTATGGATTGAATTGTGCTTCTAAATGCGCATGTGCATTGAATGAAACATGCGACCATGAAACGGGTTTCTGCAACATACGTAAGTCAATCATAATTGATTTAGTTAATTATAAAATGTCCCGATCCGTCCGATCGACCAATGTGAAAAACTGATAAGATAAAAACCAACAAGTGGGTCATACCTAAACACAGTCTTTCCACTTTAACAATGTATGTGTCTCTCTCATTGGACAAACAGTTTGCATAAGTCATGTATTTCTCGCAACAAACATTTGTAATGCACACTTCTTCACCAAAAGTGCTCAATGCGATTTTGAAACGCTTGAAATACAGACAGCGTTATTCATATTTGAACAGTACTAGGAAATGATACACTTAACGATATTCATTTATTTACACAGAAATGCCGAAGAAACACATTAACGAGATCGCAATAGCTACCGTGGCTCTGATTGGTCTGGTGATTCTATCTTTGATGTCTCTCATTATATGTATCTGTTGCCGAAAGAGACGAAAGCGACTAAGCCGTTCTGGGTATGTAATAAGTAACAAGTAACATCCTTAGATTTACTGAAGTACTGAATTAAATCCTAACCGGTAGTGACGTATAAACATGTTATGCTACTTACAACCAATCGAGTGACGTAACATCAAAACCAATCGAGTGACGTAACTTCACAACCAATAGTGTGACGTAACCTCACAATAAGAGCAACGTCAAAGATGGCATAATCATAATCATAATTTACAAGGTCAAGATTACTTCCGAGTATCGGACATTTACAAATTACCTAACTGACCGCTTAACCTGTGAGCACCTACATAGGTATTATGGAGGTATTATAGTTTACTATAATATCTCTATGGTATTACCACAATCTTGGAAACATACAATAAGGTCTCCCAAGTCTTCCTCTTCCTTTACTATACTGTGAGAGCATTTTCTGAAAACTGAACGCAACATTCCGAGAAAACGAGTAGGCTAATTTTGACCGAAACGTTAATTCTATGAGTAATGTTAAACACTTTTCTACAAATTCTTATCAACACTTTTTTTAACGTATTACATTTTTACTTTTATTCACCAGGACGACGAAATGGCACTGTACTTACTTTACAGAGCAAGCGGAATTTAGCAAGTTCCCATATGATGGTACGATACAGCAAAAAAACTTATAAAACCTGATATCATATTTTAAAACAAAACCACTGACTACCTGATCAATTACATCACTTTTAATTAGAAAATAAAAACTAGCCGATATAGCCTATACTTCCTATTAAACGATAAGTTTCTAAATTTGTGAATGTTTACTTTCATGGGTTAAATCGAAAGCCATGGAGCAACTATGTGGGATGGGTCTAACAAACCTGTTTAGCATTGATTGAATTAGTACCTGATGAGTTGATTGTTAAATCTTTCTAAAGCTATTTAAAGTCAACGTTTGTATCTAAGACACGCATAGTGGTAAACCATTTCTGATTTTATTAATAACTTGGTAAATCTTATTAACTAGAAGGTCAAGTCAGGTTTCATGACGTCAGAACGTCAGAATATTTTACTTTCCATTAAAAGTCAGCTTTTTAAAATTAAATATAATATAATAAAACAATTACTATCTATTTTAAGTGAATCTTTGGGTAAATGCTTTAAGCTAAATTAATCCAGTCACGCGATCGGAAACTGGTCATTCGATGTGTGTTTTAGGTGGTCTAATATTTCAAAAAGATTTATTTATGAGAAACTAATAACTAGCGCAGGTTACCAATAATATTAATTATTTTAAAATTTTATTTTATTTTTTTAGAAAATTATGAAAATACCAGTTTTAGCTCAAGAACTCTGACAAGATCATTGGCACCTAAAAAAACTTCAGCCCCATCGCCAAACATTTCTCAGTCTTCGATCGAACGGAAACTGCGGCAAATGAAAGAAAACTCGTGTAATGGTGTGCTATCCCAGCAGCTCATCCACAAAACGAAAGCACCTTTGCCACAGCCATTACCACCAAAGAAACACCATCAGATTCCACAACAGCACCAGACTTTACCGCATTACCAGACATCGCCTCAACACCTGAATTTGCTTCAACAGAAGACCTCACATCATCAGACATCGACTCAACATATCAACTCGCCTCATCACAAGAACTCACATCAACAGACATCGACTCAACACATCAATTTGCCTCATCACAAGATTTCACAATACCAGACCTCATCTCATCAACAAAAGACATCCCAACAACAGACATCGCCTCAACATATCAATTTGCCCCAACACAAGATTTCACAATACCAGACCTCATCTCATCAACAAAAGACATCCCAACAACAGACATCGCCTCAACATATCAATTTGCCCCAACACAAGATTTCACAATACCAGACCTCACCTCATCACCACAAAACATCACAACAACAGACATCGCCTCAACATATCAACGTGCCTCAACACAAGACCTCACCGCAACAGACATCGGCTCAACACAAGACGTCACAACACAAGATCTCACAGCAACTTACCTCGGCTCAACACATCAACTTTCCACAACACCAGGCGCCAATTTACCAGACTTCACATCAGCACAAGACGTCGTCACAACACCAGACGTCACAAAACCACCAGCATATTTTACCTCATTATCAGACATCGGCGCAACACACCAACTTGCCTCAACACAAGACCTCACAGCAACAAACCTCGAGTCAACACACCAACTTACCTCATTATCAGACTCACCAGCAGACATCACCACACCAGCAGAAATCACCACACCAGCAGACATCACCACACCAGCAGATCTCAAAGTATCAGCAGACCTCACGCCAAGAGGAAGAAATACAACCACATATACAGCCGGTATTATACAGCAAACCACCATACGCAAGAGTTATAAAGAAGAAAAATAAAGAGAAAGAAACGATTGCGAATGACGTTGACAAACAGTATAACGATATAGATCCATTGTGTAAGTCTAACAAACGTCAACCGCCACCTTACGAGTTATGCCACAATGCTACTGACGGGACAACACTCACCAGACCACCAACACCAAACAAATCAGACTCGTTAAAGAGCGATTATGAAAACGTTAGCATGGACGTTGAAACGTCATCGATTGGTAGATTAAGTGATGATACTGAAAGCCCGGATGTTTCCAGAGGACCTATGCTATTGAGCCAGTGTCCAGACATACTTATCAACGGCGGTACTAACTTTTTAACGACTTGTAATCAGACTATCTTTACCACAGATGGTGAAAGGCGATTGAGTAACGGGAGTAGTAACAGCCCGATTTCAGACGATGACCAAAGTACGTATGATCGTGTTGACCGCTCAAAGAGATCCTACTCAGTTGGCCAGTGTAGTGAAAACTATGGAGCGCTTCGATTTAATTACAAACAACATGATACGCTACCTGATCGATCGTGGTTGAACAAAAGCGATGATTATGCTATTAAATCATCCACAAGTCCTAGAAAGAAATCTCCTAGACTACCTAACCTGTTTATATCCAAAAAGCCAACAGAAAAGGTTGTGAACACAAGCAAGGTGAAAAATAACAAGCCATCCGTTTACGAAGCGTTGGCGCCAACGTTAAGCTCAGACAATCACGATTATGATCGTCTGGTGTATCCAAACAAACGGCGCGGTAGAAGAGCTAGTGAGGATCTAGTGGCAGCTAGAAAACAACGCCTCAGGTTCCTACAGTTAATGGATCAAAAGCAGAGGAGAAAAAATGGATATTTCACTTAAATACGTCATAGCAGGTGAACAATGAAAAATATACCATGGCGTTATAGTTATGAAGAACTGTAAAGATTGGTTCACAGTAGAGACGCAACGCAAGAACGTAGACGCGATGCAAGCGTGTTGACCAATGACAAGCAACAGTTTGACTATTTCATCGCGTGTGATTGGCCAAAACACTTCCGTGGCGTTACGTACTTGCATTGCGTCTCTAGTGGGAACCAAGCCTAACAAACCAATCACGTTAAAGAAGATAATATTAATGTTGAGGTACTGAACAGGTAGTATACGTGGAAAACTATGGATAATATTATAGTTTCCTAAGAAAAACCTTACAGAGGTAATAAGCTATTTTCAAAATATTTGTAAGGATGAGAACTTGAATTCTAATTCTAATCAAAGTATTCGTCATGTTATACGAATTTAATAAGTACAAATTAACATGGCACGATGCAGTGACAGATCGTGGCGGAAAAATCTTGTTGCTTAGTTGTCTCAACAACACACTTAGCACGTGGAACTAATTATAAGTTTAGCGTTACAATCTAATTTAAGAATATCCGCATGAATTTCATTAACGTTGCGTAGGTTTATATAAAAGTTCACTACATTAATAGACACTTCATTGTGGCTTGGTTAATGCAACATTCTAACGGAATAAGGCAGATAAATGTGTTATAGTAAAACATTATTTTCAGTTTGACTGAGATAAATTACTTAATGTAGACATACTAATGTAATATTTAACACGATTGTTCAGCTTAAGCTCTGTCTACACTATCAAACTAGTTTGACAAAAAGTGTGGTGAGCCCAAATATAGTGGTGGTACATATGCCTAAATATGGTAGTGATATGACATTATGTCCATATATGGGCACATCACATTTTTATGTCACATAACGTTTGATAGTGTAGACAGAGCTTTAGACAGGGTCAAAGTAGTTTTGTTAAGTAAAAAATACTGTAGTTTTTGGTATAAAAAAACAATTATTTACGAACGTCTTTTTGATGGATGCATGAACATCTTATAAGTGACGTCACAATTTCAAATAAAAGTAAACGCTACAAGCTGGATATTGTAGAAGTTCACTTTTAAGAAGAGTTAAAGACCATTTTAAAAATACAATAGGTCTTAATATGTAAATAAAACCAATCTAGTAAATGCAATACTGTACTTGTTATACCTTTCGTAAGTCCAAAAAAAGGTAGATTTGACTTAGTTATTTACGTTTTCTATACAAATGACCTATTTTTGTAAAAACCATGTCTATTATGTTTTAGGCCTACTCAACATTAGCATGTTCTATTATCGCACAAGTACCGTGCGATTAATTAATTTTTGAATGCT
The DNA here is from genome assembly GCF_963402885.1 of Antedon bifida. Classification (NCBI taxonomy): domain Eukaryota; kingdom Metazoa; phylum Echinodermata; class Crinoidea; order Comatulida; family Antedonidae; genus Antedon; species Antedon bifida. The sequence continues at coordinate 32,104,124 of NC_136226.1, forward strand.
AATATAAGAAGTTTTATATTTTTATACTAATGTAAATAACATAGTGGGATCTGCTTGTTGCCTTTGTATAAGTTCAACAATGTTACGATAGTTATATTTCATTCGTCTGATTTGTAAATTCTGTTTTGTGGACGTTGCTGGAAAACAATCACATTTTGTAAGTAATGAAAGGATTTTGTAGAATAAAGTGTTGCATTAAAACAAGTAAAAGAACTTCACTTTCTGTTTGTGAATTCCTGTCACTTGATTCTCAGTTCCTGTCTTAAAATTTCTCTCGAAATTAACTAATCCGATATCATTTACATCTTGCACAGCAGCACGCTACTGAAACGTCGGTAACAAATAACGTTGAAAATGTCAATGTTACCACAAAGCGGAAGGAAAGTTGACACGCGCGCGAGCAAATGATTGACGCCCGCGCCAGCAAATTATTCCCATTTTTATCGGAATTTGAACGCGCGTGTTGATCGTCTCTCAACATATCATGCATAACTCTAAAGTTCTGTCTACACTATCAAACTTTATGTAACAAAAATAATGTGACGTGCCCATATAAATTGACACATCATTACCATTTTGGGCACGTCACATTTTTAGTGTCACTATATACGATATAGTGTAGACAGAGCTTTAGTCTTGAAATGATGAACTCATTTGAATTCATCACATTAACGAAGGTCTTTTATATAGTACATTTATTGTTCTCTCTGGAACAGGGTAACACATGAGTGTGTTCGATGATGATGCAACAAGCAAGATTGGCGCGCTTTTTGCTGGGATGTCTGTATGGGTGAATGACCAACTGCACCTACGTGGTGTAAAAATCTACGCACATAAACCATTAGTAGACACATGGATCAATTAAGATTAAGACTTAAGATCAAAGTGGTTAACAATAAACATTACAACTTACTAAAGTTATTACACTTCCTTGTTTAGTCATCATACATTGTCATCACTCTCTCCTCAGTGAGTAATAATACAACACCAATACGTAGTAGACTTAGATCAAGTACTTACTTACTTTTCTAAACAAAAGTTACATTTCCTAATTGTGGGTTTATAACAACTGATATTATTAGAAGGCTATTCGTTTCAATACTCCTCTAAAGCTCTGTCTACACTATCAAACTAGTTAGGTAGTGATGTGCCCATATATAGTAGATGTCCAAATATGGTAGTGATATGACCTCATCATATATGGGCACATAATATTGTTTTTGTCACATAAAGTTTGATAGTGTAGACAGAGCTTTAAGATGTCACCAAGAGAAAATAATGTCATACTAAAGTACATGATAAATATCGTTAATATCAGGATGATTGTATTTCATTATAAGATTATGCATTACTGTATACTAAGACAAAATAAAGATCGACTATAAGCAAAGCAATCAGACGTAATCCCGTTTAAACCACTAAATGACTTATATTGTTGTGTTGTTATTATCCAAATTATTAACCAAACAAAACTGGATATGCGTAGTAAGAATATAATAACAAACGAATTAATACAAATCTTGTTACCTTGACATATATTATATCTTGTGTTGGTAAGAACCAAAAGAAGATTAGTTAGAAGACCGGATACGACGACTTTCTCTTGGTGAATATATCAAGTAATACTTGAACCACATCGGTTCATTGTTACAAAGAGACTAAAACGAACGACGACATTCATTACTAAACATGGCATATTTTATCAAATTAAGTAAGTATTTTTCTCTAATATTGTTTTCTGTATTTTTGTTTGTTTTACAATAACTTTCATCTTCATCTATTAAATACTTTTACGATACAAGACTATACGTTTTCACTTTGTTAAAAACCTTCTTACTTGGATTCGGACCTAATCCTAGTCATCCGCGCAAGCTCAGTGGTCTAGAACCGTGAACGTGTTGAAGTCATGAACAACAATTCTCAAAGTAGTAATCGGTACAATTAGGTCTCATAGGGCCTACTTTAGAGTTGGTAACATATTCCTGACATAAAAACTAACTTGATACTTGAAGTATCATTGTTAATATTTCAAAACCTTGGAACGTGGAAAAATAAATGTTTCCATGGCATTTTACTAGATTTAAAAAAAAATATTTTAACAATCATTTAAATGTCTAACTTAACAACTATCTAATATTACTTGTTTCGTTTACTTCATTTAAAGGTAAATAAATGTGCCCATGTTTGTTACGTTTCTAAATAAACAACTAAAATGTCCAACTGTCAACTATACAATGTTACTATATTTCGTTTACTGCATTTATAGGTATTATGGTTGTACAGTTTATGGTTACAATGACAAGCACCTTGCCTACAGACCCATGTCCCGAAGCCACCTCGTGTATTCAAGTAGCTATGATATCTGAACCAGTCTGCTGGAACTACCAAGCACAGTGTATTAACAATAGATGCTTATGTACCAAGAAAGGATATAACCCGTGTACATGTCGACGTAAGTACCATCGTCACGAAAATAAAACTTCTGTTAAAGAAATTATTGATATGTTTAAAATGGTATCGGTATGAGAGTTTTTCTGAACAATGCATCATAGTTCTTTAATAACATTTGAGATTTGTTGGTTCGAACATTTGCTGGTCATAAACCAACTATACTTCCCTCCGTGGTACCGGGAAAGTTTACGACAGTGTAAAGCAAACTGGGCTGATCCAAAGTTTAAAGACACATCTATACTTATATGTCATCAGTGCCAACTTGTTCATCTTACATTCTGAAACACAACAACTGAATCTATTCTATTGTCCCTAACATATTGTTTATATGCTAGAATATTGTGCTACACAATCTGATTATAAGTTTAACGAAAATATTTTTAAAATATGTATCTAATTTTTTTGTATAATCTTAAATCTTTAATTATTTAAAATCTATTTATTAAACTTTTAGCACGCTAGTTTTTTCAAATGGTGAAAATATCATAAGAGAGAAAGTCTATTCTAATAAGTCAATAGATTAATATTTTAGACGTAATTAATAAATAAATTACATAATAGTTGTCTTCCTAAAAAGCTTATATCAGGGAAAAGTTAAATTACAATTTCACTCTTCCCAAGCTTATATTAATCAATATTTTGGTTTTCTAGCGGAAGTTGGGGGTTGCAAAGTGCAAGAAGCTGGTTACGACGGCTCAGTAGCCAACGCGTTTATGGGCCTACGCCGTCTGAAGACAAACAGTTGTATACGACAAACAAGCCCATCGCAACGACAAGTACATGTGATATCAATGCATCGTGGAGTGGAACATGGCGATGTTGGAGAGGTACCAGTTGATGTATATAGCACAAACTTTGAAGAAGATACACAAGAAGTGGTACTGGTACTTGCTTCGTATAAAGCTGTTAGATGGATATTGAATTTGAAGTCACCCGTATACATTGATTTACTAGTAATTGTAAGTTTTAAAATAAATAAATAAAACTTATTATAGGAATTCTTCTCACCAAAATACACTGGGCCATGTATAGTGTGAACTAAATAATGAACTAAATAATGAACTAAAGTATGAACTAAAGTATGACCTAAAGTACGAACTATAAAAGTATGAACTAAAGTACTAACTATAAAGTATGAACTAAAGTACGAACTAAAGTACGAACTATAAAAGTATAAACTAAAGTACGAACTATAAAAGTATGAACTAAAGTACGAACTATAAAGTATGAACTAAAGTATTAACTATAAAAGTATGAACTAAAGTATGAACTAAAGTATTAACTATAAAAGTATGAACTAAAGTACGAACTATTAAAGTATGAACTAAAGTACGAACTATAAAGTATGAACTAAAGTATGAACTAAAGTATGAACTAAAGTACGAACTATAAAGTATGAACTAAAGTATGAACTAAAGTATTAACTACAAAATATTAACTAAAGTATAAACTAAATTACGAACTATAAAAGTATGAACTAAAGAATGAACTAAAGTATGAACTAAAGTATGAACTAAAGTATTAACTATAAAGCATGAACTAAAGTATTAACTATAAAGTGTGAATTATAAAGTACGAACTATAAAGTATGGACTAAAGTATGAACTATAAAGTATGGACTAAAGTATGAACTAAAGTATTAATTTCAGCCGCATAAATGTTGAGGAACATTTAAAAGCTGAGAAGTTATACCATTTCAAAAAATGTTATACATTTCTGATTTCAGATTGAAAGTGGATTATATAGCCAACCAGACCCGTCTATAAACATTCGTTCAACTGGAAGTACCATTGGTAACTGGGAAAAACTAACATCAACGGAGTCGGGGTGGGGCTTTGGAAACGACAGTGGTGGTGTAGGGGATACGCCCACTTTACTTAGATTTCTTGAAAATCGATACGGAGTAGTTCAGTCATTTTCCGGAGCTATGAAAGTAGATAGATGGAACATATCGCTAGATTATTCACCAGACTCGAATGGAAATTTGCCAACAACTGCAAACGTTGACAGTACAACTGACCAACAAACAACGACTGGATACACTACAACTAGTCAATCAACGACTGGATACAATACAACTAGTCAACTAACGACTGGATACATTACAACTGGTCAACCAACGTCTGCATACATTGAAACTACAACTGATAAAGTTGAAGATACAACAAGTAGTGGATTACCTGAGACAACTATTTCAAACCATGGTAAGTATGGTAAATAAGTGCGCGGCTGATCATCTCCATGGTTGGCCTAATAGTTCAACAATAAATTTCAAATTATCTTTTATTAATCCTTTCAGATATTCATTGCTCGTTTTACAAATATATAAAAATATGTAACAATACAAAAGGTAAAAAAATTACAAAACAGGAAGTTTGTAATCTTATCGCAAACTTAAAAGTTGAACAGTTCTTTGTATATAATAGTATCTATTCCTTATGTTATATTGTGTTTATTAATGCTGAAACACCTATCTGTAAATTATTACTATTATCAATATGTTATGTATTAAGTATAAGTTTGTTTAAATGTTGTTTTAAGCAGATACGACGACGGCATACGCTGAACCAACCGACGAATCTTCCTCCAGTTTGTTCTGTCCTGTTTACATGTGCGATAAGAACTGTTCGTTTGGATACCTGGTGGACGAGCTTGGCTGTGAATTGTGCGAATGTAACCCAGGTAGTAAAATAGTAACATATTTGTATCCAAATACCAGTATACGGTCTAAATGTGCAATGTTTAATAACGATTTTCGCATGTAATATTTTGTTTTAATCTGAAATCGCCAAAATAATTTTTAGATTTAATTAATGTTTTAAGCTCTGTCTACACTATCAAACTTTATGGACAAACAAAATGTTATGTGCCCATATATGGACATGATGATGGCATATCATTACCATATTTAGGCATATCTCACTTTTTTGTCACATAAATTAGTTTGATAGTGTAGACAGAACTTTATAGGCCTATCAATACAAATACATTACGAGAGACAATAGCTGAAAACCTCAAATAAAAAACCAAGGCTGGATTTATCAAATGGTACAGTCACACATAAACTTCCTACTCCAAATTCCGATTAATCAGCAGTTATTTCTAAATCGATTTTGTTAAATGTTGCCTGTTGCATTAACAACTTGACCAAATTATGTCGACTATGTATAGTGTATTTAAATTATGAATCATACTTATATAGATTTAGTATGATAATACAATGGTATTAACTTGGCCAAATATTTCCACTATTTCCAAATTATGAATCATGCTAGATGGATTTACTATTACAATAGTATTATCATTCAATTAAATGATTATTGTTTGTGAATTATAGAAGTGACATGTCCACCAATCAAGTGCCGGATACACTGTGAATATGGATATCAGAAAGGACACGATGGCTGTGATCGATGTATATGTGTCATACCTACAGGTATGTATATACTGTGTTGTCTTAGTTGATGACGTTTTCGCGCCGCTCCGTTAGGCAGTTTATTCATTAGGAAACAGTCTTATAGTTTCTACGGCTGAAAAAATTAATGGGTATTTGAAAACTCGGACTGGGCATGCGCACACCCCAAAGCACGTCTGGGGAAAAGGAGTCTATGAAAACATTTGCTGATAAATATTGAGATGCATGTAGACGGTAGTTATCGTGAGATGAGCGGCGTTTTTTTAAGGAATACTTGTATGTTTTTTCTGTTTGCATATATGTTTTTGAAAAGATGATATTTTGATGATGTTTTTGACGTATTTATATTTTTTTGTTTTTACATATTTTTGTCTATTCTATGTGAAAGAGTATTGCAATAACATCTATATTATAACTGAGAGAGTTTGTACTATTGTTCGGAATACACATTTTCCCTATCGCATGCATTATATTGGGAATGTTTATTATGAAGTTTCAACATCATCCGTCATTTGGATCAAAGTTAGCGGATAACAATTGTCTTACTTCCATAAATTAAGTCATTGTTTTAATACAGGTATTGAGAACACGACGTCAGTACAAATCAACGATACAGATTACGGATTTCGTTCCAGTGAATTCTGTCCCGTGTACATTTGCGACAAAACATGTGATATGGGATTCCAAGAAGACGAATACGGATGCGAAATATGTGAATGTGTTACTCAACCAGGTGAGAGCTTAAAACAATTATAATCAAACTCCCACAACTCTTCTCCATTTTAGTAAATTTGAGAACATTTGGGAAAAGGATACATTTTTCTAGTGAGAATTTAAACGTACCTTCCATATCACTGCCATTGAAACATTCTAAAACACTTGTCTAATCACTTTCTACTTGATTCTTATAAATTGTATACTTTGCAGAACAAATTATCAATGTAATATAATTTGTATAGTGGTATAAAGAAATTAATCATTTTATTTGACATTTAGTGACATGTCCATCAGTAAACTGTCGGATACATTGCGAGTATGGCTACCAAAAGGGACAGGATGGTTGTGAAAGATGCATATGCGTAACACCGCCACGTGAGTTCATGTTTAATTAAACACTGTAGTAATGTCTACATATTTTTTACAAATAATGGGTTCTTGTTTTAATTCTAGTCAAAATCAAAGATAATAATATTATTATATACCATTAATTTACATAAATAATAATAATAATAGTTCATTCTTATATAGCGCATATAATCAAGCTCTCAATGCGCTGTACATAAATTAGAATAGACAAGAAGTGGCAATAATTTAAATTAATGAAAAACTTGTTTGAAAAGAAAAGACTTCAACTGAGTCTTGAAAGAGTTTAAAGTAGTACACTGTCTGATTGAAATAAGTGGAGCTACCACAGCAAAAGCTCTTCCACCATGTAGATGTCCTAGTCTTAGGAACACTAGCAGACAGACATATACAATCCTTACTTGTTTTTACGTACTATTATATTATCAGAATAAATGTTTACTAAACAGGATAACATACTTTTAATATGCTGTGTAGATAATTGCAAAAGTTACATTTTTTATACCTAGCATGTTCATCTCTTGACCTATGTCCAATAGGCAGTTGCAAAAACGGATTTCAAGAAGATGATAATGGATGTCTAATGTGCGCATGTGCAGCTCTACATGTGACAGGTCAGTCAAATACTACTAATTCTTAAGCTCTGTCTACACTATCAAACTTATTTATCTGATGTGCCCATAATATATGGAAAAGATGTCATATCACTACCATATATGGGCACATCACACTTTTTTGTCAAACTATTTTGATAGTGTAGACAGAGCTTAACAACAGGAAATGTACACCATTTATTTGTTGTAAAATAAACCCTTGTATATTACATATGTATCGAATATAAATAGTATTTAGTTCAAAAGTTTGGTTACTAATACTATCATTCAATATTAAATAAATAAATAAATAAAAACAATTACTTGAACTATACTACCATTGAACAACAAAAATCTAATTCTAATAATATATCTAATTTAGAAACCGGACCCAATCAAACAACACTAAAGAGTATGACGTCATCTGGTAACAAAGTAACAAATACTTCTGAAAATGGTAAGATATCTTTCTGTTGAACATTCAGATATTATTGTCCATTGAGATTATATTAATGTATGTGTATGCAATAGGAAAGCTGAAAAGTTTGAATTGAATTTAATTAACAATATCCTATAAGGTATATGTTTGTACGTGCACGTCGTGACGTTTGCTCCCAAACCCTTCCCATCATACATTGTGCAATCAAGCTATTTGCGATAAACCTTATACTGTATAGCTGGTTTACAGGAGTGTCCCTTTTTACTAATAAAGTATTACACTGTATTACAGAAACTACTATCGAAACTGAAACACAATCGGATGATGAAATTACAACTACTGAATCGCAAATGATAGTAGAGCACCCTCTTGACGATGGACAACAACCACCTAAATACCAGAGCTACATTCCAGGGTTCTCAATAGAACCGGCTCCTTAAAGTAGTTAAGCAAACTATTTATTATACTTTTTAATATTTATTTAATAATTATAATATTTGTTATATAAGTAAATAAATTTGTATATATAAAATTTTATATTAGAACGTAATTTAAAGTTTGAGTCCTAACATACCATAGAGGAATAAATAACTAACAATTAAATATGTTTTAGATGGCATATTCTTATGCAATCAATATTAATTGCTTAAATTCAGTAAATATAAACTTAAAATTGTTGTGGCCATTCAACTATTGAGGGCATGTGGCGCACTGTGTTGGACATCGGACTACTGATCGTGAGGTCGTGGTTCAAATCCAACTCTCGCCACATTGCTTGTATCCTTAGGCAAGATACTTTACTTACGTATATGGTGTACGCTAAAGTATCAAATTTAAGTTTGTATTATATTGTGCATATTTATAGGGCAACTAGATTACAATGACACTGTATAAAGTTGAGAAAATATTAGTGACAATGTATAAAAAGACAATTATTTAAAATATTAGTGAAAATAAATAAAGTATAAATAATAATAACAATTACCTCATTTTCATTTTATCATCGTTTTGAAAATCTTTGGATGAGGGCGTCCAAATCCATGATGGACCCAACACCAACAGAGGCTTCCATAGATATAAAGTCAGCTAAATTGTTGCTAGCATCTGAATCAAATAAGAATGTATTGTGTTACTTATGTAATATGTAAAGCAAAGCAATGATAGATATGCCCAAATATGGTAGTGATATGACCAAATACGGTAGTGATATGACATCATCATGTCCATATATGGGCACATATTTTCTGTCCATTGTGTATGACAGCTTGGGGAAGATGAACTCATATTCTACCACCACTGTACCGCAGAATTTCCAAAATGTTAATGTACCGACAGAAGCTGTACCATTACCTGTTGTTGATATGCATGGGTAGGTCGGAGGTGGCTTCAACCAATCACCATTAGCTGCTTTCATGTGTGATCTATCAGATGCAAATTTTTCTAGAAACACTGCACCAGGAACCACTCTGAACATCCTTATATGGATATAAAGAAAAAAAATACATTTGTTAACAATCAAAATAAACATACAGACAGTTCACTTGTCATTGTAAGAGTGATCAAATGAATTAAAGATGTATTGTCCCCCAAAAACATGAAAAATGAAAATGAATTAAATCTAACTTTGAATAGGTTATTTTAAGTTAATCACTTCCGTAGAAAAAAAATGGGAAAAAAAAATGTTATTATAAAATAACATAATGGTTAAATTCAACCAAAAATCCATTGGCTGGCAGCCAATTTGACTATTTTGTGCTTTAAATTACAGTTTTTTCAGGTAAATAAATTTTGTTTAGATCCAATTTTTGGTCAAAGTGGATAACTTTTTATGTGACATTAAAATGGCATATTAAAAAAAAAAAATAATTTTTTTTTAATTGTTCAGGGGGACAATATATCTTTATCTACATTTTTACCTGTGATACTTTTCTTGCAGTAAGTTCTCATCTCGTATTGCTTTTTGTATGTAATCATCAAATGATGATGGAAAACTAAGCCATGTGTCAAGATCATAAATATGACAACCTTCAGCTTCCTCATGGATTAAAATCACATGATAATCCTAAAAAAAAAGAATATTATTAGGAATATATTATCGTTTGTCTGTTTTAAAGAAAATTGAAAAATAAAGTCACATGTCATAGAAAGACCAATCAACATCAGGTCAGAGACAGGGAATTTTAAATATACTTGTGATGACAGAGTGACATCCTGTGCAACAAGGGTATGCTTAAATGAATTAACAATGTTTCTCAGGTGCAAAGCAAAACAATTGTATCAGTAAAAAGTGTTTTCATATTTACAAACTAGGGCTAATATAATAAATATATATTACCCAGACAACAAAACTGCCTTGATCAGCACTTCTTTGCTCCCAAATTCGTATCTGCAAATTAAAAAATTATAACTATAATTTAAAAAAGACATTTTGTAACATTTGAATATTAAAATTCACTATTCAAGCACAATCAGTCATGAATATAATAATACATTACTCAAACGTTAAGGAATATATGTTGGCGACAAAATATATATGAATCTGTGGTGCTATCATACAGGGGAAAGGTACAAACTGTATGATGGTAGCGAAGGCTACCCATCCCACTAAACAGTACTATCTATTCTAAAAAATTATCATTTATTATTAACAATAACATTTCCAGACTGAACAAGATAAAAACTAAATTATTATATTTGATTTTTCAAAAATCACGGGAGATACTGTTAGCTAAAAAATTGGGTGAGAAAATTAACATTTAATTTACCATTTTTGTATCGTTTGAAATGAACACGGCATAAACATTTTTCAACTGCTGCAGTCTACCACCATCCTGTAACTTGCTGCATAACTTCCAAACGTTTTCCTCACTTTAAAAACAAATTATTTTAATATTTAGATGTCATGGCATCTCACCATCTCCACAGTACTACCATGGAGTTTAAAAAATAATTATTTGTTTACCTCCATGGTACTACTACTTTGTTTTTATGTTTATGATTAGGGAGAAGTATTTAATAATGAGAGTCAGGATGTGTTCCTAGCTAACAGAGGCCCATAAATAGCAGACAGACCCTCTATTAGACCGGCTACACACATAGCAGTATATCCTCTCTAGCATGGAGTAAAGAATAATATATTTTTTACTCCATGTCTCTAGCCTCTTGGTTATTTACGGTAGGCCGGTCTACACATATATAATTATAGAGAGAGGCCTAGCTTGGCATCTACACAGCAGGTACAGATATCGTACTAATTAATGTTTATACATAAATGTAAAATTACCAATAACAGCTTGTATATATGCATTCATCACGATTAAATAATATGGACACCTCCATGACAACATTTTAAAATTAATTTTCTTTGACAATTATTTCAACATGATGATCCTTATGCTGATGTTTACAACTAGACTCTGTGCTGTCGTCATATCACTGTTATCAGCCGCATTTTCCAGTCGTTATAGCGAGAGAAAACTTTTAACTGTTTTGAGGGCGCCATTCGTTAATTCATTTTTGGACAGGTAAACCACAACATTGGCAGTATTTTATGGGTTGGACGATGGACTTGGCTGCTACTAGTACGTCTAAGTCCCGGTCTAAGTTCAACAAAAGTACAATTAATAGTTTCAGATAAACGTAGAAAATATATATTATTTAATTTTATGTATTGAACTGAGGTATCTTAGTTACAGATACCGTAACAATACAAAATATGCCAAGCAATAGATAACACTACAACCAGATGAAATTGTTTTCACAATATAGTATAATTTCACACCATGTACAAACATTACAGATAAGTACCACAATGATAAATTAGACGATAAATTTAACAACTCGTTGTTTGCACGCAACAACTTATGACAAAATATTTATACAGCAGCATATGGCAGCCTAAACCATTGATGTTGACAATGATACCATTATAACATTTATTATGTAAAGATGGTTGATTTTCAACGTGTCTTTTGTGGTCTGGTTAATATGATGATCTAGGTCCTTGCATTGTGTTTCCATACTTCAATGCCAACACGTTAGGTTACAAATATTCTTAATTGATTTTATTCTATGTGTAAAATAATAATTACGATTTGGTAAAGTTTGAAATAGCTAGTGTTACTCATTTAATCAATTATTTCGAAAACCTTAACCCTTACATTCATTCATTTTTTTCATTTGGTAATTCATTCTTTTGGTCAAAATCAATTTCAATATACAAGAACAATTACAATCAATACACTAAAAGTGGGAGTTAAAATGGTATAAAACTCCAAAAAACTTCACAAAGCATAAATGCAAGAACGATTATAATAAACCATCCTATCAATATTGCATTTTGTGACTTTTCTGAATATTTCTGGATTTGAACAATTTGAGTGGTAGTAACGACAAGTGCCAGTCATCTATCTGCATACAATTTTGTACAATTATTATTTCGAAAGTTCACGTACGTAACTATAAAACATGCAAAAGTTTGATACAGTATTTAAATACATGGCCGGCTGGTCAATTTAAAATCTCTTACACAATATTTTTTTCATTGCTCTAACTTGCCATTGGTGAATAACGAATCAGTTGTATATTTATTTCAGTGTTATTGTTCGTATTTAATGTATTTGTTAGTATGGAGCAAACCTTCGATTACCAAAAGTTATTTTGTTTGCTCCATCCAAAGAATGAACATCAACAGAAATAAAACACACAATTGGTTCCTTTTCTTCACCTCCACTTTTCAGATGTGCTACAGCATGTTCACATTCTTTCGCAAGAGCGTATACCGATGATGAAATGGTGGAAAAAGTCATCAAACTATAATGATAACACGGTTATCTGTGGACAATATCTTTTGTGAAAAACAAGAATGGGAATAAACGCATCTGGACAACATTATATAAGAAGTAGACATGTAATGCACGGCACTTTCGTCTTACAGCCTTCAGGTAATGCTGCATCAAAGGTATGTACTAATACTATGTTGTTACGTTGTTTTATTTTTTTCTAATTAGGGGCCTACAATAATAGCTTATTATTTTACTATATTTATTATCATTAACAAAACAAGCTAATGAAAATTTGAATAGAGAAAACTAAGGATGTGTTGTAATAATGTTATTATGTGACATTTTGTCTACATAGTTATTTTTTTTTCTCGACATATTATAAAACTGACTCCTAAATAACGAGAGGCAAGTCATGATTCAACGTTCGATCTTTATGATTCCTGATAATGATAAAATAATATTGAACGAATGTGTTAATGAGAAGGAAAAAAAACACTCTGTGACCTTTTTCCATAATTAACGAAATCATTCTGTAGACATAATATATGAAGAAAACCTAAGTTCATTATTTTTGTTGTGTATAGGCCCTATGTCGTATTTATTAGAAAATTTATTAAATTTTACTGTGATTGGTCTATTTGATTGGTAATGTGGGTAATGTCGTTATTTTATCAGGAAAAACTTTTTTCTTAATTTTAGCATGAAGTTCTTGGTATTTTTTGTACTAACCATTGGGTTGGTACTAGCACAGAAGGACCCAAACTTTGCCGATGATAGAACTGTAATTGTTCACCTATTCGAGTGGAAATGGACAAGTATTGCCAAGGAATGTGAAAGGTAAACTACAAATTTACTTAAATATGAACGCACCATAAAACAATAGATCATCACAAAATATGTATAATCTATACATGATACAGTATTGATATTATACACTAAATTTAAACATAATAGTTATGAGTGTCATTAGCGAGTGAGTGGCCAAGCGGTTAAGACAGTGGAACCGTAATTACGTAGCCATGACATCGCCAAGGGTTCGTGACTCATGGTTCTGGTGGTAGAACAAGTCTTCTCGGATAAGGACTATAAACTGTAGGTCCAGTGTACACCTATAGTTAATGTGTATTTTAAATATCCTAGTACATCTTTCGAGTGGAGTAGGTTATCCCGGTGTACTAGTACACACACACAGCCACTGTCACATCCACTGTTCATAATTGGGCGCGGCTCGTTGGGACTGGACTGTTTTAGAGGTGTTTACCACCTGCTGTTCACATCCTTCACTAATGAAGATCTTAGAAGTTGAAAAAATAACACTATTTGGTTGGTTATTTTATAAATGAATTAGGTTTTTAGGACCAAATGGATTCGGAGGTGTCCAAATCTCACCACCAAACGAGCATCGAATTGTCTACCAGCCCGACTGGGATCCAAATGTAAAACGCCCTTGGTATGAAAGCTACCAACCAATCAGCTACAAGCTTGAAACTCGACGCGGTACGCGTGCCGAACTTATCGATATGGTGGACCGATGTAACAACGCTGGCGTAAGAATCTACGCGGACGTTGTGGCCAACCATATGTGTGGAACTGACGCTGGTGTTGGAACTGGTTCTGCAGGAAGTGCGTACGACACCTCACAATACTCATTCTCTGGAGTGCCATTCTCTTCTGGCGATTTCAATGTCCCTCAGGGGAAGTGTAACAGCCACAATGACCAGATATCCAACTATGGAGATCCTGACCAGGTTTGTGCTTTAAATTAATGAATCATTTAGATCAAAAGTTGTTGAATAATTACTAGAAATTGTATATTGAACTTTTAGATATGCAATAACGGTCTTCGCTTAACATTTTGTTATTCGTTCATGCAGGTTAGAAATTGTAACTTAGTTGGGCTTATGGATCTCGATCTGTCAAAAGGATATGTACGTGAAAAAGTAGCCGACTATCTGAATGATCTGACATCCATTGGAATCGCTGGATTCCGTATAGATGCAGCCAAACATATGTGGCCAGAAGATTTCCAAGCCATTTTAGGTAAACTCAATGACCTGCCAACAACTTACTTTAATTCTGGCTCTCGTCCATTTGTTTACCAAGAGGTCATTGATCTAGGAGGCGAAGCCATCAGTTCTACAGAATACACACACCTTGGTCGTGTTACAGAGTTCCGTTATGGTCGACAGGTATCAGAAGCCTTTAGAGATGGCGGCAGTAATCAAATAGCAAATTATGAAACATTTGGATCCAGCTGGGGTATATTGCCTGAAGGTGACGCACTAGCTTTTATTGACAATCATGATAACCAGAGAGGACACGGCGGTGGTGGACAACTGGTAACACATGAAGATGCTAAATATTACACACTTGCAGTAACGTACATGCTGGCATGGCCGTATGGTGTACCTCGTGTTATGAGTAGCTACGACTTCGTGACAGATTGGCAAGGTCCACCTTCAGATGGTAACTACGTAACCGATGACCCACCGATCCTGCAAGATGGTAGCTGTGGCGGTGGCTGGGTGTGTGAACATCGTTGGCGGTCTATCAAGAACATGGCAAAATGGAGAAACATTGCCGGTAACGAACCGGTGAAGAATTGGTGGAGTAATGGTTATCAGCAAGCAGCTTTCTCTCGTGGAAATAAAGCATTTGTTGCTCTCAATAGAGATTACAATCCAATCAATGCAAACATTAATACTGGGCTTCCATCTGGAGAATACTGCGATCTAGCAAGAGGAGATTTTGATGACACTAGTAGAACTTGTAGCGGGCCAACTGTCACAGTTGATAAGGCGGGAAATGCCGACATCTACGTCGATAACAACTCCGATGAGCCTGTACTCATACTCCATATCGGTGCCATGGGTAAAGGTTGCTCTGACTGCGTTAATCCAACTTCTAAACCCAATCCAACTTCTCCGCCAGACAATGGCGGTGTAACATCTCCTGTCGGATCAAGTCGCACGGTAATATTTGTAAATAAACCTACAAGCGATGGTCAGGATTTATTCGTACGTGGCGGTATTGATCACTCACGACGAACAGGATGTACATCGAAGGCGGAAACTAGCACATGCGCACTACCGATTACACATCGTACAGGCGGCTCAAATGGTAAATACAACGCATGGAAAACAGGCGATAAGTATCTTGATTGGTATGGAGCAGAGGACGGCCAAGGCAGCTATAATGGCGTCAAACCGGACGGTTCTCCAATGGTTTGGACCACCAACAACCCCGGGCATGGTGGTAATGTTAACAAAGACGGTTATGGGTACACGTCTCTTAACCAATGGGGAGACCACTACTGGTTGCTGGACGTAGACATGGACTGCAGTAAAACAGAGAATGGTTGGTTTGAGGTCAAAGCTTTCTTGAAGAACGGAGATGGTTGGGAGAGCGATCGCAACCAGGCATCAAGTTGTTCTGGAACTGCTGGTGGCAGCAAACCGTACACGACTGGCAATCATTTTGCACGATGTGGGTTTGTGAACGTATTCAACTACAACGACAATTCATGCATTATCAATAACTTTTAAATTGCTTGTTAATTAAAAAAAATAAAATGACAAATTTACACTGATTTACCAGAAAAAAAAAATAATAATGAAAAGAATAAAATGATTTCATCAATTACATTAATATTATAATGACTTATTTATTTTATTTTTATTGCTACAAACATTTATTTCTTGAACAATTTAATATATTATATCTAATATAATATTTTGATATTTTCAAATTCTTCTCTAATGTATAGTAGAGGGTATCGCGTTCATTATTTCAACAACCTCAGCTCTGCGTCGTATGCGTTGTTCATGTTATATTTTAGTAATACCCGCCTTTACTGCACTTCAGTCTGTTACCTGGGAAACAAACACATCGTCTGACCTTACCATTCACGTAAATGAAGTTCACTGACCATTTCTAAAAACAAAAACAGACAAAAATCGTACGGTAAAATGTTCGGTAAAAATTAATATTCTATACGGTTTTATATACTATTCAAAATGTTATGCGAACTTTAATTGTGATCGCTTTATTTTCACGACATATTCTTTTAAAAACATTTAGTCTCAACCACATATCCACGGAGACTATATGACGTCATCCATGTTCTTCCGTAGGCAAACAAAACTTGAATGGAACACTCTGACGCTGTGTATAATTTGTCGTATTCGATTGGGAACTTTCGTTGTTAACATAAAGATTCGTTGAGTACTTTTTGTATTCGAATGGTAAATTGTAAAAGGATTGTGCTCAACAGAAAATCATTCGAATAGAAAACGTTAACAACGCAAGCTTTTTCGTTAAGAACAATCTCAACCCTCAAAATAGTCCGTTAAATAAGTACTTAATGGAAAAACTATACTCAACGGTAAAAGTTACTATGAATGAATGTGATGGGAATCTCAGATTATGGCCGTTAAGAAGGAACCCGGCCGTTTATGCAACTTAGGCCTAACCTAACCTAACTATCTAAAGAGCTTCAACATCACCCCTTAACCATTTAGGATGTCTACTCCAAGTTCCCATTTGGACGCAAAGTAAGGACGTAATCCGTAACGTAAGCGAATTGACCAATCACAAACGACAGTTCGAATAATCCATCGCTTTGATTGGTCAATTCGCATGGGTTGCGGCTCACGTCCTAGTGAGAACTAAGCTTAAACAACTTACACGATAGTAGTTGTTATTGTCATCAACACATCCACAACCCTCTGCTGGCACACATCGTCCATTGGTGTCCAGAAACGTGTTTGGTTGTGGACATTGGCAGGACGGGACACAGGCAAGACAGAATGGGTAGATAGCGGTCAAGCGTTGCTGACAAGTAGCTGGACCACATGATGCTCCACAGGCTACCGGAACTGGATCACCCGGACAATCTAGTTTTAAAGATCACACGTATTAAAATAATGTTCAGAAACTTTCTTTTAATATAAACTGACTAGAAAAACAACATAATCATACATTTAATACATTACAATTTCACATAACGCGTGGAACTGAATTATCAATTTTTCTTTGTCACAACACTCTGAACAAAAAAGATAACCTACACACATTCAAAATATGTATTGGGTTTTCTAAGTTGCATGAAGAACATTTTTATGAGTCATATTTTTTATGATGACTGTAACACGCCTCATTTAAATTTATTTGGTCAAAATATATAAAAATATGAATAGAAATTTTTCTTCAAAAGAAATAAAATACTGATATGAACTTTGACATACCAGGTGGTGGGATACACGTGCACGTTTCACAACCGTCTTCATCTTTTTCAAAACCATATTCACATACTACAGGAACAATTCCACAATTCCTAGGCTCGCAGACTGAAACACAGCTACACGTTGGACAGCCGTCCTCGTCCAGTGTTGGAGTGCAATCTAAGGGCTCTTCGCATTCCAGGATTGGACATACGATGAACTCGTCGTCTACGCATTGACATATATCGCAGCCATTTTCATCTTGTTGGTAACCATTATGGCAAAATATACCACAATGAAGAAGGTCTTTACAAGCACCTGGATAATTAAAATATATAACAATTTTAAGCCTTGTATACACTATCAAACTTTATGTGAAAAAATGTGATGTGACCATATATATGACATGATGATGTCATATCACTACCATATTTGGGTATATCACTACCATATTTGGGCGCATCACACTTGGAAAACTAGGAAACATAAAGAATATTGGAAAAAATGTCGGTTTTTATCCGAATAAAAATGTCGGTAATGATGACAACGATTACATTATTGGTACTGTATATGATAACGAGACAGACACTTGGAAATGACTACAGTGGATGCGATGATGATGATGATGATGATACTGTTGCTGATGATGATGATGATGATGAATAAAAAAAATACCTTTAAAAGATTAATTCACAACAAAAATTTACAAAGAAAATAATTGAAAGCGTCCTTTGTGTGTACATTTGTGTGTATCTACAGAAAGTGTATTTTATAGAAGAAATCACAAAAATGTTGAAAATATTCAATAGAAAAAAACCTCTAATAGGAGCATTTAACGAAATAACGAAACTCACCAGCTTGTGAGACCAAAACAATAGTTGACAACAGAATTGAAAAAACGGCGGTGTTCATGTTGACTCGAGAAAGTTTTAAATAATAAAATGGAAATTCAACATCTCCTTTATGTTGTTCTAACCAGGATCTAGTATTATCACTCTAGTATACCACATCCTTCCTAGCTTAATATCTTAATATTCCTAAACACTAAGTGTATTACAAACATTATTTAAGTATTACTAATTTCTCCATGATCGTATAGCCAGGGCAGTTTTAAGATTAACACTTTTGTAAAAGTAGATTAAACCTTCCTAATAAAATGCACTTGCAATGTCCGGTTCCGTAAAACAGATTAATTATCATCTTTTAGAGAAGCAAATCAAGGGTCATTGTCTTATTTCATTGTATTCAATAATTATGCATTATGTTACGAATGCCTTTATTTGGAGAATATAGCTACATTTGTTCATATGATTTTAAAACACAGTGAACTTGCTATTGTTGTTAGCTTTCACACCAGTCCCTATTCTGCTTATATTCCCAGTTTCCTGGACTTTCTGCATTCTCACTCCTGAGGACGATCAAAGCATATTGATCGAAACGTCTCAACAGTTCTTTTCAGAACTAATATACGTGGTGTACCGCAAACTTTATATCAGCATTTTACAACACGCAACATCACTTTAGGATGTTTATGTACACATAAGGAACCACAGTTTCCTGAGACAACATTATTGCATAAAACTAACATTTGTGTTTTTAGTCGCGTGGACGCGACTCTATAGTTCACTATGTCGGTCGGTCAGTCTGTCGGTCTGTCGGTCCGGTATCACTATGCGTTTTAGCACGCGACTTATGGCTGTTGGCCTTGTTATACATTACGATATCATTGTAGTTTTAATTTCAAAATATACATAGGGAATGGTTATTGAAAGTTGAAGGAAAGCGGATTTATAGCCTTGGTTAAAGAAGTAATACTGGGGCTAAATAGTCTTTGGTGAAATGTCCTATGTCAGCCTTTATGCACAATCAAATGCAATACAAAGGAGTCTTCAAATTCAATTTGTTCCATAATTTCATTTTCTAAAACCTAAATATTCTGAATGTGTAGAAATTCTTTATTACTATAGATTATTCAAAATGGTTTCAACTTTTTTTTTAAATTTTTATTTTATGTCTTTAGGCAATGTGGCCAAGGATTACCAATAGTGAAATAATCACTGTCCTATCAGATAGGTGGTAATCCCCCTGATACGGGGCTATTTTGTGAACCAGTTCACCGGGGTAACCCCCTACTCTTCTCGAATAATGAACTGGGTTTCTTAAAGTGCACACAGGTTATAACTGTGTACACTAGACCTAAGGTTTATAGTCCTTATCCGAGAAGACTTGTTCCACCACCAGAACTAGGAGCGAGTCGGCCTCGAACCCTTGTCGATGTTGTTGGCTCTTTAGGTACGGTAAACGGCGCCCCTGCCTTAACCGCTCGGCCATTTGACTCGCTCAACTTTCTAAAAATGTGTTTGTTGCCCTCTATATCGCAAATTCTACAAAGATGTCAAGTGTGTAGGTTACCTTTTAACAAACACAATTAGTCCATGCTGTTAATTATTTTCTTTGAGTACTTTTCAACAATGTTAAAAGGTCGATTTGCATCTCACTTCAGCGAAACCTTAGATAGAATTCTGTGGAATTGCTGTATAATTCTACAGATTTTCTTGACAATTTATAAATTTGCCATCACATGATTCAATTGTTCATTATTATGAATTATCCATATAATTTATTATATTACTTATTCTTTTATTTAACCAACAATTAGTTTGATAAATGTAAGATGTCTGTGTTCTATTTCATTATGTACATTTTTAACATTTGACATCACACACTTTTTCCACATCTGTTCGTCTTGCACTGTCTGGCACCCTCCCTACCACGTTCTTTCTTTTTATTTTATTGTGGACTGACATAATCAATTCCTATCGTTTCTTTCCAAATTGAAAGAAAGAAGTATGGTTTAAGTATGATCAGGTACGAACTGAATTTACTTCAACAGGTTCAGCAAGGAATACATTCGTTCTTGATTCTGTCTATTATTTATTTTTTACTGATACTACTAATTTCAGAATTAAAACGTTCCAGTTTAACCATGAATAAAAAAGTACTACTGTTTATTTTATCCATGGTTTAACGAAATCTCTTTTTGAATATGAGGTAGAATATCATACTTGACTGTTGAATAACCAGATGTTACTCTAAAACCTAATGGCATATTTATGGCACTATCAATTGCACTAGATGCCCCACTACTTGCTCCTTCACATTGACTTTAGTATCAACATATATGATTGATTATAATTCTGTTAATAAGTGACTTTATCATAGCAAATATGATACCTTCATCCCTTGCAAATTCCTCTCTATTTTCCCCATAACGGTCGTATTCTCTACCAGCACGTTGCGTACGTATTACACTTCAAAATATTCGAAAAGCTGGTGGTCCTATATAAAACAGAATCGTAGACTAGTTGACAGAAGTTATGATAGAACTTCTAGTTCTGTCATAGTTGAGATCAATAGTCTTCAATCACCGACGTGTTTGCAACAGTCAGCACGGTAAGTTGAACAAGTATTTAATTTATTTCATTTCAATAAATATTTCAGTGTATTTAAAATAAATACCACAGGGAAGAAGTATTTAAAAGCGATAATTAATAAATTATAGCAATCATATTTATTTGAAATTCACAAATTTCATAGACAAATATGTATTAAAGTTTATCGTTTTGAAATAATAACCTCAAATTATGTTACCTCTCTTTATAATGATGAATGATAAAATATATTAAACACTGTGACACTCAAATAGGAACACTGTATATTGTTATTTAGTCATTGCTTTAAGTTTCATCTATACGAACTTAAACAAAATAATGAAGGTATGGGTGCAATCAGATTAAGTTTGCTATATATAGATTAGTCACAAAGTCATAATATACCGATAAAACACTTTAAAACTATTAAACATCACACTGTATTTCCAAACTTCTAGGCTTATTGAGTTTGTTACTCGCCTTTCGCAAGAATTATGTTTTGTAATCTAAATAAATAACGATATTAAATCTCGTCGTAGCACGGACACCCATTTGCAATTCATATTCTCTTTAGTTCGTTATGTTACTCATGTAGGCCTACGGTACTCAAATTTCTTCTCCAACATACTGATGTATTCAGACAAACATTTTAGCATAATAAATAAATACAAAGGTTAATGTGTGTCTACATGGCTAGTTTATTCAAAATTAACAAAACTATTGAAAGGGTTTGACGTATCACACCCTTCTTTACACTGAAAGTTGTGTAAAATAAGGCTTAAACAGAACCTTATACCAAAACAAAAGTGAATCAGATCAGAGCAGACATTCGGACACAACATTTTAATATTATTATTAATATAATATATTAATAATATTATTAATATCAATGATTTACATAAACATTAATTATTTCTAATAAAACATCAAATGATAACAGCAAGCATTCGCATAAATATAACGGTATTTAATAACAGTCCTTATATACCATCTTAACCTTAATATGTAGGCTACTGATTATTGTACTGATTATTGATTATTATATGAGAAATGGTTCTCGAAACTCGAATTTCAGACTGTTTGTATCGTTATTTAATGCTTTGTTTATAATGTATGCTTATCCGTATTTTTTAAATTATACATGAAAGTATTTATACAGTATTGTAACTGTTATAATTGGTTTGTATTCTTCAGAAAATGAAGGTGTTTCTGTTAGCCGCGCTGTTGGGGTGCGTGTTGCTCCTGCAAGTACGCGCTGAATCGCAGTCGTCTGACCTGCAGGACGATCAAAATGAAGTCAATTCTCTTGACCTGAAGGTAAACCCAGATTTGGAATCAGCTGACACCAGTGAAGTCGACAAAGACATGTTGGCCTCATCAGGTTTAGATAACGCACAAGAAATTAGTAAAAGATGTCGGCGACGATTCTTTAGACGCCGTTACAGACGTCGATTTCGTTGCCGTAGACGACGTTACAGACGTCGAATAATTAAATGTAATCGACGACGATACAAAGTACGTGTACGACGCTTCCGAGTCCAATATTATTGGCGCAGTGGTCGATTCTACAGACTGTGTAGACGTGGTCGTCGTAGGTATTGGCGTCGTGTAACTTTCAGATGGCGAGGTGGACGTTTCTACTGCCTATACCGACATGGACGTCGACGATATTGGCGCATAATGCGTGCATACGTGCGTAACAGACATGTATATGTTCTTAGAGGACGTCGATATATCAGAACATCAACAGTGGTTTCTTCAAGTAGAATTGTAACAAGAACCAGTACAGGTGGATACCTTGTGTGGCGTAACAGACGTTTGTATTTCCGAGTCCGTTATGGGCGTCGCTGGATATGGCGTGTTGTTCGATACAGATGGAGTCATCGTCGACTATATTTCTATTGGGGAAGAAGATGGCGATTGGTAAGATGCTACAAACGTGGAGGACGAATGTTCTTCTACCGCAATGGTCGCTACTATACCGGTGGCAGAAGAAGACCAGTGAACCTGTACTTCCGAGGACGACGTCTCTTCTGGACAACCGTCTACCGTGGACGAAGAACCTGGCGTCCAGTTCGTTATCGATGGGTCCGTCATCGTCTATACTTCTACCCAACGTTTGGCCGTCATCGCAGATGGCGCCCTGCTCCAGTTTATTACCGCAACGGTTATATATACGTCTTCACCAATGGTCGTTACCGTCGTACTGGTACATACCACCCGCTCAACCCAAGACGTATAAATATTAATCTTTACTGGCGAGGAAGAAGACTTTACTGGACCACAATTTATCATGGACGAAGAGTATGGCGTCCCGTGCGTTACAGGTGGTCCCACCATCGTCTATATTATTACCCACTGTTTGGCAGTCATCGAAGATGGCGTCTAGCTCCGGTGTACTACCGCAATGGATATGTTTTCTTTTACCGAAATGGCCGCTATTTCAAACGAAGGTTCAGATTCCCTCAACCTCGAACAACAGTGTTTTTGTTCTGGCGAGGCAGACACCTATACTTCAGATGGGTATCACATGGTCGTGTTAGATGGCGAGTGGTGAAATATCGCTGGCGCAATCACCGTCTGGTGTACTACATGCCATTCGGGCCACATCGTGGTTGGCGTATTGCACCAACTTATCAACGAAATGGTCACATTTATATCTACCACAACGGTCGGTATTTTATAAGTGGAGGCGGTCACCCACACGTCCCCCACAGACCAAGTCGTCCCATGTTTGTTTGGCGCGGTGGCCACCTGTACTATCGATATCGCCGTGGAAACCGCTACTACTACCGTATTGTGACAACCAAACGATACCATGGACGGTACTTTTATTACTACGGCAACACATGGCACATGCTAACGTACTACTACATGAATGGAGTGTCATACTACTTCCATAATGGTCACTACCTTGTCAAGCATAAAACAGTGATAAAATATCATCATCATCATCATTATCATCACCATTATCACACAAGGTTCCATACTAAAATAGTCAAACATCATCACCATCACCATCATGTAAAAATACACAGGATACACCATAACAAATATATCCACCATAAGATAGTACACCACCGTGTGGTAAAGCACTACCGATATAAAACAATACACCACCATCATATAAAGCATGTTCACCATCACATACGTCATCGTCGTGTTGTAAACCATCTTCGTATTAGACACCACTACATCAAACACCATAAATACTATACCCATCACCATCACCATTACCGACACATGCACCATCGCCATCATCATCATGTTTACAGAAATCATGTGATAACTCGTCATATCAAACGATATCACCACCGATATATCACTCGACTTCATCATCATTATCGTCATTTCCATCATGTCGTAAACCATCATAAGTACGTCAACCATGTGAAATATAGACATAGATACGTGAAGCACCATCGACACTTTACGCATCATCACCATCACTACCGCCATGTTCACCACAAAGTCCATCACCATAGATATATAAACCACGTTCGTTACCGACACCAATATATTCGACGTCATCGACGCTTCACCCACCACCACCATCGACATTACCACATTCACCATCGTATACATCACCATAAATATATAAACCACGTGAGTGTACGACACGTGAACATAGTTCGTCATCGTCATCTTGTCCACAACCACCACCATTACCACCATTACCATCACAGACACCATCACCATCGGTACATCAACCATGTTAGCACAAAACATATTTATGTGAAACATAACAGATACCTTACCCACCATCACCACCACTACCACCATTACCATCACAGAATACACCATCACCGGTATATCAACCACGTTATAAACCGACACAAATATATCCGACACCATGTCCGCTTGACTCATCATCATCACCATTACCATCACTACCATCACCGACACCACCACCATAAGTACGTCAACCATGTGTTGGTACGTCACAAGTATGTCAAACATAACAGATATCTGACTCATCACCATCATAAATTCATTCACATTCATCATAGAATACATCATCATCGTTATGTCAACCATCTCCGTATACGTCATCGGTACGTGAAACACCATACGCACATCACCCTTCACCATCACCATCACTACCATATTCAACACAGGATCCATCATCATCGAGTTGTCAACCATGTGATTACCCGTCATCACTACATCCGGCACCATCGTTACTTGACCCACCACCATCACCACTACCATCATATTCATCACCGTCTCCATCACCATCGGTACATAAACCATGTGATCACAAAACAACATTACATCAAGCATCATATTCATATAACCCATCACCATCACCACTACCACCACATCCACCATAGATTGCACCATCACCGTACCTACACACATGTACTTATCCGCCACAGATACATCAAGCACCACCGTTATTTCACCCATCACCACCACCATTACAAACATTACCACCACAGAATTCACCACCATCGTTACATTAACCATGTACTAACACGCCATCGAAAACTGTACCGTCACCGACATGTGACCCACCATCACCATCATTATTACCATCATCACCACAGAATACATCACCATCGATATATCAACCACGTAATTACACGTAACATTTATATCAGACATCACAGGCATTACACTCATCACCACAACCGATTCATCCACATTCAACACCGAATCCAACACCACCGATACATAAACCATCTCCGTGTTATCTACAAATATCTCTACAAAAACCGTTACATTACACGTAACCATAGACAATACTTTAACATATACCATCGTATTAGACATAACAAAATAATTAACCATCTTCGAATTGTTCATAGGTATATAAAAACAAATGTGTACAGACATTACAACCATCATCGATACTTCCACTTGCACAAGCATTACCATCACCACCGATACGTTAACCATGTCATAACACGTCATCGAAATATATACAGACACCGACACGTGACACACCATCACCATCACTACTACCATGTCCACCACAGACTCCACCATCATAAATACATCAACCATATCCTGTACCGACACAAATACATAAAACACCACCGTTATCTGACATACCACCATCACCATTACGTACACGTACATCACCGTCTCCATCACCACCGTTACGTCAACCACGTGCTCACACGTCACAAGAATATATATCGTCACCGATGGGTAACTCACCACCATCACCATTACCGACACATTCATCACCACAGACATCATCACAAATATGTTAACCATGTAATCACACGTCACCATAACGTTTACAGACATCATTACATCACACACCACCATCACCATTACCATCACATCCATCACCGACTTCACCATCACAAGTTTGTAAACCATGTGGTAATGCACCATCGCTATATTAAACACCATCGGTATCTGACACATCATCACCACAAATTTATTCACATTCATCATCATATCCAACATCACCGATACGTTAACCACTTGAGAGTACGTCATCGGTATGTTAAACACCA
The DNA here is from genome assembly GCF_963402885.1 of Antedon bifida. Taxonomy (NCBI): domain Eukaryota; kingdom Metazoa; phylum Echinodermata; class Crinoidea; order Comatulida; family Antedonidae; genus Antedon; species Antedon bifida. The sequence continues at coordinate 32,131,016 of NC_136226.1, forward strand.
CAGATATTTGACTCATCACCATCATAGAACAATCCATATCCACCATCGCATACATCATCACCGCACAATTAACCACTTACTTGTAAGACACCATAATATAGTAACTCATCGCTACTTGACCCACCATCACCACCACTACCGTCACATCCACCACAGAATCAATCACCATAAATACATCAACCATTTGCGAATCCGTCACAAATACTTATACAAACATCGATACTTGACGCATCACCATCATCACTACCACCACCATCACCACAGAATCCATCACCACCGTGTGATCAAACACTTAAGAATACAACATCGGTATATCAAGACCCACCAATACCTCACCCATCACCACCACCATTACCGCCATATTCATCACAAAATTCACCATCATCGTGTAGTGAACCATTTGCGTATCAGACACAAATATATATACAAACATCGTCATGTGACCCACCACCATCACCACTATCACCATCACCACCACACGCGTCATCATCATCGCTATGTCAACCACCTTAAAATCAGTCACCGATACATTAGAACCAATCGGTACTTGACTCATCACCATCACCACTACCACCACCATCACCACATTGTAAACCACCATCGAATCGTTAATCACCTTCGTGTCCGACATCGATACGTGAAACACCACACATACCGTACCCATCATCATCACCACTACCATCACTACCACCACAGACTCCACCATCACCGTTATATAAACCACGTGCGTACCAAACATGTGTATCATCGTCATCACCAATACCTAACTCATCATCATCACCACTATCGCCATTACCATCATAAACTGCATCACCACCGGTACATCAACCGTGTCATGGTGCATCATCACTACATCAGACGTAATCGCTACGTAACTCACCATCATCACCACTACCGTCACATTCACCACCGACACCATCACCATCGATACATCAATCACGTCAGAACCAAACATGTGAACGTATACCGACACCGATATCTGACTCACCACCATCATCGTACCATCCACCTGCATCACCGGCACCATCATCATCGGTACTTAAACCATATGCACGTGCGCCACAGGTACATCAAGAAGCATGTCTACCGAACACGTCACCACCATCACTACCGACATTACCACCACCATATTACCCATCATCGTACCGTGCATCATACTAAATTCCACTTGAAGACTATCTATCACCATAAATTTTTAACGCATCACCACCATATTTTCAAGACTCTACACCATCACCATCATCACCACCGTACCATCCATCACAGACGAACCATCTACAAGTACAAATACCATCACCACTACAAACACCATCACCACCACCACTACCACAAGCACGTGAGTTCATCGCATCATCATTTCCACATGGGATTCCATGGATCATCTTTGAACGTGTTCTTTAGCTGGCGTGGTGGACATATGTACCATAGAGTACGAATACACGGACGATACACATGGCAGATTGTCAGAACCCGTATGCGAAACCACCACATGTATTATTTCACAAACGGTAGATGGTACATCGTTCCCAACTACACCCGTAATGGCCGCTTTTACTTCTACTTGGACGGTCGATACAGTTCCAATCCCATGCCATCCGGTGGCAGATTTAGCATCCGATATTTCAGTACAAATGTAAGAATAATCTTCAGAGGTGGACGCATGTATTATCGCTATCCTTATGGCCGAGGCTATCGTCTACGACCCGTACGTTTCCGAAGAAGACACGGTCGCTTCTACTACTGGACCGGCAAAACTTGGCAATTCGTTCCTTTCTATAGAATCAACACAACTTACTTCTACTATATAAATGGCCGATATTATCCATTCGGTGTTGGTGGTAGCAGCAGCTACAGCAGCTTCAGCAGTGGAAGAATCTCTTTCCATAGACCATACGTATTCTGGAGAAGAGGTCGTTTCTACTGGAGAACAGTACGAGGTGGTAGAACATATTGGCGTCCTCTTCGCTACAACCGTTACCGTGGTCACTACCGCTACTATTACGGAAGACGATGGCATTGGGTAAATTACTACGTGAATGGAAACAGATACTACTTCTGGTTAAATAACCGTTACCATTCCGTTCCGTATAATTTCTCTCGTGGGTTCCATGGATCCGGTGGATTTAGTCGTGTATACCGCTCATATGTTACAAGAACCGTTGGGCCAATCCATCGTCACTTCGTCTCACATCGATATGGTTATATTAGACGGTTTATTCATAGATTCCGTCGTTAAATTTCTATCATAAACGACAACGTTTAGCAATCAAATGTATGAAACTACCAACAACCAATCCAAATAATACAAACTATATGAGGTTCTTGTTTTGGCAAAATAGAAAGAATAAAATTATTCAACAAATATTTGATTTGTAAACATGCCAACAACCATTTGGAGGGATATATTCTCTTGTGTAGGAATAGAGAGATATTAAATAAAATAAAGTGAAACTAAACAAAATGAAATATTTGTCATTGTCTGTTTTCTGTGTCTGTCATTTGTCAAGTCTCCCCACCCTCCTTTGCCATATATTTTCACTCACATTTCATAATATCATTGACAATAAATACAAATAAATAAGTGAATTGCATTTGGGTAGGTAAAAAGCGATAGCTATATAGGCTAGTACACGTGATACAGTCCTCTCTTTTGGGAAACCCATATATTAACATACACTTTCCCGTGAAACAGAAACATAATATGTTTTAAACCACCAATCCCTATATATGTTTTAAGCGGCCACCACTATTCAAACTCACTGAATCTTTTAGAGGAACCGACAGACGAAATCGTATGTTTTTTTCGTTTTCAGAATATGTGGGAGTGCAGATACGTAACAGGTAATTTTATTCAATATTTACATAGTTACACACTCATAACCAAAGTAATTTAACACCATTTTGAAAAAAAGAAAATTATTGGAATTGTCACTTAACAATAAGAAAGAAAACAATGAAAATGTCACATAATATCATAAGCAGGAAAACAAATGTTTTCTGAGCATGCGCAGAGTGATTTCAATTACTTTGGCGTATTTTCAAAGGACACGTGTTGATATAACAAGTATCAACACTCATAAGAGTGTTAAGAGGGTGACTCAGTGACAAAAGAAGTAATATTTGGCATGCAGGTAAAAGCCAACAATTGGAAATCACCTATTCCAAACAACAAACGCATCCATCATGCATAATATGACAAATTACTGTAACGCATTTTCAATTTTCTGAAAAGACATTCCTGATTCATGGTATCAAAACAATGCAAGGAACTAGATTAGACTAGTCACAGTACAGTATATTGTCAAATAAATGTGTATGCTTCTTGTTAATATGTAGAGATATTAATTACCTATAGTAATGTTTTTGTCGGGAGAGCCATTTCGTTTACTGTGGGTATTTCATTTAATTTATACAACAACAAAAATATACAATATAACATGGAAGCGCAGAAGCAAAGATAAAATTGACATCATTTATTAGAGGGGGCTATTTTAAGTTCAATAGTTTATTATTGCTATTAATTACAGATTATATATATATATATATATATATGATAGTAGCTGCAATAGAACCTCTAAGGAGACTAAGGAAACAATGTACCTCATAATAGGAGTATCACCTGGATTGCTTGTTAAAATAATATATTGTCTTTTGTTCGTTTCGCTGCGGGAAAGCTTATAATAGATAATAGTAGGGGTGTTGTCCGAGTATAGATGAATGTCCCAAAAACGAGGGGTTCTACTGTAATATGGTAGTTATATACCAAAATATTGTAGTGATATGACATCATCATGTCCATATATGGGCAAATCACATTTTTTTTGGTCACATAAAGTTTGATAGTGTAGACAGAGCTTCAAATATTATTTTGAGTACATCAATATTGTACGTTTATGATGCATACAAAAAGTCATGTTCGTCAATGTCATTGGTTCCGCGGAACAAGTTGTTCTCAATACCCAAAGGCTTGCTTATTCGCAGAGTTTCAATAATATTTTACTGTAATAATAATTAAAAACTAGTCTAATTCTACGTATTTAGTGTGAAAATGAATGAATAAATATAGGTGAAAACAAATATTACTTGAATGAACCGAGCTAAGTTTATGCTGTATATAGAGCGACGTGGCTCGACCTATGTTTCCACAGATGGGCAAATGACACTTAAACACACTTGTTTAGTTTCGTATAAATATTGCCATCTCTACCATATGTTACAAGTTTTAAGTAATGCTTTATAAACATCATAACGCATTTTTTTCTAAAGGTTTTTTTGTATTTTCATATTTGTTGTAACTTTACTTTGTGAACTATTGTAGAGGCCCAATGATACTAAGGTCGTATCTGTAAGAAGCATCCGAGTTAAATATTGAATAGATGGCGTATCGATAGGCCTTCTGATAGATAGTGACACAAATGCAAATGTATAGCCATAGGTTAGGAGGAGCCCCACCTTTTAGTCTATATAGTCAACAACCTCACCCACGATTCCAACAACCTTGAATCCTCCTCCTCTCATCACATCACATTATAGCTATAAGACAAAAATACTAATATTCATTTTTGTCTGTAGTTCGTTGATGAACCTTTACTGGGTTGTGACCCGGTCTTGTACTGTGGACTACTTGACATCTATAGATATTACACAACATCTGGACATATATTAGGCCTTCTCATTAGAATTTTAGATATTTGGGATTGGGTAAAGGGGGAGTCTGAGGAGAAGACTGTTTAGTTTTATTTGTAAATTGGTCAACTTATCTCATTTTCCACCATATTTATCATCTTCTTTTAAAGTAACTTATTTTGTTTGTTTTCTGTTATATTTTCTTATTGTTGTTTGGGTTTTTTAAGGGTCTCTTAAAGCTTTGCTTATGTTTAGTTCCCTTTTCCATAACTTTTTGATGACATATTTGTACATATCCTTAGTTTTATGGAATAAATTAATTTTGATTGATTGTATTGTTTCCTTATAACTTTTTCATGTCTCTTATTTTGACTGTCTGTCTGGTGCTACTTTGATTCAATTTTTATTTTATTTTGTAAATCCAAAGGTAAATTACTGAAAAATGACTATTCTGTGGGTATTAGTGGCTGGATTTCAATGGAGATATAAAATAAGCAAAAAGCTAAATCAAAACGATAAAATAAAATAGCCAGAAAAATTAGCAGAGCTTTCGGGCAAGACTAGCCCTTCAACAATGCAAGTGAAGAGTACTTGGACAGAATTGAGAATATAAAGCAGACAAGCGCTGCTTGAGTGGACTAGAATAAAAATAAAAACAAAGGAGGCACAGGCTGGTGAATAGAGGGTGAAGAGAGTAACAGTAACAAACAATGATGATAGCTTGGTAGATATAAACAATTTAGGAAAATGGAACTTTCGAAAAATTCGAAACTCGCTTTATAAATTTAACCATTACAAATTACATACAGTAAATCAATCATGGCCAGTTAAATATAATTAATAGAAAACTAAATAACTAGAAAATGTATAATACCGTTGTAGTCTTACTGTTGAAGCAAGTAAGCACGTTCACACTGAACCTGGATTGGTTGCCGGATAAAAAATGGCTTCTATACCGTGTACATTAGAATCGTTCATACGTTTCGTACAAAACGAAAACTAAAACTCTGTCTACGCTATTAAACTATTTTGACAAAAAAAGTGTGATGTGTCCAAATATGATAGTGATATGCCCAAATATAGTGATATGATCATCATCATGTCCATATATGGGCACATCACATTTTGTTGTTACATACAGTTCGATAGTGTAGACAGAGCTTTCAAATAACCCGGAGTTTTCATCAAATTCTCTCCAAAGTCGGGCTCAGGAACGATAATCTGTATGTCAAACACCGACAATATACGTTCATTCAAATCTGATTCGATGCCTGAAACCACTACCGTAGTAGTAAACGTAATGTAATAAAAATAATCAATTTGGAGTGTTCATCATCATCAAAAACAATGAAATGAAGTTTTAAAAAGAAATCAACATGTTCATATTTTTATTCACGCTATAGTATGCTTATCTTCTGTAATGTACGAGTTCTTTCAAAAACTCAAACTGGTTTGAATGAGTGTAGACGAAATCTTTCTATATGACAACTGACGACACAGGAACAAGTCAATTGTGCGCATGCGGGGAAGTTGGAACGTGCTCTATATTCCTCTACACAGTTTTGATTGTTTTCATACTCTATTGATTTATGGTAGGTCATCAGTTTTAATCAAGCGAAAGCTTCCTAAAATTTCGGGCAAAGTACATTACATTTTAATATTTTCAAGAAAAAAAATGAAAACAAACAACATAGACCTATCTTCATTTAGTGCATTTTATTTCGAATGCTTTTAATCGATATTGAACATTTTCCTCAAATTTATAAACAATATGATTTGACAATATCACTGGATATTTTTACTGTATTTTTCAGAATTATTACCATTTATGGCTTTTGATCTTATTCCAGCGTTGAATATATTTAGAAATGATTATTTGCTATCTAGATATTATATTCTTTAATAGGAATAGGATGATGAACTGGAGGAAGAGTGCCAGCTACCACCACCAGAACCACCGGAGCTGGAACTGGAATGGAAAGATGAAAATCCACCGCTTACGAAGTGTCCGCCTCCAGACACGCCGCCAGTTTGAATGTAACGTCCGTTGTGAAGGTAATTCAAACGCCCATTTTTAATGTAACTGCGCATAAGCATCCATCTAGCGGTTCGGCCGTTATTCCATAAGAAGTAAAAGCGACCATGACGTCTTCTATACTTGACAGGGCGCCATCTGTAACGGTGATTGCCATACTGCAAGCGGGCGTAGAAACGTCCGTGCCTCCAGTACATGGTGGCGCTTGTTCTGATCACACGTGTTCTGAATGATGAGATTCTAGCCCGATAATATCGACCATTGTGTAAGAAGTAATAGTACCCACCGCTTGTGTAGCTTCTTACTATGCTCCATCTACGACTCTTGTTACGCGCGGGCAATGCGTACAAAATACCATTCCGTCGACGGTACCTTACTCTAATAAGGGTGGTACGCCTACCACGACGGTATTTGTAGTATAGAACATTATTTCGCATAACATATGGGGTGTATCGGATTCTAAAATTCATATGACGGGGATGTGTTCGATAACGGCCATGGGAAAAACTATAGTAACGGTTATTCATTCGATAAAATCGCATCAAATGCCATCTGCGATTCCAGAGGAAGTAGTAGCGACCGTGACGTTTACGGTAGTTGACTGGTCTCCAGCTGGGTCGTCCTTTTGGTCCTCTTACAGCATAGTAGAATTTTCCACTTCTCCAGTAAAATTGTCTTGGGTAATTGGACTGCCTCATTATAACTTTGTTATATCGGCCATTTGACCAATAGTAGTAAACGCCTCTGCGTCGGTAAAACATGGTGAAAACCCAAGTTCTACCATTCCAGTAGAACAAACGACCATGTTGTCTGCGGAATCGGACGGGTCTTAGTCGACGTCCAAATCTGTAGTAGAGTCGGTTTCCACGCCAATAGACATGGCAAAGGCTGGGGTTAAAACGTCTCATGCGTGGTCTATATTGGGGCTGTAGATAATAACGATTATTGAACCAGTAGTAATAGCGACCGTGGTTGTTATAGAAGTTTACAGGGCGCCAAGTGTAACGACCGTGGGATGGCCAGTAATAGTAGAATCGTCCATGAATGCGGCGATAACGTACTGGCCGCAACATGTAACGACCACCTCGTCGGACGTAATAGTACAATCGATTATTTCGCCACATAATAAATGTGTTGCGTTGAATGTAGCCAGGGCGATATCTAACCATGTAGCGACCATTATTCCAGTAATAGTATCCACCATTGAGGTTGTAGGAAGTCACATAATGCCAAGTGTTATTGTAAAAATAACTTAGGCGACCATGGTGCTTTCGGTAACGAACAGTGGTCCAGACGTAGCGGTTGCCTCGTCGAACACGGTAGTACAAACGTCCATGTCGCCAGGAAATATTAGCTGAATATGAGTAGGTATGGTGGTGTACATGACGGTAATGATGGTGGTGATGGTGAAGATGATGTGTTTTGTGCACGTGTTTGGTCACTCTTCGTACGTGATACTTGTGTTTGACGTGGTAGTGTTGGTGATGACGGTGTACGATGTGTCGATGGTAAACATGCTGGTGATGGATGCGGTTCACGTGTTTGTAGACGTTCTGGTGATGGTACTTATGGTGTACTTTATAGTGATGGTGGTAATGATGGACTCGATGCCTGTGGTGCACGTGTTTGTAATGCACTATCGTGATTCGATGTGTGATTATTTTGTGGTGATGACGATGGTGCGTATGGTACACGTGATGGTGATGATGTACGTAATGACGATGGTGTAGATGTCGGTGATGTGTAACAAGTATGTTGTGTCTTATGAGACGATGGTGGTATCTATGGTGCACGTGGTGGTAATGGTGGTGGTGATGGATGTTGTGATGGTGATGTACATGGCGATGATGCGTTGTTAGAATATGATGATAGATGTGGCGATGGTGGAATCTATGATGAACATGGTGGTAGTGATGGTAATGGTGGATGCGATGGTGATGGTGCACGTGTCGGTGGTGCGTAATTGTGATGTGGTGGTGGATAGTTCTGAGATGGTATCGGTGATGGGCGTGGTAGTAATGATGGTAATGATGTATACGGTGATGATGGTGGATGTGACGATGATGTCTTACGTGAATGTGGTGCACGATTGTACGCAGATGGTATCTATGGTGTACGTGGTGCCGGTGGTGGTAGTGATGAATATGATGGTGGTGATGCACATGTCGGTGGTGTGTTGTGACAATATGGTGGACAACGGTACGGTGATGGAATCGGTGGTGAGTGTGATACACGTGGTGGTAATGGTGGATATGATGATGATGCTGCATGTGACGATGATGCGTTACAGTAACATGATGCAGCACAGTTCTAAGGTGATATTTATGATGTACATGGTAGTAATGATGATAGTGGTGGATGTTGTGACGATGATGGACATGTCGGTGATGTGTTATACGAATATGATGAAGAACTGTTCTCAAATGGTATTTGTGATGTCTGTGGTAATAATGGTGATAATGGTGCACATGATGGTGGTGATGGAGATGTCGGTGGTGTGTAACGGTCACGTGGTGATACACGGTACGTGTGTGGTACCTATGGTGGATATGGTAATTGTGGTGGTAGTGGTGGATTCGGTGAATGTGATGAAGATGCCTGTGATGTGTTATACGAATATGATGGTAAATGGTACGGTGATGGTATCTATGGTGGGCGTGGTAGTAGTGATGGTAGTGGTGAACGTAATGCCTATGGTGCAGGTTTTTATGGTGAGTAATATGAATGTGATGTACGATTGTTCGGAGATGGTATCGGTGATGAGTGTGGTAATGGTGATGGTAATGATGGATGTAATGCCTGTGGTACAGGTGTCGGTGATGAGTTATATGTATGTGATGAGCCACATATCGATGGTGGTATCTGTGATGGGTATGGTAGTAGTGGTGGTAATGGTGAATGGCATGTCGGTGGTGCAGATGCTTGTGGTGTACCACGTTAATATGGTGATAAATATGTCGGTGATGGTATCGGTGATGGGTATGATAATGGTGATGGTAATGATGGATTTGGTGGTAGTGGTGGACATGTTTATGATGTAACACATTTATGTGGTGGTAGACGGTACGGTGGTGGTATCTATGGTGGATATGATAGTAGTGGTGGTAATGATGGATATGGTGATAATGATGTATGTGTCTTCTGTGGATCACATTAATGTGATGGAGGACGAGACGATGGTAATATCTGTGGTGAGTATGGTAATAGTGATGATAGTGATGGATATAGTGTCGATGATGTAAGTGTCGGTGATGTACTATAGTTATATAATTGTATATATTTCTGTGGTGGAATCTATGATGAACATGGTAATGATGATGGTGGTGATGGATATAATGGCGATGGTATCTATGTAAGTGATGGATAGTCTTGATGTGGGTAACTATATACCGAGTGATATACCTATGGTATCGATGATAGGTATGTATATAGTGGTGAATGTAATACCGATGGAAAACGTCTTTAATGTGGTTAACAGTAACATGGACATACACTATTCGTTTACGGTAATTATGGTGCACGTGGTAGTAGTGGTGGTAGTGATGGATGTAATGCTTGTGGTATATATGACGATGGTGTGAATAAGTTATATAGTGATATACATTTCGGTGATGGTATCGATGGTGGACATGGTAATAATGGTGATAATGGTGGATGTGGTGTCGGTGGTGCAAATGACGGTGATGCACAACAGTTATATGGTGATATATGGTGCGATGGTGGTATCTGTGGTGAACATGGTAATAATGGTGGTAGTGATGGATAGCGTGACGGTGGTGGACATGCCTGTGGTGGGCAATGTGGATATGATGGTAAATGGTACGATGTATATACCGATGGTGTCGGTGGTAGTAATGATGATAATGGTGGATGTAGTGACGATGGTGTAAATGACGATGGTGAATTATTTTGATATGGTGGTAGATATGGCGGTGATGGTATCTATGGTGAACATGGTAATAGTGGTGATAGTGATGAACGTAGTGGTGATGATGAAGATGGCGATGGTGTGTTATTTTAATGTGATGCCTAATATGCCTATGGTGGTATCTGTGGTGAATATGGTAATAATGGTGATAGTGATGGTGATAATGTCTGTGGTGCAGATGTCGACGATGGAGGACGTGGATGTGGTGTACCACGGTACGAAGGTGGTATCGGTGATGAACGTGGTAGTAATGATGATAGTGGTGTACATAATGCGTGTGATGTACGTGGCGGTGGTGCAGAGTGTGTATATGGTGGACTAAGAGTCGGTGATGGTATCTATGATGGACATGGTAATAATGGTGATGGTGGTGTATTCGGTGATGATGGTGCACGTGTTTATGGTGCACTATACGAATATGGTGATAGAAGGTACGGTGATGATATCTATGGTGGACATGGTAGTAGTGGTGGTAATGGTGAATACGATGGTGATGATGCACGTGTCTATGGTGGGTCACGTGGATATGATGGTAAACACGTCGATGGTGGTACCTATGGTGAATGTGATAGTAATGATGGTGGTGATGGATATGGTGATGATGGTGACGGTGAAGGTGATGCGTTATCAAACGATGGTGATATATGATACGATGGTGGTAGCGGTGATGAGTGTGGTAATAATGATGGTAGTGGTGGTGGTAATGACGATGGTGTAAGTGACGGTGATGGTTTATTGTGATATGGTGTCTAATGGTATGCAGGTGGTATCTATGGTGCACATGGTGAATATGGTGATAATGATGAATAGTGTGTCGGTGGTGCACGTGCTTATGGTGATTCACACGAATATGGTGAAGGACTGTGTGATGGTGATACCGGTGGTGAATATGATGCCGATGGTGGTAATGGTGAATATTATGGTAATGGTGTCGGTGTCGGTAATGTGTAACATGAATGTGGTGTATTATGTTACGGTGATGATACCTATTGTGGATGTGACGGTAATGGTGGTGATGGTGAATTATATGCCTATGGTATATATGCCTGTGGTGATTGTAGCGGAGATGATGGTACACATGACGGGTGTGGTATCGATGAGTCACGTGATAGTGATGATGATAGTGGTGTCTTAGGTGAGTATGGTGCTTGTGACGGTGTAAAGTCACGTAAACATGACGATTCTTGATAACATGATGATAGCGATGATGGGTGTGTATCAGATGCTTATATTTGTGGTGATAATGATGATGGTGAAGATGCACGTGTCGAATGCGCACCTTTGTTTTGTAATGATGGACGTGGTGATGGTGATGCCTATGCCTGTGTATAATATGTGTGTGCGTCAAATAATGACCATGGTTGTAATAGTAGTTGCGGCCGTTCAAATAGTAATAACGGACAATGTGCCATGTTTTGTGGCCTCCGTAACCCCACCAAAAGTAGTAGCGGCCATGCACTTTTCTGTAACGGACCAGGCGCCAGGTATAGCGGTTGTTATGATACCACCGCATGTACAGACGTCCTCCACGGAATCTAAAACGAAGAGTTCCGATCGAAGGCCTAAAGTTGTAACGACCATGGTTCCAATAGTACGTGCGTCCATTGATAGTGTAATAGCGAACAATGGACCAGATATATCGGTGGCCTACGCGATGGTAGTAGTATGTGCGTCCATGATATCTTCTATATTTGACAGGACGCCAGCGGTAACTGTTTCCAACACGATAGCGTAAGTAGAGGCCATTGCTACGCCAGTAAAAATGAATCTGTCCATTTGTGCGATAGTAGGTTACACTAACGCTAGGAAGCCTTAATCTTGGGTAATATTGGTAGCGACCATTTCTGAAGATGAACATTCGTCCAAATATTCTAATATTATGAACCAAAGACCAGATGTACCGTCTTCCTACACGTCTCCAGTACAAGAATCTGCCACCGGATCGTCTGAATCTCACCACTTGCCATACATATCGGCCACCTCTGCGTCGAAAGATGTACAGACGGTTGTTTTTCCACTGGAAGAACGTTTTGTATCGACGGGGACGGTAGGAGGAAGTGCGATATCTTCCATGACTCCAGAAGTACCTTCGTCCTCTAGATGTAAAGGCTCTTACCAAAACCCATCGGTAACGGCCTCCCCAGCGCATGAAAACATAAATGCGACCACGGACTACACGTTGTCTTCGAAGGTATCGGTTGAAGTACCGACCGCCTCTTCGCCAGCGGACATACATACGACCACCACGTCTGTAAAACCAGTAACGTACCCGGTAAATCTTTTTATAACGTCTTCTTCGTGAAGGTAGACGATAACGTACTACCTTGGTGCGCGTATGAGTAAGTGAATACTTGTCTACGTCATCAACATTGTTGGACGATTCACTCACATCTGGTCTGCTGGCGGACAGAATATCTTTGTCGACTTTATCGACAGCATCTTCAGTTCGACTTACTGGTGCTTTGGAGAGTGAACTGTGTACTAGGACGATGCACCCAAACAGAAAAACCAACCGAATCACCGACATGGTTCTTAACTGTCAAAAAAAAAAATTTAAATCAATCAAAATTAAATTACTGTATGTAATATTACTAAAGTTTCGACAATATACTACTATACTGTAGTTATACTACTGTTACTATTTTATTTATTAATACTACCACTCCATTATTTGTCAATACTAAATGACAGTTGCAAGCTTGAAAATACATTTGTTATTTACATTACGTACAAACTAATTGGGCATAATCGCATTTTAACTATCCGGACAAATTGTTATTATATAAAAAAAAAATAGTGCATTTATTTAGTTGTAAATTTAGTAGTTTAATCATGGATGGCGTAAATGCAGAACCAACGACTACACATCACAGGGACGGTCAGTGGTATGCAATACCAAACTGTCAAACCCGAATCAAGGTAAGTAATTATTAAATATGATTGTACTCTAAATGTCTAGATGTATTCCACTGAGAAAAAAAAAGGCCTGTAATAAATACACTATATCCTATATTAATTAAATAATAATGTAGTAGTAATGCAAGTAATCTAATAGTTTACCAGTTCTCGTTTGAATACAATATTTTTGAACTAGAAAACACAAAGCTCTTCGAGGTTACAAACGAGTTCTCGTAATTGAATTTGTGTAATATACTGCAATTTGGTGTAGTGGACTATGGTTAATATAGATACATATCTTGTGAAATTTAATTTGGCCGAACTATCTATACACAATGTATTAATATGTACATAGATGCTAAATAACTATATATTATGTTATATACGCCTGTATCTATCTTACTTTGCAATACACATGTTCATAGTTAACGAACATTATCGCTTTGCTAACCAATCTAAACGAGATATTTACTATGAAATTTAAAATATGTTATTTTCAAACTTGCGATTTGTTATTTTACTTTTCTGTTTCCTAAATAAACTATTCCTGTTAAATTTTAAATTAGATTCAATTCAATTCACATTTATTTAGTCATCGTTTATAATTACAATTTCAGTATATAATTGATGGCAAGGATCCTGCATAAACAAGTTTACAATTATGTTTTCGCAGGACCCTTTTACATAAAAACATAAAACATAGCAATTATAAATATTTGTTTTAGTTGAACTTACCTATGTAAGATAGGAACCAGCAAGTTTGTCTCAGTTGAACTGTGTTCTGATAGAACTTAGTGGAAGTTCTATCATAACTCCTGCTAAAATTGCTAATTGTTCATTTATATATGACAGGGCCACTTGTTTACTTAACTTGAGTGTTGCTCTTACATTCTACGGGTAGTGTGTGGTATTAAGTGTCAAAGCAAAGAGTTCATATGCACAATTGTTTCAATAGATATGTTTCTTGTGAAGTGATCGTTTTGATTTATATCTCCATATGTTCTTGTTAATTAATAATTATACATTTGACTTTACCACTTATATTTGGCTTTGCAAAAATTGCAAAAACGTTTCTTCTTTTCGAGTCCGTTTCTGAAGAACTAGTTAACCGATAATAGGATATAGAACCGTTAATATGATATAGAACCGATAATAGGATATAGAGCTGACAATAGGATATATAACCGATAATAGGATACATAAACCGATAATAGTAGGGTACAGAACCGATGATAATATGACATACCAATAAAAGATACGGACCTAATATACATAGTCACAAAATACACTCGGTACAGAAGCTTTATGAATTTGGTCCACATCTTTTGTGAATTTTGTGTAAAATTGTTAATTGATATCATAACAATGTTACTAATCCTTGTTCTATTTATTTTGAAAATAAATGATATATATATATATATATATTTAAATCAAATTAGTAAAAGATAAACTGCACTGAATGTTTCTATAGAAAGTTGCTTAATGAGCAACGTGTGAAAAACTAGGTTTGTTTTCCTAACTATTAAAAAAATTATAAACCTGTTTTAATGTTGACATTTGAATAAATAGTTTAGTAAAAACATTTATGTACAGTATTACAACATTTGACTGGATCATTTTATCATAAACTTATCTCAAAAGACTGTCACAAAGTTTTTAGAAGTAGAGGGCGCTGTGGTGATTTTTAAAGACAAAATATTCTACAATTTGAAAATAAGAATACAACTGGTAGAATCAAATGTATATGGAACAGAAACGTTAATAATTACACTAACTAGCAGAGCCTGCTTCAGAGCTTTCAGAATCGACTCATATTTCAACTTGAAAATTAATAATTACCAAACATTTTTTTCGGATTTTGAACCAAATAAATCATTCAAAAATATGATATCTAGAGTATACAAGAGCCTAATTGATGGTACCTTGTTGACTTGTCTCTTACCAGCATATTTGGATATGTGTACCACTTGAGGTATACAAGATTACGGGCCTTATATAAATGACAGACCGTTGAAAGCTGGTACAAGTTTTGTTAGAACTTGGTTGTTCTAGCATACTACAGTCAGGTAACAGCGTATTTTATAAATCGTCAGCCGGACATAAGCAGGTAAGAATTGAACTTCTCAATACTTTATGACATTTTTTATTTCATTTTGATTAACAAATTCGGGGATCATTTTTACTAATAGAAACATTACCAAAATACTACCAAACTGAAACTTAACAAAAACTAACTTACTGTAACTTGAAAAAACATAAAATATTACAATGATAACAAATATACTATAACCTTAGGCCTAATAAATAATTTAAGAGCTTTTGGAAATAGTAACTAATGCATTGCACATTTTAAATAGTGAATGACTTAATACACTCTGTACATACAGAACAATGATAACGTAACATACTTACATCATTTTGATTCACCTCCGTTATTTGAGGGGCGGGTGAGAAATGTGTTTTTGGTTTTTGATAGTTTTTTTAATGGATGGAGAAATAATATTAGTGCTTTGGAAAAAAAAACCAATAAAAGTTTGCAATATTAGCTACTGTATGAACGAAAATTCCCATGTACTATTTCCTTAAAAGTAGTTAAACTATTCAAGTGCAAAATTTATTTTAAAGTATTTAGGAGGATTATTTAAAACAAACTGTTCGTCATTTTCGTGAAATTGATGATAGTTGACGATATTCAACTACGTCCCTTTACGCCGAATATTCAACAGTTTATCAGTTATTTCAATTATAAATTAAAATTAATAAAAATATATCATCTATTTGCTAATTTTGTTTCTTTACAGAACCATGTTAGTTTTGCGTCTAGCGTTGCTAGTGGGCTGTTTCCTGTCTTTTAAAGTAACAGTAGCAGAACAACAGACTAATCTTGAGACACAAGATGTTCTAAATACCGCCGATGCAAGTCAAGAAATTGATCAGCAACAACCTTATCCAATAAAAGAGGTTTTACCACAAGCTGACATCCAATCTGACGTCACAAACACAGATGCCAATGAAGATACAAGTTATCGATGTCGTCGTCGTCGATATCGGTATCGTCGCCACGTTATCAGATACCGGTTAACACGAATTACTTTCTATTTCAGAGGTAGATCGTTAATCTTCAGGTATTTTATGCGAGGACGGTTCCACAAAGAAGTTTCAAACTACCAGTGGCGCGGAAGTCGATTGTTCTTCTACTGGCGGTTAGGACGTTCTTGGAGGTTCATGCCTTTCTTTTCCTATGGCGGTCGCAGGTATGTATTCAGACGAGGAATGTACAGATGCGGAAAGTACTATATTCGAAAACGTGGGTCTCGAGGATTTTGGGTACGTCGTACTTATCGAGTGACACGACAAAGATTGTTCTGGCGGAACCGACGAATGTACATCTCTTTCTACTACGGAAGAAGGCGATATGTACGCGTTGTTAGGTACGTCTGGAGAGGTGGATATCTAATGTATTACTTCCACTTTGGGCGTATTAGAGGTTGGCGAAGAGTGACATCTTTCTACATTGGGCGTCGACGATACCGCTTCTACAGGGGCAGATACCGATGTGGACGACTCTACATCTGGGGACGAGGTCGGCAAATCACCGTGCGTGGTTATCGTGTAACAAGACAGAGATTGTTTTATAGGAACCGACGTATGTACATCTCATTCTACTACGGAAGAAGACGATATGTACGCGTTGTTAGGTACGTCTGGAGAAGTGGGTATCTGATGTACTATTTTAGCTTTGGTCATATCAGAGGTTGGCGAAGAGCAACATCTTTCTACATCGGGCGTCGACGATATCGCTTCTACAAGGGTAGATACCGATGTGGACGATTTTACATCTGGGGACGAGGTCGACGATTTACCGTGCGAGGTTATCGAGTAACAAGACAAAGAGTATTCTATAGGAACAGACGTATGTACATCTCTTTCTACTACGGAAGAAGACGATATGTACGCGTTGTTAAATACGTCTGGAGACGTGGGTATCTGATGTACTATTTTAGCTTTGGCCATATCAGAGGTTGGCGAAGAGCAACATCTTTCTACATTGGGCGTCGACGATATCGTTTCTACAAGGGTAGATACCGATGTGGACGATTCTACATCTGGGGACGAGGTCAACGATTTACCGTTAGAGGTTATCGTGTAACAAGACAGAGAGTGTTTTATAGGAACCGACGAATGTACATCTCTTTCTACTACGGAAGAAGACGATATGTACGCGTTGTTAGGTACGTCTGGAGAGGTGGATATCTGATGTACTATTTTAGCTTTGGCCATATCAGAGGTTGGCGAAAAACAACATCTTTCTACATCGGGCGTCGACGATACCGCTTCTACAAGGGTAGATACCGATGTGGACGATTCTACATTTGGGGACGAGGTCGACGATTTACAGTGAAACGCCGTCCAGTGCATCGTGTCACAAAACAAAGATTGTTCTATCGAAACGGACGCATGTACCTTATTTGGTACTACAGAGGAAGAAGATATACTCGTGTTGTAAAATATACTTGGAGAAACAATCGAATGGTATATTACTTCCGTTTTGGACGTCATAGAGGCTGGCGAACAGTCAGTTACTTCTATATAGGGCGCCGACGATACCGATACGTCAACGGTAAATATACATCTGGACGGAGTTACATCAAAGCAGGAGGTGGACGACTAAGAGTGTATGGCCGTCTCCCAATACGTAACATAAATAAAAGAAGACGAATTTCCTATTTCTTTATGTCACATGGTAGATTGTATTACCGATTCTATAGAGGTAATAGGTACGTTACTACAATAATGAAATATACCCGACGTCATAATCGTCTGTACTATTACATTGGCCACAGGTGGCGCATTGTTACATCATATCAGTACAATGGCAGGTATTACACCATTGTGAATGGACGATACAGAATAACTACCCATCGTGCTTTTATCCATCGACACTACACTAGACATGCAATCCACACCAGCTCTGTGCTGCACAAATACATCACAAGAAATATAATTCATCGTAGAGTTGTTTACCACCATCGACATGTTCACCACAGACATGTTGTCAGACATGTTCGTCACTTTCATCACACCATTCACAGACATTCCCATCGTGTTCTACATCATCACTACAAAACATCTCATAGACGAAATATCAATCATCACCGTACTATTCGTCATGTGAGGCATTACCACCATTTGCACCATAAATATCACACTCGCACACTTCACACTCGAGTGTACGTAAATCATCGAAGAAACGTACATCATCACGTTACCAGAAAACACGTTCATCATTACCATCATCTACACAACAAGTATCATCGACGTAATATTGTAACACATCGTTACGTCAATCACCGTCATAACACAATACATCGTCACAATGTTCGACATGTTCGTCATATCTATCACCGATTGCATAGACACCATCACCGCGCTGTCCATCGCCATGTGCGTATAAATCACCATAGGAACGTGATCCATCGTCATGTAGTGCGTCATGTTAAACACTTCCATCATGTACTTCACAAGCACAGTCATTTGGTGAGACATCATCATAGAAACGTTTACCATCGACGTAACATAACACATCGACACGTACTGGTACATAGACACCATTACCGCCATGCCTATCACCGACACCATGTTCGTGTTTTACATAGGCATGTTAATGTGAACCACAATCGCAATGTTATTCATCGCCATTACGTGAGACATGTGCGTCATTTCCACCATACACGTCATCTGCATCGACGTTTTGTACGTCATCACCACCGATATGTTAAACATAGACGTAACGTCATCCACCGTCACGTAGTTAAACATGTAAAGCATTATCATCACGTACTTCATCGACACATTCATCGCGTGATTAATCGAAATGCATACGTCAACCACAGACATAACTACCGTCACCGACATGTTGTGAGGCACGTCAAACACTTGCAACACATAATCAATAAGTATCACAATCGAAGTGTAAGTAGTCATGCGACGGTAAATCATCGCCGAAACGTCGTACACCGTCACGTTTTACGACACGTTCACCACTACCGACACAACATCCAAAGATACCATACTCGTCAACTCCACCACAACGCATATGTAAACCATCGTAGAAATGTCGTTCATCGACATTATGTTAGACACGTCAAACACCTGCATCAGGCTCGACATGTCCACCAACGCCGTACATTGCACCGTAACACATACGTCAACCACAGACGAAACGTGATCCACCGACATGTCCTGCGTCATGTTCACCACTACCATCACGCTTACCATAAACACGCTACCCGTAACATTTACAAAAATGCGTTTGTAAATCATCGACGTAACGTCATACATCGTCACGTGTTAAGACACGTGCATCACTACCATCACATTATCCGCAAACACCATCATAAGAATATCGTCACAAGATCTTACCTCAACCATCGCCGAAATATAATCCATAGACATCATCTCAGACATAACCGCCACTTTACTCAAATTGTAAACCGATACAAAACTAAAAACGTTTATACAAAAGCCTATGTCAACCACAGGCGAAACGTAATTAAACGTAGATATATCAACCATAGACAGAACATCAGACAGGTTGTAAACAGATACGTCACCCGAAATGTTTACAAACGACAGTACATTAACCACCATAGACATATTCAACATCGTCAAACTATAAGTCATGTTCATCATTATCATCACATCATTCGAAAACATCACGTCAGAAATGTATTCCGTAACGCATACGTAAACCATAGACGTAATGTTGTACATCGCTACCATCGTCGCCACAACCATCACTACCATCACACATACACACGATATACCACCAAAAATGTTTTACATAGAAAGAACGTCCATCACCGACGTAACTTGTCACAAAAACACTACGTGAGACATGTACACCATTATCACCACGCCATACACAAACATTATCACCGCAACGTTAACCACAGAGTCAACGTTCATCACAGACGCAACATCATCCATCGTCATTACAAACGACATGTCCACCATTACAGACACAACTACCACAGACACGCCACCAAAAATGTACATACCAATGCATACGTTAACCACGTGCAGAGAAGAATACATCGATATCACCTCCGCCATGTGAAACATTACAGACATAACATCAATGTGAACACACACCGAAATGTCGTCACTCGTCATTATGTAAATCACCGACGAAACATCATTCACCGACATCACCATCGACATGTACAACATTACCATCATGTTCTGCATAGACACGTCCACCGAAACGTGTTCAAGAATGCTTACGTGAATCATAGACGAAACGTCATTCATCGTCATCACGTTCGACACGTTCGTCATTTCCATCACGCCGTACATAGACATATTAACAGACATGTTCAAACACACAAAAATGTATATCACAGACGAAACATACGTCACAACAAATACATACGTCATGTGACTCATCATCATCATGCCAGGCACGTGCATCATCATCGAGTGTTGGTATCTCATCGTAACGTCAGCCACCGACGAAACGTCATCCATCGACACATCGTTCGACATGTCCAACACTTGCATCACGTGTTACACAAATACCATCATCGAAACTTGGTTAGCCATGTGAACGTAAGCCATCGAAGAAATATCAGACATCGTCATCATGTACGTCATGTCCGCCATTATCATCACGTTGTACATGTACATCATCACCGACACTTACATCGTAATATCAACGTGAACCACCGACGTAACGTTATACATCGTCGTCGCGTTAACCATGTTCAACATTACCATCATATAGTAAATGTACACGGACACCGAAGCGTCAGCAGTCACGTGAATGTAAACCATCGAAAAAACATTCACCTACATCGTACCATTACGCATGCTAAACATTTCCACAAGGTGTTACACCGACACACTCACATAACACGACACCATCACGTAAACGTCAACCATCGACGTAACATCAAGCATAGACACAACGTCCGTCATGTTCGACATTACCACCATGTATTGCACAGACATCGTCATATCGTGAAGCAACATCACCGAAACGTATACCATCGACGAAACGTGCATCACCATTACCACAAAAGCCATGTCCATCATTACCATCGCTCCTTCCACAGGCATCTTCACCGTAATGTGCATACCCAGGTTCACGTGACCCACAACCGCAACGTTGCACATCACCACCACCTGCGTCACGTTCGTCATTACCATCACGTAATAAATAGGCACCAACATAAGAACGTGTCCACACATGCACATGTGAGTCATCATAGACACGTGCGCCATAACACTCACGTGAGCCATTCGCGCCATATTTACCATCGTCTGACAAGGTATAGCAAACGTGTGCTACATCACCATCGAAACGTTTATCACAGACGTAACGTACATCATAACAGGCACATTCAGCCACGCACGCACCACCACCACTAAATGAACGAATTATAACCTATGCAAACGAATATACTTATAGAAATTAAACATTTCTATACATTATTTAAAGTGAATCTAATAATTAAAACCTCGTTCACATGCGATTATCATAATACGAATGTATTTATTCAATTCTATTGGAATATCTGTCTTTTCAATGTGATTAAAATTGACATTCTGTGATATTATTCAGATAGAGAGAGGAGAATTAAATGTCATAAACGTTATTGCATATTTGTGGCTTATTTTCTATTCCTGATGTGTCTTGTGTCTTCTTTTTACTTTCTTGATTACGTGAACAATTTGTAGAGAATAAAATGATAAATTAACTACACGTCACAAATAACTAAATATTGATGACGATATCAAAAATGATAGGCCTACTTTAAGCGGTACTTACAATTGGTTGTTGGGTTTGGAAAAACTGAGCTAAGGAAGCGTTCAACTTCTCCAACAATTTATATTATACCTAGAAAAATATTCAAAATACTAATAGTGGTTTTGGATAAAATTCTTAATTTTTTTTAATAGGCCTATTATAGATTTAACAGCAAGCCACCAGTAACACTCACACCAAACATCATGAATAGAGAACGTACTCAAAGACAAATTAAATATTTTGTTAACAAATTAATGAAGTAGGCGTACTATCTCAACCTGTGCTACCAGACGGGACATCTTTAATTTCAATCATAAATCGTAATCAGCCTACTGTAATGTTAACTGTAAGGTCCTGTCAAAGAACATAGTCTACTTGACACAGCCGAGTTGACCAACACCCACAGTAGTACGCCTTGCACTACAGTAGGGCTATGCAATTATTAAATATATACCTATATGTAATCTATCGTCTATATAAAACCATGGCATTGTTTTCCTTTAAATTTATACATGCATGCATTGTATTCAGTAATGAAAAAAATAATAAAAATATTTGATTTAACCCAACTCACTCTAACTAGGATATCGCTATATTGAAACAACACAACTGAAAGAACATAGGTCCAACTGCTATTTATTAGGTTGTTTAAAAACTATTTGTATTAAAATAAAATTCTATACAATTACATACATTATATAGATATTATATGTGATATTTACCTTTTCTTAGGCCTAGAAAACGTCGAATTAAGACGTAATCGCTTTTTATTCATGTTTAGCATGCGCATCGTCTTGTTGATGGATTACAACAACAGTGCAGCAATAACTCTGGCGAATCTCTTTTCCTGCTATATAGTCTAACTTATAATAAATACATGTTGGCCGCGATGCCAGGCGAGGTTATTAGCTACACTCTAGTTATGTGGGCCAGCCTTAGTTCAGTATGACACCGTATGCTCCACGCCACGCACGGTCAGCAAACCAAGCACAATATGCCATTGGGCCTACATATGTAGGCCTAGACCACATACCTGAGATAATCCGAATGAATTAGAATTTCGTCTCTGTCCTTTTCAATCTTGTAGTTAGTATACTAAACCTCTCACCGTTTATGTGTTTTGTACAATACAAGCCTTATTTGTGTTTAAATTACTGTTTTGGTGTTGTCTTAACTTATTGCGAGTAGAAGAATTCCGAGTACCGAAACACACGTGTGTCTGTTTACATTTCTTCTGCGCTCTACGTCAAACACCGTCAACAAACCCGTCAACAAGCGTTGAACTCGTCAACCGTCAAAGTTATTACGTCAAAGTTAACTTTGACGTAGTGACTTTGACCTACCTGTGAGACATTGCACATGAATGTTAGGTGAATACAACTAATAGAATAGAACACATGATTAAAAAATAGTAGGTATAAACTGGCTTGAAAATGTTTTATTTATTATTGTGAATATGCATTCAAATCTAAAGTACATCCTCAAGTTAAATACGTATTCGTATTTATATTATGCGTAGAAAAGTATAGTAACACACACGTAAATTAAGGTTATCTACCTAATTGTAAACAGATTTGACAACAAAGTGTACGTATGCCACTGTTACAAATTTAGAGCAGAAACAAATTAACTGGTAATAAATATTTTAATAAGCCTAATATGTAATACAACATGTCACTTCAATATCTCTAAAGCTTGGTTCCCACTAGAACGTAACGCAAGGACGTAAGCGCAACGCAGGCGTGTTAACCAATGACAAGCGACAGTTCGAATAATCCATCGTTTGTGATTGGTCAATTCGCTTACGTTGCGTTACGTCCTTGTGTCGCGTCTCTAGTGGGATCCAAGCATAAGTGGTTGGCTTTGAATCTAAATTTAAAGTTTAATAAGTTATAGTACAAAGAAGTTGACTGAAAAGAAAACAATTAAAAAGAAAACAAATAAAACAAACTGAGGATTCCTTTCCCCTCAATATTCTATATTAAAATGAAACGTAACGTAAACTGAATATGATGTTAATGGTAACTTAAACAAGGATAATATCATTGTTATACATGTGCAATTGGTAGGTTGTTTTAGCACATTAACTAAACCAAATTAAGTATATTACAACTATCATATTATTCGTACTTATTTGGGAAACTTTTTTATATGTATCCAATATTTGTAGCCAATAATGTGTCTCTCTAAGACATTTAGGACCTTTATTCACAAATATGATGAAAATGGGTTATTGTATTTCTCCCAGATTTGTATAATGTCCCGTTATTAAATATGTGTATTGCGCGCGCGCCTTCTCAAAATTCATCATGATAATAATCGTCATGATCATCATGATCGTGATCTGGATGATCATCATCGTCATAATGATGATAATGATGCACTTCGTGTGGGTGAGTATCGTTGTGGTGCATGTAGTCGTGGTCTGGATGGGTTTCGTTGCCACCGTAGTAATGGTAATGGTGTATTTCATGGTGTGGATACGGGTGAGTTTCATTGTACATGTGATGATCATCTGGGTACTCATGCGTGTCGTTGTACATGTGGTCGTCGTGGTGATAGTCATCAGGGTGGCCATAGTGATGGATGTCATGGTGATCATCTGGATGGATGTCATGGTGATCATCTGGATGGATGTCATGGTGATCATCTGGATGGATGTCATGGTGATCATCTGGATGAATGTCATGGTGATCATCTGGATGGATGTCATGGTGATCATCTGGATGGATGTCATGGTGATCATCTGGATGAATGTCATGGTGATCTAAATCATGGTGGTCATCAGGATGTAGATGGTCGTCTGGATGAATATCATGATGATCGTCGTCATGGTGATCATCTGGATGGCCATCGTGATCATCGTGATGATCGTCGTCATGGTGATCATCCGGGTGTCCATCATCATGATGATCATCGGGATGCGCATTAGCCGGTTTTGCGTTCTTCTGAGGCTTTTCTACAGCAGCCTTGTCAACATCATCGTCATCATCTACAGCTTCCACATTCACGCCATCATCATCATCTTGGGCGGCTTTAACATTATCGTCTGCTGCTGTGTTCTGCGATGTCTCTCTTCTCGGTACTGCTTCACAACTCACAATTATCACAAGTAAAATGCAACCAAACAATATACTTCGTTTCAATAACTCCATTCTGGAAAAACAAATAAACAATGTTGCCTAATTACACACATTCTACAAGTACGTATAGGCCTATGTAAATTGGCGATGTAAATGCTGGAATTAATTATACACAACTCTCTTAAACATTCATACAAGAATAATATTCCATTTTAATTAACATTATTCATTAGAAAACTATTTTTTAATGTAGGCCTATTCGACAAATTATTTGAAATAGGCCTAATGATTAATAATCGCCAACAAAAAAATAAAAGTAGCCATGTGTCCTATGACGTCAGACTTTAGTTAACAACCAGCAACTGTTTTGTGCCACGTGCATAGGAATTCTGCAATTTCAAATATGAAATTGTAAAATTAAAAGCAATGTTTTTTTCCTGGTTAACCGGTCCATGGAAAAGTAATTTGAATCAAAGTAAATTGTAGCCTATACATTATTGTTAAAACTGACAGAACAGTCTTTTCCTATTGGCGGTTCACCCTGGAGAAATAGAAATAATTAAAAGCTCGGGAACAGTACATTTCTCGATTGGACCACCCTGGCAGTGAATAAATAAATAATAATAATAATAAATAATATAATAAATAAATATCAAAACGTTTTAAAACTATGGAAGAAAGTAGTTTAGTTGATTGACTTCTTTTCTTAAAATTTAATCAAAGGGGTTTATTAATGACTTCCTGTATTACATGTTAATTTCCGCTTCTTTAATGAATTACGATTATTGAGATCTGATACCTATAATTAATAGGTCAGGCCGAAAAGGTGCTACTAATTACGAATTATAAAATAATTATGGAAAGACTAGTTCTTCTAAAGCGTGCATAGTTATACAATTTACAATTATGAAAAAAGATACCGCAATCTATTACTTATTAGCCTGTTTTGTGTGGTGCACGATGTTAAACGTTAAACAATTTTTTAAAAAAGGAAAGAAAAGTCGGACTTACAAAAAGCATGAACAAATCGAATACCAATAGAAAAACAGAAAAAATATATCTTTATACTTACATTATAGACTATTATCACCAGCGACTGTAATCGTCTTGTAACCTGTGCACTTGCTAGGTCCACCGTAACCAACGTTCTGCTTATAAAGAACAGAACTCAACCGGGTAACACGTTACCGTTTTGTCGCATCAATTATTAACTTTTTGGTAAGTCTGGTGGCACCGTAACGTGGCATCTACGTTGTACGATCAAATGCGGGTTTAATTTTGCCTAAAAAGCAAGAGGACTTGCATCATGGAGCATTACCTCAATTTGTATTAATAATTTTGAATAATTTCAATTACATCATACGTTTTATGATGACACACTATTACGTACATTTTTCTGATAGCGTGTACACGAAATACGAATAAAACCAATGTCCCTTTGTATGTCTGGGGTTTCTTTGCGTTACATCCACACTTATTCCGTTTCACGGAACGGAAGACGGCGCCTTGCTGTTAAATGATGAACGGTGTCATTTTCCGTTCCGTCAATGTAGCTTACCGTCGTCTTCAAATAAATTGAGCGTAATTATTACGTATACAAACGAAACATAGATTTTAGTAGTTTAAGGCCCATTTACACTAGGACGATAACGATCGATGATAAATATGCATTTTCATACATAAAGCAAAAGAAATCTAAGAGCAAAAATATCGTAACAATACGATTTTTATTGATAATACATCATTTGATTGGATTTTTAAAATTATTAATTTTACCAAAGACTAAATGATTATCCTAAAGTTTTATTTTTAAAATGTCTTTTGTTTTATGTAAGACAAATGTATGTTTATCTATTTATCGTCGATCGTTATCGTCCTAGTCCATCACCAATGCGTTTATTATCCTACTTGTTGACGATTTAAAAAGTCAAAAATATCCTTAAATAAAAAAATAAACAGAAAACAATGAACTCATTATTTACATTTTAATTATGAAACCCACTGTGTAAAGAACTGTACAGCTGTACATATTATTATATACGCACTTTGAGGGAAATTAAAGTTACCAAGTTTACAGGACAATACTATACAATAGTTTTATACTCAACGTAGAAAATCCTCCCACACCAAATGCGCGTTAAATCAATCTGACCAATCATAAGCCAGGAAACGCACGCGTACGCACAAACCACTAGGGTCATGATACTGACCAATAAGAGGCATTTAGTTCATTTACCAATAGACTATTCAAATATATACGTATTCACAGCCCAGTCATTAAATTAAAAATGTATAGAATTTATTCAGATGCGAATTCTTCAAATCTTCAATAAATATGTTTTAAAATAGCACAGTAGCTTGAAGATTAAATAGCATTTGAAGTCCTATGACATTATCTTAAGTATTACTCCGCGTCAACCAATTAAATATAAGGATACATTCTGGGCTCGTTATCAATTAAATGTGTATTTCAGAACAAAACAAAAATTATAACAAACTTGGTACAAACTGGTTTGAAGATGAAAAAAATAGACAAGCGAAAAAAAAAAACATGAGGTTGAGTTGATGTTTTTTTCAAACTGTAAGTAATGTAAATTTATCTTGTACAATATTTAAAATGCAGTTTTAATTATGGTAAACTACACTTATAATAAGTATATTAGGTAATATAGCAACATCAAAATCATTTTAACGGTATTAGTTTTACCGTATAATCATCACACCGGCATTGAGGTATGACCTACATATTTTTGTAACTTAAAAAACAAAACATTGGAACAGTATTCAGGATCTATTGCACACTTTAAACTCAAGATTACATATCAAAATAGAAAACAAAATAATTCATCAGCAAGCAAATTACAAAATTCCTACACAACTCTTGCGGCGTTCACAAGTTATTAGCAAACACATTTTAGTACAGAAAACAACGCCGTACATTTTGTTACCATGGAAATCTATCAATTATAAAGGAACCGTCTCTCGTCAAATTTACAAGACATCAAGCAATCTTATACCAACAGTAAACCGACAGTAACTCATTTGAGCTATAAGCTCCCATTGTCCACTTACTATCAGCAAAATCTCAACATTTTCACCCAATGACGCCAAATGTAACTTCTACTATAACACTGGTTAGAAAAAAATATTTGTATATTTAGCAAAAACTCTGCATTGCATACAAGGGCGTCTATGGTAGCAATATTCTGTTAGAAATTATGTAAGTTGGAGTACAAAATAAAAAAGGATCTATTGAAGGGCTCTGTCTACACTATCAAATTGAAAAACAAAGTGTGATGTGCCCAAATATGGTAGTGATATGACATCATCATGTACAGATATGATTACATCACATTTTTTTGTCACATAAAGTTTGATAGTGTAGACAGAGCTAAAAAAGAAAATAAGTCTTAAATATTCTAGGTTTTGTAGGTAAAAATGGCTGCAAAACTAAACAGCAGAAACATGTGAATCACCAAATGTTTGTGGTTTGAAAACTGCATTGTTCAAATCATCAATATCAATCAAATTAAAAATAAAATACTTTTACAAATTTAATTTTACCAATTAATATTTTAATTCATTTTTCATATTTATATTTTTGTTATTAAATAATGTTAAGTCCAGGTATAAAAGTAGTGCTACAGTATTTACACATATGAGAATACAAGTGAGATACATTACTGACTTGTTTGTATATTCTCCCCATAGATAACCTGTTGCATTTTTTTGGATTGCACGGCCCAACATCAAAGATTATGAACAGAGCGGAACAGACTCTGGAGTAGTAAATGAACTAATCACAATGCAGAAACGTACAAACAATCCTCCCACACTATTAATGTATAGCTTTGTTTGTTTGCCATTTTTACCTACAGATTTTCAAAAGGTTTTAGAAAAATGTTTTAATGTTACTTAAGCTCTGTCTACACAATCAAGCTTTATATGATAGAAAAAAAAGTGATGTGCCCATATATGGACGTGATGATGTCATATCACTACCATATTTGGGCACATCACACTTGTTTGATAGTGTAGACAGAGCTTTACATGTATGCACATATTGCAATTTAAACAAAATTTTTGTATGTCATCTACGAAGAAGTCCACATTGCAATTTTGAGTAAACGAGGCTTCACAAGAAATAAAATGAATCTACATTAGAGGAGTGAAATTAGGAAATACCTAAAAATAGTGTTGATGACCGTCGACCGCTTGCCACTGAGCATCATAACAAAATGACTGGCTGATGGAGCTTAGAAAATAAGCATTTCAAGACAGTAACGATCCATTTACACAGATGAGCGGTAACGGTAAGCAGAAAAAACTGTGTAGCTTGTCCCACATAGAATATGTAACTATCCTGAGCAGAAACCGTTAGTCCGCTCCGCATTGTGTGTTAATGGTAATAAAGAATAACATAGATTCTATTTTTTTATCACCATTACCACTCGTCTGTGTAAGCCGTTAGATTATAAGGATGTCAAATAGAGAGTGATTAACCAGGAATATTCTGACATATTCTATCATTGTTTAATATGTTTATATGGTGAATATAAATGTTATCCACATACGACATTGTAACCAGATACTGGTTCTAGTATTTTTTGGTAAGATTTGCCGAGTCGCTTCACGTTACTTCCGTTAGTAAAGTTTTTTCGGTTTTTACTTGATTTCCTAAACCACCAGGCCCATCATGATTACTGAAAAACATAAAAGTGTTGATAGTGTTAGTTCTATCACTATCAATAAAATACTACATCCTGCAACAAATAAATTAATTAAACCCTACTAGAAAGATTTAACTGAAAGCAATTGGAATTAATTTGGCTGTTGTTCAGAGAAAAGGTTCTATAAACACTTTCTTTTAAATACCACATTTGTATTCAACCTTTTTTCGATTTGGAATGTTAAATCTCTGTCTACACTATCAAACTTTATGTGACAAAAAAAATGTGATGTGCCCATATATGGACATGATGTCATATCACTACTATATTTGGCCATATTACTACCATATTTGGGCATGTCACACTTTTTTTTGTGAAAGTAGTTTGATAGTGTAGACAGAGCTTTTGTATTAAATAACAATAGGAATAAATTGGTTTTTCAAAATTGGTAGAAAATCATGCAACTCAACATGGTTGGCAAGTATGCATAGTAATACACAAATTTGTTAGATACAACACACAATATATTTAACATCCTGAAAAAAAAAATTGAAAACAGTTGTAGCAAACATCTCACCTTGATAAACTTCCAATTTTACTGGATGACGACGTGAACCTGACGACAGTTGAGGATGGCATAGATTGCGCTTTATTTACCAGCGAATTTACTTTAGACACAGTCTTTAAGTTGAGTTTAATAGCTTGCTCATCCTCTACTTTAGTTGCATTATTTAATTTGATTGAGGCTAACTGTATTGAATTGTTCATCGTCTTAATAGTGTTGCTACTATTAGTACTACTAATGGTTTGTTTACAATCTGCTGGGATATCCGTATTTTGGGAAGTTTTTACAGCTGCCGGTATCGGATAGTTCAATTGTAAAACAGTAGCAGCTGGTGCAGTGGAATGCCCTTGGGACGCTAATATTGGACCTGAACAAAAATTAAAAACAGAAATTTTTTATAAAAATTGCAAAATAATATGATAAACCTAATAAAAAAAATAATTGTGAAACATAATTTTATATTTGAAAATAATAAAAGGTTTGGCATGAAAAATGAAGAGAAAGTGGTCAAATTAGAATTTAAAAACAGCAAAATAGTAAAACTTAACATAGTTTTGAACATCACTAACATTTTCTTATTTCAGATGAAAATGAAATGGACAACATGTTGTTTTGTTTGTTGTTAGCAAGTTATACAAGTATCCAAAAAGAAAAAACAACTCACCTCGTCCCGTTACTTCAACAACAGGTTCAAGTGTCACTATACTATTGTTTTTATTATCCGATTCATTTGAAGTATTTTGTGAACTGTCTGCAGGCTGCACAAGCAATGGCAGCTGTTCTACAACCGGAACAGATGGTGAATTCACAAAAGTACTTGGTTCAAGCGTAAACTTTGATGTTGGCAGCGTTGAGAAACAGGCGTTCATACTCGTTGAAGTTGGACTGCCAACGTCAACTTCAATAGTTTGTGATTCAACGTCCGTAATCGGTTTCTCTTTCAAAGAGCTTTCCGCTATCTCGTCAAACGTTTCCATGTCTGAGAGTATTTGCTGAGGTGGCTTGCTGGATGTTTGTGTCAGGAAATTTGTTAATAAATTGTCTTCCAAAACAGATTGTTTTGGTGTTTCTATATTGAGTGCTTCCATAGGAGGCGGTGTCTTTGGTCTGTAATGAGGCCTACAATAGAATAAAAAATATTAATATTAATAAAGTTATCTAATTTTAAATATGAATTTAGAAAACTTGGGTTGGGTTTCGTCGCTCTTATTTATAATAATATATTAATTTATAGTTTTATCACAAACTTTGTACATAGAAAAGAAAAATAAATGTTTTTGGAAAAAAGTGTCACCATTTACATGCTAAGGGAAACACTTAAATTTAAGAATTTCTATTGAAATGAATAAAATTTAAGGAAAATCCTCAGATGGCATACCTAATATTAAAGTGAAATACCTGGACAAGAATAATTTGACTGATTGGCGAATAGGGACACTGGTTACTTACATTCTGCTAGCTCGTATATCTGCAATTATTCTGTCTAAAGGTGGAAGACTGTCATTTGTGGATGGCCAAGTACTTGATTGTGATGAACCCCTATACCGCCCTCTACTATCATCAAGTGAGTGAGTGCTTAATGACACAGAATTTTGCCACGATGACGACGATTGTTTATTTTCAGGGTTGAAAACAGAAGTGTCTAATTTGTAAAGTTCATTATCAACTCCTGTATGTGCTCTATCAAGCACAATTCTAAAGGGAAACAAAATAAGAAAATTAATCAATATTTATTTTATTCAAATACATTTAAGAATGCCTCCAAAAATTTAAACAAATCAATAAAATCACAATAAAAGGCAGAATATAAAAAATGTTTGAAACTTCAATACAATGCACATTTCTCAAGTCATATTTTAGAAATAGAAAGACTGTTTTGAATTTCGTTGAAATCCAAAAAATAAAGTTCCACTGAGTTGTACAACTTACCTTCCTCCCCTGCCTATTCTTCTTCTGGCAAAGCCTATACATTTTCTAGAATCTTTCACTTTTAAAGAGGTACAACAATAACGATAGCGTTTATCTGATATGTCTTTAACATGTTGATTTGACCATGGCCAGCCGCATACAAAACGTGAATGAGGCTGAAACAAGTAAAATAGAATAAATTAACAAATCCGAAACCCTTGGCAATAAGGTTTATCACAAATACTAAATAGGAACGTCATTGCACAATCCATAATCCATGAAGGATTTGGGAGCAATAGCGCCACCGTTTAATAAAAATACTGGTGGTGATGCTATTCATCCAAATTCCTTCCCATTAAGCATCGCTCACTATTTGCGATAAACCTTATATCAAAATATTAAATAAGGTAACATGTTATGTTCAAAATAAAAAGCACAATGTACTTAAAAAATCGATATAGATATAATAGATATGCTACAACAACATATTCAAGATTAAGTTTAACACGAGCCTTACCGCGTGATAATTGCATCCTTTCCGCCGTCTGAATGCAAAGGTACCGTCAGGATCATTCTCTTCTTCCTGATCAGATATTGATTGCACTGGAGAGATATCTTCATCAGATAGTCGGTAATCATGGAATCTTGGATCAAGTTCGTTATACAGATTCTTGCGTTGTCTTTGCTTGTCTGTACTCACTTTATGTTTTCGTTTCTTGTATTCTCGCTTTTTTCGTACAGCTTCCTCCTAAAAAGATGAATCGTTAACAAATTTTATAGCACTCTGGAGGGTGGGGGAACTCTATGCGGTAGCCGTAACTTATCGTGGAGAGAACCCAGCTGTCTAGCATCAGCTCCCACATGAGGGCGTGGTTGCGGAATAGTCCATTATGGTCAGGTTCCAGGAGTATTCTAGGAACTCTAAGTTCCTTATTAAGCCCTCCCTCTGGAGAGCATGGGCTATTGTCGGTTTATCCAGGTAAGCTAGGCATGTTATTTTATGTTAAATAAGTTATATCCAATAAAATAAACTGCAATAATTTGATACAAAATGGTACATACGGTGTGGCTCCATGATTTGTAGTGATTTCCATTAGGTATAACAGGTACACTATATGAAGGCTGTTTCTTGGCTAATTCCTCACATTCACGTAATAATTCACCACTATAGTCCTGAGTATGGTAGCTACAAAAAACAAACATTTATTACAATTTCTCATTAATAATGATAATTATGAGGATAAAAGCTAATTTATGTTCTCTGCTTAATGTTAAAACTTCCATCAATCATTTCTTTCAAATGTTATTATTATGTACTTATGTATAAGATTAACATCTTACCGTTTTTCAAAAACTTCTATTGTTAAATGAAGCTTTTCTTTCTTGTACTTTTCTCTTCTTTTTACCATTTCCAGTAAAGTTCTGAAAGACAAAAGGAAAAATATTTGAAAAATAAAATGGATATGTAATACATGGGTCACATTCAAAATCCAAGGCCAAAAAAGTGAAACCAAATTTATATTGTAAAAAGTAGGAAAAAAGTTATGTTTTCTTTTTCTCAATGAGTCAATATAATGATCTTACACAGCTCTATTTAAATCTCTTCTTAGTTTCAACATTTTCTCATAAGATACTTCGTCGTTTTTGCGATTCTTTCTTGTTTGCATTTTCTCCGTCCTCCTCCTGAATGCCACGTAGGGATTGCTCGTTGTTGAACCATCTCGCTTTTCTTGTTTCACAGTGGGAATTAAAGAATGTCCCTGAATTAACAAAAAGAGAAACACTTCTAAATCTAAACTTATACACACACTTTTAAATCTAGCGCCACCTAATCTTATAATATTAATATCGAACATTTATAAAGTGCTCTTTACCAGAGTCTCACAGCACAACATGAAAGGAACAACTATTAAAGTAGATGAGTTTTCAGGAGAGATTTGAATTGAAAAGGGTATGGAGTGTAATGGATGGAATGAAGAAGTTGGTTCCAGATCTCTGGTACTTGAGCAGAGAAGCCCTTAGGCATGGATTTTAGGTTGGTTCTAGGTGGTGTTAACATAAGAGGATCTATTTCAGAACTTGATAAGCACATGATGTAAATTATTGTATGGTTTTCACAGAGTACATGGAGAGACATAGTGATAGCATAATCACTATCAATCTAGACACAAATACAAGAATGTTATGTCGCTAGTTGTAGGTAATATTTATGATTGTAATACTCACTATACTCAGCCGTTTATTCAACCAATAATCATACACAGCAATAATTAGATCATCATCTTCCTTTAAAAGTAGTTTTGCCTCTTTTAAGTTTACAACCTATTAAAACAAAGATATAAAATGTATGAATTTATTTGCTATGGTAAAATTATGTTACTTTGTGTGTATCATAGAATTTTATATAGGGTGGCCTAAGAAATCCTTCCTTATGTTTTATTTAATTTGTAGATTGCAATTAAATGATATGATTCTATAAATTACAATAACCTTATTCAGTTGAGATCCTTATATTTTACAGCCTGTCACGCATTTTTAATTGCTTTTTTATTTAATTTTGTAATGGATTACTTTTATTTTTACATGAAGCGCATAGAGCCTTTATGCATAATGCACTTAAAAGTCCAAATTTATTATTATTATTTGTTATTTTTACTCAACATATTTGTTTTGAATTGTATGCACAATGTTCATCCTTTAATACATCCAATCCAACACATTGAATGTATTGCCTACCGTTTGTCCACTGCCTTTCTCAAGTCTATCCATCATTTCTTCAAACTGACGAGAAGTGATATCAAAAGTTTTGGCTTGTTTCTTCACCCATTCATCATCATCTGAATCCATATCATAGTCTGGTGTTTCTTGTTCCATTCCCAATGCTATTTATAAAGAATTTGCATTTAAAAACAACTATTCATTTATTTAACATAATTTGATATATTTATACATTGTTTTGTACATATTTCTTGAAATCCTGGTTATTAATAAATAATTATTATAAAGTTATTATGACCATTAAAGGGGTAAATATATTATCAACAATGTCTAAAGCTCTGTCTACACTATAAAACTTTATGTGACAAAAAAATGTGATGTGCCCATATATGAACATGATGTCATATCACTACCATATTTAAGCATATCACTACCATATTGAGCACTTTTTTTGTCAAACTAGTTTGATAGTGTAGACATAGCTTTACAAAATAACACTTACTCTGTACATGGATGTACTGCCTTGGCTGCTTAAATGTGCCATCATACACTTGTTCATAGTTTTCTTTATTGATGAATTTACAATCTGGAGTTGGAATGACCAGGTGGTTTGCGGAACCATACACCTGTTGTGCTGAGATAGCTCTTTGTAAATGATGTTCCTGGTAAGAAAATAAAACAATATTAGTAAATAACAGAATTAACCATGTCAACCTACAGTACAATGGTTGCAGAGGCCATATTTACGAAAAGTATTGTATTTTGTGGTAGGCCCGTGGTACTGTAGCCTACTTTAGTGTAGTACACAACATTGTTATTGTATGTGGGTTTTCCCCAGTTTAGTTCAAACATCCTCAGAAAAATGTACAATTTGTAATAAAACAAAGACACAAAAAGCATAAAAAGAATGTAAATAAATTACATCAAGAAAATAATAAATATTTTTATTTTACACTTATTTAATTTTGTTTAATATTATAAATTAAAATCTTTCATAAATGCACATCTTTACAATCATAGAGAAATTAGGCTATTAATATTAGTTTTTATATTTTAAAAAGATGTTATTTTCTGGTACAGTATAATGTGCAATAAAACAAATAGACCCCACATGTGTTGCAAACAGTTATTTTGTGTACTTCCGCATTGCGCCCTCTAGAGGCAGTAGTAAACAACGCTATTATGGGATGTACAATTCAAATCGAATAATTATCATCAAAATATTCATGGAATTCAATGTATCTGTATACATACATTCAATAAAAATATATATAATAAAACAAATAAAAAATCATTGATAATTTAGTGCACCAATTAAATCGAAATGACTATAATTGACCCGTGAATTCGGTGGTTTCCAATTCTTCTTCGAGCGCCATTTCAAATCACGTGACCCGCCCTTAATTTTACTGTTTGTGTAAGTTTACGTATTATTTCATACTGGAAATAATTAATTTAGGTTTCAGTTTCAATCACAACATATTTTGAAAAGGATTCTTGTATTAGAAACCGATCATATCGTCTAAAATGATAAATCAGTTTGTACTCCCGCCAAAAACAGCTGTCCATCAAAACAAAATGGCCGCCCAATATTATTACGTATGCATAAATTATCCAGGTATTTTAGGTAAAAATCAACTTACCGATTCTTCCTCCTTTTCCATCCCAGATGGCATTTGGGGAACTGCTCGATTAATTGCCGAAAAATCGGGTAAATCTGGTAGCTCCTCAGATTTGTATATAGGCATGGGTTTTGAGGCGTCCAGGGCACGAGCCCTGAACGATAGTTTGCTCATGATGGATCCAATGAGCACGCGCTACTCTCTCGTGACCCCGTAAGATTCAGACGGGAATGTCTTTAATTCCCGTCTTTAACCGAATTTCCTTCGGCAAAAGGTAGCGAAATTTGAGAAATAATGTTATTTACTTCATGATTGTACTACAAGTGTTCTATCACTATTAGTAAAATCCTTGAAAAACGATTTTGAAAATGTTCGATCCCTTCATTTCGACCAAAAAATATGGCGGACACAATTCTCCACAATACCACGATCCTTTGCGGCAGTAACCTCCCAGTTGCGCGCGCAGCTCTTTTATTGCCTTTACAAAAACGATGAATAGAGATCGAATGCATGAATACCAACCACAAAATTTGAGCGGGTGCTGAACTTTTATCGAATTTTTAAGTATCGAACACATTGTAATTAACAATCATTGATGTGTTGTTTTAGAAATATTTTTCTATAATAAATTATTTTATAATATTTATAATTAACCTGATGGTTTTAATTATACCTCTTTGTTTTTTGTTTTTAATTTATTGTTCACCCAATATCCTCTCATCAGTAAAGTTAGACGGAACATTAAAAACGTACGTGATTATTTCCAAATAATAAGTCATTTATAAATATTAAATAATAATTTTTTTTATACAGTATTATTATTTAGGCCAAGGCAGCAGTTTAGTTTAAAAACTTTTATAATTTCTTTAGATTTTCAGGAAGTTTAGTCTACTAAATAAAACTTATTTTTGGCTTAAAAAAGAAAACGCTGAAGAATGAATATGCCACTCCCACCTCCCACGTGACTCTCAAAATAAAATTTGTCATTAGGGCCTATATAACGATATAGACCTATTGTACATGTGTGTTGATGCATGGAGGAATTTCCTCCATGGTTGATGGGAGCATGTACACAAAATTACTTTTTTCAATTTTTTTTTTCACATTCAACTTGGTTTTGATCAAAACTACTTCATCGATCTTATCCTGCGATAGTCGCTCTTTAAAAGAATATTAAAGATTCCTTAAAAAGTTTCTACTACAATTTTTCCAAACTCAAGATTTAAATTAAACATGAAATCTGACTGAAAGAACTTATTTTTTATTATTTAAATCATTAATAAATATTACTTCTCTTTACAACTTTATCTAACATTGTCATAAACTGCGACTGTGCAATTACTTTTATGTAAATTTAAGAAAATGCATTTTATAAAAAATCGAATCATCGCATTGATTGAAGGCAACACCTTCTTGATCAAGGCTATACTAAAAATAGGGGAGGACTAGGTAAATTAAACAAACGCAAGTGGGACCAAGAAAAAAACATTCTTGTGGATACTAGCCATAGTAGCTACAGCTCGAGCTACGCCACTTATTGTAGCAACTTATTAGTTTGCTAGAATTTCACTTTACAGAAGGGCAACTGGTTTTGTATCCAGTAAACTTGTTATTGTTGATAGCCTTCCAAACCCCAGGATTAAGATACTGTAATGATAGCCTTCCAAACCCCAGGATTTAGATACTGCAATGATAGCCTTTTAAACCCCAGGATTAAGATACTGCAATGATAGCCTTTTAAACCCCAGGATTAAGATACTGCAATGCTATTCATATAGCAACATCGATTAAAAAGTAAAGTTTCTTCTTAGACACACCCCTTTTTCTAAAAAAGGTTCTGCCTCCATTAAAAATAATAAATTGTCTTTATACATCTATATCAAATATATTTATATTTTACTTAAATTACATTGTTTTTTTTAAACATTAGTATTAAATAAAGGATAACCCAAAATTAACTTTCAACACAATTTTTGTTTTTTATCACAAATTTTCATATACCCACGATTTTATTATATACTTGTATAAGGACATATTGTGGTTTCATATTCCTGAATACATTATGCCTAACAGATTAAAATGTTTTTAATTAAATACAATTTCAGTTAAAATATTATACATAACACATTCTCTTAATATCAACCACCACTGTGGAACAACCTGGCAACCTTATCAAAGGATCATTGTTTAAAAAAAATTATTTTTTTTTGTATTTATATCACGATTCACTGTATAAATAATTTCTCAAGAAAAATATTAACAAACTGGATTTCCAACATAATTAAAATATTCTATACTAAAATTATGGATGTATCACCATTATTAGAAATATGTACAGGTAAAACATATATAGATTTTACACCCATTGTTACTATAGTAAATTTCTTGAATCCTGAACAAAACTGTTTAA
Organism: Antedon bifida; assembly: GCF_963402885.1. NCBI lineage: Eukaryota > Metazoa > Echinodermata > Crinoidea > Comatulida > Antedonidae > Antedon > Antedon bifida. The sequence continues at coordinate 32,170,291 of NC_136226.1, forward strand.
TATAAAATCAATTAAATCCGCCAATATACATAAATAATAAGGTTTATCTACAGAGCAAAATATATAACACAATATATATATATATAACTTTTAACAAATAACTATTTCTTTTCATAATAAAGTGCTTTGAAAAGCGTCAATTCAAATTTAAACAGTAATAAAACAGTTCCCTCCACCCCCGTCCTTAATTTTAAACATGAAAGTTTAAATTCAGGAATAAACGCTTCAACTTTAGCAAAAGAGTTAAAAAAAGGATAAAAATCTAATAACAATAATTGTCATTGTTAGAAACAATAATAAACTAGAGTAAAAGGTAAAGGTGAGTCCCATGTACATTCTAAATGTAGGGCAGTGAGGAGCATTGTCTAGTTCCTTTCTACAACGCCTAGTATTTTTTTTCATTTACAGCTGAGTGGACTCTGAATTGTTCTTATCAGGAACTATATAATATAGTAAATTATATAATTTGTATAATAAAAATGCTGAAAAATAATGTGTTAATCATAAAGCCAAGAAAATTTGGTGAAAAACTTTGAATATTTAAGTGGTAAAAACTTGATAATATGCGGACACCAAACCAAACAAGTTAAAGAAACGTTTGTTTTCCTACAGTACCGGTGGAAATGTTCAAATTAGTTTTCAATTTTCTATGGTAATTCCAGAATTTACAAGAAAAAAAGAAAAAAACTAAATTTAAATAAACAAATATCATTTGTCAAAATATTTTAACTTTTGACATTTATCATTCAATTTTTCATCTTGCTTTTCTCTTTCGATTTCTATTCCGTGTTTTCGTTCCCAGTTTTGAACGCTCTTCTTTTTCCTGAAAAATGTTAAATTGTAAAAGTTATGGTATTAGAAAAATAAGTCGGTCGAAATTGGAAAGCCGGAGACCTATAATAAGGTAAAGTTTAAACCAATTTACCAAACAACCAGTTTAGTACAAACTAAAATATTCTTATACTTTCAAAACCAGTAGATTTAGCATTGACTGACTCTATATTAATCAAGTCTATAACCTTTTTTAAAACTTGTTCTATTTTTTAAAGTTCAAACTAAGATGAGACGTTACCAACGGCAATTTCAGTTTCATTTTACAATCTACAATTCATTCATTCCATTAGTAAGAAAAACATTTTTCGGTTTAATGTTATCTGGCAATGCTTGTTGAATGATTGCATTCATCATCTAATCTTTATTTTACAATAAATTAAAAAAGAAAATAAAGGTTGACTTATTATGTAAATATGAATGAAGCATAATTAAAACTTGACCTATATAATGTACTAGCTTCATATTCAATGTCAATGTAAAAAACAGGAAGGATTTAATTTGTAAATGTATTTCTAAAGAATAAAACAAAATACAGTACTAGTTCTAGTCAATAAAGAATGAAAAGCATTGCTAGGATTTTCTGTATTCTGATTGTACTGCAACTAACGCTCTGTAGTAATGCACCTGATTGACAATTCGCTACAAGGCACAATTATCCTGTCTAAATACGACAAAATGGAATTGGGAACCAGAATATCACAAGAAGAAATGTTGAAAAAGATATTATAATCGTTGATGCAAAAGTCTTCAGGCATGCATTCAAGCCTTTTACCCTTAGTGTGACATTGTAAGTATATAGGGCAAGATTGATTAATAGAAATAGCATGCGCTGTCAGTGCTGTAAATATGCTTCATATAGTACACTCAATTGTTAAATAGCATTCATATAGTGTTATTTTTAGCTAGTTTAGAAGATAGTTCTACATTTTGCAGTAAAATATGTTTGAGGACTTCTCCAAAGAACTAATGGAAAGATGTAGTGAAGAAAGAAGAATGAAGTGAAAGATGGAAACAATTGGAGTGATGGTATAGCAGTGTGCAATGTTGATTGACAGTATACATCTGTTTACATCAATTAGGGCAAAAAACTGAATCTGGAAAGCTACTTAATAGTAGTATTAATTATCATCAATTATAATTAGGTTATTACCCAGTGACTATAAAGTGCAATAAACTTCAAGATGCAGTGGTTCTCTTTTGCATGTTTCCCAAGATTTGCATTGCTTATAGATCCTAGGTGATGCCACCATTTTTTTTCTAATTATTACAACACATGCTTAAAGTGTCTCAAAAAATTGCATTTCCAACGTGAAAACTCTCAAGATGTGCATTATTAATATAAAATATTGTGCTAAAAGAATATAAAATAAAAATATACTGAAATTAATAGGTTGCCATAAATAAAAAGTCATCAAATGCCAGCCAGAACCAACCAAAATGCTCATGTATACGACGAGGCTAAATACTAACTTGACTCCCTGTCTGGGCTGGCTATCAATACTGTAAGGGCGCCCTCACCTGTTCCATCTTCTTATCCAATTCTGTCATTGCTTCTTGTATTGCAATCTCAAGGCTACTTGTTATTTTTCGACTTCTGTTTTGGGGAAAAAAAAAATAAAAGCATAGAAAGTTCATTCAATTGTTTGATTGACAACTTCCTGTGGAGGTCTGTGAGTTAACAGTCAGGATTTCAATTACTTTCAACTATAAACTTATTCAACAGAGCAAGACTATGCGTCAATTTAACTTCTAAGGAAATCTTATTCAGATCCTGGTCTAATTGATAAACTAATGATTATTTTTTATATAATAAGTTTTTTTACCTTAAAACTGGAATTTTTTGATTCAATACGGAGATAACTTTATGGCTACACTCACCGTCTACTCCTTGCTCTAGTTGTATGGTGGGCCTCTAGGCCTTCAGTCAAATTCTTCAGTTTGTCAGGTTCTACTTGCGTAAACGTGTGATCTCCGAACCACTTCACCCAAATCTAAAATAAGCAACAAGGGTTAACTCAATTACAAAAAGAAATACATAGAACTGTTCGCAATGGTGAAATTCTCAAAGATTTCATAGGAAGGTATACAGTATAAATACCGAACATGCTGTAGTGTAAAGATAAGTTCTTCAAAAAAGTGTATCTTGGTATTACTAATGAGCATACATTATGTCATACCTTGCCAGATTCTGAATTTCGATGACCTTTGACATCACTTTCACTGACAACCTTTCCTGGCCATGAGGCGCATCCTCTTATTTGACCCCATACAAGATCACCAATCCCAAAACTTGGTGGCAACTCCTCCTCTGGTGATGGTGGTGAAGAATCATGTGTACAGTTGGTATTTTCTTGAAAATAATATGTAAAATAAACACATAATATAAAATCTAATTTTTCCAGATTATATATTTCATTTCCAAAGGTGCATTAGAAACTTTTTCAGCAATAATGCTAAAATAATTAGAAAGTGTAAAATGAGAAAATCTGAAAGAGTGAAAGAAGAAAGTTTCTTAAGAAAGTGTAATGTGTACCTTTACAGGCTTCTTCATTGTCTTCAGGTTTCTCAACAATATGTTGATCAATATCATGATATTCACCATCTATTGCACTCTTTATCACATCTTTTTGCTTCTCTTTTCTTGTTAATAGTCTGCCATCGTGTTCTCCATTGACAAGATTCAATAAATTTTTATCAGAGTTTTCCAGTCGTTCTGATAAGAAAACTGCTTTTATGTGCTCTACTTTGCTAATAGTTTCAAGTCCAGCAGATTTAACATTCCTGTTTTTATCAGTAGGATTAATGTTCAAGTTACATTTATTGTCATCTAATTCAGTAGCAACACTTATCCTGATATCTTTTTCTTCTTCCAGAACTATTTCTACACTTTCTTTTTCTCCAAGTTTGTGTAGTACTACATCGCTCGCTATATCAAGCGGTATAACTTTGTTCACTTCCACATTAGAAATTTGCGAATTTTGATCAAAATTTTCCTGACAATGCTCTTCATTAGTAACAGCAGGGTTTGGAGTGGACATTTCATCTGGTTTTTCATGTATATTGACTTTTTCAGTAACATTATCGGTGTCTATTAAAGAAGTTGTTTCATTAACTTCAACATCAGTTTTAAACATGGAATTTGGAAGATCAACAGGCAAAGTTTTCTCTTGTATAACTTCTTGTTCACACAGAACTTGGCTGGATTGAACATCGGCTTCTCTCTCTTTTTCCAAAGATTGGCAGTTTATTGTTTCCAATTCAGACTGGGGTGATTGTAGACATTTAGCGGATTCCACAATATTTGGTTTTTCTTTCGTATTGTTCATTTCATCATTACACTCTGTACTTATTAACAGGTTACTACTTTCAACATTGGAAGTTTTCTTTTCTTCTGTTAATTCCTTTCTATGTTGGCTTTCTACATTATCTTGCACTAAGTTTCTATTATGTTGCACAATATCATCAAGGTTTGTATCTACATTTTCTCTAATCACAGCAATAGGTAAATCTTCAACTTCCATAGCCTCTGGTTTGCAATTGTCATCTTCTTTAGTACCAGACAACTGATTAGTTAAACCACAAGATGCTTTATCATTTACAGTTTTATCATCTTTGCTATTCTGATTGTCATTTGACTGTTCTTCACTTGTTATACTTGTTGGTTCTGAATATGTTACACTTTGTGTTTCCAAATTTGAAGCACCAACAATTTCATCATCACAGTTTGGAAGATCACGTGGGTTAATACTTTTATCTGATATTGATAATTCAATTATTTGGTGTGAAGATGTTTCTTCCACATCAATATCCATGTTAGCATCTTCTCTTTCCATCAACTCCACAGATTCTTGAGATATTTTGTTTATATTATCGGTTTCTGACGATTCATTTACATTTTCAGTCTTTGTAACCTCTTCCAGAATTCTACTGTCATCAGACGTTTCAATGCATACTGTACCTGATGGAATAACGTCTGTTTCTTTGATGATTTCTTCTGCATCAGAATTTCCATTTTCAATATTACTAATACCAGTAGATATGTGTTCAGAATCATGTTTTGCAGAAGTTGTTTCAGTTGATGTTTTTTCATCCATATTAGCCAGATTACTCTGAGATAAAGTTGTACAAGGTAAAGTAGGATTTGATGATGTAATTCTTTCACTCTCATCAGGACAGATTACTGGAGTAGTCGTATCAGATTCCATATCATTATGTAACCTTGATTCAATTTTTGGTGAATTACCTGTGTTGCTTATTAACTGAATTTCAGTTGTTGTATTGCTTGTACTGCTTTCAATAGAATCAACAGACAAACAGGCGATGGAATTGGTTGATGTTGATTCAGTTAACACAGATGCTGGCACTGACGACTCACAGCTGCTAATTCTATTCTTTTCTCGGTCATCTTCATCAGATTTATACAAACCAAGATGAGAATTATTACCAACATCATTTACTATTGCATCACTAACATTATCTTTGGGTAGCAGTGTAACCTCTGACAGACGATCACTTTTGTCAATATCACAATCAATTGAATCATTAATTGCATTGCAGTCTACAGTTTGTTCATTTCTGATTTCTGTAGCCGTTTCCTTATTATTAGGGGGAATAATTATTTTCTCATCTGCTATACTATGACTACAAAGTGGTTCAGAAGAAAGTGGTTCAGAAGAATGGGGTAGGGTAATGGTGCTTTCACATACAGTTCTTTGGTTCTTCTCTTCTTCAACTAAAACCTGAGCCTTATTTTCAACAATAGTACTTTTAAAATTGTCATCACCAGCAATAACCACATTCTCATCTGGTGAATGACTGCTTGGAACTTCATTGGACGGTAAACTTGAGAGCTCTGACACAGCTCCTGTCTCTATTGATGATGTTGGTATTGTTATTGCTAGGTCTTCACTTTGGTCTTTTAAACTTGAAGGTTGAACATCAAAACTTTCCATTTTGCAATTATCACTTTTAAGGTTTTCTGACGGAACAAAATTATCATTATTATTTGAAATGGTTGAGACCTCAACTGGCAAAGTAGATGTTGATTCTGTCTTTTCTTGTTCAGATGCAATTATGATTTTCATGTTAGTACCCGAGGCATCAATCACAGCTTTATAAATAGTTTCAGTTGCTGTCGTAACACTTGTACTTTTCTCTGCTTCTTTCAATAACTCCCTTTCTCTTTCAATTTCTTTTTCTTTCTCTTTTCTCATAGCAAGAATATCTTTTACTTTCTGTGGACCTGTGCGGTTAACACCCTTCACACTTTTCTTAATATTACTAGATTGCCTGCCAGGAGATTTTCTTCTATTTGGACGAGACATATTGCTACCAATAGGAGTGGTTTGTAGATCAACAGACAACATGGCATTGGGTATATGTTGAAATCCCACTCCTGGTCCTCCCATCTGCGATGGCCCGCTACCTTGTTGGAGCATGTTCTGTAGCATTGATGGATGCATATGAGGTCCAATACTGTGATTTCCTCCTGGAAGCATATGTTGTCCAAAACCCATTCTTTGTTGATGCTGAAAGTTGACAAAACTCTGTTGCATGTTCTTCATATTCATCTCTGCCAACCACTCTTTAGTTGATTTTTCTGATAAACTTGGTAAAGATGCATTTCTATGAAGCACAATATTTGAAGGCATTTGGTGCTGTGGAGGTATGGTTCCTGGGGGAAAGTTGCTAAAGTTGTTGTACATTCCACCAACAACAGGATTGAATCCGGCTGGAACCGGATTAACCATGGAAGATTGGTTTTTCATCATTGAAAGATACATTTCTTGATCACGCTGCACTTGAACCTGATGAATCATGTGATCGTACTGAACTGTCTTGGTTTCATTAGCCACATTTGTTTTAGAGACACATCCAACTGTTACTGTTGTAGTGTTACTGACATCGTGCACAGTAGATGTAATTTTAATTTCATGATTTAGGGTCACAGGTGAAGTATTTGAATTTAAATTTGATTCGTTTGATACGCCACTTTCATCTAATTTAGGTTTTTTCGGAGAAGATTCACTTGATGTGTTTACTTGAACAGAGTCAGTATTTTGGGTTCTTTTAAGAACCAAATGTTCCTTACTATTTGTGCTGTCCTCTCCAGATTGTAAATTCTTGGCAACATTAGTTAGGCAGTCATTTGACGTAGTTCTTGTTAAATCACAACCGTCACTAACATCCTCTACAGAGGGAGCTTTTTCTTTGCAAATTTGCATTTTTGTTTTATGTCCATCTTTAAGTAAAGGCACTGAATTTGGCTGATTTGGAACAGTTCTTATCTGATTGCTTAAGATTTTGTCGGTTGGATTAGTATTTACTTGTTCAGCTATTTGAGCTCTCGCAGCTGCTGTTAATAAGGTGCTGGCAGGAAAAGAAGTTATCATAGACTGTTCAAGAACAGGTAAAGCCAGTTTCTTTGTGTTAGTTTCAGCAGACAAATTCTGAATGGGAACTTGCGGTGGATAGAATTGACCTTCAGCTTGAGTAAATGTCATGCCTCTTCTTAAATGGTTAGGGTGGTTTTCATGAATTGTTCTGTGTCTAACATGAGACTCTCCCGCTTGAATAAATGATGGTACATGTCCAGGCATTTGGTGTACTTGTTTTCCATGCAAAAACTGAGGATTAGTTTTATAATGTATATTAGGAAAACACGATCCAGGCGAAACGTTTGGTGGTAACATATTACTTGGGAGTGGAACAACACCGGGAAAGATGCCACCATTTGGGCCAACAACCAATTCATGATGAACGCCCGGTGTTGGAATATGCTGAGGAATTCCTTGCATGGATAGCGGCGAATCTCCTGTATTATAGCCATTCAGTTTTTCCATAGTCCTTGCAGCTAATAATGCATCAAATGCTATATCTCCAGCTAACTGATTAGATGTTTGTTGTACAGGAAAATTCTGTATTCCAGGGTTATTCATTTCATGGAATTGTGTTGGCATCAAGTTTGATGTATTGTAATGTCTGCTGGCAGTAAATGAGTCCATAGATGGTAAAGGACCGGACATATTGCCACCTTGTTGCATTGCTAACAATTTTGAAACTGATAAACTTGGTGATTGTTGACAGGGTGAAACTTTTGCTTTCGTACGTGAACGTTTGGTACCTGGAAGAAAATATAAATTATTGGTTTATATTTTAATATACATTAGTGTACCTATCATTACATTGAAACTTGAGGAAATTATTTTCACATTCACAATGCTCTCTTTTGACAAACTGAGAAAGTGCAATATTTAAATTCATTGTTGACAAATGAACTGTCAAAATGAGTTATCATACTGTATTATTATGTTACAATTGGAAATTAATGTTTGACTTTGACTAGAAATTTACTCTATCGTTAACTATAAATGCAACTAGTAGTATTATTAGTAATTCAGCAGGCCTTTTTAAAATTGTAGGTGTGCTACAAATTGCACTCCTCAATATATCCAGGGGTGCTGTAGGTGTGCCGTTTGTATTTTGGTGTGTAGAAGTTTACTAAATGTGTGTTGTAAAGTTAGGTGAGTGATCGCATTTGCTCACCACATTCTCAAAAGAAAAGGCCTGATTCAGGTATACTTACCCTTCGGACTTGGCTTACAATCTATTTTGCTGCTGTCATGCTCATTATCCAGATCAGCCAGAAGGGACGCCATGGCGATAACTTTCCGTTTGTGATTGCATAATTTAGTTAAATCACTGTCTCTGATTACATCCTCTGCCAATCTCACTTTGGCCGTAACTTTGCAATCGAAATTGAAAACCTTGTCAACTATCAGAGGACATTGCAGGCCGCACTTACACGTTCCCTCGGTTGCTAAGTATGCTTTGATTTCGTGGATGCTTGTCAGCTTAAATCCACTGGAGCTAGAGAAAGTAAAATAATGTAGTTTAAAGTAAAGAAAAAAAAAATTGACCAAAGAAAGGCAGTACACACATTATTAAAATTGCAGTGGAAATGTACTGTATGCTAAACTGTACTGTAGTAAATATAGGTTACAATTACTTACCTATAATAGGTAACCACACCATTCTGGAGCTCCCTTCTCCAACCTATAGGCACAACACATGCCATTCCCACATTGTCCTCTTCTATGGTTCCTCCAGGCTGCACACCTGCAGCCATTATTAGGTTTGGGAATGCCTACTGCAGTAGCAAAGAGCTATCCAGTAGGTCCATATCAGGTGCTAGCATTCAAAGCTAGCAGATAACAGAGTATCTCTTAAATACATTCCACTAGACTGTGAGTGATTGTTAACCCACAAAGGATGTTCTTTTTCTGATGCTGCCTTTACAAAGTTCTTAGTTAAGAAATACTGATCACAAAGTAAAATTGTATCGTGACTTTACTCTAACAGAACATGGTTGATATTATTATCCATCCTTTTTAATAAACAAAGTCATAATGTTGAGGACGGCACTTCATTTTGTTAAGATTTCTAATAATTAAGGTCTCTGGAAAGAAAAATAAAACTAGGTAAATATCAGTTTCATACATGTGTGGTACATAAACATGAAAGCATCATTGGGGATGCATTCACATCATGATTTATCTGAAAATGAATGACACCATTTGTTTGCATAGGATACAGTAGTACTAGTACATTATTAATTTAGGTAAATTCGGAATTTCAAGCTATTTCTTGTTTGTAGGAAAAGCATTTTTTCGAGAAGTCAAAAAATGTGTATTTAACATGTACTGTACAGTATATTTAAAATAATTTAAATATCTAATTTGTTTTATAGTATAAATTTATTATATTTTTTTGCTTTGTTTACTGTACTGTACGTACAGTAAATATTAAATACAGTTTATTCATATATTGAATGCAATTTTAACAGAAAGACTCATAAAAGGTTATAGGAGAATGATGGCATTAAAAAGCTATTTATTTGCAAAAATCTTATTTTTCAACTTTGACATTTTTCTATTAAGGTACTGAATTGTTCATTGTATCATTCAATCAGCCCAGACATAATATACAATCCAACAATTTTTTTTTCCAAATTGACAATTCCAATTGAAAACTGTTTATAATATGTAAATTGTTTCTACATTAAAAATATTATTATACAATACAGTATAGCATCATATACAAACATGATGAAACAACTATGTACCTGTATGTATGTACAGTACTGTACATGTACTGTATACTGTAGAACTTCCTCTTGAATTCTGATATTTAAAATAGTGTAATACAGTATAGGTAAATACTGTAGAAAAGTAAATCATGAATTTATAACTTCCCACTAACTATTCTTACTGCTGTATTTAGGGATCTTCACAAAAAAGCAGTGTTTCAATAAAAAGTTTTTAGTACACAAAACCTGTGAGTAATAATTGAAGATACCACTCTTTTTTGTTCTATTCAGAAATGTAGATAAAACATATTAGGTAACACTTCATTCTAAAAAGTTAAGGGTTACATGATCTTACTATAGTAGAAGGTTCAATGCTTTTTGTTGGGTAAAAGATTAATTTTTATTAATGATTACCACAGTCAGTAACAATCATGCAAAATAAAAACCAATAAGGAGGGGACGGATCTAGGATCAAAAATAGATTTTGAAAAGGTGAACGTGCTCGTCTAACAATATTTCCCTGTAACCACCCCGGCTTGAAAATTAATACAAACAATTCATTTATTGAATAAAGGCTTGCATAATAATTATTACAGTCATTAGGTAATAATCATTAATAATAATAATAATATTTATTCGGTCATCAATGTAAAAATAACCAGGAATGAGAATAGGCTAAAGCCCAAACAGAGTCTGCACTCACTCCATACAATACAAACAGTTAAGATAAAACCATATATACAAGAAAAATACAAATAAACTATACATAACATGAAATATAGTGTTTTGTTAGAGCAGCCTTAAATATTGAAATTGTTTGTGAATCTTTTATGTCATTTGCTATTTGCTCCCATAGTCATTACAGTATAATAATACTTAATTTTTTCTTTGTATTGTTACTTGTATATTTATTAATTTCATTCTAGATTACAGTATGGTTTTGTGGTTATTTTTTTACATTCATCAGTGAGGAAATTAATTTTAATCTTCTTGCTTATCTATAAGAACTCTCATCACTTGCACTGAGGACGGGTTATGTTGCCTCTAAAGCTCTGAAAAATTCCTTTTCTGGCTGTTTTTCTTTATCCTTTGCATTTATCTTTTTGCTTATTTTATTTGTAACTCCATCCATTTAGATCCAGCCAAAACAATTAATTAAAGAAAGAATATAAATAAATATAAGTTCAATCCAAATGTGTATTTATTTATATTAATTATTATAATTAAATTAACAAATTGTATAATCATTAATAATGGAATAAGTAGACAAACAGTGGGTAAATAGCATAACAACAAAATGGATAAAATTATTTTATATTGACAATCTAACGATCCACTGTTTATAGTTATAGGCCTACACAGTGTACTATACTACTCATAACACACAGTTAAAAAACAAGACAACTTGCCTAGGCTACAGTCAAACAGGGAACACAAAATAGGCCTAGGCCTAGTCAACAATTAGCAATAAAAACAAACACAAAACATCATGAAAAACGTCATATATTTAGCATTATTTGACGTCTACAGAATGTTCAATAACAATAAATAATATTGCGTACAATTCTGGTTTTCTGTCAAAAGAATTAAACGGTTTATTATGTTGAATTTCATTTCCAAACAACTACTACACAGCAAGCCGAGCAGCTGCTGGGAGCAACATCGAGCCTAGCTAGGCTGCTATCGCAAGCTGTTTCACTGTTCTGCTTAGCCTAGCTAGTTAGGGAATATCGTACTCGCTCGGGAAAAATAAACATAAAAAAGTAAAGCTAATGTTTAAGCAACATACCTTTTGGGCCAATCTATAATAATTAAACTTATCATAAATTGGATCGATCCCACAAATATATCCATAATATGTACAATACTCTAAATAAGGATGTTGTATGTTATACACTATTTTACAACAACATCTGTAGAATTTGGAGAATATGCAAATTACCATTACATTGGGTTCGCAGGGGCTCTTGGACAAAATAAACACTGAAAAGCGTTCTAGGAAACAGCGCCACATGTATTTTGCTGTGTGCCAATATTGCAAATTGGATATAATCAAGCTAATTTAAGTTATTTACTTTTTGATGTACAAAATACAAATTAGACAAAAATATTGATAAGACTGAACAGAGATTAACGTTGATTTAATTGTGATAGTTTCAGTAGACTGGTGTAGCATGATGAGCAATAATAATTGTTTCCAAGTCAGATTACAAATTGAGTAACAAACATTAAAATTCTTACCAAATAGTTTAAAAAATAAAATTAAAAATTGTTAGGTGGGTGGTTTGGTTGTACATCAAATGTAGGTGGATCAACGGGGATAGCGCTTGAGCAAGCACTCCCTCTTTTGACAGATTGTTATGAACTACTTTTTGAGAGACTATTAGTATTTTATTAATTGGTACAGGAATGGTTTATTACATAAATAGGCCTACATAGTTTGCTTCATTATGTTTGTAACTTGTGATGATTATAAAGACTATTGCTATGACCTTGTATAGAACAAGTGCATGAAAACTAACACTGACAGCTCATCATAGTACAATTACAATAAACAAGAGTAAACAAGGTTTAATCATAATCAATTTATTGTCGAATCATTGATTAATTATTGACTATTAATACCAGTCCATCACCGTCTTTGAATTCCATAATTGATATTGGAACTCTAAATCATCAAATGTAACAATGTACAGTAGTATTGAACTTGATTGCCAGAATTGTTCTGACGCAAATGCTCGAAATATAACTACAAAAACTGTTTTTGGTTTCAGAAATTTGTGTTCCTAAACTTTTAGACATTATTTTTGTTTAAAAAACAATGTCAATTTATACAGCATAAAATTAACTGCAAATTAAAATATAGTAAAACTAAAATTATAAAAGTAGGGACCTACTATATGATAAAGCAACAGTATAAGTACATCTCTGTATATATACATAAAACAAAATTAACTATTTCATCTAAAAACAATATTTGGCATTAAATTATAAGTATATATATTTCCTGCCTCCATTATTTAAAATTATTTAAACATTTAAAAAATAAAAATCTTATAAAATTCAGAAATTAAAATTAGTGATTGTTAATAAGCTGCTGCATGAAAGCACAAAGGAATTTTGAATTTGTCAATTTAATATTCTAAATTATTTTTTTTCCTAAAACACTTTATTCATAAAGATAATATAGTGAACATTATTAATTTTAATCTACATTTTATTGGTATCTAGTACTTTTCCAGTAAAAATAAAAGCTAAGCTTCAACATTTAATGATAGTTTATAAATATATTGTGATCATAGTCTTGAAAAAGGTAGCTTAAAACATATTCAACATAAGATACCAGTGCTTACAACTCACTTATTTCAATACAGCTCTTTGTAAACTATTTAATTTATCTATAATGTTGTGATTTAATGTTGTTATTTTGACAAAATACATGCACAATTATACTCTCAACCTTTCAAAATAGAACCTTGTAAACAAAGTAGTACCCAGTAGCCATACAAGGAACTTTTAGACAAATTACAGTACAACCCTTGTAGACACAATTAATATACAAACATGTGTCCAACTAAAGGGAGCAAATTCAGATGAACAAAGGTAATATCAGTTTTGTTGACTAAGAACACAATAGCACAATAGCTAACCGGAATTTACTGTACAATAATAATTCAAGTGGTGGGCTTAGAGACCTGAATAACTGCAAAATGGGCTTACAATCGAGCATATGCCTAAACAATATCATTTAGTGTACTTTTCGTTTAGTACCGATTCAAAATAAACAATTTAATTTTTGTTACATATTTGTGAAATTACTGAATAATTTTCAAAGCCTTTGCATAGGTTTCTTGCATCTTTGCTGCAAATCGCTGCAAAATAAAAAAAGAAATATTTATGTTACAAGAAGAAATAACAATCATGATACTGTAGTTTTCCTATTAAGAACATTCATAAAGACCTAAAGCTCTGTCTACCTATCAAACAAAAAAAGTGTGATGTACGTAAATATGGTAGTGATATGCCCAAATATGGTAGTGATATGCCCAAATATTTTTTTGTCACATAAAATGTGATAGTGTAGACAGAGCTTAAGTCTGTAAGAGCTTTTAATCATAGAATATATACTGTGAAGGATATACATTAAACTATGAAATGGCAATGACTATTGCAGACTAGAGCTTGTATTGTATACATTATCCTACATGATGTATGAATACTCACCCTTCCTCGTTCTCTGTCTTTATCTGCTATCAATACAACCTTCCCTTGTGGCCCCTTGCCTTTCATCAGATTTGCGATTTTCAGCGGACGGCCAAGTGGTCCTCGTTTCACTGGTTGTTCTTGCTCCTGAAGATAATATTGAAAATAATTTTATTACAAAAAATATTTTGTAATAACTGACAAAACAAAGTACAGTCAACTCTCCCAATACTGGACTCTCTACAAACTGGAAACTCTCCCAATACCTTTCTTGAAGTTTAAACAGTTAAAAACACATTCCCAATACCAGACTTTTATTGAAGTCCAAACAGTTAAAAACACATTCCCAATACCAGACTTTTATTGAAGTCCAAACAGTTAAAAACACATTCCCAATACCAGACTTTTATTGAAGTCCAAACAGTTAAAAACACATTCCCAATACCAGACTTTTATTGAAGTCCAAACAGTTAAAAACACATTCCCAATACCAGACTTTTATTGAAGTCCAAACAGTTAAAAACACATTCCCAATACCAGACTTTTATTGAAGTCCAAACAGTTAAAAACACATTCCCAATACCAGACTTTTATTGTAGTCCAAACAGTTAAAAACACATTCCCAATACTAGACTTTTATTGTAGTCCAAACAGTTAAAAACACATTCCCAATACCAGACTTTTATTGTAGTCCAAACAGTTAAAAACACATTCCCAATACCAGACTTTTATTGAAGTCCAAACAGTTAAAAACACATTCCCAATACCAGACTTTTATTGAAGTCCAAACAGTTAAAAACACATTCCCAATACCAGACTTTCCGGAAAACCAGACATATTTGTATTGGGAGATTTGACTGTATTACAACAGCATTAACATAAACACAATAATTAGTTGTTCTTAACATATACAGACATTTATAAAACAAACTAAACATGCATTTAAATTTAACCATAAACATTTGCCATCTACAATAATAAGGTGTTTCAATAGAGGATAATTAGTACATGTTTATCTACGGTCTTGCATACCTTTGGTATCACCTGGATTCCTTTATCCATAAGTACAGGTGGCTCTTTTAGTTCTTTCCATGGGTGTTGCCAATTAACGTTCCATCCTCCAAGAACATCTTGCTTTACAAGATATATAACACGTCTGAAAAATTAAAAAGTATTAAATGACATAAAATTAAAACTCCTTTTTGTGAAATTATTTGGCATTATATATCAAGTATGTGTTGTACTATTGGTTCCAGCATACTTGATATATATTCTTTGATTTGATAGTAACTAACAAATGGAATGGAATTGAACGATGCAATATTTATGACAAGAGGCACCTTACAAATTTTACTCACAGCCTCTATACTAAGGTAAAAATTATGCTCTGTGTACACTATCAAACTTTATGTGAAAAAAAAATGTGATGCGCTCATATATGGATATGATGACGTCATATCACAACCATATTTCGGCACATCACAATTTTTGATAGTGTAGACAGATCTACACTATCAAACTAGTTAAATTACAAAAAAGTGTGTGTACCCAAA
Source organism: Antedon bifida (assembly GCF_963402885.1). Classification (NCBI taxonomy): domain Eukaryota; kingdom Metazoa; phylum Echinodermata; class Crinoidea; order Comatulida; family Antedonidae; genus Antedon; species Antedon bifida. The sequence continues at coordinate 32,185,969 of NC_136226.1, forward strand.
TATGGTAGTGATATGCTCAAATGTGGTAGTGATATGACATCATCGTGTCCATATATGGGCACATCACATTTGTTTTGTCACATAAAGTTTGATATCGTAAACAGGGCTTTAATATTTATGAGATTTAAAACATGATTCCAACATGATGTTATACCTGTCAGTTAAAACCATAACACAATCCTTCATGACTTGAAGATGATCCACGTAGTCATCTGTCAGAGCAAACTTTCCTTTATCAATTTCTTGCAGTAGAGCATTACCAGTGGCTTCATACAGCACATAAGGTCTCACTACATTATCAGGGTGCAGGAAACGTGCAGGTCGCAGCTTCTTCACTTCAGTGGAGACCTCTGTTGCCCTAAAAGATATAATTAATTTAAACCATTTAAAAGGAACACAACTAATAAATATACAATTCAACAAGTTAAATTTGTACTTCATAGACTAGTTATTCTCATTGCTGTCATAATGTGAATGAGTACATTAAGCCTAGTCTATACCAGAAAACTCTAGTTTGTAAATTCCAAGTTTGGCAAGAACAGTTTTCAAAAGTTTGCTGGTGTGGAAAAGTTGACAACCTCCAGCAAATTGTAGAAAAAACTAGTTTACTAAAGTAGGACATGGATACATTATAATAAAAGTGGTAAATAGAAAAAAAAGAAAATTAGCTTGCTGCTGAAGTCTGTGAACTCAGCGAATCCAAGTATTTTAGTGCGACACTAGGCTAGGCACATTATACTGGCTTTAGAATACCAAGGTTCATTTGCAACTGGTGATATGCATTTGACATATTCCAACCAAAAATATACTAATTTATATGTACCTTCGAATTCCTTCAAATGTGCTACTGGCAAAATCAACTACACCTCCAGTAGGCTTGGCTACAATTCCTGCCAGACCTTTTCCCATGCCTTTGAAAAAGCCTTTTGCTCCTTCTTTTTTGACCCCTAAAATGATCAGGAATAACAAATCGTTAGTACAAAAAGTTAGTATTGTAATATGTGGATTTAATTATTATATTATGTATATTTTGAAAAATATGGAAAGGAAAATGAGATTGGAAATGGTTACCTTGGACTGGTTTTGTGACTACTCCACTAACACCTTCCACAAATCCCTATCAAAGACATGTCAAACATTAAAAAATATTAAAAGTATAGAAACATAAACTAAAGCTCTATCTATGCTATTAAACTAGTTAGTGTGTTGTGCCCAAATATGGTAGAGATATGACATCATCGTATGTGTCCATATGGGCACATCACATTTTTGTGTCACATAAAGTTTATTCCACACAGCTTTAAGCTTGTCTACACTTTCAAACTTTATGTAACAAATAATGTGATGTACCTATGGACATGATGATGTCAAATCACAACCATATTTAAGCATACCACATCACATTTCTTTGTCACATAAAGTTTGATAGTGTAGACAGAGCTTAAGGATATAGCATTAGTGATATCTGGAAGAAAGCTTTGTTCAAGTTGGGGGATACTAAATCACAATAGATCATGGCTACTGAAGTTTACAAATTACAGGTGTGAAATAAGCTTACCATAACAAGTCCTTTTCCACCTCTTGCAAACCCTTCTTGCAATGTCTTTGGCTGTCTATTAATAGCTTGCTGTCTTTTTCTTTTGTAGTCATCATCCATTGTCAACGCTGCTAGGCCTTTGCCAAGTGTGCCAGTGATTCGTGATACAGCACCAGCAGCCCCACCTAAATACACACATTTTCTTTGATTAGCATATTTTCCAAATGTTGACAAAATGTCAATCTTTCTAATCATAATTTATTTGTATATCTACATTTTATGACATTAGTGAGCTATCAATTTGTGACAACCAAATTATGTAATTTAATTTAGAATCCACCAAACCTGTGTCAAAGAATCAAGCAAGGAAGCATGTACCAATGTCCCTGCAAACGCACAGTAAATGAACATAATGGAACTAGTTCAAAGATCAAATCAAACATCACTATTATTAAAGCGTCTTTCACATCTGCTCCAGTCTGGCAAATAAAATCGAACGTCAATGTTTCGTTTTCACAACGCTCCACGTGGCCACTCGCATACTGATGAGAGCATCGTGAATACAAAACATTGACGATTTTATTTGCCAGAGATAGACCAGAGCAGGTGTAAAAGACCCATTAGAGTATAAACATGATGGTAATTATTGATTTCTTACCAACAGCGTGGCCAAACAAGCTTCTCATACCCAGAGCAACGCCCTCAGCAAATTCCTCAGGACCTTGCACAGCACCCTGGAAAATGCCACAATAAACAAAAATCTACCATCAACATAGGCGTACAAAATAACTACAAATTGCAACCTAGCTTTTATATTTCTAAGTATCTCGCATAAAAAATGTTACGCTAAGGGTAACAAATATACTGTACCTGATAAGGTTCATAGAACAGATCTTTGATTCCAGCCCCCATGCCTTGCACAAATCCAAAGGGATTGCCAATGACATCTAGGCCAAGCACCAATACATATAGCTGTTTAACTGCCTGGTTTGAATAGTGCTTGGTTAGCTCTAAGGTGAGCTGAGGCTGACTGTAGAACTTGCATCGTCGTTCAAAATAACCAAGCCTTAAAAATAATAAGTAACACATCTCATATGAATATGACATCACTGAAATACAAACAAAATCTTTCCTAAATATTATAAAAAATACAAGTGTAGTGAACCACCAAGTACTTTGTTTTGATTAAGAAGATCTCTTGAAAATAATATACAAATAATGAATGTTTATGAGTGTGATGGTACAAATAATGAATGTTTATGAGTGCAATGGTACAAATAATGAATGTTTATGAGTGCAATGGTACAAATAATGAATGTTTATGAGTGCAATGGTACAAATAATGAATGTTTATGAGTGTGATGGTACAAATAATGAATGTTTATGAGTGCAATGGTACAAATAATGAATGTTTATGAGTGCGATGGTACAAATAATTTCATGAGGTGAAAAATAAAAGTTTATATTTTCATGACTACTTTGTTTTGATTAAGAAGATCTCTTGTTTAGTTATGACCTGAATTTCTTGCATTGTTGCTGTTTTGTTTTAGAAATGTTCCTATTTTGATTTCACATAGTTTGAACCATCATATCATCATACGTTATACCATACAGTACGTTAAATATGTCAAGTTGATGTAATAAACTACACCCGACGCGTATAAAATTGCTGTTTTATTTACTATATTCAAGATTCCGTACCTGGTGTGCTACAATAAGTAAATAAATCTCACCTGAATACAACATCATCAACATTCGTAAGGGTCACTCCAACACTCTGTAGCAGCAGGTTGACTGCGTTCTTCCCAAGCTTCATTCCTGGTTTCTTCCGAGTCTGGAAACCACTTTCATCTGCTGCAGCCTCAGCTCCAGTGTCTGCCAGCGAGAAACTCACATGGATCTGAAATGAATGAAATATTTAGTAAAACTAGATATCTAATGACTTGGAATGTAACAAAATGAAACATGATGTTCCTGATGAGAGTTAAGCTCTGTCTACACTATCAAACTTTATGTGACAAAAAAATGTGATGTGCCCATATATGGACGTGATGATGTCATATCACTACCATATTTAAGCATATCTATATCTATCTATATTAAGTATATTTTTTTGATAGTGTATTCAGAGTTTAATAACAAGGAAAGAAGATTCAAATATATTTGCTATGATTTGATACATAATTCTTACCTTTAATGGTGATAGATGGAAGTTATCATAGTAATTTCTATCCATTGACAAGGCAGCTTGCACAGCCTCAGCTTTTATCAAGGGTGATGTGACCACTTCAATATCATCCTCCAACAACTCGACCTGAGAAAAAACAAAAACATAGAAATTACAGTGGAGAGTCAATAGTAGTACTACAGTAGATTTGGTGGTTATAGCATGCTTCTTTATCAATTCTAAAGTGGTGGGTTCAAGTCCTGGCTTAGCAAAGAAAACAGCAATTTTATCAAAAACACCACAACTAAGCAAAATAAAACACAAAATCTATTACAATATGGTCTTTCTACAGTAGCTATGATATTGATCTTAACTTTGTTTTTTCATGGGATGATTTATCAATGCTTCTTGCAGGTTTAACAGTAATTAGTTTCTGTACTTGTTTTTATCATAAAGCACCTGTCATGATGATCAAAGTTAGAACTTACTTCTTTCCCTTCAATTTCTGTATCTGGTTGTAAATAGTGTATAAAGTTACTCAAGAAGCCTTGATCTAACTTGACATGCATTTCTTGGATTAAGACCTGGAATATCTTAATCTGTTGCACATTGCTATGTTCAGCATATCCCATAAGGAGACTCATCTCAATCATTGGTTTCAATGCTGTCAAGGAAAATGTGTATTTGCAATTAATTTCAACACCAGAAAATAATATAAAAATAATGAATGTTTATGAGTGTGATGGTACAAATAATGAATGTTTATGAATGCAATGGTACAAATAATGAATGTTTATGAGTGCAATGGTACAAATAATGAATGTTTATGAGTGCGATGGTACAAATAATTTCATGAGGTGAAAAATAAAAGTTTATATTTTCATGACTACTGTACAGTCCAGCCAAGAAGGTCAGGTTTTCAGTATGTATTCCAAAGATTTATAAGTTTTAATTTTGTTTTCAGGAAGGAAGTTTTGCTATATGAAACAAATATTTGACTGAGGATACAAAAGTTCACAAACTGTCAGAAAAAATAGATAGGAATAGGAAAGCAGACTAAAAAAATGCAATATACAGGACAGAAATTTACAAACACAATGACTACACAATGGTAAAAGGAAGAGTAAAATAGACTGACCATTTTCAGTTGCTACACTCTTTGGTGGCGGGATAGGAGCAAGAACAGTTGAGAATATGGGTGTCTTTGTTTGGTTGTCCATCTGAATTCGGTGGGTTTTGAGGTGAAACTGGAACTGATGAGGAGACGTTCTCACTTGGGCCCAAACACCAGGATGGTGGGTTCGTTTGATGTGGTGTCGTTTGGGATTGTACATTACTAGGTTTTCAAAATCCATCTAAAGAAATCGTAAATATAAATAATAATAATAATAATAAAAGCATTTATAATCCATAGGCGCAGTACATTCATGTATAAAACCATTATAAGAATTAAAACATCTTTAGAAAGCAAGTTAAAATATAATCCAAGTAGTTATAATAAAACATCAATGTCAAGATCGAGATAAAAATAATTTTGAATGAAATTTAAAATTACAGCTTAACAGTATACAGTACTAAGGTTGTTTATATGCAAGTTATATTGTAAGTAACATGTGTTGTGCAAAAAAAAGTATATTAAATCTCTGTCTACACTATCAAACTAGTTTGACAAAAAAAGTGTGATGTACCTAAATATGGTAGTGATATGACATCATCATGTCCATATATGGGCACATCACATAAAGTTTGATAGTGTAGACAAAGCTTTATATGTACTATTTTAAGATATAATTAGGATTTATACGATAATCACCTCCATGTTTCCAGCTTTGTATATTGCAGGTGGTGCATTCTTATCCAATTGCTGTTGTGCTTCATACTTCTGATATTCTGCTTCTATTTGTTCAACTTGACCTCCAGCCAAATCACGGAAACGTCGTCTCTGTTTTGCTTGCCATATAATTCCAGAACTAAAAAAAAAAAAACCAAATCCGATTTTACAATATCATCTCTGTCATACCAGTATTTATTTTCATTTTAAACACCAATGTAATGAAAATAAAATAGTAAATATTTTAACTAAAAAGAAAATAAAAGTATACCTTGTGATTCCAATGTAAGCTACTTCAGTTCGTGTGTAGTTGTTGACCATTGAAAGACCCACACCCTCCAAACTGAGATTTAACTCTAAGCTTACTTGTTCCAATTCACCAGCCTAAAATATAAGAATAACATAAGTTAGTAGTATTAATATTATTGAAGGATATTAGTGGAATTGAAATATAGTAAACAGTAATTTTAAATAAAAACATCAGTAAAAACAAAGGTCCATAGGAACGTTAAAAAGTTAAATGTGTGTATATTCTGAACTTATCATCACTTTTAAAGGCTTCTTCCTACATTCAGGGACACTTGGTAAATACAGTTATTTACAAACAGTTAAATGTATAAGAACACTGGACTTGCTATAAGTGTATTAGCGGAAACATACCTGCTGAGCTTTGGTAGCAATGACAATATCTTCAGTAAACAAAAGGACACGTTGTCTGCCATCCAAGAATGACACCCAATACAGTTTGCCTTTCTTGTTTGTGGTAATCTTAATCTCACCAATACCATCCTAATATTTTAAACAATCAATAAGTAGATACATTAAACCGTAATTGGGGATTTGGGAGCACAGTGATGATGTTATAAAATTAGGTACAGAGTCAACCAGTTGATGTAAATAGGACAAGGACAAAATGACATATAATTGCATTGGCGGATGCAGGATTTTGAAATGGGTGGGGGGGGGGGGGGGTGCGCTAATTTGATGTCTATCTTATTCAGAGGGCCCGGGCCGGCTGGGCCTCCCTTGGATCCTCCCCTGATGGCCAATGTGATGCAGACATTTTGTATGGTGATTTTGTGATTACATTGGAGTTGATACTCTAGTTTATTATATAACCTCTATGAAATACACACTTTGTAATAAAATGCACACAACAATCAAACTAGTAGTAATTCAAAGCAGAAATCAGTGGTATGATGAGTTTACCTTGACCAGGTCATTCTTGAGGGTTTTATCAGCAACCTTGAGCACAAGTTGTCGGTCTTTGGTTGGTACTTGCCATGTGTATAGAATGCACTCATTAGGGCCTAGGCTTGATTCATCATTCACACCTCTGTAATAAACACAAATATACATTTCAAGTGTAGAAATATACATTAACAAAAAAACATTCAAAAACAAAGAGAGTTCAAATTATTGAAGAAGTGATATTCACTTAATTTCTGAAAAAATTGAACAGCTTTAATAAACCTGTTCTATTTTATTTATGAAAAGTACTCTACTGCTAAAAAACTGTTTGTCTTACCATTTACATTGTAATGCTTTTGTAAATTCATGGGCACATCACACTTTTTTGTATCATAAAGTTTGATAATGTAGACAGAGCTTTAATATTGAAAAATATTTGAAAAAAATAGTTAATGCAAAAGGAATAACTTACTGTTGATTGTACTTGACTTCATAATCTGTAGTGTTTACAAGTTTGACTGTAAAATTACCCTGTTTGAAGCCATGGATAGCCACTACCTTAGCTGTCTCTGTCAGCTGTGTTTCTGCAGTTATGCCTCCAACCTGCAATCAATCAATCCAAGTAGGATTAAGTCTAGTCTAAGTTCTAGACAGGATTCAACTCGGGATTAAAAAAAAAACATTTTGGTAAAGATGGCATATGTCATAAAACTATAATTGAGCTGATGGCAGGCTATGTAAAAATAAATAACCCAAATCTAGAGTAAGTTAAATTAATTTGTTTTAAAAACATTATGGTATGGTAATCTATAGATTGTATATATACAATGTCATTATCACCCTCTATGTTGTACCAGGGAAGAGTGAAATTATAGTGTAATTTAACTTTTTCCTGGTAGTACATTGTTGTACAGATTTAGAAGGAAAGCTTCAGTTGATAAACGATGTAGATTGTAGATATTTGATAGATATTAGGTGTGATAAAACATTCTCGTGTGTTGTTCTTACCTCCTCCATCTTGAGGACTGTGGTGTGAGGGTCTGTAAACAGGAACGGTTCAGAGAACTGCTTTTGACCCTTCAGTTTGACCACAAGTGTTCGCTGGTTTGCATGGTCAACTGGCCAGAAAGGAATACACTGTAAAATACATTATGTGATTAAAATCATAGACGATAAAAATAATGAAAGCACTTAGAAACTGAGTGAAGTACTAATTGCCACAGAGGGAGCATGTTGATATTTCGGCTCATGTTAAAAGAAAACAGATTCTTCATTTTTGATTTGTGAAGTGTATCAATAAGCCGATTTTCTTCAATTTCAATAGGCATGTTCTGTAAGTGTATTTACACCAAAATATTCAGAATAACTTCTTGAAAATTGTAGGCAATATCGTGCTAACAAACAAAGCAAGTACTATACTTAATTCTATAATAATACTATACAAAATTCTATTTTACCAAGTAATCAAAGTTATTAATGAAGGGTCCGGGTGTGGTAGTGATCAGATCGGATACACTACCAGTGCAGAAGACATACCTGTCCAGTAGGGACATCATACTGCAAGTGATCTGTACCACCAGACTCTCTACACACAATGTCATGCTCTGAATGGTTGACAAGAAGGTACTCTGGTGTGAACACAATGATCTTAGTCAATCCAAAGTTACTGAATTGATTCTTCACTCCAATCTGAAATTAAAACACATGGATAATTCAGTATATTTCATAGTAAAGCCTTGTCTACTTTATGTGACAAAAAAAAAAATTGGGCACATCACATGTTTTTGGTCAAACTAGTTTGATAGTGTAGACAGAGCTTTAAATGGATCATTTTAATATTTTTTTGTTTTTAAAAGTATATACTTCATATACTCTGTGAAGATGGGCTCAATCTATATAAGCACATTACCATCAAGTCAGTCACTAAATTAATAAAAAGCTTACATTGTAATTCTGTCCTTTTCCACTACATGTGATGAACCCTGAACTACCAACAGTGTCCAGTGAGAATTTGTCTGACCATTCAGAGTCACATATCTGCATTGTGATCTAGAAAATGATTATAGAATACAGTTTTTATAAAGTTCTTATTGCTAAATTTAAATAATTATATGGGCTATAAATTTAGAAAGCAATATAAAAAATATTGATCCTAAAAGATCCTGTCGGATGTAAAGCTCTGTCTACATTATCAAACTTGCTGTGACAGAAAATGTGATGTACCCATATATGGACATGATGATGTCATATCACTACCATATTTAAGCATATCACCACCGTATTTGGGCACATCATACTTTTTGACACTAGTTTGATAGTGTAGACAGAGCTTTAAGCCTATTGAGATATTGTCTCATACAGTAGAGATAGCAACGTTATTATAAATTAGTTTCTGTTCTAGTTGTTCTAGTCTATGTAGTAGTTTCTCAATTATACTAATGATGTTAGTAGTTAATAGTGATATTCTTTAGTTTATTCTAATATAACATTTTGCTTAAGAGTTTTCTGTAAGAATAGAAGGTAAAAAAATTAAATTAATCAATTTTTAACTGTTAACCAAGAAATAAAATGTTAAGTCAGATTAGCAGATATAGTTCATAAAATATTGTACCAGTTAAAAGCCATCACATGGTGAAGTTTTGTATAAAAATATTTTAAGCAATTTGTAGAATGAGATCTGATACTAACATTTAAAAAGATAAATGAATTAGAAATTTACTATATAGCCAGAATAGAACTTTAAACCGTAGATTCTATAATAGGTCCATGTTTAAACCTACTGTTAAGATGTTGCCCTTTTACCAATAAAATATGTTATTAATACTTTAATACTGTATTTATTGTCTGAATGTAACATCCACCAAATTAATCAAATTTGAAAACTAATAAGGTCTTAACATAAGAATATATAGGATTGTATAAGATCAAAGATTACTTAACAAAACTCATTTCATATTTATTACAAAATTATATAGCATGTTGAAATTACACCTACAATGTGAGTTTATTTTGGTGCAAAGATTTTTTAGGGAGTAAACATAACAGTACAACATATTTTGAATTGGACGACTAGGACACAATGTTTTCAGTGGGAGGTGTGCATATCTGATAGAATGGCATATATAATACTGCACTTAACACTAAAAGGGCATACAGCATAAAACTCTATTAACAGGGGAATATTCATTTGAGGGGTTGGAGCATCTGATGGAATAGCATACGCAGGTATAAAGGATAAGACTAACAATAACAGAGTGTAAACAAGTTTGACAACAGGTACAATAACTGTGCAGTGATTACACCTACAGTACTGTTCCTGGGGGGGGGGGGGGGGGATAGTATGGTATGATTGTGAACTCACTCAGGAAAATAAGTGTAAACACAATATATTTAAAGGTGCAAAAAGCAATTTAAAATAATGTGAATGTTTATATATAAAACAATACTTGGATGATTATTTCTAGTTAAATGGAATTTTAAAAAAAACAATCAATCAGCCTAGTAATGTTAGATTTTGAAAAACCAAAATATTAAAAATCATTATTTATATGTAGTATTATAGTACTTTATTTATCTTTGAACTACAAAAAAGGAAAATAAATGACATTTAGTTTAAATTAGTCATGAATAACTATTCTATGATCTCGGTCATAAATTGTCAAATATCAGGGCAGCTATCTTACATCTGGTCCAAATATATCATGGAAGTGTTTTCCAAAAACACTGGGAGACTGCTGAGGCCTGTATGGAACCTTCACAACATTTCTCACATCAGACATGGTCTTAAACTTATTTAATTTTCATAAACAACATCACACAATGAGTTAGCTATAAAATACAGTAATAAAACGCTTGATCTGTAACATGCATTATTTTCAGAAATCCATGCATTTTTACAAAAGAAGTTCCCATCTTACCGTTGTCTGTAGAAAAGACAAAACAGGCACAAAAAAAAAAATAATTAAAAAAATTAATATCTGCATCCATCCAATGAAAGCGAATGTATTTAATAATATGGTATATGCTTACTCTTGAAGGTCCACTAAAATGGCTCAAAATCTTCATGATAGAAAATAGTTACAAAGGAGATTTTATGACAGATAAAATGAATAAAAAGTCTAGATATGAGTATACTTAGAAGGTCACACAGAAGTACAATTGTCATGAAATAGGTGACAATATTTTAGGTGTCATTTACCAGTTGTAATCAAATATCTGTAGGCTTTGTTCACATCATATAAACATATTTAAAGAACGATACTCCAAAAATGCTTGTAGTATAAAAATGTGAGGCATTTTAAATTAAACTATAGGCTTTAAGCCTTGTCTACATTATCAAACTTTATGTGACAAAAAATGTGATGTGCCCACATATGGACATGATGATGTTTATCACTACCATATTTGGTGATATCACTACCATATTTGGACACATCACACTTTTTTGTCAAACTAGTTTGATAGTGTAGAGCTTTAGAACATAGTTTACAACTGACTGACAATAAAAACACAGAAAGATTTTGAACAGTTAATATTAGTGACTTCCACCAGCAGAACCGTGATACTACTATTGCCACTATACATTGTAAATACATTTTGGTTATGACAACAAAAAGCAATATAGTTAGCTCTCCTGTAACAAGAGACTCCAAAAAAACATTCTAAAAATGTTTCTCAAAGATGTTTTGGAAGAATGTAATGGCCTAGTAATCTATGTACATCACTGACTGAGTAGCAACTTATGTTAGTGCTAGGTACATTAGCAATAGGCAGAGTGTAAAGTTATACTAAGCCCATATTAAGCTGGTACCTTTGACCTCCGCCCACCACTCTCTGTCTTCTGTTGGTAAGGAAGGTCATTTAGAAACGTAAAGAAAATTACAGATGGAAAAAAATTACATTATTGCTTTTGATAAAAATTATAAGCTTTTTTTTTTGTAAAAATTCAATCAATAAATATAGATTGTTATTAAAAAATTTAAAAGAAAATTGTATTTAGAAAAGTAAAGAGTGGAACACGTAAATTAGTTCTTAGCGGAATTATAGACACAAGGTCAGACACTGTAAAATGAAAACAGTTATTAACCTATTGGACCTGTCCCCATTATATTACCCATAATCCCACAGCACTGTAACAGAGCAGGTTGGATATAACTTTCCCATAATTTTTAGTGTTATATTTTACCTTGTTTTTTCCAGGTGTGGATTTCTTACTAGGGTAAGAAAATAAAATTGGTTCTTTTGTGTCAGCTGCATGTTCTATCACCTCACTTCCTGAACCCTGTGCGACAAATTCATTATAAATTAATAAATAATGACACAAATTATTATTATTATAATAATGTCCTCAAACTAGTCATTACAAAGAAAAATGAATATTGCCAGAATTAATCAAATTTCCAAATTTTAAATAACTTATTTTGCCAGTTAACAAAAACTTATACGTAATGGACAATACTGGACATCTTTGGGCTTGTCTGGTTTTCTGGAAGTCTGGTATTCAGAATGTGGGACTATTTGGACTTAACAAAAGTCTCAAGTTTTGGAAGAGTTTCCGGTTTTCAGAGGAGAGTTGACAAGATAAAAAAGAAGTTTACCTTCATCAACAATGGTAATCTATATCGTAAGGTTTGTTCAGTTTTATTGACCAGCCAGTAGGGACTATAGATAGCCATGTCCAAGTAGCCGCTACTATAGTCAGCCCACACCCCCACCTCCAGCCAGACGTTGTCCTGACCCTGCCTAGCACCACGGAAGCCCCATTGTGACAGTGGGGTCTTCAAAGTTTCTCTCATTGTCATTTCTCCTTGCCAGTCCATATTCATGTAATCTTTAATCTGTAGCAACAAGCAAGAGTTGAAAATGAAAGATAATTAAAAATTATAGTGACCTATCTACATAATTTAGTCTGAAGACATATATATTTCTACATTAAGTGAATGTTCAAAATGAAAAAGTAAACTAACATACTGTACATCATTCAATACAGTAAACACAATGAACAATTACTCACTCAAAGAACTAAAAGAATGGGACTGTCTAATTATTATTATTTGTTGTTTATGTCTAATTATTTGATTAGCACATTTAAATAAACAGTTAAATTATTTGATTGACATAATTGTTTTTGTTTAATTATCTAATTATACAAATAATTTCAATTGCAACCTACAGTCATCCACAGCATTGTTTTTCCCATAACAACATGCAGCAGGGAAGCCTGGCCAGCTTTCTCAACACACACTTCTTTATCCGTTCCCTGCAGAAAAAAAAGATTATTACAAAATTTAGTACATTTTTTTATTGGGAAAACTGGATAAGGACTATAAACCGTAGGTCTGGTGTACACATCTAGATCATGTGCAGTTTAAAGAACCTAGTACATCTTTTGAGACGAGTAGGGAGTTACCCAGGTGTACTAGTACATCACAGCCACTGATCTGGGCCTTCTGGGAGAACAGTCTTTGGCTGAAGAGGTTGCCCAGTATAAATAAAATATCTTAATTCATTGGATATCATTTATATTGGTGATTTTGTACTATTGATACCTACCGCAAGAGTAAAATAGATTGGATATGGTAGTAAGTTCCTCAACATCACTGGAGGATGCAGATGAATTATGTACTTAGGTGATTGAATAGAAGATCCTTTGACATAGCGTAGTTTATCCATCTCAGTAATGGCCTATAAACAATACAAATATATTTAAAATCTTACATCCTTCTATAGGGAATTCAACCATTGTTTAAAATCAATATTATTTAAAAGTTCTTTATTGTAAAAATAACATATTGGTATTCAACCAAACCAAAACTGTAAAAACAAATAATAAAGAATAGATTATACAATATACAATTCTTGATACACTAAATTAAAAAAAACTGTGAAAATAACATTGCAAAAAAGATGTAAAAATATATTATACGGTATATCAATAAATTCATTTATCATTAAGGCCTAAAAACGTGACCAACCACAATAGATAAAAAAAAAAATTTGTTTTGACCATCGCTTGATGTAGCAAACAATGGCGTAATGAATTGTCAAGGAAGATATGCAGAGATTTAAAAGCATATCTAAAAAAAATGCTTTTATACTATAGTTTGTCATGCCAATATAAGTTTTTTAGGCCTTAATTGTTAAGTGTATTTCACAATATGCAACAACCAATGTTAGTTTGGATCATAACAGTTTTTAACAATAAAAAAAAAATTAATAAAAATAACTGAAATAAGCAATACAACAATTGATTCAATAACAAACATTATAAACATTATTTATAATTTCAAAACATTCCTTAAATACCAAACATACACATACTCAAAAATCATTAGTATCATAACACGGAGGTATAACATGGATGTTATACCTCCGTGGTATTAATAACCTATTAGGTATCAAGGTTGGAATTGGAATTATCCGCTTTGTATGTTGCATATACAATACATTAACACAATTAAGTTCAAATGACCAGATACTGGTTGCCTCTATATTTCGTAAACTTTATTTTGAAAAATGCAAAAGCGTCCATCAAACAGTTTCAGAACTTATATTGTAATGGATGCCTTTTAATTGGCCTTCAAAAGATGAGCTCCAGCTTGTAATAAACTTTCAATCCTTTTTAAGTCTATTCTATTAAAATTATAGAGACAACTATGATACATACGAACAAATAATAGTGTTTTTACAAGAGGTACACAAACCAGGTTTACAGTAGTACCTAAATAAACATTAAAAAAATAAAACTAAACTTGCAACTGATTTATCAAGAAATAAAAATCAAAATTGCTTTAAACGAATGCAGCATGAACAGAGAATAAAGTGAGAGAGGTAAAATGCTTATAATTAAAGACCAGATAATAACTCACTGGGTCCACGTCCATTTTAACCTGTGGTATTAAAATCAACATTTTAAAATAATTGCATAGCACAAGAATGGAATGGTTATCATTCAGTGTCTATAATAACTATCAATGCAAAAGAATTAGAACTAAGGCTCTGTCCACACTATCAAATTGTATTGACAAAAAAATGTGATGTGCCCATACATGGACATGATGATTTGGGCATATCACTACCGTATTTGGGCATATCACTACCGTATTTGGGCATATCACTACCATATTTGGGCATATCACACTTTTTTGTCAACTAGTTTGATAGTGTGGACAGAGCTTAAGGTTAATGTTTACAGTTATCTATTCTATGGGAATATATAATTACAAAGTGCTAATAAGAATTTATTAAAAATTATCTTTATTTTATATTTCCAAAATGGATTTTTACTTGCAAAAACCTTCTCACACTAGAGAAAATGTCATGAAAATTCCAGGGAGAGATAGTTTTGTTTTGTTTTTTGTACACAATACAAACTCTGTGAAATCTCAAAATAACAATACATACAAGTTGAGAAATTTATTGTTTATAGTATCTTGTTGAATTTCACGAGATCTACTATGATTCGACAAGCTTGACTAGTTTTTTAATTCCAATATTTTTCTTTAAGTGGTGTTTGCAAAATAATGTGAAAAGGGCATGAATTTGAAAGTGAAATATATATTGGATTATATAATGAAAATTACTATATATGGAATAGGGAAGGATTAGGACAGGAAAGGTGACAAACACATTGGGAGAGGGAAGGTTGAGAATACGATGGCATGAACCCAGAGCCACTAAAAAAAAGACTATATATATTTAAGGTTAAAGGTCACCACATCAAGCAACACAAAGGGTTAAGAAATACATGATAAGATTATGTTAGGGTTTTTAGTACACTTTATATAAGGTGGGTTTATTGTTTTACTTACATTAAAACAGAAAGGTGTGAAGCCTTCTTCTTTCCAGTCACAGCTGTAGCTGACATATTTCTTTCCCTGTTTCTTTAAGGCTATCAGTTCCTTCCATGCTACTGCTTTTGTACACAGTTTATACCTGCAGGGAATAATGTATTTTAGCAAATTAAAAATTATGTATAAAAGAATTTTCCTCGGCTCAAATGAGAAAAATCTGTTGTCCAACGTACAGTTTTCAAGACAAATAAGATTCCCTTTTGTAGACTAAACTTTTGTAGTACTTATTTATTTATTTATTTATTTATTTAAGTATTGGATTATAAAATGGAATAGGGAATGATTAGGACGAGGGAATTAGGTAATTTATATATTTATTTATTCTGTCTTTATACTGAATGACACTTTTCAGTGCTAAAGCATTGATTTCCAAATTGGTTCAGTTGAAAATTACAAGAAAACTACAACAGTAATTTACATTAGTATACACACATTTACAATAAGCTAACTCACATATCTACAATGCTCTTAAATTTAGTTAAACAGTTTTTAACACAATTAAGATTCCCTTTTGTATACTAAACTGTATTAATAACATCTAAATCAACCAAATATATTTGCTGTTCAATCTATTTTCTAATTGAAAACAAATTTAAATCAAATTATTTGACTTACTCGCCCTCAGGTTTCACAAACAGGTCCTGAGTGTGCGCCACATACAGAGGGACAGGGAACCGTTTTCCTGGTTCTACTACGCCAATTTTTCTCTTGGAATTATTCTCATTAATGTAGACTTCAATTGGGATGGAAAAATGATTAAACATCTGAAAATTAGAAAATTATTTTCATTTATTTTATCGTTACAGAAACTCCTATTTTATTTGTATCATGTTCCAAAATTCTATTGTCAGGATAGTGATCAATTATGAGAGCAAGTTGTGCAATTTTTTTTGTCATATTCGGTACAATTTTAAAGCATAATATAATACCTGAAGTGGGGAACGAATAACAATGAATCGATTGTCCATCTGAGCTTCAATCTCCAAGGCAACAGACAACAACATGTCAGCCTTCTGTTTAGTTGTAGGATCCAAATTGTACAAAATGTGACCAACTCTAGACAGCACAACACTCCTCACTTCTTTAAAACCTTCAACCTACACAAATGAAAGAAGTGCACATAAGATTAGATATATACGAATTGAGACAGTATTGTATTGAATCTAAAACTGTCAATCAAATCAAATAAATCAAAAATAGTATGTCATGATATTCCTTTTTAGCAACATGGTTTTTAAAATGTAAAATAAATATAATCAAATTTATACTTGAAAATCAATGGTTTGCTGGTCTTGTTCCCTTGCTGATCTATTAATAGAATGCATCCTTGACGGGGATTTCATACTCATTTGTCTTGACACATCCAAGGTTAAGTTCTCTCCTGGTTGTAGACGGACTCTACCATCCTTGGCATAGTCTGGGATCTAAATAGAAATAAGAATTACACGCATTTGAGACAAGAAAGAGTACTGTACCTTCACGTCTCAAAATAGATTGCCATGATAGTCAATTTAAATGATGTTCCATTGAAGATGATGTTCTACAGCAATGTAGTTGGTATGATGTTTTGCACTACTCTACTTACTTGGGCTCAAATCTAACCACTAGCCATCAGCGCAAGCTCAGTGGTTTGAGGTATGAACACCAGGCTAGTGATCTGAAGGTCGTGTGTTCGAGTCCCAAATGAGAATTACTTGCGTATTTCTCAATGAGTATTCTCAATGTACTTAGTATAAAGTACAAATTACGTCAGAGTAGGGCAAAACATCTGACCAATTACTTAACACCCTGAAGCAAAGCTACTCCACAGTAGTTACAAACAATTACAATACTACTGTAATGTTTCACTTCTTCAAATATCATAATATTAGTTAACAAAATTAATTAAAATGAGGAAAAAAGAAATACCTCAAAGTATTTTCCCGGTGTGATGTAAATGGACACGCCAATGGAGTTAGTAATAGTGCAGGCTGCTTCCTTTGTCTTCATCTGAATCTCTGAGTGACCTTTCTCTAATGCTTCACTAAATATCTATACAAGAAAGAAAAACGTTTGGTGTTGTAAACAAATTTTACCAGTATCATACACATAGGAAGCTTATAAGCTAAGTCTCATTTGAGGCTTAGCTTATAAGCTAAGTCTCATTTGAGGCTTAGCTTATAAGCTAAGTCTCATTTGAGGCTTAGCTTATAAGCTAAGTCTCATTTAAGGCTTAGCTTATAAGCTAAGTCTCATTTGAGGCTTAGGGAGTGGAGTTACACAGCTCCACCTTTAAAACAACCATCTTTCTTAAAGGATATTAACTCAACAACGTATGTTTAATCAATAAATATAATGCCCTTTTTAAAGTTCAAAGGGAGTGTGGCTAAAACTTATTAATTATAAAACATGATTTTGTAACCGTTTAATTCCCTTGTATCAAAAAATGATTGACAGAAGGGGCGGGGCTAAAACTTACCTCAGAGAGTTTCATAAGCATATTTAAACATGATTTTGTAACAGTTAATTCCATTGTATCAACAGATGAGACTGTGATTGACAGAAGGGGCGGGGCTAACTCAACAGATTCTTCTTCTGATGATGTTGTTGTAGATGTTCCTGTCGAACTGCTGGCATCAGATATGTCATCATTTTTGATCATCTTTAAAAAAGAAGACAATAATAATAATACTTTATTTCACAATTAATAATCAAATGTTAATAGAAAACAGCAAACTTGATAATTCAAGCAAGATTCTGACTTCTTTCTATTACAACAAGTAAAGCTTTGTCTACAATATCAAACTAGTCAAAAAAGTGTGATGTGCTCAAATATGGTAGTAATATGCCCAAATATGGTAGTGATATGCCCAAATATAGTAGTGATATGCCCAAATATGGTAGTGATATGACATCATAGTGTTCATATATGGGCACATAACATATTCTTGTCACATAACGTTTGATAATGACGACAGAGCTTTAGGTATCCATTTTGATAATTTTTATCAAGAACTGCTTCAAGTTTTATCATCTCAATCTTGTACAAGCAAATTGAGCATTTATTATTATAAATTTACATTATATTGATTTTCAATTGACATATTTGTATAATTTACTAACTTTATATTTTTGTTTATTTTAACATTGATTGTAATTTAATAAGATTTTATTATTATAAAGCAGAATCTATGTACCAGACCTAAACCAGTTGGCAACTTACTGAGATGTTAAGGTTCCAAGGTCGATGACCTCCATTTCCTTTCTCCAATGGTTCCAGCAGAGGATCCCAACATGCGGTCTTCTCATTATAACTTGATACCATTAACGTTATTGTACTCTCCATCTTCATCTATAAAATAGAAAATGTCAACATAATCATAGCCATTTTTAGAAACAAAAACATTTTGCAAAAAATAAATAATAATAATAGTTAATTCTTATATAGCGTATATAAGCAAGCTCTCAATGCGCTGCACATTATTACCCGGTCATTTTTTGGATCAAACACGTATGGAAACATACTCTCATGCAGCTAGTGATCAGCGCAAAGTTGTGTCTTGATTTAACCGGTACCCATTTTATACACCTGGGTGGGGAGAGGCAAATGTAACTAAAGTGTCTGGCCTAAGGATACAAGCAACAGTAAACTTACTCTTGTAGACCAATCTCTCACAAAGGCGTCAACCTTAGCCTCAGCTGACAACATTGGCACCATCTTGCTACCACAGAGTGTTTCAATCTTCATTGCAAACATGTCTACTGTAAATATCAACTCCTCTCCTCTGGATTGGTCAGGGAGGACTAGCATATCAGATGGTGTTTTCAAAGGTAAGTCGTCGATATCACTTTCTGAATAAATACATAGTTTAATACAATTATATTATAGTTATATTGTAGTGTGTTTGGTCAATAGCTTATTGGATTACAAGGTAGTATTGAATTCATCATCCACTTGATAGTCATAGACTATTTTGCAATACATTCTCAGATTCATAGAAAACTTGTAATTTTAGAGAAATTATTTTTATTACCATTATCTTCGCGCAAGAACCAAAAGTTTTGATCTTTCACTTTTGCAACATTCCACAAGTCTTTTGACACTTCATCACTTTGTTCTTCATCAACCTATAAGAAGAAATTAGCAAGACATTATGCACACTTTTTAACTACTCAAAAAACAGTAAAATTTCATTGTGGCAGATAGCATATCAGAAACTTAATTTGATTCTAGTCTAGTTCTTTGGCAGCTACAAGTTCTAGTACTTACCTGTGGCGGGGTCAAACCCTGTGCAGCTGCAGCCAAGATGGAAACAGTTTCTGGTGAAATATTGACTTGTACTTCTTGGAAAGAGACGTTGATGTGTTGTGCCTTTCCTGTGGGGGCTTGTAGTTGGAAACCCATGTTGCATGGAATTAATACCTGTAATCATAAAGTTGTTGGAAGTTTTCAATTGTTAACTAGAATATAATTCTCTGTGGTGAAACCAAAAAACATAACAATATCAATCTGTGAAATGATGTCGCCAATTGTGACATTAGTTTATATGGCTAGACCCTATATTTTGATACAGTATTTTCATTGCAAAATTGTTCAGTTCAGGTGAAACATACCGATCTAAGCTTGCCTTTTCTATTTTCAACAAGGTAAGGACAAGCATTGATGCTGACTTGAGAGAATCCACCATTGATTGACATTAGGTCAGCATTCATGCGTAACCTCATGTCACCAATACTCTGAAAATTAAAATGTAAAGATATAGAGATGAAAAAAATATACAATGTTTTAAAAGAAATTAAAATTACCAACCTGTTGACCTATTTTTTCCGAAAAGTATAAAGCTCTGTCTACACTATCAAACTTTATGTGACAACAAAATGTGATGTGCCCATATATGGATATGATGATGTCATATCACTACCATACTTGGGCATATCACTACCACATTTGGGCACACCACACTTTTTTGTCCAACTAGTTTGATAGTGTAGACAGAGGACTTAAGGACAACATTTGTACACAGGTCTTCATAAGTCTTTATTACAGCTAAATATGAATCTAATAATGCAAGTAAATAGTACAATCCTTATCCCAATGGTTGCCTGTACAAATAAACATACATATTTAAGCTCTGTCTACACTATCAAACTAGTTTGACAAAAAATGTGTGATGTGCACAAATATGGAAGTGATAGGCTTAAATATGGTAGCGAAATGACATCATCATGTCTATATATGGGCACATCATATTTTTTTGTCACATAAATTTTGATAGTGTAGACAGAGCTTTATATTGTAAACTTACTCTCATGACTAAACAATTAGTGTCCTTGCGACTTGAATCAGCAACAAGAATAATCTCAGGATTCTCAACTTTCAGATGTAATGACAAATCTAACGTCGTCGGTGCGGTTGCCTTGGTGCTGTCTGGCACATTCTCTAACTTTTTGTTCTTACTTTCAGCAGACTGGCCGTCTTCTAGACCCTTCAGGAATATTTGAGATACAGTCATCAAGAATTCCACGCATACACAGGTCTGAACATCATTAAATCCAACCACAACTGAAAGAATAATAACGATTTGATATTATTTGGTGATTTGTGTAAAATACAGATTATAATGGTTTGAGATCGCAAACAGCGTACGCGACGCATGGTGGGAATGATTTGGGAGCAAACATCACAACGCATACGTACATTTTTTGTACGCAAGCATCATGACATTTGCTCCCAAACCTTTCCCAGCAATGAAGTTTCTCGCGAAATCAAGCTATTTGCGATAAACCTTATGTTTAAAAGCTTACTTGCTGGTGTACTGTACTTACTTATAACACTTCCGTTGCTACGTTGATCCACCTTAACAACCATCATCTGACTTTCTTCATCCGTCTTGGCTTGTCTTCCAAACATTCTGCACAATCATATAAAAAAAATTCACATACATTAAATCAAAATGATGAAGTAGTCTATTCTCAAATAAACAATGGCAGCTTTGTCTTCAACCTGGTGTTAATCAAAATTCCCTTTTCAGAATCAGATTTTACCTCACTCAGCCATAAATAATAATAATAATGTGACATTTATATAGCGCTATTTCGTAAAGATCAGAGCGCTTTGAGTGTTTGTTGATTATTAAAATTATCTAGTCTCTGAGCAGGAAATAGGCTAACCAAAGACAACCCATTAATGACAAAAAAAAAAGAAAACAAAGATGATTCAAACACCACAGCACTGTTCTCCTGCAATTGCCTACTCAGCAACAACTGTGAATAAGTGAAAGAAAATACAATGCTTGAATAAACTCTGTTTCTTAAGCTCTGTCTACACTGTCAAACTAAAATGTGATGTGCCCATATATAATAATACGAATTTGTAATGCGCCAATTCCAGCAGTAAAGCGTGGTTCCCACTAGCGACGCAACGCAAGGACGTAACGCAACGCAAGTGAATTGACCAATCACAAGCGATGGCTTATTCGCTTGTGATTGCTAACTGTCTATAACTTCGCTTGTCATTGGTTAAAACGCTTGCGTTGCGTTTACGTCCTTGCGTTACGTTCTAGTGGGAACCAAGCTTAAGTGATCAAAGGCGCAGTGTATGAGAGAGCTTTACCTTGTGACTCCATCTACTCTTTCAGGTCGTATATCATCTAAGACACAATTAACAAGATGCATGTGTGCAGTCAGACTGCTATCAGTCAACATGTCAGCTTCTACTTCCAAACTATGTACTATCAGCCTACCAAGTCCCTCTGTAGCAGTCTGTACACCCTTACAAGTGGTCTGAAATAAACAAGTTATATCTATCACTTTAGTTTAGTTCATTATTGTATGTGATATACATAAATACACAAATACAAATCTATTGAGATATCTTATCATCAGACGTGCTTGGTTGTAAATGAGGGTCTTTTTATGGACAAGTGACTACAATTATCAAACTAAACTCTCCAAGCTTAGGTGGACCTTCAGATATTAAATTAATAATACATAAAGTTTCATTTTGTTTATACATACAATACAATATACAAAAATGAAAGGGGCAGCTTAAGCCAATTACATTTCTGTTTTCATCATATTATTTTTACAAGAATATGGAAGGACATTTATATACTAATTATTAGCTATCTAAGTGAAATGAAGTAATTCACTTACTAGGTCTGCTGACTTTTGGTACATGCTTACACCAACAGACTCAATGGTAAAGTTAAGACTTAACTGACTTGACAGTTGCTTCTCATCTGCACCTTCACTATCACGATCTGTAAATATACAAACAGTTTTTGCTTCAGGCTATTATACTGATGCTTATATATTTCAGTTGTTCTTTCACCTATACCAATATTAAGCTTTGTCTACACTATCAAACTAGTTTGACAAAAAAAGTGTGATGTGCCCAAATATGGTACTGATATGACATCGTCATATCCATATATGAGCACATTTTATTTTGTTGTCACATAAAGTTTGATAGTGTAGACAGAGCTTTATGCATTAACATCCTCACAAAAAGTCTCAAAAATAAGAATACAAAAGAATTCAAAATATACCTTTATCTTGTTTTTGTTTGTCTTTATCATCATCTTCCATTTGAGTGACCTCATCTGGGATTGTTTGACCCTCGTTCAAGTTTTCATTGAGAACACCAAAGGCTAATGCGATGTCATCTGGACCAATATGCATCTATAAAGTAATTGTTGTAACTGTTTTAATATAAACACATTACTGTATGTTTAACAGCTTTGATGGTTTATAACATTTTTGAAGAGTTTTATTTTTATTGATGCCCCATTTAGTCCAAATCGAAATACAATACAATTAATCATGGCAAGAATATATCTGTGTACATATGTGCATTTGAGTAGTTTATCATTGGTTTATCTTATTAATTTTTTAAAAACTCTTAAAAACACACCTTTCCCCATAAAAACAATGTTTACCAGGGGATCGGTTCTTTGATTTTGATCTTTGTAAATGATAATGTTTATCTCTACAGACTTAAAATAATAGAACCTTACATCAACAGCTTGCAGCTTGCCATTGACTGCAATAGCTGGTAGCTTAGTGAAGTAAGCTGCAGCTAAATTCCTCTGCACCTGTAACTGCATGTTAGCTGGTTCTAACATCAATGATTCAGACTTTACTTCTCCATCTTCAATAAATGCTCTGAAAGAACAAACGTTTTTTTTTTCTTTTACTTTTAATTGTTTGTTGATTTTTGTAAATAGTTTTGTATAATAATAATAATAATATCCTGGATTTATAAAGCGCCTAATGTTGTGAAACCACTAAGCGCTGTACACTGAATACTGTATACTGAAACGGCCTTGTTAAAAACAGTGATTTTCCGTTTACAAATAAAGTTATTATTATTATTAAGATTACTTTGAGAAAGTTATTTAAAGGTAGCAATGAAACATACTATACATGACAAAGCTTGATGGATAGACAATGCATTAATATCAATAAGAAAATACTCATCATAAACAATTTGATTAGATTTAAACATCTTGATTTGAAATAGCAGTATTATTTGTTTGGCCTTACCGTGACAACTTGACATTGTTTAAAACAATGTCCATAGTGTCCACTACAGCCGGTACGGTCAATTCCTCTGACCCTGCAGCAATCGTGAAAGAGTTTTTGACAAATAATTCACCAAGATCTGCATAAATCGCCATTTTTGCTGTTGAACTGCGTGGAATGATGACAACTGGAGCTTTGATTTTGACATCCAACATTGCCCTCATGGCCGCCTCTTGCATCTCCTGCATCGTCTTGGCTGCAGATGCCGCCGCACTTTCACTGGCTTCAATCGCTGCTTTTTTGGCAGCTGCAAAGCGGTTTACAAATTGCTGTAGAAGTAAATTGAAGATCAAGTACTTTCAGATATGAAATCTTTTAAGAAACAACATCATATCAAATAGCAATCACTCATTTGCAAGTCTTTATAGTTTAATCTTATTTTGTGAAACTTTTTAAAATTTTATATTCTTTCTGCACTCATGTGCATAGATGCACCATTCACAAAAACATCAATAAATGGATTTGTTTAATACAGTACCAATACAGATAATTTTGCACAATGACTCTATACTTGGCAAAAGGCAGTACATAAACATTAGCTTACCAATAGGTCCATGATAAACTTATTGACAAACACTGCTTGTATACGTCCAACACTGAGGGCCAAACTAAGGTCAACAGCGGACATGTCCGTGTAATGCTGACCAACGGTAGCACTGTTATGTACTACTACTCCCAGTTTAAACACTTCTGAGCTCTCAACTATGGAGAGAATCTATCATAAAAACAAGGTAAAACAATTCATTACTGTATTGGGTTGGTAATTGCTTTTAACTTTTGTTTCATTGAAAAACTTTTCAAATATTTCTTTGGCGAACAAAAAAATCTTTTTGTATACTTCTCAATACGATCTATATGCTAAATGCCAGTATTATGTATTTTTTATTTTTTATTTATTTTTTTTTAAATTAATTTTTATTTTTTTTTTATTTATTTCCTTTTATTTCATTGTAAAATATAACATTATTTGTATGAGTAAAGATTTGGAACCGACACTCTTCATTATAAAGGTTAAATTGTGGTAATGTAGTCTGTTGGTTGATAGCATACTGTTAGGTGTTTGCTGTAATACATAGATATTTATAATCTAATAACAGTAGTAACCTTGGGATAGATAGTATTTGGTGAAGGATCCGTCACTGTCACATCTTTTAAACTTGCTGATACTATGGTTTGATGTTTCTGAATAGTTACACCTGCTTCAACACCTGTAGTGAAAACAATAATGATATGCGTAATCAGATTACAATAAGTTAAGAAAATTGTACAAATCAGAAAACAAACATAATGTTGTGTTGAGAGTAAAGTTGGCAACATTGAAATTTGGTATATATATAAGTATGGATAGACCTGTGAATAAAGCCCTGTCTACACTTTACGTGAAAAAAAAATGTGATGTGCCCATATATAGCCATGATGATGTCATATCACTACCATATTTAAGCATACCACTACCATATTTGGGCACACTTTTTTTGTCAAACTAGTTTGATAGTGTAGACTTAAGGCATAAACTTACCCTTGACATCCACACAAGCGAGGGAGGCATTACATGTACATGCTTCAATAGAGATTACACCAAGCTTGGCCATTAAGTGTACATCAATAACTTTAGATGGCAATGGTCTAGTTTGGCGTCTTCTAACTAAAAACATTAAAAAACAACAAGAAATTCATGTATTGAATTTCAAAGTTCTTTTTTAAATGAATAAATTTACATAAATTTAATTTGCATATCATTTACACTAAAACCTATTAATTTGCATATTTATTTACACACACACCTGGTTTCTTTTCACTGTCACTTGAATAGCCTTCATCAAGTGCCTTCTCCTCTTCCTTTTTACTTTCATCCAGCATGGCGACGATTTGTTCAGAAAATGCCACGATGTTGAGGATGGCTTCAGCGTGTGCGGTCAACGTCAGGCCAGCTACGTCCACTTGGATGTTCTGTTCTGTCGATTCATACAATGTGTGGAAATCTGGATTATCTTTCTCAATCTACAAACAAATACAATATTTGATAATCAACCTTTATTTCTTTTATTTGAAACATGTTTATTATTATATGATAATAATGGTAGTCTTTATAAAGCACCTAATACAATGTTTCTAAGCGCTTTACACACAAAAATGATCCATAAAATAAATATGATAATGATAAAAAAATTAAGAAAAGCAGAGGAACCATTTACACCGCTCCGTTCTCCAGCACTCTGAAGCGCTCAGATTAGAACTCGCCAGAACAGTATTTTAGTTCCTAAGTATGTGGCCCAAATTGAATTTGGGTTTGAAATTAAAATGGTCATGTCAAATGTGTTTGTGTCCCATTTATTGTCTTGTATTCAAATGTAATATATATATATCTAAACACCGACATGCATTATATTAGAACATACCTTTTGATAATTTAAGTGCATTAACCTCTCTCCAGTGGTATCTTGTAATGGCGTCTTCACAAGGAAAAGATCATTGCCATCTAAAGCTGAAAGGACACAAGATATTGAGTTAAGATTGGATTAAGTGTGACATATAATCTGTAATAACTGGATGGTTATTAAATAAAGACATAACACTCTGACTGCCTTTTATGTAATACAATGACAATGATTATGTGTGTATAGCCCTTACTACTTCCACGATATTTCTTATAAGTTATCGACTTGTTATAATAACATAATTTATAAAACCGAAAAACAGCATCCGATACAAATTAGCCACTTACAGTGTGGTTAACAGATACACAAGAAGACAAAACAACACAATCTCAGAAACACAAAAGAAAGATTGAAAGAACTGCTATGGCTATTACTGTTGTTTTTTATTAGTAACAAGATACATATACACCAACCTTTCATCTGCATATGCTGCACAGACACACTGCCAAGCCTAGCATCCAATGTGACATGCCATGGCCTTAACTCTACCTTAGCACCAAGGCTGATGATGTTAACAGCAAGTAATGGTACATCAACTGTTCCGTTGTTTTGACACATGTTTAACGTGATCTAAGAAGAAGAAGTTTGTTTGTCAGTAAAGTTTAGAAAAAAATATATACCTGTACATTGAAGAAAGGTGAAGAGACCAAGAGGACGATTCAAAACCACATGGATAAGAATTATAGAAAATGATACGAAAAGAAGAAAAAACAAGTCTATGCACACTGTGGGCAATATTCGCTCTGATTGGAGAAGTCTTGTTAAGTGCACTATGTCGCAAGACGTTCAACGTATGTGATGATGATGAGAGTTAAGATTTTTGCAGTACAGAACCCACGAAACCCACACTCTCCCCACTGGTTAAATACAATACATAAAAATGAAAGATTCTCACCCTTTTAACTTCAAAATCTAATTCAAGATTGCTCCTTGGTTGGTAACCTAGACTTTGTTCTCTTTTAAGTTTTTGCTTTTGTCCACCATCCTGCTCATCTCCCTCTTCTGCCGACAAGAACTCGTCTTCATCATCATCTGCATCTTCAACTACCGTTGGTTTGGTGATGTTAAACTTCTTTGAATCAAACATGACCACATCTCTAGTGGTAGTTAACTTCTCCACCTAAAATATAGAAAACAATTAAGCACAGGTCTAAATAATTAAGCAAGACAATCTTTTGCTTAACACCAATGTGCAGTGGCAATGCTTTGGACCTTACTATGTGGCCTTTGAAATTATTTAATAAAGTCAATTTGATAGGATCTTCATTTCAAATCATAGGTGCTGCTGTGTAGTTCAAAATATGTCCAATCCCTTATACTAATTCTGTGCATTTTTGCTTTTACAAATACAATTACGTTTATTCACCAAATCACAATAAAAATAATTATCACTATGGTGATTGAAGAAATTACGTCAACATTTTTTTTTAAGTTTACATAAAATTTTTTCTTTCAAGTGTCACAGAATTTACTATACCACACCATGCAAACCAAGATGTACTGCAAATAATATAAATATAAACCATAATATCTCAGCAGAATACAGCATTTAAAAGAGAAGAACAAAGTAAACAAGAGTAATATGAAGAATTATATAAAATCTTTGAAATGAAAAATGATGTTAGATTCTTATTATTGATAAATATATAAAGTAAAAACATTAAAACTATATAAAACAGTAGTTGAAAGTTAGAGTAAAATTAAATAATAACAATGCAACGTATTAAATTGTGGTTACTTTTATATATTAACCATTGATACTGTAGTAAAACAATAAACTAGTGAAATAAATAGAATTAAAAATAAATACTTTATAGTCAGTGCAACATTTGTTATATAATATTGATTATGAATGATATTTCTATGAAAATTTATTAGGTTATATATTTTATATTATGTATTTTCCTTTTTGTTTGTTTGAAACTTTCAAAAACAAAACTTGTTAATAATTATAAATTATTTGTAAAGCATGCTACAGTATATAAAGGCTTTGTATAACAGGCATGCTATACCTAGAATATTACAGTAGTTTTAGATAAATACAAAATCCCGAAACATTCATCATGCTTCAAATAGAAGAGTATTACTAGTGTTAAATAGTGAACTCAAAATATTGAGTGTGATATTCTTACCAACCCATCACTCTTCTCAGATAAATTGTGCTGCAATAGTGAATACAAACACCTTCATTAGTCACCAATCAGTGCATTTATACAATCACCAAAAGTTGTGTGAAATCTAACAGTGAGATTACTTGAACACATTGGCCAAACCTCTTGCTCAAAAATAAATACCAAAATGCAAGTGCATAGAATATAGTGGTGTAACGGCTATGAGCACTTATTGGCTAAACTCAGGGGCCCAAGAGCGCAAGAGGCCCCAGAGCATGAACAGTCCAATGCAACTTGGAGTGCCTTTGTCCTGTGCGTTACACAACTGATATATATTGATACATGATCAACTGTGCAATTAGAGTGGTCACCCAAAACACACCCAAACAATTTTTTTGCATAAAGTTTTGGTTATTGATTGGGAAAAAATAACAACTTATTTCAACTTTATAAAAAAATTATTTGTGATCTATGACCTCTAGAATCATCAGGTAGAGAGACAACCAGATCATCACTGTACTATGAGTGCTAGTGTTGGTTGGTTACAATAGTGTCAGACCAGGGAAGAGTTAACTCTTCCCTGGTCTGAGGTACAAACGAACCAAATATTGAAACCAAACACTAATTTTAGAAAAAGTAGTGTTGTTATACAATACATACAGTATTTGAAACAGAAAGCTTCAAATGAACCTAAAGCACTGAATTAGATAAATAATATTATTACAGTACATAGCAGCAAAAGAAATGATAAGGTGCACACGATAAGCTTCACACAACCTTAAAAAGAGGTAAGTAAGTAAAGTTTAACTTTAATTGTTAGATTAAAAGCAAGCTAAGCACTTACTAACATTTCTATTTTATGTCATGTTATGTTCAAGAGTATGATCTGCAGTTGTGTTTGTTAACACAGCTAGACTAATAGTATGGACAAACCAAATGTATTAATGAATAGGATACATGGTTTATTAGTTGTTTCTACTGTAAGTACAGCAATCTTATAAGAAAGTAAGTGTTGTCAATACTTTAACTGATGAACTCACGGCTGGATATAAGTTTTAAAATAAACTTTTAGATTGAGCAAAAGAAATGTTACTGATGGAATATGACAAACAAAACCACAGTAGGGAGAATATGGACTAAAGAAACATAATGTTGTATCAATTAAAACTGAAAGATTCGATTAGCAGCAAATTCAGTACTACATTCCAGTAGTATTTGATTGATTGGTTTTTATATTTAAAAATGTACAAGAAATAATAATGTTCACAAGAAACACAACTATAGTACATCGCTGACTGCTTATATTGAACATAGACTATTAAATATAACATTGAATGGAAGTTTTAATGAATGGATATCACACAGGGTTGAAGGTTAAGCTACCATGCACTAGGTTAGCAAGATACTCTGTTAAAAGCTCATTCACAAAACATTTAACTAACATCTCCACCGCATGGTGTGAAATATCCATCTTGTTCCGAGTCATAGTCATCATCATCCAGCAGGTTCATTATATAATTGAGGCCTTTCTCAGGCAGTAATGGCATTGGAATGGCAGTAGCAGACGGCCTGAATGCAGCCTGTATGAAAAAGTGTGTGGTTCGATCAATATGAAGTGCCTCAATGTGTGCATGATGAATAGAATTGATTTAGAATCATGCTTAGAGATAAAAATGATTAATTCCTGTTTTCATAAAATGTCTAAATATGTCATACTTTCTGCACTTAAAGACCTAAAAATGTGTTTGCTAGTCTGGTTGATTGATAGTAGATCAGCAGAAAGATCCGTTTATTTGACACTATAGTAATTTTATGAATTGCAGGCCATGGAGGAGTTCTCCACGCTTAGAAGTGGAAATGACATCAACTGAATTCAAGGCATTTTTGTAGATGACACATCATGACAAAAAGGAATTAAAACAATATACAATAACAGGGTATATTGCCAAAACAATGAAAATTTAGTTATAAATATATAAGAAAACAGTTTTTATACTTAAATCATGGTATACTTCCATGCTAAAATCAACCATACAGATATTAAAATAACCACAGATAGGAAGACAAGAGAATGTTATGATACATTAAATGGTAGCAAGTAACATTCACACATAATGGGAGACAAGATATCTATAGTTACAGCAGCAATGCAGGTTTACAGCTTTATTTTCTCTTCAGACTTTGAACAAGCTTTCAGGCTTATTTCACACTTTGAATAAATATTAGCTGAATTAGTTTTAAAGATCTTATTATAATAAATTAGAATATGTACAGGTAGTTAAAAAGGATTGCAAATTATTTGTATTTATATCACAGTATTTTTCATAACTATAAAAAAACTATTTAATCAGAACTTGTACAGAATACATTGGTTTAAATCCAATAAATATTCTACAATAAAACCAACTGAAATGTTCACATATTTAGTTAGCTAGTTGGTAACAGATGATTATCTGTACACATTACCTTCATTAAAATCCATTAATTAAAAAAAAAAATAATCATATTTCTCCATATCTGCTTACCTTTGACATAGATTCTTTGTCAGGAGCTTTGGTTTCTGGGAGTGGTATGCTGGTTGCTAGGGATATTAGATCTTTCAGCTTTTTGTCAGAGAAGTCAATATCCAATGAAGGCAATTCCCCAAGTATTCGAACTCTGGAAAACAAAACAAAGAAATATTTTTCAAAACAACGACAATTTCAAATATGTTCAATGTCACAACCACGCTCACACAGCCCATACTTGTCCAACTCTTGTACTGGATATTTACTTGCAGGTCAATACAATAAACATGACTAAAGCTCTGTCTACACTATCAAACTAATTTGACAAAAAAAGTGTGATGTGCCCAAATATGGTAGTGATATGCCCAAATATGGTAGTGCTATGATATCATCATGTCCATATATGAGCATATCACATATTTTTGTCACATAATGTTTGATAGTGTAGACAGAGCTTTAAATATATTTACATACTTACTTTGGCATCCTATTGTCATCCACCAGGCATTTATGTAATGCTATGCCAACATTCAATGGTTGTAGGAGATGCAGCGGTGAATAGGTCTTCTTACGAGCTGCTTCCCAATCTTCACCTGAGAAGTAATTTAATTTAATATTTATAGATATTTTTAGTTATAAAATGGTTTGAATACATCTATATGATTATTTATTAATGATTAAATATATGTTATATATACAGCATAACCATTTTAACTTCTGTACAAATATGAACACTTCCTTGAAGCTATTTATTTGTTGACTAATCTTGAAATATTTATTTATACATACTTTTTTGACTCTTTTTTTCTTCTGGTGGAACTAGCCTTAATTAAAGCCCTATGGGCTTATTTAAGCTTCTCCAGCATGAGGCATTCTATTTTTTTAAATCTCATTTTTGTTATATTATTACATACTGATGTATCTTATGAAAATAAAATTGAATTGATATATTATTGTACAAAAGCAATACACAACAGTATATACCTTCATTGGCTAATATGATTTGAACACTCTTTAAATCCATATTGAATCTATCATATGACTTTTTCATTAACTCCTCCAAACTTTCATTCTGTAATATAAATGAAATATGTAATATGTTACCTTTATCATTGACATTCATACTCATACCCAATAATAGAGCATTTAGAATTGCTATTGTGTAAAGCTCTGTCTACACAATCGACAAAAAAAGTGTGATGTACCCAAATATGGTAGTGATATATCCATATAGGAACATCACATTTTTTGTCACATAAAGTTTGATAGTGTAGACAGAGCATATTATCTGATGTTCTGTTTTTGTATCCAAGTCTACACAAATATTTGTTTACATCCTGATAGTGGCTTACTTTAGCAATGTTAAATATGAACAGAATTAATTCCCATAAGTTTAGATATGTAATTATTTTAATCAAAATGACAAAATATGACATAATATTTAATCACCTCCGTCCTTCGAGCATCATATTTTTCCTCATGTTCAGTGGTCATCCTAAAGTGACCCAGGTCAGCA
The DNA here is from genome assembly GCF_963402885.1 of Antedon bifida. NCBI lineage: Eukaryota > Metazoa > Echinodermata > Crinoidea > Comatulida > Antedonidae > Antedon > Antedon bifida. Next base: position 32,218,684 of record NC_136226.1, read on the forward strand.
ACGAGTACTTTGCCCTTTCTAAATTTTGTAGGAATGAAAACCACAATGTTATTAAAATGTATTGAGTGGTTAAGTGAAGTTTTACATAATTACCAAAAGAAATTTGAAAATATTATATTAACAAAAAAACTCATATAAAAGTTTGTTTATGCATGATTCTTGAATTTATATTTTGTTTGAATAAAAATTATTTAAAAAAATAGAATTTATGATTTATACTAACTCTGAATAGACACCATTTTCTGGAATAATAATATATGAAGGTCGAAGGTCAACAGTGACATCAAGAATAGTCTTAGTGTCTGCCATGTACTGCAGACTGGTAGCTGACTGCTCTGTGAACTCATCAATAGTAGAAGCTGCAGCTGCAGATAGCCTAATATATAAAGATAGGGGTGTTAAGTACAAAGATATTAATCTTATATTCCTTATTTTCAAAATGTTAAATTCCCAGAATGTTTAATTTCAATAGTAAATATAAACGTGTATAGCATGGTATAAATATTGATCTAGATCTCGAGCACACCAGCAGTGAAGTCCTGTCCTGTGCCCCGCTTGTCTTTGTCCCTTTGTTTTGTCTAGAATCCTGCCCTGCCTTCTTCCTCCTCTCCAACCTCCAAGCACCCCCCCCCCCCACCCACAGATTTATTGTTATTTGTATATGTTATTTCTTATTTATTCCATTATTGTTTAAATAAATGTTATTTTGAATTTAATTGAAAAAGTCAACTGATACTTTGTATCCATCAATGACGGCCATGTGTCTTCAGAAGAAGACAGCCACAAGAACAGTAATATACTCACTCATCAAGGTGCACATCTTTAGGTGGCTCAAAAAATGTCACAATTTGGTTAATTGTATTCTGAAATTGACAATTTTGAAAAAGAAAAAGGTAAAGTAATTGACTACAGAATATATCATGTTCATATATTATAATACGTTAACATATTATGAATATGTTTTGACATTCATATCAACCTTCCTCTCCACCATAGCAACCTTCCTCTCCTCCATGGCAACCTTCCTCTCCTCCTTAACACCCACTCAACCTGTAACAATGAATTCTATGCCTACCATGATTATTATTATATAAAAAAATAGTGAAATAACCATAATACTAGGTGGGGAAGCATTATAGTACCAATAACTATAAGACATTTACCGCATCATAGACAATCTTTAGAGGTCTTGCTAGCACCTTCACCCTCTGATCTGCCAATCCATCAAGAGGGTTCGTCTCAAACTCTACCTCCAGTAGATCTACCTTGCCATCAGCCTCTAGATTCTGAGACTCAACCATTTGATGTTGTTCACAGCCTATTGATGTGCCGAAAACATTGAATGTGTTCAGCTTGGCATCAAGTCTATAATAAGAAAGGTTTATCAGTACTTTCTACTTCAACCGTAGCTAGTGAGAGACCTGTCTCTGCTACATTGCTTGTATACTAAAGGCCAATTTACACAGACGAGCTGTAACGGTAAGCGGAAAAGGGCGTAGTTTGTCCATGTAGAATATGACCTATCTTGAGTGGTAACCGCCCGTCCGCTTTGCCTTATGTATAATGGTCATAGAAATATAAACATATATTCTATATATTTATTACCGTTACCACTCGTCTGTGTAAATTGGCCTTTAGACATGGTCTTGGGTCTATATAAAGAAATAAATGACTTGTACCTGATGGCATCAGCAGCTGGCCTTTGGCTTATCCCTGCTTTCAAGTCAGATATTTCCACACCAAGAACATTAGAGTCGCTATTGCCTGTATTATCCACAAGTTTGACAGAAGTTTGGATTAAATGAAAGTTCAGTAGAATACCAATATACTGCAAAACAAACAGAGTTATCATTTCAACTTTTTATCGACCATGTTTAAATGTAGAAATAGAATGTTGAATATAAGACCTAAAATGCACATGGTAATATATACTGCAGCTAATTAGAGGCAGTATTCACCTTTAGTGTTAAGCTCTGTCTACACTATCAAACTTTATGTGACAACAAAATGTGATGTGCCCATATATGGACATGATGATGTCATATTACTACTATATTTGGAAATATCACTACCATATTTGGGAATATCACTACCATATTTGAATTATTTACCTCTTTTGGAAATTCTGAAACAGGAATTTCTTCTGTGTAGCCAATAGCTTCATACAGTTTAGCCTTGTCCTCAGATGTCATGGCATTTTGTACCCTTTCTGTAATCATAAAAACGGATAAAAAATAAATTCTCTAAATAAACAGTATTTTGAATGCAAATTTGAAGGGAAAATGAAAGATGAATGAATGAAACATTTTGTGCGTTGTCAACACACTTTCTCAACGTATTGTTATTGCTGACAATGGCCTTGGTGAATTCACCAGATGTTCTGTGATATTTATTTAATTTTTCTTCACATTAAAAGAACATTTGCATTCAAAATATATTTATTGAAAGGAGATGAATATTTTATATAAATAGTCTTGCTAGGCAACTGTACCAACAGCTTTGAATTCTGTTTGTCATTCCTACCTGCAACATCATTTAGTTCTAAACTATCGTCCTCTTTTTCTTTCTTTCCACCACCAAAGAAACCTCCAAACCATCCTGCATTCTTCTTCTCTTTTTCCTTCTTCTTTTTCTTTCTTTTATATTGTAACTCTGCCTGTTGTCTGCATAGCGTCAAGTTAAACACATCCAAAGTATCCTCGTACGACTGTTAACAAAAGTTATTTTCATTCCAAACAAATTAACTTGCAGTTTATTAATTGTAAAAAAGAAATTTGGGACTTTTGGATCTCAAAACAAATATTTTTCGTTGTGAGTTTCCAGTTTTTAAAGAGTCCAGTGTTGGTCAGCTGTATCTAAATCTATTTTAGGAAGTTTCAGCTTACAATATCAACTAAATCTAATCAAACATATCTTATTTAACAACTTTACATACAATCAACTTAGTACACAGTACTTCTTGCTTTTTAATAGTGCTTTCACAAATTAGATGCAATTAAAAGAAAAATAACGCCTAAAATACTATCATTAGTAGTGGCATAATATAACTACTGTACATGTAATACATATTAAGCTCTGTCTACAGTATAAAACTAGTTTGACAAATGATGATGTGCCCAAATATGGTAGTGATATACCCAAATATGGTAGTGATATGACATTATCATGTCCATATATGGGCACATCACATGTTTTCACATACATTTTGATAATGTAGACAGAGCTTAAGTTTATGAACTGAGGAACACACCAACCTGAAGGTTAGCTAGAAGTTCTTTTGAAGGTTTAGATGTTGCTAGCTTCTTTCCATAAACTTCTTTGTATCCCCGACAGAGATCACGATGTTTCTTTATATGGTCCCATGACCACATTTTGTGACGTCGTCGTACATTCTCCTCCAAAATGCTAGTTTGTGCATACTTCCACCTGTAAATGAATGCAATTTTTTAACAGGCATGATGATGTGTGTGGTTACATATATGGTATGTCAAGGAAGTTTCAGTAATTAATCTTTCTTAAACAAGGTTTTAATGACTGATGTGCAATATTGAGTGAAAATTGGTGATATTGGGTGGCATGGGGTGGTATGGGTGATATTGGCAATATGGGCGATATGAGTTATATGAAAAAAAAAAAAAATTGAATTTTAAAAATCTTACCACAACTTAGTATGGCCATGACAAATAGCTCGAGGGCGGTATTTTCTGTATGGCTCATTGCGTACCATTCTCTCAAAGGAATCCAACAGCTGTATTAGGTTGTGATACTAAAACAAAAATCAATCATTGCGTGTAGTAATGAGATATAAGCATAATAAACAAACTAAATCCTGACTTTAAAAATAACATTTTCTGTAATTAATTGATAAATGTGCATATTGCGTCATTGGTCTGGACTTATACTCTGGCAAAACCATATCCCAAAATTGAGTGAGGAAGCATATTTTAACGTCCCCTTCATTCATGTCCTAGCCACTAGCGAGCGGCTGAGCGGTTAAGACAGTGGAGCCGTAAATACGTAGCCATAACATCAGCAAGGGTTCGATCCTCACTCGCTCTATGGTTCTGGTGGTAGAACGAGTCTTCTCGGATAAGGACTATAAACCATAGGTCCAGTGTACATCTAGCTAATGTTTACTTTAAAGAATCTAGTTCATCTTTCGAGACGAGTAGGAGTTACTCAGGTGGGCCCTCTTGGAGATCAGTCTTTGACTGAAGAGGCCACTCAGTATATATAAATAATAAATTTAAAGAAACTTAAGGTCATCGCAAAATGTGCTTATTGATTAACTTACCTGTTGCTGTCTCAGTGTCAGATCAATACTCATAACAACTAGGTTCATCCAAGCCTTTGGAGTTGAAAGGTCACTACCAGGCTTGGGGTTTATCTTCAACTGTGCTTCAGATGAGATGGGTTCAATAACTAAATTTAGAATAAAGGCAGACACACAATATAAAACAAAATGTTTCAATAAGGTCTCAAAATGTAGTTTAACAGACAAATAATATTAATACTGCATTGAATAAAGAATACTAGACCAGTTTACTAGTATTCAGTTTTGTGGTATTACTTGTGTAAATTGGTCTTACTGTGTTAAAACATGTTGAATAAATACAATTTTTATTAGGTTATAAAGTACCGTTTTACAAATTATTTGGGATTAAGTAATAAATATAGTAATCATTGGCTTTAAATGTAAATGTTTCGATGTTTTTACCATATTGAAAATCAGGATCTACATGGCCAGGTGAAGCAATGGAAGATTTTAGAGACATCTGAAAAAATAAATGATTTTATTTATTTATTTTACAAAATGGCACGATTGTATTACCTCTTCTGCATTTTAGTATGTACTTTATTTTTGTCATTAAATGAATTCAAAAGATTGTTATTAATGGCCTCGGCCTACATAATCAATTACATAAGTTCATAAGTTGACTAATCATGGATTTAAATCTGTGATTCTTTCTGCTCTGTTTAACATATATTGTAATTGATTTTGTTAATGGTGAAGAAAGCAAAAAAAGCAATATTTTAATTATTAGTACTTACTAAGCATTGATCCTTTGACATTGAGCCAAACAGACGAGTGTTGCTGTTGAGATACAAGGCTAAGCAATCCAACTTTACAAGCTGTGGAAGAATACAAAACATTATATAGAGCCCTGACGAAGAAATAGTGTTGTCTGAAATCTTGCCATTTCTTTTTGGCTGTTTTACTTTATCGTTTTGATTTTAGCTTTTTCCTTATTTCATTTCCATTGAGATTTTCATAATCAGATCAGGTAATTTTTTTCTAGCAATTTGCCTTTGGAAATATTCCATTATATAATATGTTCATTTAATGTTCACAAATTTCTGTGAGGTAACCTTGTACAATGATGGTTGAGTTTTGTTGGCAATCTTTTTTTCTAAATATTTTATTTTTTTTATTTTCAAAAAAGATTTCCAAAGACAAAACAAGCATCACAAAATATTAAAATAATAATGGCTTAAAAAATGCATAACTTAATCTCCTTCGACAACTGATAAATAAATTAGAAATAGTATATTTCTTTAGTGAATAAAATATTCATTTCTAAAAACCATTTTACTTCTTTTGTAAAATCAGTCAGTTTTGCCTGACTTCCTAAGGTTAAATAGATAAATAATGAAACAGTGATGAATAAATAAAGTACAGAGAGAATGAAATGCAATTATCGGTGATAAATAAAATAAATTTGTCAACACTTCAAAATAACAATGACTTGTCGTCCCATAAAATGTTATGATCTATAAAATATGCATAAATTTGAATAAATGAATATGTAATTACCTTGTATACCATTTTCACCGCCTGGTCTAAAATACATGCTTTCCAGTCTTCATTTGTGGTCTAAAAACAAACAAAAAGAATTAAATAAAAATAATAGATCCTAGAGAGCAGTATGCATGGTTACTATAGGATGAATAGTGTACTCATAGATTCTCTAGTAGTACTTATCCCAGGCTAGAATTTGCCCACAAAGATTGGTCAATAAATGCAGTACCTCAAATGACAAATTGTGAAGAGAAACACCAGCAGAGAATGGTGCCTGCGGGTTGGTGATTGTGTCTTCATATCGTATGTGTATATTCTGCACTTCAACCTGTAGATTCTTAATAATCTGAGTGGCTAATTTTTCAGCAAATGTGTCTGATTTGTTATCTGATTCCTGTGGTTTGTTCTCTTGTTCCTTGGCTTGTTCAACTTTCTCCAAAGCCTTTTGTTTAGCATCACGTTGGCTCTTTTTGTCTTTTTCGGCATCATAGCTTCCTGTAGAATAAATATATCGTTTTTCTTTTAAACATTTTTACACTACATTGTGGTTGTAATAATTCCACAAAGTTCTAAAAGGCACCTCGAGGCTCAAGTCAATTAAAAAAATGTCCTCTCTTGAACACAAACTATGATGATGAATTGGGTTTATATAATATAAGAGGTAAAGCAAGCACCTGCGTGGGGTAACCACCTGCATGGGGCAACCACCTGCGTGGGACAACCACCTGCGTGGGGTACCCACCTGCATGGGATAACCACCTGCATGGGACAACCACCTGCATGAAACAAACACCTGCGTGGGGTACCCACCTGCGTGGGGTAACCACCTGCGTGGGGCAACTGCCTACATGCTTCATTTGGAAGGAGAATTACTTCAAATTTAGGGTTAGTTAGTTAGGCCATATTCACCAAACATGCTTAAGCTAAAGGAAACTACTGCACTTTAAAAGTTCTATCTCAGTGAATCCCTTATTTACTCGCTTTACAAGTGAAATACTTAGTATTTAAGGGAAATATCTAACCCAAATGTGATTGGCCACAGAGCTGGAAGAAATCAGTACTTTTATTTTTTTAACATACATATTTTTTTTTTTGGATGAAAGTTCTCTAGGTGAAAACCTAATAAAGTGATGAAAATAAACTGGGGAATCAGCTGAACAGTAAATGTCCAACAACAAATGCGTAGACAAGGATACTCATCAATATGCACAGCTTAAGTGTACAATTACCACCAATGTATTCCCTAGACATTCATTTACAATCCTCATTGCATCATTTGCTGAGTTTTCTGATTGCAAATAATGATTATATTGACATCTCACCAGATGCTATGTATACAGTTTATTCAAAAAATGTAAAATTGTACATTGTAAAATTCATACTGTGTAATAAAGATTTTGAGGAAAAAGATTATTATTATCTAAACGGCGGTTTACATTACCTCACCATCAAGAGGGGTTTGATTTCGATAACTTTTACAAGAACAGGCACAGACAAAATATATGCTGCTAATTATAAACATGGTATCAGAACAGAAGGGGTCTAAGTGGTCCATCTATAAAAACAATTAACATCAGCATCTAGCTCAGCAGCCCAATATGAATACAGTATTTGTTAAGGACTCTTAATTTGTAAATTTTGTTTGCATAACTTAAAACGTTGATGTTGAGTTTTATTTTGGCGGTACTACATAGTATATTACTACTAAACATGATGCTTTACAATTCAAACTGTTACAATGTGGCAACCAAAGTTCAAGTTACATTCAAGAACAAATAACACAGGCTGTAGTATGCCTAATAATTTCTATCATAGTATTATCAGTATAATTATTAACCAGATTTGAAATGAAAAATGGCCTCCAGTGTTTTAATAACGTGGAAAAAATAAAAAATTAATGTGACATGCTATACTGAATACAACCTTGCTTTGAATTTAATTACCCTGTGTGCTATAAAATAACTTACTGGCGACATCAATTAAAATTTAATGCCATCAATAAGCATATTCTTAGTACTGTTGCTTAAGAACTATTTAGTTTTTATGGTAAATTAATATACTTGTATAATTTGTTGTAAACTTTGACCTGCAAAGGTTGCTAAATTTATGATAGAAAGTGATATTTTTTGTAGTAGTGTATTTTTTGTTAGATATAGAGTATGCTGAAGTTCAAATGTTGTTATGACTAAAAAAGTGGATTGGGTTTTTGTTTTAAGGAATTAACAGCATACATCAGAACTTTACTTGAAGTAAATAATTATTCTTTACCTTGTTTAGGAACAATTAGTAAATATAGCCCATCAATTTTAGCAACAACTTGTGAAGTGTATAGGTTCTTCCATGGTATTTTAAGAGTTAATTTTTCCAAGGTTCCAGCTTTGATCTGAAATGGCAGTTCCAACTCATCCTAGAGATAAAAATAACACAAATTAAAATTGCCATAACAATTATACAAAAAATTCACCAAAAAAGAAGCTCTGTCTAATAAGACGTGACTACCAACATGCTATGGGCATGGGGTATGGTCCTTATACTGAATGACACTTTCAGTGCTAAGCATTGATTTCCAAAGAAGTTCAGTAGAGAATATTTACAATATAAAAAAAAATAATCCAAAGACAACTAACAAAGTAACTTACATTAGTACACATTTACAATAAGGTAACTATCTACAAAACATACAGTATATATAAATAATTGAAGGAATTGAAGGTAAAAGATACTTAATACTTAATGTATGTGAGTATTATTAATCATTTTAAATGATAAGTTAATTACCAATGCACCATCTTTAATCACCAGATTCTCCAACACTGCATCTCCTGTAAAAAAAACAATTTAAAATTCTCAATCAGAAAACTCAGCACAGTACTAAACATAATTTAAGCAAAATAACAAGTCTTGTATTTTCCTTGTATTTAAGAATTGGAAAGTTACAGTTTCATTTCATTTCATTTATATAAAGTGGAGGAGCCTATTAAATGAAAGCATACTGTAGCTCCTCAAAACAAACATATAAATATAACTAATACTACAAATTAGGAATTCCTAAAAACAAAAACAACAGACTTCATATAATAATGAAGATTAGCATAGCAATATTATAATAATGTGAAAAAATAGACAGTAAACTAATTAGCAATTTATTCCATGATATAATGTTTAATTAAACATGATAACTCAATACAAGTGAAGTGAGAGATAATAATTACATTATGAACTTAATTATGGATAATATTGTATTTCATTTCAAATTAAATTAAGTGCAATGCCCAAGAATATTAAGAGGGTACTCAATGGTAATTGTCTTAACATGTGAGGGGACAGGTTCATAAAGATATTGTTGCGTTTTCTGTACACAAATGTTGCTTAGAACAGGGACCCTGCTTAGATTGACCATGGAGTAAAGAATAAGAAGAATTATTCTTTACTCCATGGATTGACTCTTTTTTTTATTGTACTCCATGGTAGCACCTCCTACAACTTGTATCTCCTATAACTTGTAACTAATGCTAGTGCTACTAAAACCAATCTATGTTGTGATAAAGTATCCCTGATATGATTAGAGAATCCTAATTTCAGTTTATGGCACTGTTGAGGGACTTATCAATGATAATTGGTTTGTGAATGTGTGCTGAAGTTTAATGACTTCATTGCTTTGTAATTGTGTCTCATTGTGAAATGTACTGTACAGTAGGCCCCTACCAGAATCCTCTCTCCTTTGCTTGTAATTATATTTTCTTATCTTTGGTGCATTCTGTTAGTTTTAATGGTTTTACCGTTCAATATACATTGTAGGGTCCTTGTAACATTTCCTCTCCTTGTGACTCACTAAAGGTCCATAATAAATACATACAACAGGCCTACCTCCAGAACTTTGGAAGTTACAATGACTGATGCAACATTTATAATTTAAAAATTATTTGCAGACCAGAAAAACAAAAGAGAGGAGTTTAATCAAAGGAGCTATAAATTCACCATTGTTGAGTTTAAAGTAGAAGATATTATTATTAATAGTATTACAAAGTAGTGTTGTTCAAATATAGCCATCTGCTACACTTGTTATTTCAATATCAGATATAGTACTGCTATGCTACTGCTAGTACAGTATCTCATTCTCATCAGGGAGTTTTAACATCGCATACACACAATGGATGAGAATGCTAAAAAATGACAAATTCTCTATGGTCATGTAGCAATTTATAAGACTAGAGTTGTTCCTTTTAGTACTTGGTTGATTGATATCATATCAGGCAATAGTGTAATTTCACCTTGGTTGCACTGTCATTACATACTTTGTTATTAATTCATTTTAAATTACAATTAAACGTAGTCCTGTAGCAGAACAAATCATGCATAATAATCAAGTCAATAGAGAGGTTTCTTTTTCATTCACAAAGTGATTAAAGAATGAGACAGATCACTATATCTACCATTACTAATCCTTTGAAAGGTTTAGGAATTCTCAAAATTGTTTTCGTTTTTTCTATACAGAAAAAACAATTATTCCAAGTCACTAAAAAATAATGAAAAACAAAAAAATTATTTAATTTGGTTAAATCTTTGAATGAATAAATATTGTATCAAATAGTTAATAATCTAAGTTATCTAATATCACAAACACATAATGGGGCTAGTCTGCAGTATTCAGAAAATTAATTAAAAGTAAACAGTTAGGGAAAAAATGGCAAAATCAGAACTGTGTCATGTTACAAGAGTTGTCAAAACAATATAGACTTCTGATAAAAATCCTTGAAAGTAGGAAACCTTTTGTTATTTTCCCCTGACTGTAAACCAAGGAGGTACTTATTTTTACATCCATGAGTAAACTGAACTATAATTCTCAAACACCTCATTATTTCGCATACAAATATTAACCAGGTAAGGTTGTTATAAGTTGATAAGATAACACTTATTTATTCACTCAACCAATTTGCAATGAATGAGGTCATGGGTCAGTCTGGTATGATGCTTGGTAAATATCACAGTGAATACACTATATATAGACGGCAGACAAAACAATCAATTTGTTCAATGCTTTACTATATAATTTAGTACAGAAGTAGTATAGAACAGAATGATATAATCATTTCTTGATGATTCTATTAAAGATAAAAATCAAAGATTTACATAATTTATTTGTTTTAGGTCTCAATTGGAATTTCCAATTTATTTTACTTCAAGGGTTTTCACCTCTTTCATTTATTCTAATTTACCTATTTTAATATTACTCTGATTTTCACTCTGTGTTAAAAAATGTTTTAATTTGAAAGAGATGAATGCTTTGATTTGAGGAAACAGTTATGCATAACAGGATGCTGAAGTTGGTGTTTTGCATGACTTAAGCTCTGTCTACACTATCAAACTTGATGTGACAAAAAATGTAAGGTGCACATATATGGTCATGATGATGTAATATCACTGCCATATTTGGGCACACCACACTTTGTTTTGTCAAACTAGTTTGATAGTGTAGATAGATAGTGTAGAGATGTAGAGACAGACAGACAGACAGACAGACAGAGCTTTACACCAAAGAGCCAATTGGTTTTACTTTTAAATCTATTTACATTAAATATAACGGGATATAAATCAAGTATAAAATACCTATTAATATACAGTATATAAATGTATACTAATAAAATACTTCCTTTTAATTATTTAAAAAAGTATAATATTATCATTAGCATATCATTACAGTATATCACATTTAATTAAAGGGCATATGGTGTAAAAAACAGACACACAGAAGGTCAGTTACCTTTTAAATATTAACTGTAGTGTAGTAACTGTAAACATCAACTATACACGATCCAATTATAAAAACTAGGAAAAGGGCTTTCTCAATTTACTAAAAAATGAGATAATTATTAACAAATTCACAAAACAGATGAGTGTGCAATAAAGGTTGAACAAGTTCACACAGGTTTTAATTAAAATCAGTGAATGGACGGATTTGTGATAAGCTGTTGTTGCAGACAGTAGGTTGTGTTTATGTTAATAGGATTAATCTGATTATTGTCTACCTAACAACCGATTATTGTTTTTATAATCAAAGAAAAATTGATTTTAACAGATTTTAGGAAAAACATTTTCACGGTTCACTAGGTATTAATCAATGAAAGTATATGATAATATATGTACACAAAAAATAACACAAAAAAATGTTACGGTTCATAATTCAATTTGTATTATGTCTATTAGTTATCAGCATGTAGAAATATGTCTAGCGCATAGTTAATAATATTACCAATTGTAGGCTCAGTTTTTATTTATTTTTTTGGTACGACAATGGTCAAAAATGACAATAATATCCAGTAAAGAGTGGCAGCAGATTAAACCACAAAACTGCCATTCTTAAACTGGTCGATATCATTTTTTAGTATCAAAAGTTCAAAACAAAAGTTGTTTATTTCTACTTCCTAGGGCCTATTAATTAAGTTTCTTCATATATTTTGGCATACGCATATTTATATATTGAAAAATTAAGATAAATATACAAACTAAATAAGTAAAGTAAATAAATGACAAATAAGCGTAAACTAGATCTAGGCTAGGCCTAGAAGGATATGCATAGGCCTAGCTAGGCTTAGCATTAGTTAGGCAATAGTAAAGCTCAGTCAGGCACTCACACATGTGTGTGCACCTACGTACAGTAGTATAATGACCTTGCTTGGAAATATGTGGTTTTGGAAAATCCACCCACTTTTAATTTCAGAAAACATCAACCGAAATACTTACCACTCCATATACCAAGTTTCAAGCTATTCTTGTTTAGGTTCTCTACATATGGACCTAAAAATCGATTTAGTAAATCCACAACCAGGGATTCGAAGACCATCTTAAAACGATCTTTAAGATTTCACTTCCTCTCTAGTAGGCCCAAAGCCAACCTCTCAGCCTCACCGTGTTGTCGCGGCGAATAGCACGAAATCCAGGGTCCACAAGAAAGAATCGAAGCATGTGATGCCTGGATGATTTTGTCAATAGCTGGCTAGTGGTGGCGCTGTTAATAATAACAATTACAATGTCATGTACTTTGAGGTATATTCAGAGCGTCATTCTGACGACTGGAGCATTCTCTACTTCTCTACGGAGCGCCATTTATGCCTTTATTAACTTCAATAATAGAAATAGTAATACGGTAACTGTGGACCCAATTTAGCACCAGGGTAGCACAGTGATATAATAGAAATAAGTCACTACTGCTCAAGTGGACCTAATTTAAAGTCGCTTCAATAAGTTTCAATATTATATGTTTAAAAGGCATCTGAAATCATATTTATTTCAACAAATTTACGAGTGCTAGCGGTTCTGGCGTTGCGCCTTAGAACTTTTCTTTTTGGAAAGAATTCGGCGCATTATAAATATGAATTGAATTGAATATCTTTTCGTATGTTAATACACTGTGCTCAAGTTGCCACAATTTGGCACCAGTGGAACACAGTGATATAAACTATAAATAAGTCACTGAATGTTAATATCTTTTCGTATTTAAAACATCGAGAAAAAATACTTCTGGAAATACTTCAAAAATATTTCAAACTTGCTATATATGTTAAATATCGGTTACTCCATCCGTAATGCAAAAGAAAAATTAGTTTCAAGCCATATCAGTGATTTTAATAACTTGCGTTTGTCTAAGATAAATACTTATTTAGTGTCTCCGGAAAGTGCCACCGTTGGGGCAGAGCTATAATAATGAAAATAGAGCCCAGAATTGCACTTATACTTATTACTATACATAATCACCTATGATAATTATGATAATGTTAAAATTTCAACTATCCAGATGCGACTTCAACATTTTAGCTGGGGTTTTCTACTTTAAAACTCGACTTCGTATATGTTTAAGGTCTAGCCCGGCGGCGGAATTAGTCTATGCTTCGAAATTGGTCTAGAAATCGCCATCTTTGCAAATGTTCTATATTTTATCTTATTTCACTCTCCATTAACCCCATACAAAACCATCGGAGACAAACTATCTGTTTAAAACATGTTTATTTTGGGATTCTGGCCAACACACCAACTACCTTAAACGTTTATTCATAACATAATATTACAATACAATATCTTGCATGAATCGGACATTTTCGTCACCAATGTAGCAACATGTATTAACAAAATCAAAATTTAACAGTGTGGCGTGTTGACCGCGAATGACTAACAATAGCATCTTTCCCACTACACCTGCACGTGACCATTGCATAACAATGCACGGCATACCAAACCGTTTCGTACACCTGCGATGAATATATAATAAATTCAATTTCTTTTAAAATTGAGGGCGGCAAACATAACATTTACGAGATCGAATACAGGTTGAAAAAAAAATTTAAAACAAGAAAGATGTTAAATGTGCTCTCCCTGCCTCAGCACTAAGGCCCTGCCACAGCCTTTTGGGGTCGTTTCCACCACATCACCAGATGCATTGATGTTGTCGCCTCATGATGTGTGGTGGAAAGGGGGACGTATAATTCTGTGAACCCCAAACACAGTGGCCGCATGCCTTTAACTCTATTCCACCGACCAGCGTGGGAATCGAACCCACGACATACGTGTTGTCAACACGACGCTCAGGCGACTGAGCTAACTGATCATTTTGGTTTTAACAAGATTAATATGATAGTTATGACGTACTGATGAATTACGTAATACACGTATAAATAGACTATTATCAGCTGTTCAGTCATGTACTACTTTGTGGCCGAACGGGTAATGCTCAGGTTTGGTTGCTCTCAACTCTAGTAGACTGGGTTCGAACCTCTACGGATATTTTTTTTTTTTTTTTTGGAATTGGAAATAAATATTGTTTTTCTTTGACTTTGAAAGAGAGATATTTTGAGGTTTGTAAATGTCAGGCCTAAACAAGTGGACCTTTTTTTAAATCAAAAACAAAGTTGCATGGCATTATTTTCCATTAAATAGACTACTGCCATAAAACCTCGAAAAGAAGCCCATGTGCTCCTTCATTTTTAGTACTCTTGGGTGGGCTTCTTTTCCACATGAGTTCTTTTCGAGATTACTTTTGCAAACTAAAAGAGAAGAGCTGTTAGGTTCCCGCCCGGAAAATGTTTTATTTACATGATTTGAATGAACAATTTTCTAATGTAAAGATTAACAACATCAAATTTAACAGTGTGGCATGTTCACCGCGAATCTTCCCCATAATACACCTGCACAAACTCATTTGCATAACAACGCACGGCATACCAAACTGTTTTGATGCAAGGTCCCCGGAAATGACATCTATTTTTATTACAACATGTATAAGAATCTTCAGTACCCTACCATTTTTGGGGCTGAGCGAAGACAATTTTGAAAAATAGAGCTGCATAGGTTCCCGCCCGAAATAAATGGCACTTTGCATGATTTGAAATTATATGAAAAAAATTATATAAGAAAGTGCCCCTATTCATTGAAATATGAAATTAAATATTAAGTCTCCAGTACTAGCCCACCGTTGGGGCAGAGCTATAATAATGAAAATAGAGCCCAGAATAATTGCACTTATACTTATTACTATACATAATCACCTATGATAATTATGATAATGTTAAAATTTCAACTATCCAGATGCGACTTCAACATTTTAGCTGGGGTTTTCTACTTTAAAACTCGACTTCGTATATGTTTAAGGCCTAGCCTGGCGGCGGAATTAGTCTATGCTTCGAAATTGGTCTAGAAATCGCCATCTTTGCAAATGTTCTATATTTTATCTTATTTCACTCTCCATTAACCCCATACAAAAACCATCGGAGACAAACTATCTGTTTAAAACATGTTTATTTTGGGATTCTGGCCAACACACCAACTACCTTAAACGTTTATTCATAACATAATATTACAATACAATATCTTGCATGAATCGGACATTTTCGTCACTAATGTAGCAACATGTATTAACAAAATCAAAATTTAACAGTGTGGCGTGTTGACCGCGAATGACTAACAATAGCATCTTTCCCACTACACCTGCACGTGACCATTGCATAACAATGCACGGCATACCAAACCGTTTCGTACACCTGCGATGAATATATAATAAATTCAATTTCTTTTAAAATTGATGGCGGCAAACATAAAATTTACGAGATCGAATACAGGTTGGAAAAAAAATTTAAAACAAAACAGATGTTAAATGTGCTCTCCCTGCCTCAGCACTAAGGCCCTGCCACAGCCTTTTGGGGTCGTTTCCACCACATCACCAGATGCATTGATGTTGTCGCCTCATGATGTGTGGTGGAAAGGGGGACGTATAATTCTGTGAACCCCAAACACAGTGGCCGCATGCCTTTAACTCTATTCCACCGACCAGCGTGGGAATCGAACCCACGACATACGTGTTGTCAACACGACGCTCAGGCGACTGAGCTAACTGATCATTTTGGTTTTAACAAGATTAATATGATAGTTATGACGTACTGATGAATTACGTAATACACGTATAAATAGACTATTATCAGCTGTTCAGTCATGTACTACTTTGTGGCCGAACGGGTAATGCTCAGGTTTGGTTGCTCTCAACTCTAGTAGACTGGGTTCGAACCTCTACGGATATTTTTTTTTTTTTTTTGGAATTGGAAATAAATATTGTTTTTCTTTGACTTTGAAAGAGAGATATTTTGAGGTTTGTAAATGTCAGGCCTAAACAAGTGGACCTTTTTTAAAATCAAAAACAAAGTTGCATGGCATTATTTTCCATTAAATAGACTACTGCCATAAAACCTCGAAAAGAAGCTCATGTGCTCCTTCATTTTTAGTACTCTTGGGTGGGCTTCTTTTCCACATGAGTTCTTTTCGAGATTACTTTTGCAAACTAAAAGAGAAGAGCTGTTAGGTTCCCGCCCGGAAAATGTTTTATTTACATGATTTGAATGAACAATTTTCTAATGTAAAGATTAACAACATCAAATTTAACAGTGTGGCGTGTTCACCGCGAATCTTCCCCATAATACACCTGCACAAACTCATTTGCATAACAACGCACGGCATACCAAACTTTAGCTGCAAGGTCCCCGGAAATGACACCTATTATTTATCTATAACAACATATATAAGAATCTTCAGTACAGAGCAAAGACAATTTTGAAAAATAGAGCTGTATAGGTTCCCGCCCGGAAAAATGGCACTTTACATGATTTGAAATGATATGAAACAAACTATATAAGACTCACCAGGACAATAGAGCTTGTCTCCGGAAAGTGCACCTTTTCATTGAAATATGAAATTAAATATTAAGTCTCTAGTTTTTTAAACCAGAAACAACAGCAGAAACAAATCCTACAGCTTTGTTTAACAGATACAAAGACAATTACAACAACTCAGAAACACTTAAATTACGACGAAACAGATAAAGATTGGAATTAAAAATGTCGATATGGGGATGGGCCTGGACTAAACTATTATAAGATAAACTTAATCTACTGATGTAGGCCTAACCACTTTTAAGAGCATTGACTCTGCTAAAGGGAACACAAAGGATATTGTTGTTTCTTAAATTTATTAAAATTTAGTGACTTTATTTCTATATACCACTGTGCTCCCCGGCAAATTGGGTTCAATTAAGCACAGTGTATTAACATACAAAAAGATATTAAAATTCAGTGACTTTATTTGTATTTTATATCACTGTGCTCCACTGGCGCCAAATGTGATACACTTGAGCAGTTACCGTAGTACTATTTCTATTTCGGAAGTAAATAAAGGCATAAATGGCGCTCCGTAGAGAGGTAGAGAATGCGCCATCGTCAGAATGACGCTCTGAATATACTGTACCTCGTACTTTCTAGGAATTAGGCCTGATATTTTCACAATATAATAATATCTATACATTTTACGACCACACAATTGGAAATGTTTCGTTTTTTTTATTCAGGTGTTTTGACGAAAATACATCTATACATATATGCAAGACATTACATCTAAAAAATACATCTAACATAATTTTGTTCAATGAAGACTAAGAAAAATAAGTTTAGACTTATTTCTCATGATAACAATGACTGAATGCAACATTGGCAAAAAGTGAATTATTGACATAATTAAAATTGTATTACAACATTTAAGATGAGTTCAATTGGAATTCAAACATTGGCTTGACTGTTTTTCTTTATTTATTTGAATGATTGAATTATTCTATAACAATGTTGACTTCTGTAATTAAACCTAATGTGTTAAGAATCCCAGAGTAAGTATGCACTTAAAACAGCTACAATTAATTTTAACATAACATGATGACATTAAGTACACAACATTTTGAGGCTGATAAAGTGATCTTATAGCAACATTTATATTAAGAAAAGCTATACAAAATGTATACAAAGACCAAGTACATTGTGGTAAGTGATTGATAAGTTAAAACAAAACCCAAAGACAAAAGATTAAAAACAAAATCAACAAGGTTTAAAACTTAGAAACTTAAAAAATAAAATATTATTTAAAATAAGCAGTTTATTTTTCATATTAAAAATGAAAAATGAATGCACAATTCTGACACACACAAGCTTCATCTTAATTGTACTCCTAAATTTCAGTTATTTCCCCACCATTGAGTCATTTTCAGATCAATTAAAATTGTTACATCCTAAACACCTTCGCATTGCAAGTAGCAGAATTATTTCAGACCATTTGATTGAACACTTTCCAGAATATAAAAATATGTTAGCAAAAGTATGTTCTATTTTTGTTAACTGCTTAATACACTGTTTACACATAATGGTTTGCCTAACATTCATGTCACAAAGGATGAACTATGCTGTTTTTTTTAAAACTTGATTTTTGAGTTCTGCTATCTGAATAAGCGAGCAAAGTCCCGCAGTGCATAGATTATTTCTTTCTGATTTTCTGCCCTGAAAATAATAAAAGAAAACATATAAAGTTGTAGCCTGCATGTTCAAAGCAAAGTAACAGACGATACTTAAATAAGAACTGTTAAAGAGCAGTGTGAAACAATATAAAGGCCAATTTACACAGTAAGCGAGAAACCATGTAGCTTTTCCCACGTAGAATCTGCATCTATCCTGAGCAGAAACTTCCCGTCCACTCAGCGTTGTGTGTAAATGGTCATAACGAAAAAGATATTCTATATTTTTATTATCATTACCGCTCATCTGTGTAAATTGGCCTTTATATTGCTTTATACTGAGAAATCACTGATTTTGTGTGTAATTTGTAATGGTAAAAAACATACGTTGTGATAGCCTTGTGAAAGTCTGTCAGTTGTTTCTGTGTAGCATTAACTGTTCCTGCATTACCCTGTGTTGGTAGAGCCTTCAGTGCAGTCTCCAACCATTGACAAACAGCCTGTAAATTCAATATATTACTGTTATGTGTCTAAAGCCTCTGTTTAATAACTAAAGCTCTGTCTAGACTATCAAACTATATGTGACAAAAAAATGTGATGTGCCAATATATGGACATGATGATGTCATATCTTTTGTCAAACTAGTTTGATAGTACAGACAGAGCTTTAAGTCAGGTTTAGTTAGCAAGGTAACAATCTACCTTCTGTTGCTGTATTCATACTAAAATGAGCAACCACGTCACAATTAAGTCAATAAACAGAGATTTATTTGACTTCAGAATAAAATGTACAAAACAATTAAGTAAAACTAATCTCATATTAATGGACAAGAATTGTGTATTCAAGATAGAGCTGAACCCAAAAACTTTAGATCAGAAATCAACCACTACATAATCTCATATCATACCTTTTGTACAGTATTCAAAATTCAATAAATAATAACCTGTTTTATATGTATGTATGTTCAGACACAACAACTGATAAAGTCTAGTTGACAGCTTGACGAAACTGTCTTGAAACTTAAGTTAATTTATAGTGGTTTACAATTAATGAATTACATATCAAAGTATGTTGTCCATAATTTAAAAGATATTACAAAAATCTTACTGCTCTGTCTAACTTCATCAAAAGGAAGAGTACATCGCCTTGGTCTGGTACCATGAAGGACGGCAAGTGAAAGACGCACGCTGTAATGATACCCTTTGTTATTTCTTCTCCATGCGTAATAAACAATGGTTTTACAAGCGTCACTCTTGTTTCATAATTCTGCTTTTCCTGTAAAAAAAAATTGTTTTATTCAATTTATTATTACAGTAAAATCTCCCAAACTCAGATTTTAAGGTTTATGTAGCATATAACAAACTATTTAAATAAATTAAAACTAATAATCAACTTATAATTTATTATTACTTTAAATAACCTAGTAGGGGGTTACACTGTTGTACTAGTACACCACAGCCACTGGTCAACTGGGCCCTCTGGGTGACCAGTCTTTGACTGAAGAGGTCACTCAGTATAAATAAATAACAAACAAACAAAAATGAATGAGTACCGGTTTGTCTGTAGCACAGTTGATAAGATCTCTGAAGAACTTCATAACAGATGCATTCGCTTCGCGATGAGATAACGTTATTGCGAAGATTGCACATTCTAAGACGGATTGCATTACAGGAGAACGGAGAATTGCGAGTGGATTCCGTTGAACAAACCTAAACAATGAAACAAGAATAAGAGAGGTTCATCATATATACATACATTATATTATAGACAGTGAAAAATCCTTAAACTTTTCAATCTGAAAACGTAGAAAATCACGCTACACTGAATACCATGACATGACCTGGAATGTATACATATATACATAGGACCAAAAGCTTAAGGTCTCACCCAAAGGGCAAGGCAATAACACTTACAAGGTAGAACTTGCAGGCCAAAACTTTTAAACAAGTGCTTTATAAACATAAATGTATTACTAACCTTGCGCAAAGTCTGAACAAGTCATCCACTGTGTCAGGGTGATCACGCAGACCATTCTCAGTCTGAAGCAGTTGAAATGCAGGTACTATGAATGCCTAAAGTTAAACAAAATTGTAAAAAAAATGTTTTTTAATAAAATAATATCTTTACCATTAAAATCTCTGGACGCCAGGCATACTAGGCTAGCCCAAGGGTGTCTAGTATTAAATAAATAAATGTGGGGGAATAACCTGTTACTTGCAGCCTAACTGGGCTGAATTGCGGTGTAGACAGCATATACAATAACTTTCTTCTTCCCTAAGGGTCCATTCATGTTGAGTGCTGCCACCAAATGGCGCCCTGGATGAATGAACCAGTGCACCGGGGTAACTACCTACCCTTCCGAAAGATGAACTGGTTTCTTCAGAGTGCACACAAGCCAGATGTGCACACTGACCTCCAGTTCTTATTCGAGAAGATTTGTTCTATAACCAGAACAATGGTCGAGGAGTGACTTGAATCTGTGCCAATTGTATAGCTATGGTTTGCGGAGCCCCTATCTTAACCGCTTGACCACTCGACTCAACTAGAGTTTACTGTACAATGTAATATTAATTAATTTTGAAGTAAGATTAGTAACCTGTAACATTTCTAATAGTCCAGCTATACAGCCTTCATCTTTGCCATACTCATCTACTAATATGCTGCCCAAGTAAAGGAAACATGAATGTTGATGGCTCTGGTAGATGTTCACCATCTGAAAAAAGTACAAAATATGAGAACATATTAACATTAACAATTCCTATTCCATGATACATGGGTTCAACTCTATTTTTAAAACAGTGATTAATTAAATTAAGCTTATTAGTTGTCGTAAAGAGTTTCTGAAAACCGGAAACTCTCCGAAAATCAGACTTTTGGCGGGGTTCATTTTTACCATTAAAAACACATTCTGAATACCAAACTTTCCAGAAAACCAGACATATTAGGCCAGCCAAAGGTGTCCGGTATTGGGAGAGTTGACCGTACCAATATTAATCAACTTACTTGTGAAACTAATGGATTAAGTAACACCACAGATCCCATACCAACACATCTGATAGCAAACCTTAAGCACCTACAACACCTCTCAATGATTTTAATGTCTGCCTTATAACGGTCACATGCATCTGACAGTACTGGCCAGATGTCTTGTATAAGGGGTTGGCATGGATGTGCTTGCCCATTGTTGACTGATGGATTTGTGTGCCTAGAACAAAAACAAACAGAAACAATTAACGCATTTATGAAATATACTCAATATATTTTCCTTTTTACTGAGGACGAAATAAAATAAATTGATATTGAATTCTGTCCAAACTCAGACATCCTGAAAACCATAGACAAAATATTTCCCGGAATAAAATAATGCAATTATTCAGATTGTTCCCAATAACATTTCAGGAAAAAAAAAGTCAAGTTTTGCTAGAGTTTGATAATAAAAACAAGATATTTACCTAAATATTTCCGCTAACCTGTCAAGCCAAACAGTTGGATCTCCTTTAGAACCAGATTTTGCAACCTCGCCCGACTTTAAAGCCTAGATGAGATAAAAAGATTTTAAATTTAAAGGCTACGAGAGCAAGATTTCAAACTTGTACTCGTCTATTTTATATCTAGACATCTTCAAGTAAGGGTTTCATATTAGAAAGCAACCAGTAAAATGTCTGTTTCATATTTTATGTAAATAAGGTGTATGAGTGTAATAACACAAAACCAATTCAAAGTTACCAATTACAAAAATGCGTTGTTACCCACTAAAAAAATGCTTTACAACCAAACCAACCAAATCACCTTTACAAAACTACTGCTCAGCTCAAACCAAAAAATACACGATGATAAAAATAAAATCTAAATTTTCTTACCTGACTTAAGGGAGTAATTTGTACATAGACTAATTGTTTAAGACCTTCTTGTATTTTATCTAAAGGCATCTTTGTTAGCACCAAAGCAGTACCTGAAATTGCAATAAACATTACAAATAATTTCAAAATAATAAATTGTTATTTCAGATGATTACTAAATTGAGGTTAAAACATTGAATCCCAATCTTAGCATACACATTATACTATAATGCTTAATACTAAAAAAAATGTTGTGCTCTAAAGGATTTAAATTTTTTATTTCATACGCATCCAACAGCGGGCACAAACTTTCCAATTACAGGATGGATAAACTATTTTATAATTTATCGTACTTATAAACCAAGTCTCATTTGAGGCTTAGGGAGTGGAGTTGAAAGAGTCGTGAGTTACAACCCCGGTACTAGGTGAGGATTGAACCCTGGATCTTGGGATTGGAAGGCAAGCATGTTAACTACCAAGCTACAGCTCCACTACAAATACATATATGCAAAATAAATCACAAAATCCTGTTTTGTTTACTTCATGCCCTTATTATGTGCTCACTAAAGCATGATTCCCACTAGAGACACAATGCAGGGATGTAGACAAAGCGATAGTTCGAATACCCCATCGCTTGTGATTGGTCAAATCACTTATGTTGCGTCCTTTCATTACGTCCTAGTGGGAACCAAGCTTTATTGATCATGATTAAACATACCTTTAAGCAAGCCTACACCAGCTTCATGGGTTAAATTAAAGGAATCCATCGCTTGAACTATTTGTAAGAGTCCATCAAAGTGTTTAATCATTGGTTCTTGACAGCTAGAACAAAGGTTCATTAAAGAAGTGGCAGCAACTGAGGCGAGGGTGTCCACACGTAAACTGTCCATTAAGAAGCTTAAAAGAGGTTCTGGTAAAAAATCACAGTTTACCTACATTATTTTTACTATTTATACTTCATCTAATAATTTTGATTACATACAACAATTCTTTTTAGTTTGCAGGTTAGGTTATGGATTGATTTTTCTTTTATTATTCAGAAATTGTAGCTTATTTTTGTATGCATGAATCATAGAAATTCAAGCTAGGTACTCTGTTGCTGTAGTTATTGTTCTTGACTCAAATGTAATACATTTTATTATTATATTATCAAAATAATACATTGAATTTAACTGTATGGAGGCCCAGATAAACCAATGTTTGAATCAATGATCAACCAATGAAAGAAACCATATAGGTTCACATATAGAGAGGGATCGTCGTATGAAATAGTATTTAAATATATAAAAGGAAATCACCTAGGTAGTCCGGGTGTTTCTCAATCCACTCAGCAAGCTGACCCAACATTCTTGTACTTGTGTACTTAACTGCTATGTGTGTGGTAGCTGGAAGGTTGATTATAGCCTGAAGCACCTGAGGTACTACTTCACTCTCTCCACTACACAAAAATAAAATAATTTGAGTTATAACACAACAGTTTATGGTAAAGTAGAAAAGTAAAGTATAGCTCTGTCTTCACTATCAAACTTTATGTGACAAAAAAGTATGATGTGCCCAAATATGGTAGTGGTATATCCAAATATGGTAGTGATATAACATCATCGTGTCCATATATGGGCATATCACATTTTTTTTGTCATATAAAGTTTGATAGTGTAGACAGAGCTTTAGGTTGTGAATGTCTTTGACATTTTAATTGTTATGCAACTGCCTAAAGCTCTGTCCACACAATTCAAACTAGTTTGACAATAAAAATGTGTTCAAATATCATGTCCATATATGGGCACCTCACATTTTTTTATCCCATAAAGTTTGATAGTGTACACAGAGCTTAAGATCATCACAATTATTAATTCACACTGAGACAAAATACAGTTAGCCAAAACAATAACATCATTGTAGTTTATTCGTCATACAAACCATTAAATAATATGCAATATTAAAATTTATTTTACTCACGGAAGAATGTTTTTGGAAACTGCTGTCATTGTAAAAAGAGCTGCCTCCGTGACTTCCCACGATGCACCACCAGGTTGCGTTGCAATATTGTTAAACATCTGATATGTAAATATTCAGTCATTAGTACTTAAGTAAAGATCATGAATACGGAATACTTTATTAACATTATTATTATTATTCAACTTCTGAATCTCATTAATTTTTCAATTGTATTAAAAGGCAGTGTTATTTTTTATTGTTAACTGACTGTACTTATAAATAATCACTATTCTATTATTATTGTAAAAAACCACTGTAAATAATCACTGTATATATTTTATAATTAAGATTGGTTTTTTTTAATTTGTTTTTTTTTGTAAATGATGGTTAGTTCTGTACTACACATTATTATGGTTATCATTATTATAACTAAATTATTATGATTGATTGAATAAAGTTCACAAGAAACTAATTATTTCTAGCTCTTTATTTTATCTTAGTTTAATGCTTTACGAAAGCTAGTGTCAATTATGTTAATTATTTATTACTTTTTTTTTTTAAATATGAAATACTTACTTGAGCAAAGCATGTGGTTGATCCCACAAGGTAAACAACATCTTTTACTAAATCTGATACTCTCAGACGAAATTCACCAAATTCATCCTGTTCATCTGGAATTCCTTCCTACAAGAGTTTAAATGAATTATGTTTATTACACAGTACAGTAGAACTCCCTAAGGGTACTTTCACATCGCGAATGGATTCGGCCCGGCGCCTTGACGAAAAATATCGCGAGTGTTGAACGCACTTTCACATTGAGCACGTATTTGATTATCTATTGTCAAACGAGGTCATTCATGCTCACTGCTGATTAGATAAAATTCGTACGATTTCAGAACAAAAATGGCTTCTTGATCCAACACTCCAAATTCCGAATCAGGTACATATTCAAATCGTACAAATTTGCTTTACCAGTGAACCCATTTTTTGCAATATTTTTCTCAAGGCACCGGTGCGAATCTGGCCGCAATAACAGCTTTATGGAATACTTTCTTGTGAATGGTGAAATAGACATTAACACTACAGTCAACCCCTACGTTTCTTCTTTATCTAGGTTGACTGATCCTGTATACACATTCATTTTTTTTAATCTATTAGTCACGTAAATAGAATATGCGTGAACGAATTCATCAGAAAGAGTGCTTACACAAATCAATCAATTGCTAATTGTTCTAACTTACATGATCTGGGTCTAGTTGACAGTGTCCTGATAACGCTGTGATTAGTCTGTGTATATAAGGCCTAAATACATCATTCAAAATCCTGTTGTCCCGTTTATATAATATTTCAGACATTCTATACCAAAAATTAAACGTAATCTCAGCTACTTCGTACTGACAGTGTCCTACACAATCCAATACAGCACCTAAAATTCTAAGATCGCCCAAATCCTACAAAAGAAAGAGTAATCATAATTTTAATTTATTATTATTTATAATTTGTTCCTTTAATTTCTTTTTGATTTGTTTTTGTTTGTTCAATCTTCTCAGCCACAAGTGATGATGTAAATTTGTCATTTCAAATAAAGATTATACAGATTATTCTTATTAGGCCTTAGACTTAAACCAAACACTTTTTTTTTTTTCAAGTTTGAATAAAGCTCTGTCTACACTATCAAACTTTATGTGACAAAAAATGTGATGTGCCCATATGGACATGATGATGTCATATCACTACCATATTTGGCCACATCACACTTTTTTTTGTCAAACTAGTTTGATAGTGTAGATAGAGCTTAAGTTAATTTAAATTCAATATTTTTTGTATTGTAATTTTATGTATGAATTGTGAATTCAATCATTAACCCTACCCTTCCTGGTGTTTCTACCATCACTTCTAAGAAAGCTTCCGCAAGTTCCGTGAATATCCGACTGTAATTTACACACCTAAAAGCAATCACATAGAGTTTTTGTGAGTATTCATTTTAGATATTAAACTATTAAAGAACAATTGAATTATGCTCAAATCAACTATTTTTCAACTTTACATTGTGTATATTTCATAGAAGGTACTGTCAGATTTTTAGTTTAGCTTCGGGTTAAAATAAGTGAGGATAATAAATAATAATATTAATTGTCTTTTGTATAGTGCCTAACCAAAATAGATTTTCTCTAAAGCGCTATGACCACAAGACTCGAACTAGATAGAAATGACGTCATTTCATATGCTATGTGAAAGAGATGGGTTTTCAGCAATTGTTTGAATATTTGATAAGTACATACTTATCTATGTCTTCTTCAGCTACAGCCATGTGGTAGGCTTCGTGGAGCTGCATTACACCTTGGTATAAGGAATGTGCTAGTTCAGGATGCTCTTCAATGTCCTGTTGACACAAAACATAGTAAAAACTGAATATTCCAGTGATAATACAGACACTAAAGCTCTGTTTACACTATCACACTTTGTGACAAAGAAATGTGATGAACACATACAGTATATGGACATGATATAGATGTCATATCACTACCATATTTGGGCATTTCATTACTATATTTTGGCACATCACATTTTTTGTCACATACAGTTTGATAGTGTAGACAGAGCTTAATACTTATAATATTTTTTTGGGGGTGGTGTTAAACCTATAACAATTTAGCGATAATTATGAGAAAGTAATTACTATTTATTTTAGATATTGGCAAATGTTCAAAAACAGGAAGTAAGAGGTGACATGTAGGTCAACAAACAGGAAGTACTAAGGTGACATGTGACTGCAGTAACTTGTGTAACCAAATAATTTTACACAACATGGGAAATTACAAAATGATTACTGTAATACCTTTTGCCAGATTTGTTTAGCAATATCACAAATTAAAAAGACCAGTTGTATTTATGGCAAATCAATGCTATTAATTTGTTAACTAATTAAATTGCAATAAGAAGCAGGTGAACGTATAAATAACAAAGCAACGAATGGCTCTGAACTTTCAACAATTTTACACGTTTATAATTGAATCAGAAGTCGACGTCAATATATCAAAAACAAAATTGTGAGTGTGGGTTTAAAATGTATTAGTTTTCACAGCCTGATCATGGAACCACTAAGACTAGACTAAATGCCCAGACTTGTGTAAACAACATTGTGAAATCATATATTCTTTTCATTCATTCATCAGTAGGAACACCACTTCCATTTATTAATATCATTTGCATATACTATACCATTCAAACAGGGACTTCCCCGATTCAAATAAACATTAATTTCGACCAAAATCAACATGTATACAAACAAAAAACAACAAAGTATCATTATAGACTCAAACAAGTCCGTCACTGTTGCCTCTCCTCATGACATACAATAATTACATAATGTATGTAAACATAACAACAATTTTCTAACCAACCACAAAAAAAAACTTTTAACAATCATTAGTACAAAATACATAGAAAATTAGGCGGTGGGATTAGACCTGAAGTAGGATCATACCCGAAGATATACGGTATTAATGTACAGTAGTACAAAATACATAGAAAATTTGGGGGGTGGGATTAGACCTGAAGTAGGATCATTCATACCTGAGGAAATACGGCATTAATATTCATATATACAGTAGTACAGTATACATAGAAAATTAGGGGGTTGGGATTAGACCTGAAGTAGGATCATACCTGAGGAAATACGGCATTAATATTCATACAGTAGTACAGTATACATAGAAAATTGTACATCCATGTATGAAATGTTGGAATCGAAAAATAATTCACTCTTACAGATTTTATGTCAAAATATGCATTATATATGTTAATTTGTTACCTCCATGGAATACAATGCGGCCACTACATTATCACTTGCTGCCTCGTGCAACATAGAAGGTGAGTTATGGTTCATCTGTAGAGAACAACATTCATTATTCATGTTAAATGCTTAAGATTTCAAGACTAGCCAATTTATGGTAGGCTTGTAAAGTTGCTGGAATTGTCATGGGAAAGCTTAATTCAGTAATAACATTCAATTAGAGAGAAACTATAAAAAAAAAAACCGTCTTAGAAAATACAGAATGGTCACAACAAGTAAAGGTTATTCATTCATATACAAGGTACTGTAGTAAAATTGATGACGCAGTTTATATATTTGTGAAAAGGAAAAACATTTAACTTGTACAATTTCAGAATATTAAAGAAATCATCATTATATATTATTTTATATATTTATTACTTTGGAAACAAGCCTCTGGGCTTAAAGGGCCATCCCCTGCTTTCCATGCTTATTTTCTTGTCTTGTCTTGTATTTTTATATTTAATGTTTCTCTTTTTATTTCATTTACATTATACTGTTTTATAAATTTGTACTGTATTTGGAAAGCAATAAATATTACTTACTTACTTACTTACATGGTGGTAAAAAAAATTAAACACAAACATGTAACATATACATTTTTAAATCAACAAATTAATAAATATAATAATTAATTTCATTTTGATTTCTAATACAAACTCTGGTACAGCGAGCTCTCCCAATACTGATATCTAGTTTTCAGAAAGCCTGGTGTGGGAGAGTTGACTATACTGTATCTACAGTACAACCATGAAAGGTTAATACAGTCATTAAAAGGCTTGCATTCAGCTGCATACTGATCATTATTGTAGACATACATATTAGCAGTATAATTAATAATAATTAAACTAATCAATTGACTTGAAGACAGCTTTATTACTAAATGTTTATAAGCTGTTAATGATGATTGATCTATTTTGAATAATCTGAGTGGATACATACGAATATAAATTTGAATATATATTCAGAACACAGGCTTAAGCTCTGTCTATACTATCAAACTTTATGTGACAAAAAAATGTGATGTGCCCATACAGTATCTAAAGCATATTACTATCATATTTAAGCATATTAAAACCATATTTGGACACATCACACTTTTTTGTCAAACTAGTTTGATAGTGTAGACAGACCTTAATATACTGTACTCATCTAAACAGTTAAATGTCCCTAGAAATCATATTTAAAAAAATATTATGTCTTTAGCCTTTTGAAATCTACATTGCTGTGATATATGCTGATAATTAAAATTTTATGGTGACATTTGAAATAAGAATATATTGTATAATAATAATAATAAAAATTCATAAAGTAAATATATGAGATATGGAATATCATGATGGTACAGTTCCTACTTAAAACATCAGATGTAAAAAACACATTTAAATGTGATTACTTTAAATAAATTCCTTCTCTTCTATTTTTCATCATTTCTACATCAAATATCTGACAATTGCTTGATCAAATAATCGGAAATAAAGATTGAACTTTAAAAAAAAAGGAAGACTTACAAGAATTTGAAAGTTAACAGTGAGTATCTTGCTGGAGGCGACGTCTCTGCTTGGTAACGCTTGCAAGTAGAACCAACTAGCAAGGCACTTGAATACACGCCCTAATATCCTGTGGTCATTCTGATATGTTTCGCTACATGCCGTCTATTATAGAAAATAATATACAAGAATAAAAACACTAGCCAAGACGTTTAACTAATATATAAAACGTAATTTCATTCCTTTCTGCCGAATCTCACTACAGGGAAACTACTGTAGTGACCTAAACTTATGTTCTGTTTAAAAGAAAAACCTAATCTTAATTTTGATATGCATATCTTGATATTTCTTTTATGAATAATTAATTACTTTCTTCATTTGTTTTCTGCGAAAGATAATTCTCTCACACACCATATGTTGGTCTTGATTCGTCATTCCGGTGAGAATGCGTAGTGACCGTGCAGAGACACTGAAAAATTACTAATTGATAATAGACCTTGACGGAAAAACAGACAGAAAAAATGGCACATTAAGAAACAATATGGGACAATTTGACACTATATCTCCTTGTGAATTATTATAATTGCTAAATCTACTTAGAATGAAGACCTCTTAGTACTTTATTAAAGCTCTTAGGAATGCTACTTGCTCAAAAACACATCATTTAGTAATTTTATGTAGTGGCTAACAAACACACTTCATTATAGTTAGAGAAAAACAACAGTACAATATTCATATACAAATTACTATGTGACATGATGTTTCTAAT
Source organism: Antedon bifida (assembly GCF_963402885.1). Classification (NCBI taxonomy): domain Eukaryota; kingdom Metazoa; phylum Echinodermata; class Crinoidea; order Comatulida; family Antedonidae; genus Antedon; species Antedon bifida. Next base: position 32,249,160 of record NC_136226.1, read on the forward strand.
TTTATTATGTACTGATGAAGGGCTACTTTTGCCCGAAAGCTCTGCTAATTTTTCTGGCTGTTTTACTTTATCGTTTTGATTTAGCTTTTTGCTTATTTTATTTTGTATCTCCATTGAGATCCAGCCACTGATACCTACTGTACAGCATGTCATTTTGTCAGTAATTTGCCTTTTGATTTTAATATTATATTGTATACACACATTTCCAACTGGGAAGTTGACTTACAGTACATGCTATTAATTTACTAAAAAACCTAGAGACTAACCATCAAGGTGAGAACTGCCGGGGCTGATTCCCCGAGTTCCAGTCGGAATTCTTCACGTCGATTCTGACCAAGTCGTAGCGACCTGCTATGAACTTCTTCTGGAAGCACTATTAGGATTTCCAATAAGATCGGTATATGCAACGGATTACTACTAAATCTGGAGAAAAAAAAAATATTATTTAACTTTAATTTAATTCTAGTAATTTTTTTATTTTTGTCATTTTTTGACATTCAAATGACCAAAACATGCAAGATTATTTTTACATTCAAATGACCAAAACATGCAAGATTATTTACATAACGACATCACTAGAATCCAATAAAGTTCAAAATGACTATTATTTATGAGGGTTTTATAGATTGTGTTCTCTGAATGTCGTCTGAATATTAATCCAAACAGTTTGAAAGCATTTAATAACAATTTCTACAAGCATTTAGGAATTTCCCACCCACATACTTTGATTCATTAAAACAATATTGTTGATACTACAGTATGATTACAATACATTAATTGTACAAGCTATTTTTAACAATTTGTTTAAATGTCATTTGTCAATTAATAATTAAGGTTTAATCATTGAGCTATAAAACTCTTGTATAAAATGTATAAATTAAATTCAGAACAGTACTAATCCAAAAGAAAAAAAACAGTCCTAAAGCTTGTATGTCTACACTATCATTAATCATGTGCCCAAATATAGTAGTGATATGCCCAAAGATGGTAGTGATATGATATCATAATGTCCATATTTGTTTGTCACATAAAGTTTGATAGTGTAGACAGAGCTCAAGATGTAGAATGTCTCTCCTATACTATAGTACAGTATTTAGCAAAATATAAAGGTACTTTGGTGAAATATATTTTCTTTCCTCTTACTCCATTAGTAAATCTGCTAGCCAGGTAGAGCATAAACACGCTGTAGAATGTAAACTCTCCTTTTGTTAAACATGACTAAATGTTGCAATGACGCAAACAGCTACAAGATTGATGGTGTAATTATTTATTACCTTATTCTGTACGCTACATCTTACATTTAAAGGTACTGTAGTACTGTGTACCCACTCATATCAATAATATTGACTGTAAATAACAATACTTTTTCTGCTACGTTTTTACGACGATGAAGCGTGAATATATACTTGTATTACTTTTTACTTTTTTTTAAATTTCATTGTTAAAGAAACAGTTTTTCAAGTTCACATTAATTTAGCTATGTCTGCATTTACATTCATATATTAATATCTATAGAAATCAAAATTGTGTAGGGAATTCACATCTAAAACTTATAGAAGGAAGTGTTCATCTCTGTACCCAATTGTAAACTTTTTTGATAAATTGAGGAAACCAAAATAAAGATGAACCTTGGCAAATTAAATAAGTAGCATCTACATCAATAGTAATAATTTGAACACAATTCCTACTCCTAAAGCCAGGCGTAAAGTAAGGTAGTTAATATGTTTAAAAAAACAGAACCACTCACTTCTGAATTAAAAACGCAGCAGAATTGCGCCACTGCGGCATCTGAAGGGCAAGATCTGCGAGGGCAAGACACAGCTGGGTCATTATCACCTGGAAGTTGGGGTCACTAAGAACTTCTATGTGATTAATGATAGAATTCCGTAAGGATTCATGCGATTCAACGGGAAGCTCGTGAAAGGAGTACTGGATCTGAAATTGGAAAAAAAAAAAATTTTTTTTAGAGAGCGAAACTGACGATTAAAAATGTCAGTGTAATTAAATGATATAGAAACAAACCTAAAGCAAACTAGTTTGACAAAAAAAGTGTTATGTTCTCAAATATGGTAGTGGTATGCCTAAATATGGTAGTGATATGACATCATCATGTCCATATATGGGCACATCACATTTTTTTGTCACTTAAAGTTTGACAGTGTAGACAGAGCTTAAGGTTAGGTTGGTAACAAGAAATGCATAAACTCCATAGAAACATCATACAATGACTGAACTGCTATAGATGGAATTACCTGGCTTTTACCTTTCAACACTACTGTTTATTACATTAATGATTTATCATTATTTATTATTCTTCAATTATCTAGCATTTATTGATATCCATCATCAGATTTTGAGGCTTAAGCTCTGTATACACTATCAAACTTTATTTGACAAAAAGTGTGATGTGCCCAAATATGGTAATGATATTCTCAAAAATGGGCACATCACATTTTGCCGTCACATAAAGCTTGATAGTGTAGACAGAGCTTTAGATTTCTGTTATCTATAACAGAGTTCCCTTATCCCGTGGATAATCTTAACTTATTTCTCTGTGTTTATCCAATCAGATTCACCAGTTGTAGCAACTACTGGGTCGGATCCAAATGTGGGAGGATGGGAGTTTTGCTAGTCGACTTATTTCAAAATCTGGGATCCACCACTGAACTACAGTACTACAAGACTGGAGTGAAATGTGACATCTTATTATTAATTAATCGATCACATTGTGACCCACATCATCATGGTAAAATTCATTTTCAGTAATAATATAAAATCAAACCACAGCAATGGCATGATGATGTATTAAGATATACAAAAAAAAGTACCTTAGTACGCATCGTCTGCGCTGCAATATAACACGACTCGACATCTTGTTTTCGCTGAAGCAATTCGTCCGAGATCTGCCACGCATAGATCTGTCAAAAAATAGATGTGTTAATGGTATGTACTGTAGTGTGGAGAATTTTCCTTCTGCTGTATAATGTGTTAACATGCTGACTAATCCGTTAGAAATCTAGAACACAATCTGATGTCTTTTAATGTCAGATTCACTGGCTGTTGAAAACTGTTAGTTCAGCTTTAGTACTGTACTGTACAACAATACACATTATACAGGTAAATGGATGTAATTGTGCTTGGTGAAGATAGGCGGGGCACCACATTTCAAGATGGGTGGGGACACCACATTTCAAGGTGGGCGGGGGTCACCACATTTCAAGGTTGGCGGGGCACCACATTTCAAGGTGGGCGGGAGACACCACGTTTCAAGGTTGGAAGGGAAACCACATTTTAAAGTGGGCAGAAAAACCACATTTCAAACTCTTCAACCCAGTATTTACACACATCACCGCCCAAGAGACCTCTAAATGTCTGGAAGTAACGGTTTACATATTTTTCTAGACACATTCATGTTTGTTCTGAATATTATTCTTAAAATGAAAAAATATATAGATATATTTTTTTGTAAATTCAGTTTTAAATGATTTTATGATTAAAAATTGAAGAATTGTTAGGACAGTCACCTCCCTGAAGAGAGTGGAGGAAGCTCTGAGACACACCACCAATCAATACTCATCTACAGTATAAAAACCCACTTACAAACCTATCGTCACAAATTGATACATTTAAATAATAAATTGTAACTTTGTTAGGGCAGTCACCTCCCTAAAGAGAGGGGAGGAAGCTATGAGGCATACCACCAATACTTATCTGCAGTATAAAAACCCACTTACAAACCTATCGTTACAAATTTATACATTTAAATTGTAACTTTGTTAGGGCAGTCACCTCCCTGAAGAGAGGGGAGGAAGCTATGAGGCATACCAGCACTTCCTATTCAACACATTTTTGATGTCAAACTGTGCATTCATGGGCCATGCTTGCCAAATGCAATGGAAACTGGAAAAAAAATGAAAGCTAAAAAGAAAGTAACCAAACAATTACAAGTTACAGTTAAATGGACCTTAAATATTTCAAATTACTGTAAATTTGTTTATATTTCTTTGTTAATCATTAAATATTATAGAACTTTTGTTTCTTTTTGTCTTGTTTTTTTATAGTAGTTCAGCTTCTATACTATTACTAAAAAACCCAAACCTAATAAAAAAAAAAAAGTAGCTTGTTACTGTAGGCCTATAAATAATGTTTAATATGTTAATACAGTATTAATTAATTAATAGAATCTCTTCTACTATAAATAAGTTAAAAAAATATATATTTTTGCCTAAATTAAAAATTGTATTCATAATAATATATTTCTACCGTATTTTGTTATATTATTACATAAAAATAGGACAGGATATACATAGTAAGTTAGCCCCTTATTCTAAAACGTCGGGCGTCTGCTAGGCCTAGGTCAACAAAACGAGAAGCCGAACAAGCGAGTCCGTTCATCTTGCAGCGCCTCGTCGAGGCCTGTTCTGATGCTGAACCCAGCCGGCCTAGCCTACCTGAACTGTGTGAGAAATGGAACTTACCGACTGCTGAAACTCTCCAAGCCATGTCGATGCCCTTTCTTTTTCCGCAACATCTGGGTTGTGGTAAAGAGTTTGAACTGCCTGTATGACAGTGTCAACAGGAGGAGCTGATTGCATGTTGTAGAAATTTCAAAAAGACAGGTTTATTTCCTATTCTTTTACTTTCTCGTTTCGCCCAAACTCACAACATGGAGCTGTGTCAGAGGTCAACAACGTGAACATTATTATATCCGGTGTGTGGCGTCATCATAATTGTAGCCTGGTTCCCGGCGCCATGCATACTCTCATCATATCATTCACACAAACTACGTATTTCAACATTTATCTCTCTAGTAAAAAAAAAATTCCATTTATTTGTTTCCTCTCATATAAGCTTCTATATATAATAAATGAATATATTAACAAATGGGATTAAATTACACTCTGAACATGGACCTAAAATTTACTACAGGTACGTCCATGATGGTAGGCCTACACAAAAGTTTTAAAAAATGAATTTTTCACTACATGAACAAAAAAACCGATTGCTGAAAATACAGCAAGGCAATTAAACAAGAATAAATAAATTTGGAGCCTTAGAAGGGATAATAAAATTCACATAAATAATGGATGTAAGAGATCAAATATAAAATAAATCATGTGATGAGGAGGAATTTATTAGGCATATTCATTTTATATTTTAGATTTAAAAAATAGGCCTATTTTGTGAAAGCAATTTTAAAAGAGTTCAACTCTGCTCCATTCCTTCGTGTATGACGTTAATTTATCATTCTAAAGCTCTGTCTACACTAGAAAACTTTATGTGATAAAAAAAAAGTGATATGCCCATATATGGACATGATGATGTCATATCACTACCATATTTGGGAATATCACTACCATATTTGGGAATATCACTGGGCACATCACACTTTTTTTTGTCAAATTAGTTTGATAGTGTAGACAGAGATTTAAGTAGGCCTATCATTGATATGAATGTCTAAAGCCAATTAAATTATTTTCCAGTGGACAGGTTGCATTTAGTGTCAGTTGCTCCAATCATAAATATTGATTCATTTGTTTGATATTTGACAATTGTTGATGTTTAAATTGGGTTTCCTCGGAAACACAAAGAGCGCACATTCAGTCCCACCCGTATTTGCTATTGATCCACCAGGGAGATGACGTCAAGACTTTCCTGTAGTGTGTATGACGTACTTACGCGTGATATACGCGATGCATGGTAAAAAAAGGGGACTTACTGTAAATTTTAGATAATATGCTAAATTACAGTTTGAAATAATATTTTCTGAACTATATTTCATTTTTGCTTATTATTTGTCTTAAAATTTGATAAAATATATCAAACGCTAAAGCTGCCGCACCCGCAAACTGCACTTCGCGCATGCACCGCAAGCCTATAGTTGGCCAATCATTGATGTGTCGTCATGATTAATCTAATTATTATGTTCGCGTTAAAACGAACGATCATCTTATAATTAACGAGAATTTTGTTAATGGTTGGTAGTTTTGTAAATATGTCATCGGCCCCTGTTTTATGACATATGATTATAGGCCTACTGCACATCAATAGGAAGGACCAATCATCTCACAACAATTATTGCGTACTACACCCTCTACGTACGGCCGGATCTGCTGATATCGATGTTGTTTTGTGTGCGTCCGTGTGAACAATAAGTGTAACTCAGTTGCCATCGCAGCTAAGCACACGTCGCAATACTTTTAGGAAATACGCTTCTTTGCAATGTAAGGTAGGTTGTATTCAATATTACGTAACAGAAAAATTATAATAATATTGTAAATATATTTGGATTTCTTGTTGAGATATTTGGTCGAGGTTTTCATATTGCTATTTCATGGTTAGTAGTTAGTTTATCAACGATAGTAAACGCATCGCATAATTATGATATTTACACCACCGACTGCCACTTCATTAAGAGTTTTTGTATGGTGTGAACTTTAGAATTTTACATTATACGTACCCATCCGTCTTAGCATAACGTATACATTTCAATCAAACTGTTCTTAAAGGTGAAATTGAATGTAATAGAGACGTTAGTACATGTATCGTTTTGTTTTTCTGCTTAAAGCCAAGTGCACTAAAGTAATTGAGGTGTAATTTATCATGTGTTTTAGTTTAGAGGAAAACAAGTTCATCAAAGCCTGTTATCAAGAAATCTAGATTTTAAAAGAACGTTTAATTGTTAAGTTAATGAGTTGTATTGTAGAATGTGTAAAGCTCTGTCTACATCTATCAAACTAGTCTGACAAAAAAAGTGTGATGTGCCCAAATATGGTAGTGATTCTTAAATTTATGGTTGTGATATTCATTCATTCAATCTTTTATTTCGGAATCTCTGGTCCATAGAAAGTAAATTAATTAATTAAAAATAAACAAGACTGTACTAATTACTACTACTCATCTCAGGATGGCATTCCACTCGGAGAGCATCTTTGACTTATATGACATCATCATGTCCATACATGAGCACATCACATTGTTTTTGTCACATAAAAGTTTGATAGCGTAGAGCTTTAGAGAGCTTTTATTTATTCCGATGAGTTAATATCCACCGGGCATGTATCAATGTGTCATTGACAACAGGTTAATTGAGATGAATCAACCAGCAGATACAATTTACCGACATCAATATTTACTTCTGATCTTTAAATGTAATGCGAAAAGGATTGTCAGCTTGTAATAATAATAATAATGATAAATTTGGATAAGCGCATATGCGTCTGCGTTTCAGCAGTAAAAGACAGTTTTCAATCAAATAAACAGAAAAAAGAGAGAATAAATTGAACTTCTCTTTTTCAACAGAACAAAATAGATAGTAATGGTTTCATCTTCACAATCGATACAAAATATTATTTTAACAATTTTTACAATACAATATTCTTTTGCATCGAGTAAATCTTGTTTTATGGATTGTTAACATCCGCCATAAACAAGAGTATTTTGTTTGCTTTGCTTACAGCTATGTTTTGATAGTGAAATTTATTATTTAATGATAGGCTTTATATCGAATTTGTATACGGACAAGTTGTTAGTCAAAATAAACAAATATTGAAAGTAAAGATTGAAAACTACTGTCTATAATAGAACTTTTGTTCCCTTCATTTCACATCAGATATCTGATGCTTTTATTTTTCATTGAAGTTTTGTATCTAACAAGCGTTTTGTCAAATCGGTTAACGCATTGTTGACGCATTGATACAAAACTGTGTTTCCAAAACTGGTTTGGTACGCCAATCGCAAAATTCGACAGTTGTCATCTTAACACAATTGCATGATATTAGACGCACTAGAAGAGCACTTTATTTGTAAATAATATATTGATATATACATAATAAATAAAATATCATACATTATAAATAGAATTTACAAACTAGGCACTATAAAGTATATGTGTGCTTAATGGCGCACATGTGTACATGCTTATAAAATGGCTCTTTACTAAATGCCAATTACTGCTTTAGACTGGCATACATTGTCAACATGAATTGTTTTCACGTGCTCTTATAATTTGGCAACGTAATGTTTTATTCAAACCATTTTCAGTTCAGTTATATTGACATTAAACATGACATTTACATCAAGTTGTAAACATAAATTTTTTATCAAAATCATTATTAATTCATCATTAATTATATAAATAAATTGGTATTCTCAACAAAATGATTTCCAACAACAAATTATCACCAAAAACGCATTATCATTAATTGTAACTAAATTCAATCCAGAATATTACTGATAATTAATTATTATATTTTACCTCGAATTCCTTCCATTTTTGATATATACTGTATGTTTTGTATAGTACCTTTTTGTAAATGTGTGTGTATTATTATTTTTATTATATTGTTAATGTTTCTCTACTGAACCACTTTGTCATTCTGTATAAAGACAGAATACATTAAATAAATTGTCTATAAATGAACTTGTATTCAACACATTGGCCTACTTTCTCCATGGCTAATTTGAATCATCTGATAGCCATGTTTCAGGTTTTTACGAATCAGTTTTTCTAGTTATACATAATTTTTAACAGTAAGTAGACCACTTCTCTGTAAAGTAGAAACCCAGTCAATAATCTTTTATTCAGTAGGAGAGAATGCACACGTTTTACCATAGATCTGATATTTAATTATTTGAATTCGGTTAAATTTCAAGAGGACAATACAATATCGAATTACCTGAATTAAAACAAAATGATGCTCACAGTCTGTGATATCAAATAACAGATGCGTTAACAAAAGCAGCTTTTGAAAGAATAATGATAAAGGTAAAACATTGCGTGCCATATGGTAGAATGATGTGGTTAGTTGATATCATTATTAGAACGCGCCCAGAATGATTGTCTTCATTATCCACCTATGGTAATAATTACTAATGATAGCATTATCATTATGCCTATTAATTATTCTTTACCAATGTATCATCATATTGATAAATAATATGGCTATTATTAGTGTCATTATTATAATCATTATTACCCTAATCATAACCATCAACAGTATATTAATGATAATTCATTATAAAATAGTTTATTTCACTCTAATTTATATTCAAAATTGGTTGACTTCGTATTATTTTGTTGATTCTAACAAAATGAAATGCTATATCAAAGATCCTATATAAAGTGTAAGATATTTGACTACCGTTAACATCGTCGTCATCTCACCATGATAATGGTCTCAATCAATCTAGATAAAACAATACACGTATCTGTATCCACATCTGATCTCAAAACACGTTGTACTCATCCATAAATAGGCATTAAATGTGTAAACTAAGTAGTTACATTAGACACTCTACCTGCTAATTGAAAGTACTATGCTGTAGCAGAACTGTTTCATATTAATTATAATTAAAGTTAGCATTTGTAATATTAGATTTTAATAACAACATGACAACGCGTTTACAAAATATTGAAGCGTTTACAAAATACCAAAGCGTTTACAAAATACCAAAAGCGTTTACAAAATACCAAAGCGTTTACAAAATACCAAAGCGTTTACAAAATACCAAGAGTTTTTACAAAATATTAAAGCGTTTACAAAATACTAAAGCGTTTACAAAATACCAAAGCGTTAAAAAAATATCAAAGGCGTTTACAAAATACCAAAAGTGTTTACAAAATACCAAAAAGTGTTTACAAAATACTAAAGCGTTTACAAAAAAATTACATTCGCCCTTGTCCATGTCCCCGTGGTACACATTTACTCTTATTATCCTTTGTTTTTCTCTTTGTATTAATAAGAATTTAAGATGTTTATAATGTCATTATATGAAATTAGTATTAAATATTTCTAAATAGTATGTGTATCGACTAATTAGTTACTCGAAAGAAATAGACCAGATTATCGCTGCAAACAAATCGCTATATATTCGTTTCGCTCATCCACACGGATGTTTAACTAGCTACATTAGTTCATTATCAACAATATACGGAATATGGTGTGTCAATAATTTCCGGAATCAGCTTAAACCATTATGAACTCCTACTCCATAACCGTTATCCAAAGGTACGTTGCGTCTTAAGCTTGGTTCCCACTAGAACGTAACGCAAGGACGTAAACGCAATTTAACGCGTTTTAACCAATGACAAGCGAAGTTATATACAGTTAGCAATCACAAGCGAATAAGCCATCGCTTGTGATTGGTCAATTCACTTGCGTTGCGTTACGTCCTTGTGTTGCGTCGCAAGTGGGAACCACGCTTTAATACAGGCTTGTTAAGACGTGGCCATCACAAAGTGTAATATTAAAATGCACCATGTTTCTATAATCGTTTTGGATAGCGATGCACAGCGACGAATTTAGTTGATATCTTTATAGATTATACTATATTTAAATTGTACGTATATGCAAGTGTAAATCTCTGTCTACACTATCAAACTCTAGTTGTGATGTGCCCAGATATGGTAGTGATATGCTCAAATATGGTAGTGATATGACATCATCATGTCCATGTATGGGCACATCACATTTTTGTGTCATATAAAGTTTGATAGTGTAGACAGAGCTTAGTAAATATTATTCAATAGTTTCAATCTTTGTATTTACTATATAAGGCCTAAATATTTAATTTAATCATTTGCATAATATATTCGCAATCAACGTATATGATATAGGTTACATGATTAGGTCAAACGTATGATACATTAATGTAATTCGATAATGATTAATATTATCAAAACATGATAAAGATGTACAGTGTTAATTAGACTACAAGTCTGTAGATATTGTCTTATTTTTGTCTGAAAACACACTTATAATGTTAGTATTATATGTATGAAACGCCATATGTGCCAAAATATTTATCCTTACTAATTACGGGCTAGAACCTAGTCCAAGTGTTGATGCGCGACGCCGTTTCAAAGCGTGTTTTGTTGTTATCAGTTTTCAAACGGGCTTGGGCGTTACTTTGAGACTGAAAAGGTTGTTGAAACACAACTTGAATTGCAGAAGTCACGCAGATGAGGAGGGTGAGTTGATAGTGTATTCACTTGTCATCCTCTTTTCTACGTGATACATTGTAACAATTAGCCTACACTAACTAACTGATTCATCGAGATAGTACACGGACCGTCCCACTCAAATGACTCACTCTCAATCGTTTTGTTTTAGGTATTAACTGTTATTAATTACCAACAATTCCACTAAAACCGACTTTAACATCCCACAGACTTTCTTTTTAGTATTGTTTTTTATTTTTTATTGCCTTTTTTGTACCACAATTCCTAGTATTTTGTAAAATTGTCCCTGAAGCAGATTCACTGTACCCTAATGGGAAGGGATTTATAGATCACGTTGTTGGTATGGAAACCAGTGCGTAGCCTAATTTGCATATAGATGCTGATAGTCTGCTGATTAAAATATTAAATTAATTGTGAATTTATTCATTTAATTACAACTAAGTTCACAATAGGAAAATATATTGATAACGTTTGAATTTTTGTAATGACTTTTCTTTCGTAAATTTTTTTTAAATCCAAAAATCATTTTTGTCATTGTGTTTAACATGTTGGATGTGTTCATTTCGTACTAAAACAATTGATGCTTAAAACAACGGTTGCTGCAGTGAAAGAAGAAATCTCAATTTAAGACTATTTGTACAGAATATCATGAGCAACATACATATAGGGGGTATGGGAGGGGGCGGGGTAGTCGTGTCTCAAAGCATCACTTCTCATTCGTTTCAATGGACAATGTCTCCTTAATAGAGGCGTCTCATAAATATTGGTGTCTCAAATGAGGGGTCCCACTGTTAGGGAGGTTAGTTGTGTCTCAAAGCATTACTTATTCATTTCAATAGAAAATGTCTGCTTTTAATAGAGATGTCTCATACTTATCGGTTTCTCAGATGAGGAGTTCCACTGTAAGTTTGGGGAAGGGGGTGGGGAGGAGTTGTCGTGTCTCAAAGCCTAACTCATCACCAACGACTGCGCATGTCGTAAAAGGTATAGCCTCTGGCTAGACGCAGTCATACGATATTACCATGTTTTTTTCTAGTGATATTGCGATGTGACTAATGCCATGTTCATCATTAAACTTACGTTTCTCATTTTGTACGATTTTGCTATAAGCTATTATTATTATAATTGTAAAACAATTTATGAAATATGATGAGTCTCTGCTGACGTCATCGGCGGACAAGTATTTCCTCGCAGACGATAAAGTTGATCGTTATTCTCTCTTTGATTTCGCGCCAATCATGTTATTGCAATTCCCATTTGCATCTCTATGTGCTCATTTCGCTCATATTTGTGCTAATTGTCGTTAAACTAATATTTTAAAAACAAATACTATTATAAATTGTCATTGTTATTGACATAATCTTTACATATCTAAATATTATTCACAATTATTTGTATTTTGGCTTAATAATACCCGTTTAATATGAGTTCATTTTTAATTTAATGAGGATTATGTTCGGCTTAATAATACATCTTTCTTGTAATTATTTTGTCAATGAACATTTACAATGATCAATAATGAATCTGCCCTAAAACATCGATGATTGTTTAGTGTAATTGTTAACGAATTGTTACATTATTAGGTAGGCCTATACATTATGTTTATAGTACAAACAAAAGTTCATCAAATTATCATATTTCGCAGGTGGGAGCGTGTTATGAGATACTACTCTAAATCAATGATTGTGTAGGCCTACTGCTAGTCTGTGTTCCAGTCGGAGTTTTGACTTAATATTAATAAACAGATAAATATTTTGGCACATTTGGCGTTTCATACGTATACTACTTTAGCTTGTTTTTCAGACAAAAATCGAAATAAAAAGACAATAATAAATAAAGATTTGGTGCAAGTCTAGCCTATTGCGTGCTGCTACGAATTTTCCAAGCATTTCAACTGATGTAGGCCTACTATTGCACTATTGATAATATCATGTGTAAGTTTGGATCAAACAATGTTATGCGTAACATTTTGATTTATTTTTGTAAAGATTCTCATTATAGAATTGATAATAATTGACTCTAAATTGATATTTGCTTTAATAGCGATAAGATAATACATGCAATGTTGTTAGCAGCTGTAACTATAACTCACTGTTAGTTTGATTTAGTGGTTCGAACAACAATCACTTAATTTCTAAACTTGAATGGATCGTACTTAATTTCTGGTGTCGAATGTTTACTTCAAACCATTGTTTAACATACTTATGCTTTATTATCTTTGTATAAAGATTACCTGTTATAATACCGATCCATTAAACGTTTAATCAAAGCTTTCACTCAATTTCAATCCATTTTCTATCGATTTGAGGGAAACACGATCCATAATCCTCGAGTCTGTCAATCGATTTATCAATTACGATACGAGTCTAAAGATTCCAAGCTTTTACCGCTATGTCCATCGTTTCTTGAGCGGCGTAAATTAATTATTCTAAACGCTAGGATATCACTAAATCAATCGAAAGTTAATATAGGCCTATTGTTTGACATATTATTTGAGAGATATTGAACGTTTGTTACTCAGAAAACATGTTTTAGATTATAAACAATGAGGAAAGGGACTTTTGATTGACATGATTTTACATTCATCTTTTATTTCATTTTTTAGGGGGTGTTAACAAAAACACAGTTTAGTCATATGCCTGCTACCCACCTACCTACCTACCTACCTACATACATACATATCTACCTACATACCTACCTATATACCTACCTATATACCTACCTACCTCCTACCTACCTACGTACCTACCTACCTACGTACCTACAACTACTACCGACCTACCTACCTACTACCCCCCCCCCCCCCTTAGCCCATAAGCTAAGTAATAATGATATGCAACATTACTTTATTATACGTTGCGGTAAGCCAGCATACAAATATGATACCTTAAATTAAAAACGGACCCGGATGTGATTTAGAGATCAGCTAGATGTCTCCATTAGTGATCGCTTTGGGAAATGTCCCATTGTCAATTTTTAAATTGACGTTAATGACTAAAACACTAAAAATAGCTTGTTTTTTAAAAAAAAGATACTATAGATAGAGATAGATAAATGATACATTTGTCACATGATGACAGGTGACTTGGCTGCTAAACTATCGAAACGTCAACTGCTGACTTTAGAGATGCCCTCTCTCTCTAAGTCAACCGTAATAACTCTGCATTCGATGTCATATATCAGGCCACATGATATATATCACCGTTTATCTATAATTATATTTTTGTATAATTATAAATTTTGAACCCCCACTGAATGGATATGCGTATCCTGAATATACTAAATAAAAATAATATCAACTTGCCCTTTTGTGAGTCCATAAAAACCATGATAATTATGATGTATGTTTATGGTGAACATTATGTACTAGACTTGCTCCAAGTCTGTATTTATTGTCTTTTTCTTATGTATGGTCCACCAGTTGACGTTTCGATTTTTGTCTAGAAATACAGACTTGTGAAACACGTATCCAAGCTGAAGTAGTATACGTATGAAACGCCGTATGTGCAAAAATATTTATCTTTTTACTAATATTAAGTAAAAACTCCGTCTGGAACCCAGACTAATTATGTACTATTAGTTGATCAACATTATATTTTTTTCGTACAACAGGAATATACTGACTTGATATAGCAATGTCTTTATACGTGATTGGTGTGCTGTGCGGAGTGGCGCTGGGAATTCTGATCATCACCATGATCCTCTTATGGCGAGGATCGTGTCATCAAAAGAAAAAGGGTGAAGAGAATGTAACAAATGGCGAAAACGTCATCATCAAAACCGGCTCACCAATGGTAAGAATATTCAATATTTTTGACGCGTTGTATAATGAAGAAGACGTATATTTAAATACACATATTCAAAGAGTTGACGCATTTGAACGCACGTGAGACGCATTGTGAAGCATAACGAAGAAGACGTATTTAAATACACAATATTCACAAAGTTGACGGGTTTGAACGCACGTGAGACGCATTGAAGATTGACCAATTTTTGAATTATGAATCAAGCTATTACAATTACCTTATTACAAGAAACGTCGTGTAAACACAATTGTGAAATTTGATGGAAAACTGGCATTAACCAATTCTGACTGTATAATCACTGTTGTCAATATAATTGCCAATTTATTCACTACCTTCATTGGCCAGAGCCCGTGGGACCTATTGAATTTATAATTATCATAAATGGGAATATGTTTGCTGTCGTCTTTAAATGACAAATTCCTTAATTACTGGTATTCGTCTTGCATGAAATAGTTTAATTTGTAGTTTTATACAAAATGACGGTTAATAGTTTCGGGCAAGGTGGTTACATTGATATTGACTAAATCCCAAAATCGTAAAAGTAAACGTGATCACATTAGAATGCTTTTTTGTAAAAACGACAATTGATCCGTTGTGTCAGCTTTAGCGTAACCCTGTCTTCTGATTTGTTTTGTGTTTTTTTTTGCAGATCCCTGCCGTACTTGACGAAGTATCTGTACAACCATCTGATGCCACCCCTGACAACAAAGATGCTGGCAGCGCATGCGCAACGTCAGATTCGAGTGGAAGTGATTATGAGACCAAGATTGGTACAGTTAAAACAAACCTTTATCCACGACCAGAATTGATAACACTAACAAGTGAAAAAGGGAACCGAGGAAAAGTACACGTTAAATTGTTTTACAGTTTTGATAGATCTGACTTCGTTGTCGAACTTTTGGAAGGTAATAATAAAATGTATACAGCGCACTTATATGTTTCACCCGAAGGCATACATAATGGGCTGCGAAAATCAGTCGAGTACATTTCATTTTAAATATTTCAGCCGTGTTACTACACGTCGTCTTAGCCAATCATCGCTCTAGACGATTAAGTTTTAAATTGACAAATGGAATGTTATTTAAACGTTATTTCTTAGTGCATACTGCAAAAAAAATATTTTTGCGAGCCTCAATTATTGTGAATGTTAATTATTTCCCAAATGTAAGTGGGTGGGAAAAGTTCAACTTCATCGCAGAGGTATATAAAACGAATTTGTAATAGTCACAGCTTTACGCTGTTTGGATTTGTGCGTTTCTTCTTAAAGGTGTTAAATAAGCGGTTTTTAATAATTACTGTAAAATGTTATTTATTCGAGAGTGAAGGTGGTTGTATATCATTTTCTACGGAGACCTGCTAATCAATTATACGAGTATCGATGTCTGAAATGTTGTTGAAACAATCGACGGCTTTCTAGTTAATGATAACTTAAAACATGATTACGTTAAAACAGTCTTGCAGCGCGCGCCAGCTTGGCTAATGTCTTCAATAACGTTTTTGATTAATGTGTTGCACATACAAGATTATTGCTATAAGCGACGAATCGTGATGTAAAATTCAGATTTCAAATATCGGCCGATATATTCCCTCTAAAACATTACAGTAGCCTAATATATAAATCTTAAAAGGTATGGCATCCGATACATTATAATTTCTGTTTGATAAGTGTATAGGTTATATAATTATTATATTAAATGTTAATATTGTTGCCACCTATACTAAAAACATTGAACGCCAAATGGCGGGGTTTGAAGTCGCCTAATTGATATTTTCTTGTTTTAATTTTACCGCTTCTTTCTCTGCTTGGAATATCGCATATAATTTGTTTTATTTTATGATTTCAACATTTTTAAAAATTGATTTTAAATTCAAATGCGTGTTCTTTTTCAAAGCTTCTAGCTTACCGCGGATGGATACATTTGTTGGAAGCAGTGACCCGTATGTAAAGTTGATGTTGGAACCAGATCCTGATAGGAAAGTGAAGGTGTCAACCGTTCAAGTAAGTAGTGCCGAAAAAAGCAATGCCGATATCATTTTGATAGAAGTTCTTCTTCATTGTTAACAATCCGAATATTCTCACCGTGAGTGTATTTCTAATTTAGGCCTAGTGTGGTGTGTATATTCGTCCAAAATCTTGAATCCAACCAACATTGCATCAAACTTTAAAACTTAATGTTTTTGTGAAAGTTAGTTTTACATAGATAGGCCTAATACAGTAGTACCTTAAAGATATTGTCCTCATGAAAAAATAATTCTCTCAAATTTTGATTATGATTATGCCATTTTAGTGTCACATATAGTTATACTTTAACCAAAAATTGGATCGAAACACAAAACTTGAAAAAACTGTAATTCAAAGCAAAATAGTCAAATTAGCTGCTGCCAGCCAATGAGCTTTTGGTTGAATTTAATCAATTGTTTTGTCTTTTTTCTCTTTATTAAAAATGCGAAATGGTCTATTCAAAGTATTTTTTTTTTATTAATCTTCATTTTTCATGTTTTTGGAGGACAATACATCTTTAACAAATCGCTATTTCTCAAAATGACTACAAATTAACTAGTACCTTAGTAACTATTTTATCAGGAGCCCTATCCTTAACGCGTCGTGTGTGTGAGTGCGTGCGTCGTGTGTGAGTGTGCGTGCGTCGTGTGTGTGAGTGCGTGCATCGTGCGTCTGAATGCGTGCGTCGTGCGTGTGAGTGCGTGCGTCGTGTTTCTGAGTGCGTGGGGTTGTTCTATATATTAGTAGCATGGCAGCAACAATCGGGTGTATATTAATCTCTATCTTAATTCCCCTCATCTCAAAATCAATATCAATTAGATTTTTCAGTACGGGTTCCGAGCGGCGACTTAAATTATAAATTATTAAACATCAACATATGAACATTAGTAGGACTTATATTTAGATCCATAATCTTGTTTAAAGGTTTTCAGGTTGAAGTAATGCTCGAGGTAACACCACATCTTAGTTAATAGAACTTGAACTCACATTTCGGTCAAAGTACTTGGTGACTGTATTGCCAAGAACAATAAGACACTAATAATAACTAATTCACCTTTAAATTGTTAGCAAACGTTATTTTTTTTTAAATTCCTATCTTCTGTTGTTGTCGAATTGTTGGATTTCAATCTTTGCTTGGCCAACAATATCTAACTTTATATTTCAAAACATCATATTAATATAAAAAAATATATTATTCATAGAGAAGCTATTATTAAACGACGACGGCACGTGACTACGTTGGTTGAGGTACTACCATAATGTCCGACCGAATTCATTTATTTATTTATTCATTTCGTAAAAATTAATTTTAATAACAATAATTAGAAACAAGTACAAGAGTAATTAGATTATTCAAGCAATTACGTTGCTAAAAGCTAAAATGAAGAAAAAAGCAAAATTACTAAGGGCTGTTGAAATGTGACGATATTAATATGTTTTATATTCAGTATTTTTATATTTTAAGGTAAACTTTGTAATTCTAATAATCTCTAACACGTTGCTTAATATTTATTTAGTACAGTACTTACTCTATTGATTATTAAATGCGTGTTTACTTTAAACATTGACGCAAAGTGTCCATCATTGTAAGGTGTTAATATATTTCAAACTTTAGCAAATGTTCATTATGGCAATTTGTAAGAGAAGGCAAACAGCGAATTAGATACAAACCTTTCTCTCTCACAAACTGGATAATATCTTTAAATGAAAAACGTAGTGACGCGACGACGTTTTCATAATTCGGTCAGAATTAAAAGGCCTTTGATATTCGGATGAACATATTTCACAAATTCCCTTTTTATTACTTCGTAAGTAAGCGCATTTAGGAGATGCCTGAACATAGCACTGCAGGCTGATATTTTTCCACGTCACAAAAAGTAGATGAAAATATTAATACGCATGCGCACTTTCACGCGAATAAATTCGCCTAGACTAAATATTCAGTTATTTATATTAAATAAAGTTTAGATTAGAATAATAATTGTTTTTCGGAGTTTGGTTTATATTACCATAGGCCTATCATACAGATATATAGGGAGGAAGTATAATACAAACTTAGTAAGCACTAAGTTACGGTACTACCCCCGGGTGGAGTTTTACCCCTTTAAGCACTTACAAGTGTAGAGCTTAAGTTTAGTAATCTTTCTACAGAGTATATACCACTGTTAACTAAACCAACCATTTATTTCCGTTCAAAATCTAATGTTTTGGGTTTATAATTATTGACAATTGACTAATGGCAATATTGGCTGTTTTTATTAAGATATTGGATAGATGCGTTTACAATGGCAATTTAACTCTCCCTAGTGTCCCATCGCCGCAGTGTTTCCGGTTATATTTCAGGCATCAATTATTGAAAACACAGGTCTTCCAACGCTTAATGGCATAAAAGCCATTACAACTATCTATTTCCGAGTTGGATGTAATGAAGTACGACATTTTTATTGGATCTACAGTACTAGAGTTAATATATGCTAACTTAACGTATTTTAGTATCAAAACACTGCGATGAACTATATATTGTCATAGAAGTAAAATAAAAAAATATTTTTATTACTAAAACTTTCCAGTAGAAGGCATATACCTGCTTTTTACCGTGTTTCGGCAGCCAAAACAAAATTATCGGTTAATTTAATAAAGTGTGCATGATCAGTCATTACCAAACAACCAGATCACATCGCAACAACTTGTCCATCAGGTCAAAGGTTAAAAATTATCGCATTTATCAGATATTTTAATGAGATAATTATCTGTTAATTTTTCTCGAGTGGAATCTGTTAAACCCCGTTTCCACAGACAGTTTATCGGTTAATTTTCAATCGGTTAATTATCGGTTAATTTCTAGGCTGCGGAAACACGGCCTTATTTGGTAGTATCGAATCTCAGCGCAATCTTGGTTGTTAGGAGGTATGACTCGGAGCTAGAGGTTCTTGTGCGTTAGATCGAGAATCGTATCTACACACATAATGTACTTATGCTTCAGGTGATAAGTGGATAATGCTTTTCGAAATATGCAATGTGGAATGAAAATGGCTCATCGTAAAACTTTATCCTGTTTGATTATTCGGATCGTTTCAGCCAAAGGCTTAAATTCCTCTGATTGTTTCTAAGATATTCTGAGATAAAAAAAACAAGGAATGTATATGGAACACAATTTTTTATGAACCTTCTGACGACCCTCATTACGCATTGCGATAGATTATTATAAGACGATATTCTCTAAGTACAAGAAAGAGAGAGAAAATCAAAACAACATGCTAAAATGCTGAAATAAGTGAAATGGTAAAAACTTAGAATTCTATAAAGCTCAGTCTACACTATCAAATTTTATGTGCTCATATATGGACATGATGATGTCATATCACTACCATATTTAATATATTTGGGCAAATCACCCTAGTTTGATAGTGTAGACAGAGCTTAAGACTAGAGGGTGACAAATGCCATAATAGTACAATGCTTAAAACCCATGATAAAAATATCAGACATGAATTTCTTTTTAAGTTCATATTAATTCCTAATTTCCATTATATTAAAATGTTCTGCCTCCTGTTTTTATGATTAAAATTAATTTTGATATAATCTGACAAAGGCGAAGTTCATAATTATAAGCCAAATTATGCATTAAGTGAACACCATGGGAATACCTAAGTGTGATGACCCGGGTGATGACCTTTATGATATAACGAAGATGATCAATGATAATTATTGTGGTAATACATAACACAATCAGGTAATGACAAGCATACAACGTTTAATGTATAACACTGCAGTCAATTCAATTCCATTAATTATAGTTTAAATTTAAAATAATGTCAACTCGACGTTAAATCGTTTGTGTATTCCATATTCGTTTTCACATATAACAACCTACATCACGAACGCACTGACAATGTATAATGTTTTATACCCGTTTATGATGATAGAGGCCTACTTATGTATCAAAAACACACTGATGTGTGTCTCCGTTAGGAAGCACCTAGGCTATGAAATAAAAATTAAAAAAAATTATCGTATCGTAAAGCTCTTTCTACACTATCAAACTATTAAATAAATTCATCTGGTTCCGAATATAATTAACTGGAAAATTATTACATTTTATTGAACCAAAATGGTATAAATACATTAGTGACGTTTAGTTGCTGTCAACTTCTTCAAATTCAAACTACTGGTAGTAGATATGGGCACATCACATTTTTGTCACATTGTTGGATAGTGTAGACAGAGCTTTACAACAAAATGATAATTGATTTTAATAGATTTTCTTATCCACCTGCTTTGTCAATCTTTTTCTAGAAACGTTCACTGAACCCAGTATTTAACGAAACGTTCAAGTTTCCCGGAACATTTGAAGATCTGAGCAGTCAAACATTGCGACTGAAGGTGTACGACTTTGATAAGATGAAAAGGCATGACATCATAGGAGAAGTGGTCATACCACTTGCAGACGTAGACATCTCAAGACAGGTCGAAATTTGGGCAGACTTGGAAATACCATCATTAGTAAGTGCACAGTCTTCTTCAACAAGCTTTCTTTGTAAAAGTTTTTTTCACAAGACATATCATTTAGACTAATAAAGAGTTGTCTTTAAATTGTTTGTGTTGTGCTATTTACTTTTAGAAACAAGACGATCTTGGTGACATTTTGTTTTCACTGAGCTATCTTCCAACAGCTGAAAGATTAACAATTGTTGTAATAAAAGGTCGTGATCTTAAGCCAATGGATATTGATGGCAGTTCTGGTAAGTACGCAATTCAGCCTACTCATGGTAAAAAAATAAAACACACGTCAGAAGAGACCGAAGAACGATACACACTGGAAACCAAAAAGACCAGTAGACCCAGAAAGCTCTGTCTACACTATCAAACTTTATGTGACAAAATAATGTGATGTGCCCATATATGGACATGATGATGTCATATTACTACCATATTTGGGCATATCACTACCACATTTGGACATATCATACTTTTTTTTGTCAAACTAGTTTTCATTCATTTTTTTTACCTTTTACTGTTTAAAAGGCTACTTTTTTAAATTAATGAATAAATTACTTTATTTTAGATCCTTTTGTCAAAGTGTCTTTAATGAAAGGTGGCAAAAAGGTCAGAAAGAAGAAGACGACAGTGAAGCGGTCGACTTGTTCCCCGGTATGGAATGAGGCACTGGCCTTTAACATCCCTTCAGCTGAGTTGAAAACTAATTATAATTTAGAGGTATAACTATTTTTTTAGATGTGTTATTCAATATTTCACTCAGAGGCTCCTCACAATGCACTGCCTTACTCTCGAGGAGCCTCTGCAACATATAACAAATATGAGATTAGCAACAGAAGGTTGAAATATATAATAACATCTAAATAGCAAATCTTTTGGTATCAACTAAATATTTCTGAACACAATTAAATAAAATGATATTTTGCTTATTTAAAAGAGTAAGATCCAAAAATAAAAATATTAAGAAAGTAAGAAAAAAGAAAGAAAACAAAGTAAAATGTCTCATTTAATTGGTATCTTCAATTTATTATTTTTCAGATACAAGTGATAGATTATGATTTGGTAGGAAAGAATGACATAGTGGGTTACGTAAAAGTAGGACCTGATTGTGAAGACGTCCTTGGAAAACAACATTGGAATGAGATGGTACAATCGGTGAGGCGACCCGTTGAATATTGGCACCCACTACAAGATAGATGAACAATATCAACAGGATTTTAACAAAAAAAATCAACTTTGATTATTAAATCAACACGTACCATCAAACTAAGAATGTTTTTATGAAAGATTTAAAAGCTATTTTGTTGACATGGTACTGTAGTATGAATAGTTTGAGTGGGGATAGTGAGTATGTTCCAGACCACAAAACATTGCATTTTAGTACTTTAACTGTATTCATAACAATACTTTAGTTGCAATGCAATACTGACTGTGGACGGATAGGTATTTATAGTATTTACGTTTTGCATGCCTTGCAGGTGGACAGTCGATACAATAATCAAGACATGGCTTAGCTGCTATAGGCTTAAATCAGTACTGTACTGTAAACACTAATATACCACATTGTGTACATATTTCAATATAATATGATTGTAAAATAACATTATGTATTTCCACTTTTTTTCGATGTCTGTACTTACTATTTCGTTTCAGTCGTAGCTCGCAGTTCCTCATTTGTGTAACATCTAGCTTGAATGAGTATTTAAGATTTAGACTCTCCGCGGGGGTTTCGTGGGTATTTATTACGAGAAACTGTCATGTCTAGTCCAGTCGTCAATGGTTAAAAATACAACTTACAGTTCAAAGTGCACAAATTTCAAATGACAACAATGAAAAAATACTTTTAAAAGAATGTTCGCCCAATGTGGGGCTCGAACCCACGACCCTGAGATTAAGAGTCTCATGCTCTACCGACTGAGCTAACCGGGCTTTGTTAAAGAGTATTAATGTTCGGCGTAACTTGTGTCTAATATAAAGAAATTATGGACAAAATTTATAAAAGAAAGCGCGCCCAATGTGGGGCTCGAACCCACGACCCTGAGATTAAGAGTCTCATGCTCTACCGACTGAGCTAACCGGGCTTTGTTGGAGGGCTACAAAATTGGGCGAAATTGTGTCTAATTATTATAAAGAAATACAACATTTAAAAAGAAAGTGCGCCCAATGTGGGGCTCGAACCCACGACCCTGAGATTAAGAGTCTCATGCTCTACCGACTGAGCTAACCGGGCTTTGTTAAAGAGTACTAATGTTCGGCGTAACTTGTGTCTAATATAAAGAAATTATAGACAAAATTTATAAAAAAGAAAGCGCGCCCAATGTGGGGCTCGAACCCACGACCCTGAGATTAAGAGTCTCATGCTCTACCGACTGAGCTAACCGGGTTTGTTAAAGAAGTGACGAAATTGGGCGAAATTGTCTATATTTATTATAAAGAAATACAACATTTAAAAAGAAAGTGCGCCCAATGTGGGGCTCGAACCCACGACCCTGAGATTAAGAGTCTCATGCTCTACCGACTGAGCTAACCGGGCTTTGTTAAAGAAGTGACGAAATTGGCTGAAATTGTGTATAATTATTATAAAGAAATACAACATTTAAAAAGAAACTGCGCCCAATGTGGGGCTCGAACCCACGACCCTGAGATTAAGAGTCTCATGCTCTACCGACTGAGCTAACCGGGCTTTGTTAAAGAGGTGACGAAATTGGGCGAAATTGTGTATAATTATTATAAAGACATACAACATTTAAAAATGGCACTCAACCAAGAGGAAGAAACAAATACACAAAACTTGATACAGTGAATAAACAACAATTAAAAAGCTGACGTAGATCAACACATAATGTTCTATATAAGGTGACTTCTTTGTTGT
The DNA here is from genome assembly GCF_963402885.1 of Antedon bifida. Classification (NCBI taxonomy): domain Eukaryota; kingdom Metazoa; phylum Echinodermata; class Crinoidea; order Comatulida; family Antedonidae; genus Antedon; species Antedon bifida. Next base: position 32,273,300 of record NC_136226.1, read on the forward strand.
GTTCGACATTAAGTTGGTCTACATATTTAACTGAGTCCTTATTCTATTGTAAAGTTATAAATGGATTAATATATTAGAAAACTACTGTATAGCATCGTAATTATTATCGTGTCATCCAGAATTTAAACATAGGTTTTCTATGAAGTTTTCATATAGTATGTTTTATGTCAAGCTATATGGAAAGTGTCATGAAATGTGTTTTTGTGTCTAATAAATAAATAATTACAAAAGATAGACGCAAACTTTTGTAGATAAATTGTTTTGTGATGGGTTGAATAATTGTCGGTATCTGTTGGTGGCGACAAACATGTGTTGTCGATATAAATATTTTGATTGAATGAACGAGTCTTGCTTTGATCGTAGACATTATATAACTTTATTCGTCATTTTACGAAAATTGTCTTCCTCGGCAAGATAAGAAGTAACACAAATATATATAAAATAACACATTACTTAGATGTATCTACTGTGGGGCGGTTACTGTCGCACCATACATTATATACATTATATTTTAAAATAATGATGTTTATATATAATATTTTACTACCAATTAGTAAATTATGATATATTTGTATATTAAACGTGTTTTTTTTTAAATAAAAGTTGTTGGTTTTACCATTTTTATTGTAGCACTGTGTCAAAGTTGCAAAATAACGGTTCCCATTCGACCATAGAGCATCAACTAGTGACGAAGTGATGAAGTTTACATCAAATGGTAATAAAACCAAATCATGAATGTAAAAATACTATGAAACGCGTTTGGTGCAATAATAAGAGCTGCTGATACAATGTGTAATGATGAGCTTGTGGTGATGTTCCTATCATTGTAAAAATATCAACAAACTTTAAAATATCTCATGGCAAAAAATGTTTTTTAATTCCTAGCTTAAGCTACATTTAGGGGCCTAAAATAATTCTACCAAATCAAATTAATTATTTAAAACCACAATTTACATTTCTGCATAATCATTCTTATAATTAATTCAGGGTAGTCTAGCCCTTGGTATTATTTGCATATTATTCGTATAATAGTAATAGCCCTGATAAAACAAACAACCTAAATATATAATTTACTTAAGATCCGTCTAACAAACTTTATGTGACAAAAAAATGTGATGTGCCCATATATGGACAAGATGCTGTCATATCACTGTCATATTTAAGCATATCTCTACCATATCTGGGCACATCACAGTTTTTTGTCAAACTAGTTTGATAGTGTAGACAAAGCTTTATAACACTATACTGAAAGCAACAAATCATCAAAATCTACCTGATCATTAGGAATTTTATACCCAAACAACAAAAAATCTTCTCTGTATAAATTGACCAACCTACGAAATAAATCTTCAGGGAGTTTTTGATAGTATCTTTTTAACAAGATTGATTCCGAGCTTTTCCTTTTCTGTCCTTTGTTGTATGTAACAACTTTATCAAACCCTAAATGTGAGTATAAATAAGGAATATCGCGGTCCACTGTTTCTAACCGACCAATGAAGTCATAATCAAGTTCACACGGGCGCCCTCTATACACGATTGGTATCCAATGTCTATCTATAGTTTCCGTTTTATTAACGTCCATGTCCAGTAAAAACATAACAAATTCATTAAATGTTATTCCTGACGCTTTCTTTAGTTCGTTTGCATTATATATGTTCCGATATCGTTGTATAATGATCTGGCCTACGTCTGTATATTCCGGTACTGTTTTACCTTCGAATTTATCGCGATATCCAGATACGACGCGAGTTAATGGATTGCGAACGAATAAGATGTTATAATATTCCATTAAGCGTTTCTTAACTTCGTACTTATCTTTCACTAACGATAAGTACTCGCCTTCTACGGTTGCTTTTGTTCTGCCTCGTAGTCGACTGAAAAGAATTCGCCAATTTTTGGAGCCGATCTTATGTATAATACTCACGGTGAATTTAAACTCGTCACTCCAGTACACCGTGTCCATACTCACTTTATGGTTGACGGCATTGTTTAAGTCTTCCGTATTGTTCAAATCTAATTTTCTAATTCCTACATTACTGCACCCATTTCTCAGTTTTAAATGTCGGAATTTCTGGATTTCGTCCATTGTTAGTTTATCTCTGTTTTTAGGATTCTATAAAAGAAAAGAGATTTGGAAAACAATACTATTATACACCCGGATAGAGAAAAAAAAACCCCGATATGATCTTATTAAGGACAAATATAAAATACAGTAAATGTATACATTGTGTTTAAAAAATCGATAACATTATTATAGCCCTTATAATGGCAATATAAAAAGTTATTGCGCAATATAATATTGTTGGTTGTCATGGCGAAATCAATATTTTGAAAGTTACGTATATTTATTTTTAAAAATTGAACCGTTGAATTTCTCGACGTTTCTAGCGAGATATAGATATTATATAAAGCTCTGTCTACACTATCAAATTTTATGTGACAAAAAAATGTGATGTGACCATATATGGTAGTGATGTGCCCAAATATGGTAGTGATGATATGCCCAAATATAGTGATATGACATCATCATTTCCATATATGGGCACATCACATTTTTTTGTCACATAAACTTTTAATTCTTAGATTGAGAGAAATTTAATTTGCTATATTTATGTTTAATTAAGTGTGGTTTTCTTGTTTATTCTGTAATATTTGTTTAGGACCACAATGGAAATAAGTTTGCCGTCTCGGTACTTTATTGTGTTTTTATCCTATGATATTATGTCAGAATAAAGAAATAAATAAATAAAATAGTGTATACAGAGCTTTATAGGCCAACAGTATTATTCCACACTATGGCCTAATATGTTACGGTTCTGACGCCACTGAACTCGTATCCAAATTATATATTCACGATACTGTAAAATATTATTTGGATTGATACATACGTCATCCATGCCTCTAATCGTATTTTGATTCTGCACGATCCTTTCCCTGTTGTGGTTGTCTTCTACTACATCTCGTTTACCAATATCACTCCATTGGAATTTATTTTCACACTGTGCAAGTTGGACACCTTTTTGAATTGTACAAATAATGCATTATATTAGAATGGATGCATCCAATGAATTGCATTTATAAGCGAAACAATAAATAACAGATATATTACTTTCGAGTTAAAATCAAGATGAGGCATTTGATGAATAAACTGCCTTAAAATACCGAGACATGCTTCGAGAATATTATTCTAATCATCAGAGATATTACTAAATTAGTTATACTTACGTGATTCGTTTATTATGTATAATAGAATTACTATTACAACGAGATAGATAATATTCTGAAATGTTAGCCGCCGACGTCTTGGAAAGATCTTCATAACTCGACGCGTGACCTTCTTCAGCGCTGACGATGTCAATAGTGCTGGTCTGCAGCGGCGAGCCAATTATCATTAATTGGTTCCAATCGATAATAAAAACTGTCGTTCGACCAAATAAATTATGAGCATACGCCTGGTATGAATTTTTGCTATTGTCCCGTTGTATAGGCCTAGAGGTCGTAAACATCACATCACTCAGATTGACCATAAGATAACTCTATTTTGGTTGGGAAGGGGATTTGTTCCGATACGTTGAATAATTCATTGTTGGTGTTCATCTCATCTTATACAAATCGCGGTGTGACCTTCGATTGGTATTAAGACGGGTGCAGGTCAAGTCGGCCCCAAACCGTCTCGGCCAAAGTCAAGTCGGCCCCACGTCAAGTCGGCCCCAAGTCAACTCGGCCTCAAGTCAACTCGGCCTCACGTCAACTCGGCCTCACGTCAACTCGGCCAAAAACTAATCGGTCAACTCGGCCACAATAAAGTATGGAACGCAAAAAGTGCTTAATATTATTATGATTATTACTATCCACGCTTTAAAAAAAATGAAGAAATAAGAAAAATACTCATATAAAAAATGATCTCATTGCCGATATGAATAGAAGTACCCGCGTGTTACAAAAACACGTGCAGGTACAGCATTTTAGTAAATCGAAGACGTAGGCCTACGTTCCACCATTTGGCCATAGAAAACATGATCGTACATCGTTTTGGCGTGCCTCGTTTTTGTCCATGATTTGCGTTTTTAAAAAAGGGGAATCCCCCGGTCAGCGAAAACACGTAGCAGTTGTAGATATCGAAATAGCTAGCAAAGGCGCAGGGAGGCGCAGCTACGAATTGGTTTCAGATGTTGTCGCCTAATCAAATGGATATGCAGCACTGAAAAAATCTACGCGTGATTCAACCATAGTTAACATTAATATTTTATACCTCAATGATTCAACCAAACAATCTAATTACTACACCTAATAGTTCATGTCCTCGCATATCGGACATGATTGAATTTTGACGCACGAACGAACATACGCGCCGACGTACGTGCATCATCATTATTGAGCCTACAATGTGTTCCTATTTATTATCCAGATGTTCATTGTAATAAGTAATAATGATTGCTTATCATTCTTATTTTTGTTGCTAAATGTATCATTGTCTAAATATTAATATTCATTAAAAGTCAGAATTATTCATAGGTAAAAAAAATGTGAAGAAATATCAATCCCCTTCCTTTGCACTTTTTGCGTTCCATACTTTAATGGGGCCGAGTTGACCGATTATTTTTTGGCCGAGTTGACGTGAGGCCGAGTTGACTTGGGGCCGAGTTGACGTGGGGCCGAGTTGACTTGGGGCCGAGTTGATCTGGGGCCGACTTGACTTTGGCCGAGACGGTTTAGGGCCGACTTGGATCGAAACCATTAAGACTCGCATAGAGAAACTAAGAAGGCCTCCACGGGCTTCCGTAGTTTCATAATTCTAATTGAACGTCGCCCTCTATAGATTAAAAACGAACCAAAACAAAACAAACGCACCCTCTGATTCACAAAATACAGCGGCAGATGTTTATAGTTTGAAATGTTTTGTAAAAGTTAACCTGGTTTAGAACTTATGTAGAGGTTTGTTAATGCATAATTCTCATAATTAAATACATTTGTAAATATTCTATGTTGCTGTTATTTTATTGGCGTTAAAAATAACCGCCTCTAGCATGAACAGGCTTCTTTGGAAATAGTTAGGCCTAGGCCGGTTGGTTACGAATAATAAAGTAGTCGGGCAAACAATCAATGTATGGGCTGCCTCTCTCGCTCGGGCCTAGCATAATAAGTATACTGTAATAATTTATTACTATTATATCCTAGGGGCCAGCATTATTTTGTCCTTTTTGCCTGACGGGATATACAGTAGATCGAGCTGTGCTTTATTATGTCATTTTATGGCTTAATAATTAATGTAATTAATAATCCAATCATATTCAATAATATACAGTCAGTGTAGTCTAGTAGGCCTAGCCTAGTTTATTATAAATTTATGATTATTATATTTTCGTATTGCTTTGTCTTGTTGGAAACCAGCTACACATACTTAAGTGTGTGGCAATTTTATTTGGTTAATATTTTATTTACTCTAATTTATACTTTCAGAGATGGACAGTGAACTTGAAAAAAGGCCGCATTCTACTCCTAAGCATTCTGCAGACAAGAAGTCCGCAAGTAATGATGAAACCTATTCCTATTCCTTCAATTCTACTGGCGATTCAACAAGATCTTTGCTGTCTGTGTTATCACATAGCAGCGTTGAAAGTCTATCAGAACATGATATATCCGATGATGATGATGACAAAAACGAAGGCAACGATGAAGACAGGTAAGCAAAATAAGTTACAATGCCATGAAGAGATTGGAATACAGCAGCTATATTGTAATGTTGTACCATAATAGTGCATATAAAAAGCAGTAAATAAATTGAAGTTAAAAAAAAAACAGGAAATGGCAAAATAATAATGAAAATGCTTGCTAGAAAAGAAAGTCTGGGTCTTAGAGTAAAGCTCTGTCTACACTATCAAACATTATGTGACAACAAAATGTGATGTGTCCATGGACATGATATCATATCACTACCATTGGACACATACTATTTTTATAGTGTAGACAGAGTTTCAAAAAAGATCAAATACTGTAGCACACTGTCAGATTGATATTGGTAGGGAATTCACAATGTTGGAGCTGCCACAAAGCTGATACTGACCACCAGTAAATCTGCTCAAACTCTGATAGGTAGCCATGTGCTTAATTGTGGTGTATACATTTATTTTCAGTCAATTTTCAAAGAAATCTGACAGCAAGGACCCTGCTTCCACTTCAGCAGACGTCGAAGATGAACTGGACAGTAAACTGAATGTATTTGAAAAATGGTTGGTGAAGAAAATCAAAGAAGAACGCAAAGCAATAAAGACAGAATTAAAAAAGGAGGAAGAAGCTAAAAGAGTAAAACAGGAAGAGGAGAATAGGAAAAAAGAAAGACAGAGTATGATACAACATCGAATACAAGCCTGGGTAACAGAACACAATGAACAAGATATGTATAGAAAGAAAATTAACAAAAGAGAGGAACAGAGAAAACAAGAAATTAAAGAGGTGGAAAAAACGAGGACAAGAGAAAGAGAAAAGGTATTATTTTAGTTGAATCAAATATTACAAAAGACAATGAGGGTGTGACCTAATGACAATGAGGGTGTGACCTAATGACAATGAGGGTGTGACCTAATTTTTGATCTTTTGTAAACATTTGTTGCAATCTGTCAATTAATTTCAACAGGACTAAATTAAATACTGTATTTACTATTAAATTATTTATTTAAACTTGCAGGCTTGTAGAGAAGAATGGCTAGAAAAGAAAAGGCAAGAAAAGAAGCTTAAAGTTGTTAAAGAAAAGGAAGAAAGGGAAAAGAAAATCAAGGAAGAAACTGAAAAGAAGGAAAAAGCAAAAGAAAAATATGATGAATGGTATAGGAATTCAATACAAAAGCCACGCAAAGTTAAAAACTCATACGCCTACAGTGAAGGAACATTAAAAGGTAGATTAACTAGAACTTTTTCAATGTCTGTTTCTGCGCTATTAAATTACACAACTATATTACTGTATACTAATTTCCTCCTGTACATTTTTGTTAACATACTGTTTCTTTTAGGCTACTACGATTCTGGCGCATACCCATTGCCTAGTTACTGCAACCCAATTCCATGGAAACCAATCCATGTTCCTCAGAATAACGAAGATGTTTCAGCAACTAAAGGCAGACGACGTACCAAGAAAAAAATGTTACAAGATCCATCCCCACCTTTACTGTTTAAATCCAGAACTGCTAAAGAAAACATTGCAGCATTTGGACGTCCTAGGTGATGATGTTACCATTATCAATGGGACTGAACAACAATATAATAGAGAGACTTCGCAACGCTACGAATACGAAAACAGATACGTTTCACAAGTGTGCGAAACTTCCCTATTGTAACCTAAAAGCATGGTCTATGCAGTCCTAGGTAAAATATGTTGTAAAAATTATTAATTTTTGTTTAAGAACTTTATTATTCTAATAACTACCTTATTTATTTTTATGAACTTGTATAAAAATAATTAATTTTCGTTCAAGAACTTTTATTATTTTAATAACTATTTATTTTTATGAACTTGTAATATAAATTAAGTGCTTTTGTTTTTAAAATAAATGCAAGAAGGACAACCAAGAAATCAACCAGTGTGTTGTCTGATCTGTTTATTTTACATTTTATATACAATAAAATACATCCAATTTGATTGGTATGTGACAAGAAATTTATTATTTTAGACAGGAGACAAAGTAACATTTTGCCAACCTTCTATTCCTGGAGAACAAGACATGTTCGTCAATAATGCCTTATTCCCATCCATCTGCCATCGCATCAAGACACCGTTGACATGGCACATTTGCTTCCTTTGATGTGTATTTACGGCATCTACCGCATTTGTTATGCTCTGCAGGTTGGATCAGAAGACTGACACAGGCTACACCTGTAATGAACAATGTAAAACATTGGTAATGTCAATTTGGCAATGAATACTTTATCTTTTATCCAGCTGCCATTCGGGCACTGAATGCTTGTCAGTATACCGTACGAGAGTGATGATTTTTTAATCTGTTTTTGTATATATCGGAGCAAACATAATTTCTATGTATATTTTATATGCAAATGACAATAAATGGAAGTAATTTTTTCCACTGATGATGATGAATTGGGCAAATCCTAAACTGAAGCTATATTTACACTTTCTCCATTTCAACAGAAGACGCCATTTTGTTATATATGTAATGGAAATTGTAATTGAATGTCGTCTTCTACTCCCTGAAGCAAAACAACTGTAGCTGAAGGTGTACTATAATATTCACAAATTTGTCATGTACAATGTTTTATGCAACATGGCCCAATTCCATATTCAAGTTGGTTTATATTATTGTAACACTCAAACAAATTAGGATCATACCATTATTTAAGACAGGGATGTTTTCTTGAACTACTATAGCAGATGAGTTTTGATTGGTTGATAGGATATCTTGACTAAGATTGACGGTTGAAGTCATAAATAGCTCACATATATGTGACGTCATTGATGTGCTATCTGTCTGCAATGACTAAAAGTAGAAACAAAAAATGTTGTAATCTAGAGTAGTAGTAAGTACTGTTTCTGAGAGAAAGTGTAGCTAAACTCTGTCTACACTACCAAACTAGTTTGACAAAAAAAGTGTGATGTGCCCAAATATGGTAGTGATATGACATAATCATGTCCATATATGGGCACATCACATTTTTTTGTCACATAAAGTTTGATAGTGTAGACAGAGCTTTAGACAATGATACAATACTACTGAAACAATTTGCATGGCAGCCTTGTTTATACCATGTTTATACACATATAGTCACTAATTATAATATTAATATCTGCATTTTTTTATTCACCTTCAGTATTTTCCAAAGTTGTTCATTATCTGCATAAATTGTGACATCATACTCCATAATTTTTGATGCGGAAATGTTGGAGTGTAATACCTCCCGTAATTTGCATAACACCTCCCATTCCTCATTTACTGACAAATTCAACCAACCAGGATCCAGTGAAAACAATCCAGATTTAAATACTCCATGTTCCCCTAAAACAATGAAGCAACACTTTATTATTAAAGAAAAAAAATATATATAATTTCTTTTTATTAATTTGTTTGGAAGTAAGAGTTTATTCTGCTCTCAAAAATTGTTTTACAGTACCCGAGCCTCTGTGTAGAAACACTTCTTCTGCTAGATGAGGCGTGATTGGAGCGATTGCCTTGGCGATGACCTCTAGCATGTAATATAAACAAGTTTGACACGACCTCCTAGCTTGGCTGTTGGCTGGTTCACAGTACAACCTGGAAAACGTTTTAAAATACTGTATTTTGGTAAAATTTTATTTTTATGAAAAATTTCATTCATTCTTCTTCCATCAACTCATATATACTTTTTTTTATTTAGAAAATAAATTCTAATGTAATCACCTGTCCTTCATAGTTTCCAAGTAAAATGCAGATATTGTATTATAGATGAGATTTGATGTCAATGAAGTCACTTCACTGAAGTTATATTCATCATATGCCTCACCGACCTGAAATCCACAATACAATATGATTCAATAGACATAATATCATTTGATTATCTGCATCAACCCAGGTGAGCATTATACAGGTGAAATACCAGCATTATATAAATAATCCATTTATATTATCCTTATTAATTCATTGACCTATATTATAGGTCCATGATTAAATCATCTGGTACAGTAAGTGATTGGGGACAAGTTAATTCACAAATTTTTACAGTACCTACTGAAATAAGAAATGTCTATTTTTTTTTTATTTCCGTCACATTCAACATTGGGAAACCTGCCACTAACAGAATGGATTAAAAATATGTAAAACAATCTAAAAAAACATTATACAAAAATTAAACAAAATCACATATCTTATTACAAAAACATTGATAACTATCAAAAAAAGGGGTTAATGGAATAATCTTTCTATAACGTAATCACAATAATATATAAGGTCTTACTCACCCTCTTACCGTATTCAAATAAAAGATGCAGCATGTACTTTTCAATAGGATAGAGGGCCTCATATGGCAAAGCATCATGGGATAGGTTGAAATCATATAGGTTTCCTAGGAAATATCTCATTGTGTTGCGAATCTATAATCAGAATAAAAATATAATTCAAAACTTTAAAGTTGGTTAAATTAATATTTGTTACAAATAGGCCTTGCATTTTAAAAACTAAACATTTAAAAACTCAACAATTAAATATTTTACTTTGATGATGTTCTGATTGGCCATTGCAAAAAGGTCTTGACTGACATGAACCCGGCCGGCCCAACCACATTCGGCTATCCGCCATCGCATGACATCCGCACCATACGCTGGTTGTGTCTTTTTGTTCTAGAAAGAGAAAGAGTTTTAACCTTTGACATAACTTTTTACCTACTATATATAAGAGGGATCCCTTGCATGGGAATAATACCAGATCACCAAACTTAAAATTCACTTTGCTTAAAAGATACTTGCAAAGTGCATGTATTCTCTAAAGCTTTGTCTACACTATTAAACTTTATGTGACAAAAAAAGATGTGTCCCATATATAGACATGATAATGTCATATTACTACCATATTTGGGTATAACACTACCATATTTGGGCTCATCACATTTTTTTGTCAAACTAGTTTGATAGTGTAGACAGAGCTTTACTCTATGACAATACAGAGGACTTACATTGCCACCATTGATTATGGTATCTGGATCAACAACATTTCCAAGGGATTTAGACATTTTGCGACCTTCTCCATCCAAAGTAAAACCATGAACTAGAAGATTCCTAAGAAAATACAGTTACTGAATGAAATACATTATTTGTTGTAAGTTATGAGAAAAGTGCTAAAGAGAGGGGACCTACAGTAGCTATGAACTGAATAGCTGAAGATTTTCATTTTTTTTTAACAAATGATTTTAAACTCTGTCTACACTATGTGACAAAAAAAGTGATGTGCCCATTTATAGATACAAGGATGTAATATCACTACCATATTTGGGCATATCGCTACCATGTTTGGGCACTTTTTTGTCACATTCAGTTTGACAGTGTAGACACAGCTTTACTTACTTGAATGGTGCTTTACCCTGGACAGGGACACTGGTCAGCAATGATGTTTGGAACCAGGCCCCATATTGATCTTCACCTTCTAGGTACAAATCAGCCTGGCGACCATCTAGTACATGACTCCATGAGGTACCACTATCAAACCATATATCCAAGATGTCTTCCCCCTTTGTGTATTCCCTACTAGGGTCGAAACCACTCTATATTAAAATATCAAAAAGTAATCTTTATTTAAGTTTCAGTAATTTCAATACTCTCAGGCGTTTTCAGCCCCTGTAGTTGTGGACAGACGAACAGGCGCAGTTTGGTGGCAGCACTCAAAACAAAGGGACATTTTGGGGAGTAGAAAGTTGTGGTATTTGTCGTCCACAGCTGTACGCAATTCAGCCTAGTAGGTTACAAGTCGCAGGTTATTCCTCCATTTACCCATTTACAAGAAAATAAATTCATTGTAAACAATGACAGAGATTATACTATTTTATGTCTAACATCTAATGAATTTACAATAACTTTCAAATACATAGTTTTAATATATATTTCTTTTACCTTCTCAATGACAGCTGCTGGTAGTAGATCTTGAGTAGACATGTCCCACCAACAGTCTGATCCATGCTGTGATATCAAACTGACAATATGGTCTATAGACTCCCTGAAGTAAAACAGCATAAATATATCAGCAGTAATATCATCTGAGTGACGTTTCTCGGACCCAATGGGTGTATTTACAAAACATAAAGTTCTGAGGTTTCCAATGTTTGTCTGCATTATTTAGCAAGACTTCGGAGGTCGGAGTTGACTCAGCAACATTTAGGAACAACTAACCTTGAGAGAAGTGGCTGTCCATCGTGTTTATCATAAAAGACTGGGATAGGTACACCCCATACCCTCTGTCTTGAGATACACCAAAAGGTCCTGTTTGACAGTTGCACTTTCATACTGTTATTCCCATGACTTGGTAAAATATTAACTTCATCTAGACACTCCTGTATAAACAATGCATATATTGTATTTCAAATTTGTCATGTTAAGCCATGGAGTAATAATTACTCCATGGTTAAGCCTTGTCTACACGATCAAACTTTATGTGAAAAATGTGATGCACCTATATATGGAAATGATGATGTCAAATCACTACCATATTTGGGCACATCACATTTTTTTGCCAAATTAGGTAAAAAAATCTATGATTCACTTCTTGTATAACAAGAGAAATATTTTGTCACTAGCAGCAGAATTTAAACCATGAGAAAGCAGAATGATTTACTATATAAAGGGCAATTTACACAGACGAGTGGTAACGGTAATAAAAATATAGAATCTATGTTATTCCTTATTACACACAACGCGGAGTGGACGGGCGGTTTCCGCTCAGGATAGATACAAATCCTACGTTACCGCTCATCTGTGTAAATTGGCCATATCGCATTTTCTTACCATTGCTTGTTGTCTAATTTCTGACGTGTCTATAAACCATTGCTTACTGGCTCTTATGATGATAGGTTTCTTTGTTCTCCAGTCATATGGATAACTGTGTTTATATTCTTCTTGATGGGCTAATGACCCTGTAGTTTCAAGCATCTTTATCACTGAAAAATTGGAAAAAATATTTTGTCCTAAATGTGCCTTATACTTTGGTAGAATACAAACTAGTTCAAATCAATAGCTAAATTTTATATTTTGATAAGTTATGCACACACACATACCTACCTGTATCATTAGCATCTGTCAAAACATTCTTCCCTGCCAAATCTTCCCCAGCTTCTTTTATAAATGTCCCTTCCTCGTCAACAAGTGATTTCTAAAATAAAAGAAAATTCAGTTAAAAATAAAAACTCAATGATCGTAGAATAAAATATGATAAATGTGCATACAAATAACATATATACCTAATCCAGATGATTTTTTGAATAAACACCAAATAATAGTGAGTGAATATAGAGTACTCACCACTGATAAATTGTACTGTATTCCTATCCCATAATCCTCAGGTCCATGAGCAGGCGCTGTATGCACCAGACCTGTACCAACACTCATCTTAACATGACTAGCAGGAAGAAGGGGTAACTCCCTAGCAGGGGTCAAAGGGTGTCTGTAAAGGCAACCCTCTAAAGATGAACCTATGAATAAAAAAAAGCATGTCAAATATCAATTATTTTACAAATATCTGCATCTTAATGAAAACTCGAAATCATGATTAGTACATTCAAGATATTTTATTTTACTTTAAAATGGAAATTTGTTTTGCTTGGCATAACTAAGACAATAAAACAAGAAAAATATATCAAATTGCAAAAAGCAATGTTAAAATACTATTTATATGTTAAAATACTGTTAAAAATACTGTTATACATTTTATTTATCACCCCCTTCCACATAATCAACAACACACACTATTGCTACAACATTACCATTGAATGTGTTTAAAACTTCAAACTCAGTGGAAAGTGTTTGTGCTACATCAACAAGCCTATCAGATGCCAGAATATAAAGGTCTCCCGAAGTCTGACATCTCACCAGGGTGTAGTCTTTGGCAGCCATATAACATATTGCTTCATTTACTGGAATTGTCCATGGAGTAGTTGTCCACACAAGTAGGTTCACATTCATTGAAGAATCTAAACAAACCATTAATGTTGTTTTAGATTTTATTTTAAAGATAACAAAATTACTTCCATGTAAATCTCTCTCTACTTTATGTGACAAAAACAAGTGATGTGCCCATATATGGACATGATGATGTCATATCACTACTAAATTTGGGCATATCACCACCATATTTGGGCACATCACATTTTTTTGTCAAACTAGTTTGATAGTGTAGACAGAGCTTTAGAGTAGTATTCTAATTACAGAATAACAATATGCATGAATAACACGTTTTATAGTATATAAATAATATTACCAATAAGACCCTGTAATGATTCTGGGATCACTGCAACAGGGAATTTAACATATATAGAGGGCGACACATGATTTGCATTGTATTCCAATTCCGCTTCTGCTAGTGCAGTTCTGGACGACGGAGACCAATTAACAGGCTTCAAATCTCGATATATAAGTCCCTGTGTGTAAGAGGAAGAATAGCTGCTGTATCTTAAGGTAATTGATACTGAAATATATCACATATACTGTACCAGTGATACATGCAGTTATAAAAAGGGGTGGGTGATGATAAGTTGAGTGTTTAGAAAAGATGAGGAAGAACTAACAGAAAAATATAATATAACTTTCAGAATGTAGCTTCTACTATAAAGAACACAAGAAAGTAAAGTTAGTTCTCAGGTATGATATTGGAAAAGATGAATTAAATTAAAATCTCACCTTTTCGTACATTTTATAAAAGGTTTCAAGCTGATTAGCTTCATAGTGTTTATCATATGTAAAATAACAACCACCATCACTCCTAAAAAAATGAATAAAAAACAAATCAATGATTGTCTGTACTTAAAACAATATTTGAAATCTAAATAAAATAATAATAAATTCTTTAGTTAAGCTGCATAATATCATTGTTATAATATTGTTGTAATTCAGTAAAAATTATTAATTTTCCATTGTAAGAGATCAAGTTGGTCATGGCACATCACATGAATTGTAAAACATATCTAAAAACAACTAAAAACTTACCAATCTGCCATAACTCCCCAGCGTTTGAAGGCATTTCTCTGTTTATTAATCGACTTTTCAGCAAATTTCCGAGCTATGTAAAAAATGAAACCACATGTTATCATATAATGCATTTGGGCTTAGAAAACATTGCAGAAGTTTGAAATAGATATGCAGGGTATATACAAGTACTGTATTATATACAGTAATAGACTAGAACAGAACCAAACACATTCACAGCTGAATTCTTAAGTCACCTTTTGCACGTATTGTTTTTGGAGACAGTGTCTTGAAGTCTGAGTCTTTTTTTAATGCTTTCAGTTCTATTGGAAGACCATGGCAGTCCCATCCTGGTTTATAGTGAATTTTGTATCCTTGCAGTAACTTGTACCTGTTGATTATGTCTTTTAAAACCTGAAAATAAAATCCATGTAACTACATCAATGCAAGAGTAGTAATATGACGACGAGTGCGAATATGATTTTGTTAACCTGGCACCAAAAAAACGACCAACCTAGGTCAGGGAAAGATGTGCTGTCATCTGGACCTTATAGAAACCATCAAACCTGTGTAGAGGTGAAGAGCGAGAGCACTCATCCTAATATCTCGGACAATAAATTAACAGGACATAAATCGAAAAGGTTCCTATTATAGGAACCTTTCGATTTATGTCGTAATTTGTGATTGGTCTTTGAAACATGCTTTTGCTGCTAACCTTATTCAAAGCATGTCCAACGTGTGGATCCCCATTGGCATAGGGTGGACCATCATGCAGGCAGAACTCTTTATTCAGTGTATCTTGACTCCGTTGCCATGGATATAAATCTGAAAATTTGCATGCCTGGAAAACAAAAGTAAGACATTTTATGAAATCCTGCAATTCTTTAATAATATTGTAATATTTTTTAATACAACAGAGCAAATTAAAGCATGGAGCTATAGATTATAGCTCCATGATTAAAGGAATAAAAAAAAAACAACAGAATCGGAGTGCAACACTGAAATGTCACAATACTGTACAATAACATACTGTATTGCTCTTTCAAGTCTACTACTAGTACTACTGTACTAGTGTGTAGTACTACCTACTAGACTCTAGGCCAAGACAAGTCAGTCTATCCTACCCAAAAACGATGTCTACATCTTGTTTAATTCATAACTGGTCACTTTGTACGTTTGACACAGACCTAATACTAACCTAGGCTAGGAATGATTACCACTTACCTTTTGAACGTCGGTCTCCCGCTTACCAGCACCCCACAATTCAAAGGAGGTTTTCGGCAAGTTTAGTGATTTGCTAAACCTTTTGCTGGCTTTGTCAGAAAATCGCTTCAGGGTAAAAGTAAATGTTTTTTTAGAATTAGATTGCACAAATAGTTTAAACCTAAACATAATATCACTAATATTTACAACGTATTAATGCTCAAATCATGATTTGCATCTGTTTACTCAGTTCATTTAGTTAACACAAGCCGGTTCTGTACATCCATGAACTTCACTATGGGCGCAGCCATTACAGTCTCGTCCGAACATTTTACATTTATAGAAAAATTATTCCATCAATTATCCTAAAGTATATAATAATCTGCTAATAAATAACATAAATTATTACGAAATATTTATTTAAATTGTAAACTTATGTGTAAATATTATTAAATATATCATTAAATCATTACAACTTGCTTAAATCTGAAATGGAAGAAGATTCCAAGAGAGATAGCTCAATAATTATAGAGGGCGGAAGTATAACAATGAATGCTAATCATGGATAAAATTAATAAGTAGTCTACTTGTTTTATCCATGTAGGCCTACTATTTCCTGCATTTTTTTGTGCATTAATATTATTAAGCATTTTCACGACTCTTTCTTGGACTTTTAGAAAGTTCCAACTAACAGCATTTATTATTATTTTAAAAAACGAAAATATTACCTCAAAGTAGAGACTTAACTAGACAGTTCTTAGAAGTTGTTGACTTAAGTTTTGATATCGGGTGGTAGGCTTTAGATAAGTAATAATCTTAGGACTTTGATCGGGACACTATTTCGGTACACATTTTGTCACTTCCAACAGAAAGTAAGCCAAATCAAAATGAATTCTGATTGGCTTTATATAGCTGGTGCAGTTGCACTGCCAAATATTTGTGGAAATCGGGGATATTACATAAAGAACCCAGAAGTAAAAAAATGGACATCGAATTTAAAGTGGCCTCGATGGGCACCACGTCCAATCTTCCCACTAACAGCAATACCACTGCAGTCTGTTGCAGGTTACGCGTCATACCTTATATGGAAAGAGGGAGGTAAGGCGATTTATTTTAAAATATATATATAATATACCGTATTATTTGATAGCATGATTTAATTTCTTTCTTTTTATATAAATTTTCCATTTATTAAATCAATTTTGGACTCTTCACTTCCAACTCACGAGGACATATCTTTAGCTTTACGCGGATATCAAGAATAGTATTTCATTTATACTAACTGGAATATCTTAACCATAAGCCTACTTAACATTTAAATTATTATTTTCAGGCGGATTTAACGAAGATACGTTGGTACCATTAGGAGTGTATGCTACTGGATTAAGCCTTAATTTCCTCTACACGCCGATCACCTTCGGCTACAGGAAACTTGGTTTAGTAAGTCACTATTCAAACAAGGCTGATCAAGCATTTAATAAGCGAACATTTGAACCTTCTATTGGTTCTTAGTAAATAAGCCTATATACACTTTTATCGGCGTCATGGGTGAAGTTGTCCAATCAATATTTAGTATGCACACGTCACATCCATAACACGCGCGCGTTAATGGTTAACTTGGTTCCCATTTGTACGCAACAACCCAACAAGTACGTATGCGCGCGCATATACAGGTGAGTTGACAGTTCGTGATTGGGTCAAATTACTTGCAGTGCGCTTATACGTCATTATGTTGCGTCCAAAACCAAGAGGCAGGAGCACACACATTACATCCATAACCTCTCTGAGCTTTCATAAGAAAAAAACTTGTGCTTAAATACAGCCAAGTAATGCCTGTATACCCCGATATTCATCTAGCAAAACAACGCGATTATATGTCTACATTACTCTAATCTATCACTATAGTTTTAATTGTAGAAATTATGGTATTTTAACTTGCTTTGTTTTAATTCTTATAATGGTTTTAAAAATGTATGTACTGCGCCTATGAGCAATCATTGATTGGATATATGGCGCATTATAAATGATTTTATTATTATTTTATCGTTTTTAACGAATGTTTTATGTTTTTTTCATAGGCAAGCGTGTGCATGATGGCGTACACAGGTGTACACGCGGTAGCTACCTACCTTTTCTGGAATTTAAATAAAACAGCAGGAAAGTTGATGATCCCGTTGAACGTCATCCTTGCCTTTTCCACCGCCGTCACCGTACACTTATGGAAAAACAACAAAGAACGTCGCATACACGATGAAGACTACTAAATCTTTGTTTTTGTGTTCAATGAGTGTCCACCAATGTGGAAAGAATTCATAAATAGTTCATATCGGTTTATAGGTTAGTTAATAGTATTTGACTGTTATGTTAATGAACCAGATGTAAATGTAAAGCTCTGTCTACACTATCAAACTAGTTTGACAAAAAAAGTGTGATGAGTTCAAATATGGTAGTGGTATGGCCCAATATGGTATCATCATATCCATATATGGGCACATCACATTTATGTTATTGTGTAGACAAGGCTTAAAACACAAGTAGTGTATTACAATGAATTAAAAACACGTTAGCGCCCTCTCATTACAGACTTTATTCATAAACTAATTCATTCGTCTGTGAACGATTATAATAAAGTGCATCACCAGAATCACTTAAGAATTGGGTTTTCAGATACCAAAGTATGTCTCACACAAAAATCATATTAAGACTAATGGTAAAATATGTGCACTAAATGGACTCATCTCTCGGACTATTTGTATCTCTAAAACTATGTCTATACTTTCAAACTTTATGTGACAAAACAAGTGATGTGCCCATATATGGACATGCTGATGTCATATCACCACCATATTTGGGCATGGCACCACCATATTTGGACACATCACACTTTTTTTGTCAAACTAGTTTGATAGTGTAGACAGAGCTTAAGATTGGGGAGCTCCAAGTATGTGTCAATAATCTGACAGCATTTAGCAATAGAATCAGATTAGTAGCAGAACACGTTTGTGAGAATTGTACTCACGTCCGAATATCTTAAATAAATTAGAAACCAATAAAACGTTCTTTTTTTCTATAATGCTGATTGGTTAGCTTCGATTAGAGCTAATTGCGACAGATTATGATGACCATAAAAATATAAAATTGCTTTTAAAACATGAAAGTGGAAATCTTGAAGTTTGACAGTATTTAATGTTGAGTTTTACGTGATAAATGATGAAAGGTAATTGAATTATCGCGCCTCAAACAAACACTTAAAAATTAAAGTAATTCTTATCAATACATCAGAACTGCTAATACCCAGCAGCCTATTTTATACATGGATAAAAACAAATAAAATTCAGGTCAGTAAACTAACAAATGTATAATAGTGTATAATAGTTTCAACAACCCCACTTTCAATACATATATAAACTAGAAGGAATAACATCATTACGATGGTTATGATTAAAAGATAGCCTGTGTTTGTCCTATTAACTACTGTGCTTTAATCTAAATGTCATGTTATGAGTTCGTTTTGTCTCCGTGAACTTCATCAGTAACCTCACAATCGCTTTATTACTGTTTTCATTACCTGCTATACGAACTTATTATTATTATTGTGACTTAGATCTTAAACACATCTTAGCATTGCTGTATAATTGCTTCGAGTTTGATGAATGTTCTTATTTGTTGTATGTGATTCCATTATTCTACTTCTAATGTCTTTCATGGGCTACTGTTGCTTTCTGCCGTATGGCCTAATGAATTTAAAAACATGATTTTGCTACTGAAATATATAATATTCAAAGTCAGTTCTAAACTGTATTTACACCAAAATATTGCAATGATTTATTGGGCTTCTTGGGTTACCAAAACCACACGATGCAAATAGATTTAATTTAATTAAAAACAATTTTCTACTAATTTATATCCGTTCCTATAATTTATAGTTTCGGAATAGCCAGACATTTTATACCACAATGTAGGCTAGCTCGTGACATTTGGTCAGATATAGTTGAAGGAGAAAAAATTAGAAACCCTCTATCTGGATCATAAGTCATTATTATTTTATTTGATTAATGAATTATCCAAGAACATTTGCATTGTATATGACGAAGTATCCATATATGAGTTGATCGGTATTTGTGTGCTACTGTTATGATCATTTCCCATATAATATTTCACTAAATTTTATTATAATTATGGGAAATAAATTTAAATTGAAGTAAAAATGTGCGCTTTATAGTATGTGCATGAACCGTAAGGTGCTGTGGATGGCCTCCAATAGGCTTTCATTCTATTACGATTGGATTACATCAGTCAGGCAGGCTAAAGTATAAAATAGATGAAACATCACACTTAATCATCCTCCATAATAAGTATAAATTACAAATTTCATAGAAATAATATATAAAATAATCCAGTTTATAGAAACATTAGAACTAACATTATTATATGATAGAGTCAACCTCGGAATCGTCTTCGATATCGTCCGATTGTTCACTGCACGTTTCATCAATGCTTGGTGGTCTACATACACTGAGGCCGGTGCTCAAACTTAAAAAGCTAGTGCCCCGTTGACGTGGTTTCGGTAAATCTAAAACACTGTCCTGTTTTGGAACGCTAATCTTCCGTCGCCGTGTAAATATCGGAGGCGTTGTCAATTTCTTCGTTCGCTTATAATCATTGTAAAGTTTCTCAAACGCAGTGTGAACGTCATCGAACGAATCGCATACCGATAATTCGTAGAATGCACAACCTAAAGCTTTTGCTAACTGTTCTCCTTCACTCTTGTCTACCAGTCTGTCTCTTTCTAAATCCTTTTTATTTCCTATTATTAATATCGTTGGATCCTGTGACGTATTCTTTCTGGCGTGAGTAATAAGGAACTTTGATCGCATCACTTCGTTAAAACTACATCTGTCATTTATTGAATACACGATAATGTAGGCGTCTGCCCATTTAATCTTGTCTTCTGTCTTCGTCTCCTTCAATAAAATTTTTAAAAATTAAAATAAAGTCATTTTTTCTGGTTATTTTTAGGACGCCAAAATCTCCAAAAGAAACTACATATTCTGAAATATCTATCTATGGCCGTGTTTCTGCAGCCAAAACAAAATTATCGGTTAATTTTTTTTTTTAACCAATAGGCTAAAGTGCGCATGATCAGGGTTATTACCAAAACAATCAGATGCCCAATCACAACGCAATAATTTGTCCTCCAGGTCAAAGGTTAAACATTATCGCATTTATCCGATAATTATCCGATATTAATGAAATAATTATCGGTTAATTTTTCTTGAGTGGAATCGAACCCCGTTTCCACAGGCAGTTTATCGGTTAATTATCGGTTAATTATCGGTTGGCTGCGGAAACACGGCCTATGTAACATTGAACATAATAAGCGCGTATCGTTAATAGGCACGCTCGATTATGACTGTTTTAGATTCAGCTGATGATTTTAAGTTAATGACTCTATACTTACTTGGCCTGCGGTATCCAATATTTCAAAATCAACTGGTGACATTTCACTAGCAAAGAATGTCCTATGTCTGTACGTCATTTCTGTTTAATATAGCAATATTAACTCTGATTATTCTTCTACAATTATTTAGTGGAACTACACAGTGCTACCACGTAGTACATTTTCTCTTCAGTATTGTATTAAAAGAAGCGTACGTAAAAACACACTAGGATTAATTGCTAATGTTAGAAATATCGGAAAAAATTACAAATAATTACTGTAGAACCCAGACGACACAGTTTTAAAGTGGTGTCTCCTGAATATGGTTTGGTCGAGTGTTCCCTTATTCGTTTCATAGGAAAATCTCCCCAAAATGGGGTCAATTGAACTGGTGTGTCCCAAAGGGAAGGGGTTGCACTTTATTAAACATGATCGTAAACATGTATCGTACAAATAAGCACAGAAACATTAACATGTCCAATATGTGATGGTTTTACTGTTCCAATGATTTTGGTCAAACCATGGATAATACAGATAAATGTATCAGTACCATTATACACAATCAATAATAATAATAAAACCAATAAATGTAGTTCACATTATAGACATAAGGCGCGCTGACTGATGAATATTAATTATGGTCTTACCTAAAGTAGGGTCATACTCCCATATAAACCGCCTGGTTATAAATCGTACTGTCAGAGCTGAAATGAAAAAAAAAATCAGATTTCATACAAAATAAATTGCAATTTGCGGTCAATAACCTCATTACTGCAAGGCAGCAGAAATCAAAGCAAAGACATACTAAGCCTTGTGCATGGACAAGAGAACCGACCGCGGAACGATACAGAAGCTAGAGTTGTGTACGGAAGCGTCTAAGTGCCATCGACTTTCCAAGATAATTTATCTTGACAAGTCGCCAAGTTGATGGCACTTAGACGCTTCCGTAGTTATGTGTTGGAGCTCATGGGATGTATTCTGAGCATGGAGGAATTACGGCATGGTGCGACGGGTGGTTCATCATTGTGAAAAAGTAAATATCTTGAGAAAAGATGGACGAACAGCGAAGAGAGTTTGTAATGATAAGGATAAGGCCAACATACACATTAGATGAATGGGGAGATGGTGTAACCATGGACATATAAATTAATAGGTTCATATAATGGTGTAACAGCAAGAAATGACAAATCGGAACCAATTTTGACATAATTATACATAACAATATACATTGTCTTTTACCATTAAAAGTAAACCATATTTTCAGATAAAGATATTTTCAGTGGTTTAGGCCTATATCTAATCTGATATTTTTTTACTTTCGTCCTTCAATACATAATATTGAAATATTCATCCAAACATATGTTTTTAATTTTATGAGACGTAATGCATATTCAACATTCCTGTTTCGCTTTATACATTTGAGCATAGATCACATATCGAAAATAAAAGTCATAATCATTTAAAGATGTATTGTCCCCCAAAAACATGACAAATAAAGATTAATAAATCAGATTTTGAATAGGCAATTTCACAGTTTTAATCAAGTTATTCACTTCTGTAGAAAAAAAATCATCAAAAATAAATATTTCACTTATAAAAAGACAAAAGAAATGGTTAATTTCAACCAAAAAACATTGTCTTCCAGACAATTTAGGTATATTTTGCTTTAAATTACATTTTTTTGGGGGAAAATGTTTTTTTTCTGGATCAAGTTTTTGGTCAAAATGAATCACTATCATGTAATATTAAAATGGAATATTTAACCAAAAAAAATTAAAAAATTATTTTTTTAGGGGGACAATACATCTTTAAATAAAACATTTGTTAGTTTGTTTGTTGGTATAATTTTTAGACTTTGTTTTTATATTCTACGTATGTGGACATGTTTCTATGACAACGTAATTTATTTTTAAATACTGTATAAATACCTATTTATTAAAGAATCATACGGGGTTTTTTTTCGATGAGATAAAAAATGGAAGAACCCACAAAAGACAAAAAAAAACCTTTGCCTAGAAACCAATTATCTGTATCTACGATTATTATTATGACTTGATATTGATGTTATTATAGTTTTTAGCTATTATTATTATTATTATTATTGTAATAAAGGGTTATTTTATAGGCATAAGAATAAAGAAAGTGGACGATTGGCGGGGAGGATGAGGGTATAACAACAAGAACCAAAATAAAGAAAAAAGAATCTAACTAAATATGGTGGTGATATGTCTAAATATGGTAGTGATATGCCATCGTCGTGTCCATATTTTGGCACATCACATTTTTTTTGTCACATAAAGTTTGATAGTGTAGACAGAGCTTAACGTGACTTTAATTGGAACGCTGAGATGACTTTCGAAATAAAAATGTTATACATAGTTTCTAAAATATAATAAAACAGAATACATATATTGGCAAACTGTAATTAAAAGACGCTTATTCATGAGTACTACGCTGTTCGCTTCTAGGAAATACCAATAAGCTATACTTTACTTATAAGCGTCAGATGGTCTTTTAAGTAGCCGAACGTTTTGCTCGACCGAATAAATGACAGCTTGGCGCGCCATACTAGACCGAATGTTTCGCATCGACTGAATGGCAGGCCAATTATGTTATACTACAATAATGACACACCAATCTCAATAATGCCGTATAAACTGGACATTTAGAATTATTCAAAAGAAGTAAAATTGCATAATGTTAAACTGGAAATGTCAGGAAAATCACAAAAGAAATATCACGAATACATGAGATGTTTCAGTATAAATAATCATGTTTTACTTTATCGTTTTGATTTAGCCTTTTGCTTATTTTTTATTTGTATCTCCTTTGAGATCCAGTCACTGATACCCACATCATTGTCATTTTTTCAATGCTTATTTTATTTTGTATCTCCATTGAGATCCAGCCACTAATACCCACAGCATGTTTTTAGTAATTTGCCTTTGGATTAGTATAAATCATCATAAAACATAGACATGTCATGTTCTATAAATGTTGTAAATACACTGAACGTTTATCATATAAATGATCTCAAAGCAAAACCTGCAGACTGTTATTATGATATGCATATCAATATAATGCATCGTTAACTATATTGAAATTTGGCCAAGAAATTATATTAACATAACTCATTGCCTCTAAAAGACAATGTAATAGCATTAGCATTGATTAGCATATACAGTAAAAATGTGTTTGTATAAAACCATGGAGGTATGATATAACATATTTACTGTGGGCGGTTCGTGTTTCAGCATCACAAGCCATTCACCTGCCTGTCTCTCTCCCATCGGAGCAAGATATCGGGGGCCGTGGGGACAAGGGGCCAGGGTCGCTACTTAAATAGCAAGTGTGTGGCTAAAGATGAAAGATTCATAAGCAATAAAAGAGGCCCAGTTATGAGTTCAATAAAATGATAAAAACAAGATGTGTAAGATGGTAGTAAGTTATATAGTATTTATTTGCAAGTTGTTCAATAGATACATCCCGTAGGAAAATACTTTTACAAATTCTATAGAGTGTTTATAGAGTTAATATAAATTAGAGAGAGTCTATAGAATTTCTATAGATTTTGTAATCTATAGAAATTCTGACGGTCATCGACGTACAATATAATTTATATAAATTTAGTCTATAGACATTTCTATGAATTAAATTTTAATGCAAGTGTTGTTATGAGATTCATATAATAGTAATATATGAAAGTGTGATGATAAGTTCAATGAAAATGAAAATGTGTGTCGTTATAAGTTCACAAGTGCATGGTTAAACTCAATGATACTAATACATGTACATACTATTTTACATGTCATTGTCAATGTGGTATATAAAGAAGACGTGTAAGAGTGTTTATAAGTGAGATTATTGTGAGAATGATAAATAAAAGCGGGATTACCATCATAAGTGGTTTTAAGAACAGATACTTATAAGGAACAGTACATTTTCAAGATTTTTATTTTATTTTATTTATTTATTTATTATAGTTATTTATATAGCACTTTTCCCAGAGGCCAAAGCGCTGTACAAAAATATAAATCTTATATAAAATAATTTACATAATCAAATATGATAGTTTTGGAAAAAGATGCGTCTTAAGTTGTTTCTTAAAAATCCCAAATGACCTATTTATTTCAAGTCTTTTTATATTTATCATGTTTTTCTAAGCTGTTGATATAACAATCATATTGCGTCATCGAAACATAATATTTTTATCGTTTGAACATTACTTTCATTTTAACAAAATATTTTATGAGCTTATCATTTTGTTTATCGTTTATAAATGTATGGCACGTAAGTTAATATAAGCTTGAATGTATAGCTAAACGGTTTAAAATAATGTATTTATCTCTGTTTTGGACGCCATTTATCAACTATAGGCTATCAATAAAAAAACACAAAATATTGTTGTATGTATATCTTTTTTGGTGTATTGTTTTCCGAGTTAAAACGTTGATCGTATTTCTTCTGCACTCGATATGACACTTGATATGAGTTAAGCTCTGTCTACACTATCAAACTAGTTTGACAAAAAAAGTGTGATGTGGCCAAATATAGTGATATGCACAAATATGGTAGTGATATGCACAAATATAGTAGTGATATGACATCATCATGTCCATATATGGGCACATCACATTTTTTTGTCACATAAAGTTTGATAGTGTAGACAGAGCTTTAGGTTTCAATGGTTGATTCGTAACTCTTATTGTACTGAAAGCAACCCAGTATAATATAAAACAAACTATGTCCTAAATATAACATTTAAATGGCATATCCTTTGCGGCGTTCGTAAATCCGTGGCTTAACTCACACCCAAACGAGCTTTTCAAGTATTTACGATTCTTCAAGATTTTATTAAGCTCGTCTTGAGAGATATTTTTAACCACTGGGACTCATTTAGCCTTTTCTTATCTTGCCGATTCCAAATCAGGTTAGAATCAATTCTCCCTCTTAATTAAAACCTCGTCTGTTATCTATGCTACCCCAAACTGCGATTTTTTTTTACTCAAAGACCAACTCAAATAAGTGAATACAATTCATTATTCGAATTATTTTTTGACACCGAATAGAAAGGAAAGAAAACAAAAATTAATAGTCCTATATTCTTGCTCTCGCTTGCCTTGACGGAATTGTTTACTTAATATTGGTTTTTAAAAAAAACAAATATTTTGGCGCACATGCCGTTTCATACGTCTAATATTTCATCTGGAAATCGGACAAAAATCAACAAAAAACAACCCCATGGGGAAAGTTGAGAAAGGACCGCGTCTAAATCCGGCAAATCTTGGCATCATCGTTCTGTTTTACTTTATCGTTTTGATTTAGCCTTTTGCTTATTTTATTTATATCTTATTAATTGAGATTCAACCACTGATACCAGTGGTTATGTTGTAAATTGCCTTTGGATTTACACAAGTTATTTTGACACCATAAAGGTTATTCGGGGGTTACTCATTATACTGTACATGAATCCAATCCGATACGACATTAATCTGTCCGTAACTCCAATTATTCTGATCGCAACATTTGAAGAGTAATTCATAATTGTTAAAGTATACCATTAAAGGAGAATTGAACATTAAACTGTTTAAAATAAATTTAAAAACAAACCGAGTTCTTATCAATGCAACTGTAAATATTTATGTGCCCAAGAATCGTTAACATATTGCACACACGTTTATCACACTTCAACCAACTCGTGCCTTGAACTGACAGATTCTCTTTTGTGGGTGGTGGTGCATTATGGCCGTTCTTACGCTCTGTCTACACTATCAAACTTTATGTGACAAAAAAAATGTGATGTGACCATGATGATGTCATATCACTACCATATTTGGCCATATCACTACCATGTTTGGGCACATCAAACTTGTTTGTCAAACTAGTTTGATAGTATAGACAGAGCTTTAGTTGGTGGACCGATCTGTCTGGTTAATACCGATAACAAACGAGACTCTGGCTACGGGTCTAATAATCGTTGTACCGTATACAAATTAATATTCGGTGGCTTTTCTTTGATCATTTACCAATATAAATAATAAATACATGCGGCCGAATGGAACTAACGTAAGATAAATACACTAATCTCACGAATACAAAATAAAAATATTCGAGTTTGTTTTTTTACGACCCCTCCTTCGGAGATATACATTTCCTGATCACAAACTACTGTGCTACTAATTAGTTTGGAAAACATAACGTGAAACTCTTTGGATTACATTACATTGAAAACGGACATTGTAATTATTAATTATGAATAATACTAATGAGTAGAGATGTATTCTTTAATCATTAAGATAATACAAATTAATCAGTTACGTATGCTAAATGACACTATCTATTCAAACGTCATTCTTTTAACCCAGAATCTGCAATCACATCCTAAACGAAAACTAGAAAATTAGCATTCGAATGACTTTTTCTGTCACTATTGTCAGGAAGAGGTGCGTACAAAAATCATATAATTATTATCAAGTTTTTAACACATGCGACACTTGTGTGTGCGTACAAAAAATAATTTGATAATTATCAAGTTTTTAACGCGTGCGATATGTATATGTGTGCGTACAAAAATCAAATCAATATTATCAAGTTTTTAACGCGTGCGACATGTGCATGCGAGCGTACAAAAATCATATAATTATTATCAAGTTTTTAACGCGTGCGACATGTGTGTGTGCGTACAAAATCATATAAATATTATCAAGTTTTTAACGCGTGACACGTTGCGCACATCAAACACTATTTCGTGGTAGTTAAATCTTCTAGGCCATATTCCATGCATTCCCTGATCGAAATTACTGAAAGTTGTCTGTGAAGTGAAAGAAATCTATGCATAGTCTCTAAATCCATACATAACCATGAATTCTTATTTTCAACATCAGACTACAGCCAACTGTCATATTGACATCTACGTGTAATCAATCCGATCAGAATGCGATAGGGTTTGTGTTTCCACAAAATTCAATCAGTATTTCTAAGAAATATGAGAGTGTTAAACTTTTCTTTGAAATATCATATTGTTGCAAGCGTTATCATACTTGCTAATACTATACTAGATAATATCACTGAAGTTTTAATAGTTACATGGATGTAAGATTCGCTCACAATTGATAGACTTCGTTCTTGGAAGTTATTCAAAATCATTGGATATTAAATGTCCTAGTTTTTTGCCAAATGACTGAACGGTGAGACACGTTAAAACGCGTTTTACGACGCAATAAACACGTTTATTATCTGCATTATGAACAGATCGGTTATCGTGACGAGGTCTCATTAGAAACTCGTTACAGGCAAAAACACTATGTGTTAGGTGAATGTGTAAACACGTGCTACTCACGACCTGAATTATTAAACATTCATTTAACTATAAATCTATCATAAACAAATGTAGTTCAAACACATACAACATATATTGCATACGTGACGTCATAGATTCTATAGTTTCTATTATCAAAAGTGAATAAATTTATTTTAAATAAAATATTTTGGATATTAAATCATTATACCCATTTCCCACATAGTGTATTGATTGCATTGAGCTTATGAACCTTTTTTGAAAAAATCTTTAAAAAAATTAAAATTAAAATCACAGAAAAGAATTCAATTTCTCTTTTTTCATCTAATAAACAAACAAAACAAAAAAGGAGTAAAACAAAAGAATTTTTCGCTAAATCCTTGCAAACGTTGTACACTTTTCTCAAATGTGAACTTTACAGTGGTAGATCCGTCAAATGATAGGCCTATTAATTGTAAAATGTAAATAACTTACTTATTTCTCCCTGGGACAGAATAATGGTTATAATTCTGATCATGTGTCACAAAGTAATGGAATAATCTAACAGGTGATCACTACAATTATGGTAATGAGCAAATGATTTGAATAAGAATGTTTCGTGTAGACTGCGGAGTAGCGCCGCATACAATCTTTTTGTAGACAACGGGGAGAGAGTGGGCAGCGTTTAGTTCACCTCACCATAAAACAATGACATTAGGATCCGTTTACGAGTCAATATGAATTAGGATACTGCATTGTAAATGAGATAATTATATATAGATAAACACACCAAAACCCACTGGCAACGTTGCTGTGACATCATGACACGTGTACACGCTCAACTCTATATTATATGGAATAGACACACAGTAAGGTTGGTACTTACTTTAAAATATCCAAATATTTTTTAAAGCATCATTATTGCCTTTTAGTAAATTTGTAATAAATTCAGTTTCAAATTAAGTTTACATCGATCAACATTCAAGATGAGTCAACAGACGTGATTGTAAACAATTGATGGCTAAAAGAACAGAACAGGACACTCTAGCAGGGTTATAAAAGAACAGAACAGGACACTCTAGCAGGGTTATAAAAGAACAGAACAGGGCCTACTACAAGGCTATAAAGAACTAATACACAGAGGACACCTTGCACAAAAAGCAACGATTAAAGTAAATACATTTACTGATCTAATAGCATTGATTTTCTATAACTATTGTTACTTATGACAAACTACTTACGAGGCCATCTTTGCCCACCTACTTACCGTCTTTCAAAAACGATTTAGTTTTGTAACACAAAAAGTGCTAAAAATAAACCAATTTATCGTATGGATAATTAAAGTATATAACAGCACAGAATGTGTCAATTGTAGTCATTGCTAAAATGACACGACGAAGTAAGGCCTAGAGAAAACGATGTTATCAATGTTTGCACGCACGCGTTGGCAAGAGAAAACGCGTACTAAAAGATGCGTGTGTCAACGTTTGTACACACGCATCGGGTAGCGTTTGTAAAGCTTGGTTCTCACTAGGATGCAACGCAAGGACGTAAGCGCGACGCAAGTTTGTTGACCAATCACAAGAGACAATTCGGATAGGCCTAATTCATCGTTTGTGAAATTGCTTATGTCGTTGTGGGAACCAAGCGTTTGTACGCGCGCGCGTCAGCAAGAGAAATCATGTTAAAAATGTCCCATGTTATCAGCGTGTATACGCTCGCGTGTACTTTTCGTGGCATTGAACAGTAACAATGAATAGATTAATATAATATTCAACTGAAAATAAATTGAAATGTGTCGCTATTAAGTAGAATATTTATTTTTGGAAACTAAGGTGGATTTAAAAAAAAATTAAATATCCAAGTGTCTTCATCAGCTGTTGGTACTAATGCAATGTTAAACCGTGAACATTTCTCAATTTTCATATTCAATTCCCTGAAGACCTATAATAGCTTTAATATATATAACGTGTAGGATTGTAATCTACATGTTAAATACAAATCAAATATCAAACATAAAATCAGAACAAGATTTTAATGCATTTTTTGTTGTGGAATTCGATGGGACATAAGTGGTTATATATTCCTACTAAAATGCAAGTAATTGATATTACGGTAAATCGCTTGACATTGATTTGAATTGTAGTGTATCTGTACCGTCCGTTTGCGGCGGGGGGACGAAGATCAGCCAACAAGGATGAAGTTAAGGCCTCTAAAATGTAAATTATTATTAAATTATTATCGTAATTTTATTCCTCCACGTACGCACAACACCATCTTGTCAGAAGTAATTTAACACCATTTATTTGTTTGTGAACCAAAGTGAACCAAACTATATATATATATTATTATAGGACATCTGCATATCAGGCAGAAGGTTCCGGGTTCGAATCTCGGTTGGGGCGATTCTCACAGATTTCCTCATCTTATCGTTTCGAACTATATTATTATAGTTAAATTGCACTGATGAAGGGCTAGTGTTGCACGAAAGCTCTGCTAACTTTTCTGGCTGTTTTACTTATCGTTTTGATTTAGCCTTTCGCTTTTGTTTTGTATCTCCATTGAGATCCAGCCACTGATACCCACAGCATTGTCATTTTTTCAGTGCTTTTTTTTTTGTATCTCCATTGAGATCCAGCCACTGATACCCACAGCATTGTCATTTTTTCAGTAATTTGCCTTTGGATTTATTATAGTTAAATATATACTAATACTATTATAGTTAACAATAAACTTTAAGTAACTGCTCAATAAAACACTGTTTCTATTATGCTAATACCTATAAGGTGAACCAGGATATCAACACATTCTACGTTTAATAAGTAGTGTTTACTATTCTGTGAAATATTAAGTAATTGAAAGAAATGATAAATTGTTTGAAAGGTGAATTACATGCGACAGACATCACACAAAAAGCGTTAAGGAATGTCAAATGAAGGGATATGATGCATTAATCACCTGTCTATCTAATATACATTTACCCGTCATCTTCACTACACACTTACTCAACCCAAGTACATGCTTACGAGCTAAGTCACGTCTGCTATCTTACCTGTTTTGCCAACTGATGCTTGCCCCAAAATCACCACCTTTAGCGGCTTGCCCGTCTGCACCACTCCATGCCTTCGATGCATTTTTATTTTAGGCCTCTCTTATACTTTGAGAAAATATCGACGAAATGATTGTACTGCTGCTGTAGTAGCTACTCCTGTTCCGTCACGATTGGCTAAGCATGCTTAAGTGGATTTAGTTTGCGAGTTTCTTTCAATTGGTCAACTCTCATGAATACGAAATATTGTTGATATCAAGCGGTAACCATGTAACTACTGATTTATAGAAACATTGTCGATGTCGTTGCCAGGACATTAAACT
The DNA here is from genome assembly GCF_963402885.1 of Antedon bifida. NCBI lineage: Eukaryota > Metazoa > Echinodermata > Crinoidea > Comatulida > Antedonidae > Antedon > Antedon bifida. The sequence goes on from NC_136226.1 coordinate 32,305,232, forward strand.
ATGAATATCAACAACATAAAAAATGTGTTGGAACATTCATTATCCGTCGTCTCATTCACTTAATGTTTAATGTTGTAGGCCTAAATTGAATTTGGATTAAAACAGCTGAAGAAGATATTTCATAATAGTTCTACGTCACTGCTACGTTTTAAATCAATATCATTGCTGAAATTGACAGCTTCTTATTAATACTTCAAAAAGCAAAGTCAGTTTTCTTTTCAACCATGGAGGAAAAATCCATGTTTTAACCAACCACTGCCAAATTCCACAGCTGCGCATGATATTGTTATAGTTGAGCCAGGATTAGAACCTAAGACCTTCATTAACAGGCAGGCTGACGATCTACAGTTCCACTAATTATAAAGGCTTAATAACATATTACATTGACATTTTACGTTAAGCTTTCGGTTTGATAGCTTTCGGCTATCCCTCTGGATAGCCGAAGTAAAGTGACGAACCATATGGGGTGAAAAGGATGTATTAAAAGGACCCCCAACCCCACCCTCATTTGTTTAATTCAATGGCCTTTGTCTATTTATAAAAAATAGTCCATCAAAAACGTATGTATAAACAGCCTGGCCACAATCTTCCTTTTAACAAAAAAGTTATTATTAGCAACCAAACGTCGATAACTATCTAGTATAGGCCTATAATACATAAAACGTGAGGAAAACTCTTTAGAAACTCAATGTAAACACACAGTAATTTCTCTAATCTTCTCAATGGGAGACAATGCACCGTACAGTGACGACAACACACAGCATCTCATCGACGCCTCCGTGGGTTTCAATATACAGTCTGAATGGGTTCAACATTAATAAAGAAGTTGGCATTATTACTACTGTCTTGTAGAAAGCACGGAGGAGGTGTTGGGGGAGGGGGTGTCTATTTGGTTTACTACATTAGTGTTCAATATTTTCACTATACACAGATCACAGGGGAGTGGGGATAGCCAAATAGAGTAGCCAAGTGAGGGTAGCCCAGTGGAAATAGCCCAGTGGGGATAGCTAAGTGGGGATAGCCAAGTGAGGGATAGCCAAATAGTGTAGCCAAGCGAGAGATAGGCAAGTGGGAATATCCCAGTGGGGATAGCTAAGTGGGGATAGCCAAGTGGGGGATAGCCATCCTCAAATTCCTCCGTAATTCCCCTTACACCTCCAACACCCCCACCCACCCACTAAATTTAAAACGGACCAGCGTCCTTGACCAATAAGACAACCTATATGATATAATCTAACGTTTCGATCTAGTACAAAAAGTGGATGAATTATGATTATCATACCCTGTTTGTCTGAAGCATCAGTTTAAACTAATGTAAATCAACTAGCATTAAATGACTCAATGTACCAAACAGTCGTAAAACTTACATTAACACGTGGAAAATGAATTAGGATAAATTTCTAGACGCCATTTTGTGATCCTATTATCCGAAGGATTTAGTATACAAATTTGAAATAAAAATTCAGTGGGTTTTCGTTATTGTAAATTTTAATATTGATGCGTCGCACAACTGAATACATTTTAGATTTGGTTTGTAGTCCTTTATAACAATGCATGTCCCTTGTTGATTGTGTCATGGTCTATTCGTCTATTTATTTATGTACAGTGTTTACATATAATTTGTTTACGGTATCTTAATATATCTAGTTTGTAGTGGGCCTCCTATCACAAGCCCATTGTGTTTCCTGAAGGTCCCTTTCATCTTTTAAAAATGTGTGTTACTCATTGTTGTGTTCTGTTTGTTTATGAGATGAATAAAGAGAAATTATTTTAATAAATCTATATTATAAATAATTGTAAATACAATACAATGTTTAGTTATCGTAATAAATATATTCCTGGTGCTGGTAATGTAAACACCGTAGTCTACAAATAGCTGCCGCGTTGAAATCTTGTTAGCGGTGCTTAAATAATTAACGGTAGCCTACTGTATGCAAAATAACATTGCAGAGTTTGAGAACAAAACAATCGTAATCCCAGTCTTTAATCCCATTAGAGATAAGCCCATCCAGGATCTTATATAAATTGAGTTCATTTAATGAAGGTTTGATTAAAAGATTAACGGGATGAAACTTAATAAACGCATGCGCTAAGATTTAAGAAGATGCTATAAGGAGTCCTGTATTGCTGTCTGATGGTAAACAACAGGCTAATTGAGCCTTAACATAGCAATTTCTTACTAAAACTTACTCTTCCTTAATTGGTGGCACAACCCAGAGCTCTAGACAACATGAGGCAGACGAGGCGCTCACCACCCACCCCAATTCCCCAGGACAGATCGTAATATTTTATATTAATAATTATATTTAAAGCATCTTTGCCTGTCTGTTTTTAACCGCTCGCTACGGCCTAGCAATCCTATTAAGGGGACACTTTCGGTGAAATCAGGACTATTCCCTGCTGAAATGAACGAAAGTAACAGTGCACTATGGTTTACCTCTATTTAGGGGATATCCCGCCATGCGTCCCGAATATGGCTGTATTTGCAGCCGACCCCAGGGGTTTCATATTCCGAACTAAATATCTACTGTTATTTAGGTAGGCCCTTAACTTATTACATAAGATAAAGAAATCTAAAACAATACTAGGTGATAGGTTAATTACGATTTATCAATGAACAAGGATCGTGATACGCGGAAGACGATTGTGTGTGCGATATTGATTTAGCATTTAATTAACGTTAGATATCATTACACATGTCGACGATAAGATAACGAAGAGCTCATATAAACTTTTCAAATCAACCGAATTTGTATGCTTATGTGCTTATTAATATTACAAAGGCCTTACACGGCGAGTTTATTATGTTTCGGATTATTATTATGGTTAAATTAAATTAAACCTAATTTTGGTTGCATACCACCACTCTCTTAACAAACTTATGTTTGAATTTAAAACTTACAATAATAATTCCATCATTTAACATTTGAATACGTACTAACTGTACGTGAGCAAAACAAAAATGGAGACCTTTAAATCAAGGCAATCTAACATAATATTATTGATTTTCATTCAATTGCGCCCTCATTGTAGAGAAAACTTTTGTTACTGTTTAGAGGGCGATATATTTATTTATTAATAAAGAGATAAAGAGAAATACAACAATAAAAAACAATCAAAAACAATCCCAAAACCAATTAATACCATACTGTATGTTCTCTACAAGCAGGGTTAAATTTGTATTACATTTTGATTCCAATAAGGTATACTTTAGGATCACTAGGTCAATGTCTACCTCGTATTCAGATGTAATAAATAACACATGAATACAAATGTATATAAACAACGATAAAATAAAGAAATGATTCTGTTTATTCGACATTTCTAAAAACTCAACTAGCGCCATCAAACGTCATTGTATTAAGTCATGGTTTGCTGCCCTCATTCGAATTCTGAAGATCAATTACAAATATTTATACAGTAGACTAACTAAGGGGAATTCGAGACCTAAACAAATGGTCCCCTCCATGTGTATGTCTCCTTAATAGAAGACTCCTCCCTATTCAGGGAACACTACCAAATACTGCTTCCTCTTAATAGGAGTTTTTGCGGGAACAAAAAACAAATGCACCAAAATGAAGAATAATTTATCTGGAAATTGAGAAGAATTGAGACCTTAGCATTCATCAACTGAATAAGGTGTATCCAAAAGAAGGGGAGTGGGGGGGGGGGGTCTACTGTAGTATGGTATATCCATGTACTACACCAGTTGTGTAAGTTGTTTTTTTAAAAATACTATCGAAATGAACACTTTGAGATGCATGCCCCATGACAAAAGCTCTTTATTATACTTTTACGTATTTTAGGCAATCCTTCAGATATATAGTATTGGGAATTTTTTTTACATCAACACTGAGGGTATACTGTAGTGCAACGAGCGTATTGCTGATCGACGAAGCCAATTGCCAATTTCAAAACAAACTGACCAAATCGGTATTATACTTTAACTAGGAAATAACACATTATACAAAGGAAAACGCACCCCAGCCTATAATATTCAAAACAACCCAATGCGTCACGAAATTGGAAACAATGCGTCACAAAATTACCCGTTCGTGACGCGTTAGTAGGTCAGTAAAGTGTCAAAGTTCTACCAAATGTCCTCATTACAATAACAACGCACACTTGGGTCAGAATATGCACAGAAGACCAATACCATTATGACGTCATACGCAAAGATTTATATCCGATACATCAACATTTTTTTTAAAAATAAGCGAAATTTTATATAAAAATATGAAATAATTAATCGGCGGGTTGTTGCAATAGATTGGTCAACCACCTTTAGCAGTGACGCGCGCGTGCAATAACACAGACATTTAATATCTCCCTATGGTAATTCTAATGCGTACACATCTTTGAGCGAATAATTACTTCGTGTTAGTCTTAACTTTGTGTAGCAATTCATCTCATTTCATATTGGAAAAGCTACAATCCATGAAAATCCAAGAATTATACGAGTTCGACAGTTTTGGACCATGTATACAGGTCATATGCCTCTAGAGTTTTTCTCAGAAAGCGTAACAACAATATTTCGACACCAGTAAGTCTAGAGAATTATTTTCTGTAAATATTTGACAAGATTCGGGAAGAGTATGCTTAAACTGAAAACTGAAACAGAAAACGGTAAACGCTAAATGATATTGTGAACTAAGATATAGACTACAATGTGTGTTTGTTTTGTTTTTAATTGGGGCAGACATCTGAAATACGATTTACACGCGCACATTAGTGCATGATGGTGTAGTACATTGTGTAGTACTCTATACCTCAACAAATGTGACATCTTTGTGATAGGCCTATAATATGTACGTGTGCACACAGAGATGAAAGTGTGGCATTCATAAAAAAAACCATGTGCGCGTGCGCCAATTGTAAAATAAGTGACGTAATGATATACGTCACACGCAGTTAGACACGCAGCTTGGTTATACTTTTTACTTAGCTGCTAATTATTAAAAAGCCAGTGGCGAGCTAATGAGTCTTGTCTATAACAATTTATCTAATATATAAATATTCATAAATTCCTTATTTCAGTTGCTGCAAGTTGCGTCAGATAAAAAACCCGAAAATTAACTTCGACGTTCAGATTAAGAAAGTTAAGCCGAGGGCCTAGGTTTAATGACAATACATTTATTAAACATTCTTAATAATAGCTGGTTGTTCAAAGTCTTTCTCCTTTTACTACAAGTCAGGCGGTAAATTACAATCAGACACATAGTCTACGATGATTGGGTTGGACGGTTATTGGTTGGAAGAGCCATCGTGAATACGGATAGGAATAATGTGAACTATACGCACATATTCTGCGTATTCGGCCTATATTCTACGCACTATATTTTGAATCAGACAAATCATTTACTTATTATTTTTATCGGCCATATACAAAATGAGAGAAAATACGTTCGCTAAAACAATAAATCGAATCTTCTTGTGCACATTGTGTAATGTTATGCAACTAGAACTATTTGATGTCACCTAGAGGTCACAATATTAATATAGATACTAAAATCAATATATATATATATATATATATATATGTCTAATAATATATTGGCTTGAGTTATAATTCATGGTATATTCATTTATGCACGGTAGCTTTATGTTATGCAACTATATCTCCTGGGATTATTCTTATGTTACACTTTTCATAAGTCGACATTCTATAAATGGATGATGATTTACTGACGATAAATATATTGATTTACGTAGAAGATAGTATTACCCACAATTCTATTAATATCAATATATTACGACCTCATTACAAAAATAATTAGAACTCAAATATAATTAATCACCTAGTTTCATCTCTAAAGCCCTGTCTACATTATCAAACTTTGTGTGACAAAAAAATGTGATGTGCCCATATATGGACATGATGATGTCATATCACTACCATATTTGGGCATATCACCACCATATTTGGGCATATCACTACCATATTTAGGCATATCATTTTGTTGTCTAACTAGTTTGATAGTTGAAATTGAAGTTGAAATATCAATATAGAAAATGGCGGTTACAGGAATATTTGAATACTTAAAATAAAAATATAAATTGCCACAATTTATACTGATGCACATGCAAACATACATAACTAATATTAGACAAGATAATGCATTGTATGAGTTATGTATTATGTATTTATACAATAATATCTGAGAAATTGGTAAAATTGCTATTTAGCAGCCAAGTTGACGTCACCAAGATATAAAATAAATCATACTAAAAGAAGAACATGAGTTTTTTTGTCGTCTTCCTCCGGTCGTCATACATTCATGTTAATTTCGTTTAGAATGCGTTGGAGAGAAACCTGCGGAGTTTTTGTCACTGTGAATGATGGTTTTAGCTTTCAACATGTTTTACATTTTACATCTCAACTGTTTTTCTGTTACATTGCCAATGGCACCCTTTGTCGTTATGTAGAACAGAACCCCGTGTTTATGTTTGGGGTATGTGTCACTCAAAATGAAAGTCCTTCAAAATGATACCGATTGTATACAATGAATGTCATCAATATACGCGCGTACAAAAACCGTAATTTAAAATAGGATTCTTAAGCTCTACACTATCAAACTAGTTTGACAAAAAAAGTGTGATGTGCCCAAATATGGTGGTGATATGCCTAAATATGGTAGTGATATGAAATCATCATGTCCATATATGGGCACATCACATTTTGTTGTCACATAAAGTTTGATAGTGTAGACAGAGCTTAAGTTAGTTGTGCTCTACGTGATGGAGATTAATGAAAAAAAAACTTCATATCGAGAACAAACGTCATAATGTTTTTTTTTGTCTAAGCCTACTACAGATGAGTAGATTGAAGCATTTAGGGCATCAACTATGTCATTCTCCATGTCATCTATTTTAAATTTTAATCGTCCATTTGTTGACGGATTTTTTCTAAACAAATCAATTATAGCAAAGTTATTCTATAACGAGATTTTAAAAGTGCACAGTTTGACCTCAAATACATTCACGGATATAATTTTTCACCACCCAAGATTTCTGTGCTGAACTCGTGAATTTAGCTATGTGCTTACTTCATAATTTAATAATAACTTGTGGTGAGTCAAAATATTGCCTAATATTAACTGACACTCTCTCAGTGCTGTCCTCATTGTTGGCCTGTTAGGGTTTAGGGCACCACAGTTAGTATCTAGGTCCAAAACAAGTACGTACATGGGTTATGAATTGTACCTACGACGACAAACGATTTATAACAGGTAAGGGAAGACTAACAACTGTAAAGTTGGTCAGTATTTTTGTATTTTTAGTCGCGTGCAAACGCGACTCTACAGCTCACTATGTCGGTCGGCCGGTCGGTCGGTCGGCAAATACTCAAATTTGAGCACGCTCTGCTGCCACGTATATGGCCTTGTTTGGAAATAAAGAGAATATATTACTGTACTAGTTAAAATGGTGCCATGCATAAGAAGTATAATATAGTGTAGTAGCAAAAATAGCCAAAATTGTACGAAATAACAATTATGGAAACACGTGCGATCATGCGCAATTTATTAGTACAAACGGTACTTAGAGCACTGGAGCTGCGGCTTGTTTTTTCTTGTCAAGTGAATACGGGATATACCTGCAATTAAAGTGCTGGATACTACGGATCATCGCTCAATGACAAGATCACAGAAGTATACCCAGCAACAATTAGAATTAATTAACGAGTAAGTGTAGGTAGCGTTTAATCAAAGTGTTTGATTAGAAGCTATTCAAAATTCGACGTGACTAGAGTATTATTATTATTAAGCTATAACCTTCATGGTGTAAGTTACTTATCGAGATTAATAAAAACCAAATGGGTTTCTGAAATAATCAAATTTGTATACAATTTCAAATCCTCTACGAATAATGAAATTTAACCTTCATTTTTTATTAAAGAACCCGTTCCATAATAAATCTCATAATGTTCTCGAGTTTGATCATTGGCCATTTCATTAATTTGAAGCAAAGTAAAGTACATAAGGTTGTTTTTGTTGAACTCGTTGAATGTTGCTATAATTGGCTGTAAAGTAAATAATAACACATGGTATTTATATAGGCCTACTGTGGAATAATAATATGACCACTCTTTGCCTTCATACGTGTTCCGACACAAACTCTTCCGAAAGATAAGACCACGGATGATCGGTCCGGCTACATCTCTTTTCAGCTGTGTTGATTGTTCCCACGGCTTCATATTATAGTTTGTGTGTATCTATAGTAAAACAAATTGACAAATTAGGAGAGTATTTGATGATCGTGCCAAACCGCTAGAACGTCAATCTTTAATTGAAAGTATACTTAAATTAATATCAAAACTAATCACTCGAACGTCTTTCTAGTAAGTGAGTGACGTCAAAATGCAAATTATCGAGGCACAGATTGCAGGACTTAATTTGGATTTATGGCGGTGGTCAAATACGTATCCATAATGAACGATACAATGTTGAAAAAGAAGTAAAATATTCATTTAAAGATTCAAGATTCAAGATTCAATGACGAAATTACTAATAAAACATTCATGTTGAGTTCAAATCATGAAGAAATACAAGTATAATTTCTTGTTGATTTTCTTCTGATTCGTGATTCGCAAAATGAAATGAAACAATAGATGAGTGATTGTAATCGGTTGTTATTTAATCGGTTATTTCAATTTGTGCCGTTTCTGCTAATGACCGATTGATATTCCATCCAGTAGAAATAAGCCCTCACTAAAGCAAAGTCAGATAGACCTATAAACACGGTATCGTTTATTAGTGGTTTCAGAGCTGAGTTACTATACATGGGTCGTCATTGCATTTCCCGTGCGTTCTTGCATTTCCCGTGCGTTCTTTGTATCAGCATTGCCCGTGCGTCCTTCTTCCCTTGCGTTGCTCGTGCGTTCTTTATAGCATTGACCGTGCGTCCTTCTTCCCTTGCGTTGCTCGTGCGTTCTTTGTAGCATTGACCGTGCGTCCTTCTTCCCTTGCGTTGCTCGTGCGTTCTTTATAGCATTGCCCGTGCGTCCTTCTTCCCTTGCGTTGCTCGTGCGTTCTTTATAGCATTGCCCGTGCGTCCTTCTTCCCTTGCGTTGCTCGTGCGTTCTTTGTAGCATTGACCGTGCGTCCTTCTTCCCTTGCGTTTGCTCGTGTGTTCTTTGTAGCATTGCCCGTGCGTCCTTCCTATGCGTTGCGTCCTTGCATTTCCCGTACGCCCTTGCGTTGCTTCCTAGTGGGAACCAAGCTTCTTTTTTTTTTTGTAAATGGAAAAGAATTACAAAGCTGATGCATGGAGAGCCAGCAGGTGTTTTGTTTTTAGAATGGGAAGGATGCAATTGATTGAATCACGGCATGAAACATACTTCTCATCGCGCTCTCTTGTTTCATTTGTACAATACAGGATCACTGTCGGGAAGCGTTATGCCTGACAGGATCAATATCATGGTGTAATTTTAATAATTTAATAAAATGATAATAAATATCATTCGTATAAAGAAAAAACATCGGGCTTGGATTTCATCTTCCTTAACTTGTATCGTTATATCAACATTAAAGGCAGCCATAATATTCACCTTTACAAACACATTTTACCCTGAGATATAATATCGCAAATACCACTTATATACCTCATTAAAAGACAGGTTCATGTATCGTAATGATTCAACCTACTTTGACTATATCTAATTGTGGTTTGGATTGAAATTATATAGGATACATGGATTGTAGTATAGGCCTACTGAATGCTGTAGGGACATTTGGGATTCAGACATCTGCGCAGGTGTAAATTCCGATTGGAAATTATAGAAATTTAAATTGTATCTAAATAATCGCTTATTGCAGGACATAATGCATTTAAATATATAAGTATTTATACCTGATACATGGCTACCAGTAGGCAAGCGACTACATGTTATCAGTCTGAGTTCAATACACAGTATATAGGCCTATTTCTTTGTTTTCACAACACTTTATAGTGACAATATTCAAATAATTTGCGTTAAACCAAATCACATTGATTTAACAAGGCCTAGTTGATGTATACCAGCAGCCTACGTCAGTACGGTCGCAAGCTGAATTGGCGCGTAAAGTATGCGTTGTGTTTATACTTTATCCTTGTCACAACACCACTAAACCCAAGCTGGCAGAGAAAGGTGTTTATAAGTCGCGTTTAATGGAACTTATTAAAATAGTTTGATCAATAACAATTCTATGAATCCTGTTACCGACTGGAATATTTCGACAAACATTCCAACGGGTAAGCACGAGTACGTTGCTTTAATAATAGTAGGCCTACTGAGCTCGATTTTCCGGCGCACATAACGAGTATTTATGAGTCTTTTTTTGAAATCCATGCAGTAGGCCTACCTGATGTTTTGCATCAAATAGGTGCAAAGGGCCTCCTCAGTAGGTCGTCAGGTTTAGACATCATAATTGCCTGTTTATTACATTCATAGCATAGTTTCATTTCAATATTTATTTTTACCGATACCTGTGACGTTTTTCAAGGTCGTATCAAAATTACGCGCGGAGGCGAGGTACCGTGTTTTTGTGGTCACGTGCGCAGCTTATACAGTGCGCTTTTCCTATTATGGATGCGCGCGTATATAACTAAATTAAGAGCGGTCGTCCATACACATATCCTAAAATACGTAGCTCTTTCGTTATAGTTCAAAATATCATGTTCTGGTTTTTTTTAAGTAGGTCTGTTTACCCTCCAGCTACTGTTTAATCGAACATTATTCGCAGAAACTATTGACGTTTTGCTGATGGTAATTTATCTGCGACCTCGGGTGGAACGACTCTGAACTTGTTACGTGTCTTCTCTAGATGTTTGAGGGCGTCTCATAAATATTGGAAGGCCGAATAAACGAAACAACGAATTCATTCGGTGACTTGCCGGTGACTTTAGTAGGCTACAACTACAGTGTTTAATTTTTAGTAATATTTTTCACCACATGTTATAGAAATTCAGATTCAAAACATGGTACTATCTATCAATGAGTATTAGTAGGCGTAGTTACCGCGTTAATTATCTGACGTCATTTAGATACTACAACTACTGTTGACTTTTCATTTGTTTTTGAGTGGCGCTTGTTCTCACAGAGATGATTGGACATTATCACGTGGTAGTCATTTACTAAATTGGATCATACGAACAGATCTCTTTTTACGTTTATAAATTGAGTGCGAGACACTTTACGTATACGACTAGGTGTACACCGCCTCAACATTTCGCATCCGATCTCAGTGAAGTTAACGGGAAAGTGAACAACAATTGATGTGGTTGTTGTCGCTGATATAGAGGACTTATGAAACACAAGGGACGTGACATGGCAAACTCCAGGAAGACGTATCCACGAGAAATGCTGTTTATGATCGTAGGACAAGACGGTGTCGGCAAATCAGGTAAGATAACAATCATCTTTATTAAATTAGTATTTCTTTAAACCAGTACACAGTGGGCACTTGTTTTCTCAACAATAATTATACGCTATAGTAATGCATATTTATCATCACTTCTGTTGTTGGTCTCTATTGGAAAGGGCATTTCAGGAAGGGGTTCGTTCGAACCCCCTCCGCCACCCTCGGGTTACTGACTTGTTTAAACTATGTTATTTGATCGGATGTTCGTAACATTACGGTTGATCATTGTGTGCTAATGTGCTACGCATCAATCATCCCTGACACACACCTCAAGTAATTAAAGTCTTGTTCGTAGTGAGCATCGTTTACAATCAACTTAATTGTTAACGATGTTCGTTGGTGATGTGATGACAAGGGATTCGGTGATTAAATACCAAATGACGACGATGATGATAACGATGATGAGAATGGAAATGGTACCAAAATGTCGTTGATGAGAATGGCAATGTTAATGATGAAGTTGATGAATCTATGGTAATGGTGAATAACTGACTTGTGCTTATTTTGTGTCCCGTTTCATATCATGCTTAATGAATGAATAAATGAACGAACGATTGATTGAATGAATGAATGAATGAATGAATGAACGAACGAACGAACGAACGAACGAACGAACGAACGAACGAACGAACGAACGAACGAACGAACGAACGAACGAACGAACGAACGAACGAACGAACGAACGAACGAACGAACGAATGGTGATGGTGGATGAGATTAATGATAATAAAATGCATTCCTTCCATTAAAATAACCCTAGGGGTTGGGGATTCCCCTAAATCTAGAAATGCAATTACTGCAGTACGAGTCCCAAGTGGTTGGTGATAAGAATTGCTTGTTTTCAGGAAATAACATGTTGTATACATTGTACACTCGAGACTTAAGTACATTTACAACTCGTCTTACTTGATTTATAACTTTAATTTTAAGACGTTTCTCTTGAGATCGTTTGAAGCATACTTGTCAATCATTGATAAATAACATAAAGTAATAATGAGTTACGGTATTAAGAGAAGAAGGGTGAATGCTAAGGGGTCATTAGGTAACATAGTAATAATGAGTTACGGTATTAAGAGCAGATAAGGGTAAATACTAAGAGGTCATTAGGTAACATAGTAATAATGAGTTACGGTATTAAGAGCAGATAAGGGTGAATGCTAAGGGGTCATTAGGTAGAATCATTATTGGGAAAAAAACTAATCTCAATTGGATGACTTTTATTGGCTTGACTATAACATTCACATTTTAGACAAATTGGCTATAAGACCATTTTTTAGAAGGTTTAATGTATAGCATACACATTTAAATACTGAGAATACATTTAGTATTACATCTAACGAACTAATACAGAATTTTTCACATTTTTTCATACCATTTTTCGAAAATTAACATACTTAATGATGATATGCTTATTTTAAATAACAAAGCTCAACCACTAAACTATAAAGCTTTGTCTACACTATTAAACTAGTTTAAAACAAAAATATGTGATGTGCCCAAATATGGGCACATAACATTTTTTTGTCACATAGTTTAGAGCACTATACTATTAATTCTTATGCTTCAAAGCTTCCTACCTACCGTACTCATTTGCGAAAAGAAACACTAGTACTTATACTGAGGTTCTGTTTATGTGAACGTTTCATTGATTTTAATATTTGAACTTCATATAAGGAGATTGCACAGGTTTCTACAAGAGCAATAATATTCTTAAGAAACGTCTGATGATCAAGTATCCAATAATATTCGACGAGAGCACAAATTTTCATCTGATACAAAAGTCCAATAATCATTCTAATTATTCTTCGAGTAGTCAACTAGTTTATACGAAGTGTCCAGCAGAATGTTTAAAATGAACAATGCTCACTCATGTGTTTGGAACTACGCAATGTTGCAAACCAAAGGTACAAATCCATTCACCCCGATCGTTAATATTGACATTTTTGCAAATGTACAATGTCTAATATGTGGATTGAACCGCAACAAGGTGGACAATCTCGACAATCATACACAAACACAGTACAATCGTTACACACGGTCGAAACAGCGGCAAGAACTTAAATGTATTATTATATTATATAAAAAGTGGAATACAAATAATGAGGTGCAATTTAATGTAAATATTTTCGGTCACATGTATGGATGCAAGTGGCAATCTAGCACGTACTTACATTTCTACCACTGTTAAATAATTTGACAACGACAGGTGAAGGCACATTTTGTTCATTAAATTATTAAGACCAAAAAGAGACACAGCAAAAGAACAGTATCAACTCACAGTTGCATCTTTACCATTCAAAACCGTTTAAATTAACATTATCTATTTCAGTGCCAACGCGTAATAAACTTGCAATTATACTAATTCTCGACAAACTGTTAAGTGAATTGGAATCAATCAAAACCCCACACACTCACATCTATGACGTGACAGTTTGTTATTGAATAATAGAATGAAACTACTGTTTCCTTGCAGTGAACAGTTACAATGTATAAAATTCGAATGCCACCACCCCCTTGTAAATTTCCTGGAAACCTTCACACACCAAAATCAACCACGATACAATTGCACATCAATTATTACTTGCAAATAAATATACTGTACTACAAAATTTAGTCTGGGTTCCAGGCGGAGTTGTGACTTAATACTGTAATAGTAAAAAGATATAGTAGTAGTTTGGCATATGTGGCGTTTCATACGTATAATACATGAGCTTGTAAACTCTTTTCGGACAAAAATCGAAACGTCGACGTGTGAACAAATATTAATAATAATAGATAGATACACGATGTCTCTATGCGCTCGACAATAAAAAGAAGGCATGGAAAACAAAAGGAAGAGAATAAAAAGACAAAAACACCAAGCTAGCACCCAAAGCGGAGTATGGGGATTCACCATCACCCTAACATCAAAAAAAGAAAATAAATACAGACTTGGGGCAAGCTATACAAAATTCTTCTCTCACATTTATTGACTGACGACGTGACTTCTAAACACGTGATCAGTATTGTAATTTGCAGACCACTGTAAATCATTTATACTGTGACATTTTTATGTATACTTTGGGCATATGGGGCGCCACTTAACATGCCTTGCATAAATAATGTCCTAAACTGCGTCCCATAGGACAAATATAATATGTATGAAGAATAAATTCAATTTAGCTCACATGCAGGTATAAATATTATTAACCGTATAATAATGTAGAGAAACATTCCGGAGCTATACTAATATAAGATTATTGACTAGTCTTCGTGACGACAAATTGCAAAAATGTGTTGATATTAAAGCACATGGGTATAGGGTAATTTGATTATAAACATTCAATATTTCGTCGCCAGTAAATAAGAATACGAAAACAATGTGCACGTGGTCTTCCAAACTAAGGACGAACGCGAACGCAGCAAAACGCAAGGAACGCAGCGAACGCACGCATGGAACACACGTAATTTTACCAATCAAGCGACGTGATTGGTCCAACATTATTGGGCTCGAGCTTAATAAAATCTTTTTCTCTTTTCAGCGATTGTTGTGAGATATTTGACTCATAGATTTATCGGTGATTATGATCCACAACTAGGTAAGCATCATGGGTATGGAAATTTGAAATTATATTATAAACTGATTATGTTTGAAATCAACCGTGCTGAACGATTGTAAATAATTTGTCCATAAAACGTCAGGAGTAATACCTAGCCACTAAATAATTATTTTAGTAATGACAATTCATGTTCCATAAATTACATTTTAATCCCGTGACGTCGTAGTAAACGAGTTTAAATTATCGTAATTATCTAATAAAGCTATAGAGGCTAATAGGATATCTGATGCAAGTATAAAAGGCACCGTTGGGTAGGTCTCCTCCCGATAGGTCTGAACCTCTAGATAGACTGTTGAAGATGATTGATTAAGGATTAGGATTTAAATTATGATTTAGAACCTATCCTTTAGAACACCCCTATTAAGGGACACTTTACTGAACTACGCTATGGAAATACATATGTTTTCCTACTATGATCAACTCCTATTTAAGGGACAGGATTCTAATATTTGTTACACTCTTGTGTTGGTTACGTATACCCATACTGGTGTCAATATATACAATTGCACGTATGTATTGTTGTACGTTGGTACTTGATTAGTGAATCTTCTTTCAATTTGAGAGGCAGATTTCAGGATTACTGTAATAGGTAATGACGCAAACCAACGGAAGTCCACTATCTACCTATATTCCCGCCTGTCTTACACGCCGGATCATCCTCACGGATATGTGTACACTATTTAATTGATTTAGAGCAGAAACAACGTTACTTCGATATTAAATGCATTACTTAATAGTTCACGTACGTTCAATGGTATCTTTACAGAATCTGTTTATAGCCATATGACCAAGATTGATGATCAGTCGATACTACTTAAACTATGGGATACTGCAGGTGAAAACGTAAGTATAGTGTAAACTCCAAAAGAGGGTTCGAATAGAGATCCAGGGTCGTCATTCAGATCCAGGGGCGTTATTCAGATCCAGGGGTGTCATTCAGTTCCAGGGGCGTCATTCAGATTCAGAGACATCATTAACCCCAGGGGCGCCATTCAGATCCAGGCGCGTTGTTCAGCCCCAGGGGCGTCATTCAGCGCCAGGCGCGTCATTCAGCCCCAGGGGCGTCATTCAGCTCCAGGGGTGTTATTCAGCTCTAATGGCGTTATTCAGCTCTAATGGCGTTATTCAATTCCAAATGAATCATTTTACTCGCATTCAATTCCAAAGAAACTGGATTTCAAATGTTGTATTAGCCCAAAGAATATTAAACTCAAAGAAATACCGTTAATGGAATTTAAGAAAAAATTAAAATATCTGAAAGTACGCTTTGTAAAATAGTGTATGTTTAAATGCTACACGTGATTCCCCTTGATAATGACAATAATGAATTTAAGCGCATTCAACTGCATGCTTAACTTTTGTCCACCAGCAACCGCTATAGGCCTACTGTACTGAAATGAACTTAAGAATTCCTCATTGGAAACAAATTACAAAAATGACGTCAAATACGTGAATTGCGTGACTTACTATTTGGTATGTTTACGATGAACTAAGAAACGAAAATAAGCAAGGGACGTTATACACACTGCTGCAGTATGAATAGACCAACACAAATAAGGATTCGTCTGAAATCTCCAAGGTCGTTTATTACAGGATTATGAAATGCAGTGCAGACTTATGTCACCTTCTAAACAGATGTTACATGCATATACAAACATTATGAACATTTATTAAATCAAAATAAATGGTCAGGAAATAGACAAATCTATCATGGTTATGACATTTTTACATAAGCAATAATAAACCCAAGTACTGCACTGAAATAGATGTTCACTGAATTATGGATAACAATCTATATCTAATGTTTATTTGAGTTAATGGTCGGAAATAGATGTACGAAAACACGTCCATTTGATTACCAAAATAAGCAATAATCTTTCTGAAATAGACATTCATTTCGCGATGGAAATCTGATGTTTATTTAAACCAAAATAAATGGTCGTAAAGCTAGATGTAAAAACACATCAATTATGAAATCGATGGTAAATACACTCTTTAAAGGTAATACGTTATGACACTTAGAATGACGGCCAAATTAAACGTAATGGAAATCAAATGAGCAATTTTATTCCAAGAAATAGTCTTAATTATAAATTGGCCTACGAGGTTTAAATGGGTAATTGATGTAGAAATAGGACTAATTCAGATACTTGCAATTATGACTAGAGAGACATTAGTTTTCATAAGTCAAATAATCCTAAACTTCAGTTTGTCTTATTTTCCATTATCGCAATTCATACCAATTCACCTGTAGGCTATTATAGAACGTATTACGCATACAAATTCAGTAGAAATAAATGTATGTTATAAATCCGAAGATATTATACTGAAAAAAGTAAAAACAATGGTTAGAAAACAAAATAAAACATTCTATTTCGAAAGATACGTTGTCGGTCAATAATTGTCTTGCGTATACCCGCAATGAACCCGAGAAGATATAATCTCTCTCAAAATTCACCAACGCCTCTCTGTTTATGCCGTTTATACATTACGTCATCTTACTTAATCAATCATGCATAACGGATTGCAACTAGCGCCATCACAGAGACATAACGAGATTTCCAAAAATACTCTCAAAAACATTTTCTCAGGTCATTGGGACCATAAATTTCAATTAATTTTACCTATCATGCATTCCACCAAAATATTTACACTGTCCTCGAATGTAAACATATATCTACATCCGTTTAGTTTTCAGTAACTTCTTCCCTCGGTAAATAATGTAAACATAAATTGTCCAAACGGTAAAACGTTCATAATACCCGGAGTTCTAAAGTTACAAAATCACGATCGAATACACAAATTGGAATTAGTTTGTGGGAACTATCTAACGATATAACTTCATATTTATAAAGACAATGAAGTACACGAAAGCTTTATGGTGTAATATACTCTCTCCTTGTCCATATTTTTAAAAAAATTCGAAAATGGTAGGCCTATCGTATTAAATAAATGTATCTGTTAACTAATAATATAATTATTGGTGGTTTGTAATGCGAATCTGCCAAAGGTGTTTATAACATTGTAATAATATGAAGTACCATCTTAAGTTAATCATTGTGTAGCACCATTTTCTTTTTTAACCACGATTTTCTATTTCTTTAACAGCAAACTGAAGATAACGATAGACACGAGCAAATACGTAAATGCGATGGATTCATATTCGTGTTTTCTCTCACGGATCGGGACAGTTTTAATTGTATGAAAGAATTACGAGATAGAATTATTCGGATCAGACAACCGAACGACAAGATTGTACATTCCATCGTCATTGGAAACAAATCCGACTTGTCTCATTTTAGAAGTGTTGATTCCTCAGAGGGCGCTGTTTTTGCTAAAGAGCTCGGCGGTCAATACTACGAAATGTCAGCGAGCGATGGTTATTTGGACATTGTCGATGCTTTTCAAGATTTGTATAGAGAAATATTTAGGTCTGAAAAACGCGCCAAAGTGAAGAAAATTACTGCTAGGCTGCAATTGAGACAGACCATTAGGAACTTTACAGATAGGCACATAAGGGCAAGGACTTACACACTATAATCCACTACCGGGTTAAATTGTAAAATGTAAATCATTTAAATTAAAGGTGACCTGTCGACAACCAACACGTACAATTATTGAATAACTTTATTTAATCTAATATACGGACACACATATTTAATTTAAAGACGTAACAGTGTTGATTGTTCTACGGTAATTTAAAACGTGCACTTGGACGCAAAACAAGAGCGTACGCGCAACGCAAGTGAGTTGACCAATCACAAGCGACAAGTGAGATGATACATCGCGTCGTGATTGGTCGTTGCGCTTACATCCTTGCGTAGTGTGAACCAAGCTTATTCATGACCATCAGATTAAAGGTAACTAATTAATACTGAGAATCATGAATAATAAATTGAATTTATAAGATTAAACATTTTAAATTGAAGAGATGCTGATGCTAAGTGAATTCACAGACAAATTAATGTGTCCTCTTGCGATTTGTGACGTCAGATGTCACCAAATCATGATCATACACTTATCAATCATAAAATAAGGACAATTACATTAAAACCAAACATAGGTTCTTTCTTGAAGACAGAATTACGGTAAATTTAAGAAAAATAATTATTTTTAGAAAATTAATCACTTACGTATTCATATGCCTATATATAATTTATTCATATATCACTAACTGTATTGTTAAACGTTCATTATAAAATTATTTTTCTTTATTTTTGTTCGTGAGACAACATCTGGTATGTTGATTTATGCTTTCAGAATTTATTTTTAATTTTTTTAAAGAGTATGTCTATTGTAAGATAATTTGCCTTGTATTTTCTAATAAAAGAATAAATATTGTACAGGTTGTAAAGTATGTTTTTATCTGGAAATCCGCATCTTAAAATAGTTCCCATTGACAAACAAACCTATTAGCATTGTATTTAATTATCTGGCCATCATAGGCCTCGGGTAAATAGACAGGTAAAATACAGTAGAACAAAAACACGCATATTCTGCTATCTCATTTCAGTTTTATACTTTCTTGTTTACCATAAGTACGTGTTTTCGTCATTTAGATTTAAACGAGACGGGATTTAAGTATCAGTTCCAGTTTAGTTTATGAAAAGCTATTTTCAGAATATACTATCTATATTCAAAAATAAAGTAAGTGTCCAAAATTCGTATTACCACCACAAAACATCAACTTGATAAATTGTGATTTATGAACGTGGAAAAGTTTGAACGAGAAACGTACTAATATAAACAAATTGTTATTCCGCCCTAGCTGCTATGACGTATATTGTTTTGAGTTTGACATAAATCTCAGGAGTAAGTACTTGGGCGTTAAGTCTGTACTATTAGGACCAAGTACTTTAGAAGCTATTATTGAAAAGCATGGCTGAGGCACTGGGCCATTGGCAAAAATGTATCAAAAGTGTTAGGCCTCAGAAGCTATAGATGAAAAACACGGCTACTGGGCCATTAGAAGAATATATCAAAGAGTGTAGGCCTCAGAAGCAATAGATGAAAAACACGGCTACTGGGCCATTAGAAGAATATATCAAAGAGTGTAGGCCTCAGAAGCTATAGATGAAAAACACGGCTGGGGCATTAGAAGAATATATCAAAGAGTGTAGGCCTCAGAAGCTATGAAAAACACGGCTACTGGGCCATTAGAAGAATATATCAAAGAGTGTAGGCCTCAGAAGCTATGAAAAACACGGCTACTGGGCCATTAGAAGAATATATCAAAGAGTGTAGGCCTCAGAAGCTATAGATGAAAAATAAAACACTAAAAGGTAGGCCGACTGGACAAATACTAGGTACTGGGCCATTAGACATATTATGCTAAAATGAAATAACTATAGGACGATCCACAAAAGAGAAGAAAAACTTTATATTAAGACTGACGTTGCCTATTTTTAAATAATAACGTTACAAATGACATTGATTATGTTTTATTTTATAGGCCTACCGTATAGGAGAGCATGAAAAGATAGTGTAACGTACAGTACTAACGCCTACTATCTAATATAAAATATACCGCTTATGATTTATTGCCGTTGTGTTTGCGATTTCATCTCCAATGGGCGGCCTAAAAGTAAAACACCGATACATTGAACGTGATCACAATGCATATGCCTCTCAAATAAGTAATGTATGCACATACACAACCGACTGCAGCACCGATTGAATACAAAGAAGCAACTTCTGATTAACAAGAGGTCGTTTGTTGTGTTACAACGATTATGCATTAGGGCCTACTATACTTATAGCGATTAAATTAGATGAAACAAAAGACATTGTATTAGAGTGTGTATGGAACGTACACAATAACTGAACAGAAAACAGCAAATTTAAAACGAATCTGAAATTAAACTATTCAAAATATTGTTTCTTGGGTCAAGAAAAGCAATTTACCGTTAAAAGAAACATTCAACAATGTCACAGTGTTTGAACCTTCTGATGATTTGGCTTAATAAACAGTAGAATACAACATTAAATGACCTCATATGAAACATATGATACAGTTGGCTTAATAAACAGTAGAATACAACATTAAATGACTTCATATGAAACATATGATACAGTTGGCTTAATAAACAGTAGAATACAACATTAAATGACCTCATATGAAACATATGATACAGTTGGCTTAATAAACAGTAGAATAAAACATTAAATGACATCATACGATACAGTTTTCGGGGAATTTCACCATATTTCACTATTATTCTAGTTTTAATTAAGCAAGTATTTGGAGCAGTTACTAGTACCGCGAGGTCCTCGCACATGGAGACGACAGAGGGCGCAATAATAAACTTCTATAACTTCTTAGTTGGAGCAAGAAAGTTTGTGGTCCCCGTCATTGTTGATTAAATATGTAGCAATACTATATCGCATAGGCCGAATTATTGAATTTGAAAAAGTGGATATTTTGGCCATATTCTAGGAAAAAGGATTTTTTCGAAAAATCAACTAATTTCGACCTTTTTCTTTTTCGACATAAGTGGTTACAAACACTCTATAAGATGATGATAACGCAATATATGCACATATATAGCAATATTATCGCATAGGCCTAATATTGAATTTGAAAAAGTGGATATTTTGGCCATATTCTGGGAAAAAGGATTTTTTCGAAAAATCAACAAATTTCGACCTTTTTCTTTTTCGACATAAGTGGTTACAAACACTCTATAAGATGATGATAACGCAATATATGCACATATATAGCAATATTGTCGCATAATTATTGAATTTGAAAAAGTGGATACTTTGGCCATTTTTTTAAAAAATCCCTGAACTATTATAGTACAGGGATTTTTTCCAAAAATGACCAAATTTCGACCTTTTTCTTTTTCGACATAACTGGATACAAACACTCTATAAGATGATGATAACGCAATATATGCACATATATAGCAATATTATGGCATAATAATTGAATTTTAAAAAGTGGATATTTTGGCCATTTTTTGAAAAAATCCCTGAACTATAGTACAGGGATTTTTTCCAAAAATTACCAAATTTCGACCTTTTTCTTTTTCGACATAACTGGGTACAAACACTCTATAAGATGATGATAACGCAATATATGCTCATATATAGCAATATTATGGCATAATAATTGAATTTTAAAAAGTTGATATTTTGGCCATTTTTTGAAAAAATCCCTGAACTATAGTACAGGGATTTTTTCCAAAAATGACCAAATTTCGACCTTTTTCTTTTTCGACATAACTGGGTACAAACACTCTATAAGATGATGATAACGCAATATATGCTCATATATAGCAATATTATGGCATAATAATTGAATTTTAAAAAGTGGATATTTTGGCCATTTTTTAAAAAAAATCCCTGAACTATAGTACAGGGATTTTTTCCAAAAATGACCTAATTTCGACCGTTTTCTTTTTCGACATAACTGGGTACAAACACTCTATAAGATGATGATAACGCAATATATGCTCATATATAGCAATATTAAGGCATAATAATTGAATTTTAAAAAGTGGATATTTTGGCCATTTTTTGAAAAAAATCCCTGAATTATAGTACAGGGATTTTTTCCAAAAATGACCAAATTTCGACCTTTTTCTTTTTCGACATAACTGGGTACAAACACTATAAGATGATGATAACGCAATATATAGCAATATTATGGCATAATAACTGAATTTTAAAAAGTGGATATTTTGGTCATTTTTCGATCTTTTTCTTTTTCGACATAACTGGGTACAGACACTCTATAAGATGATGATAACGCAATATATGCTCATATATAGCAATAATTATGGCATAATAATTGAATTTTAAAAAGTGGATATTTTGACCATTTTTTGAAAAAATCCCTGAACTATAGTACAGGGATTTTTTCCAAAAATGACAAAATTTCGACCTTTTTCTTTTTCGACATAACTGGGTACAAACACTCTATAAGATGATGATAACGCAATATATGCACATATATAGCAATATTATGGCATAATAATTGAATTTTAAAAAGTGGATATTTTAGCCATTTTTTGAAAAAATCCCTGAACTATAGTACAGGGATTTTTTCCAAAAATGACCAAATTTCGATCTTTTTCTTTTTCGACATAACTGGGTACAAACACTCTATAAGATGATGATAACGCAATATATGCTCATATATAGCAATATTATGGCATAATAATTGAATTTTAAAAAGTGGATATTTTGGCCATTTTTTGAAAAAATCCCTGAACTAATAGTACAGGGATTTTTTCCAAAAATGACAAAATTTCGACATTTTTCTTTTTCGACATAACTGGGTACAAACACTCTATAAGATAATGATAACGCAATATATGCTCATATATAGCAATATTATGGCATAATAATTGAATTTTAAAAAGTGGATATTTTGGCCATTTTTTAAAAAAATCCCTGAACTATAGTACAGGGATTTTTTCCAAAAATGACCTAATTTCGACCGTTTTCTTTTTCGACATAACTGGGTACAAACACTCTATAAGATGATGATAACGCAATATATGCTCATATATAGCAATATTATGGCATAATAATTGAATTTTAAAAAGTGGATATTTTGGCCATTTTTTAAAAAAATCCCTGAACTAGCCTATAGTACAGGGATTTTTTCCAAAAATGACCTAATTTCGACCGTTTTCTTTTTCGACATAACTGGGTACAAACACTCTATAAGATGATGATAACGCAATATATGCTCATATATAGCAATATTAAGGCATAATAATTGAATTTTAAAAAGTGGATATTTTGGCCATTTTTTGAAAAAAATCCCTGAATTATAGTACAGGGATTTTTTCCAAAAATGACCAAATTTCGACCTTTTTCTTTTTCGACATAACTGGGTACAAACACTCTATAAGATGATGATAACGCAATATATGCTCATATATAGCAATATTATGGCATAATAATTGAATTTTAAAAGGTGGATATTTTGGCCATTTTTTGAAAAAATCCCTGAACTATAGTATAGGGATTTTTTCCAAAAATGACAAAATTTCGACCTTTTTTTTTTTCGACATAACTGGGTACAAACACTCTATAAGATGATGATAACGCAATATATGCACATATATAGCAATATTATGGCATAATAATTGAATTTTAAAAAGTGGATATTTTAGCCATTTTTTGAAAAAATCCCTGAACTATAGTACAGGGATTTTTTCCAAAAATGACCTAATTTCGACCTTTTTCTTTTTCGACATAACTGGGTACAAACACTCTATAAGATGATGATAACGCAATATATGCTCATATATAGCAATATTATGGCATAATAATTGAATTTTAAAAAGTGGATATTTTAGCCATTTTTTGAAAAAATCCCTGAACTATACTGCCCCGTCATGAAAGAACGACTCAACTGCATAACCCAAAGTTTTGAGATAATCAACAAAACGTGTTATTGTTTTAGCCCTTCTTATGTGTAGATAATATTATTTTGATTTTCACACCTTTTAGTAGTACATATACACTAAGTACTCTTTATTGTGTAGAAAGTTTTATTAAATTTACTGACTCTAATTTTAGATATGTCAGTTTTACTGTTTTTTCATAACATTCTTGGTCAATCATACACAAGAAAATCACGAAAGACTGACTCAACTGCATTTGTCATGAAAGAATCAACTCAACTACAAAATGTATTTTTAAGAAAGTACTAATTTAACGTAAAATATATAAAAAAAACATTTTATATTATTTAATAATTTGATAATAAGACTTTAGTTCATATAATACTTAGTTATATAGTGATTTTTTAAATGATTTATGTTCCTAGGCCAATTTTGTCTACGTCATACTGTATAAGGCACCCAAAGCCCATTGTCTGCCTGTGCGTTTTTTGGCTTGTTATAAGCTAAGCCTAAGACTAATTGGGGTTTTTGCTTATAAAGAATGAATTTATATGTGATATTATTTCATTAGAGGAAAATGAACAAGAATATATGTTATTCAAAATATAGACACCTTTTAAAGGGGGGTTCCGTGTTTAAAATGAATAGTAAAAAATGTAAAATATATTTGTTTGTCTCTTGAACGGTAAAAGTTTCAATTTATATAAGCGCCCAGTGAAGCAGAACGAAGGCTGTGAAATGAGGCCAGATTACAAGTGCAGCTACGGCGATATGACACTGTGTTACAGAATAGGAAATTCGTGAAATGGTCAATCTTCCGACGACTCGTTATCATTAACCATATCAATTACTTTTGTAAAATTATACTTATCTGATGTAATTTTAGTCGGTCTTCCCATTTATGAAGTCAATTTTCTATGAAAATTTATCAAAACAGTGAAAACTTAGATATGTTTGCACTTTACGTTTGCCGATTTTCGCACCGACTTAGGGAAAGCCTTCAAAATCAATGAAGCGTAACGTATACATTCCTGCTGAGCGAGGAGAGCGAGACGATGATACACGTGCTCTCTCTGCCCATGCTTGGCATCGTCACGTGATAAGCAGATACAGTATACAATACCAAACTGGTCGAACATAAACGATGTACAGTATTTGATTGAAGGTCGACTCGACCTACCGGAATGGTATAGATAACATAGCTCGAATGAGAGAGTTGGAATATTTGTATACATAAGTATTGCTAATTTTAACAAGTGTAGCCTATAGTAAAAGGCCTGGTAGTATCAATTCGCATAGGGTCTACTACACTAGCTAGCTCAATTTTTAACTGGGCCGGATCGGCCAGGTCTCCTTCCTACTACCTGGTCTACTTGCTTGATGCAGTATCCGCTTTTTTGGAGAGTAAACTAGGCCTAGGCCTAGGCCTATTTTAGGCCTACTTAGACGATCGGGACACCATACGTGCGGACGGCGATCGGACCTTGTTTTGCCTCAATATTTACAGCCGATTTTGTAGAACGTTTTAGGTTTAGATTGTTTAGGAGTTTGGTTGATAGGATGGGTTTGGATCCACTGAGTTTTGTTATTTATGGGCCAATCGTTTAGTAGTAGGCTAGCTAGGCCCATGATGGGCCCCAATGTTTAAAAACGTAGGGTAGCCATCGTGGCATGGAATCCCTAGTCAGAATGGCTCTCACCCATGACAAAAAATGATTTAGGCTAGGCCTAGCCTAGTACTTGAAGCCGATAATACGATCTGAACTATTCGAGGTATAAAAATAGTATAACTGTATACAATCTATATATAATCTGTACCATGGAGTAATCTGTACTAAATTTTGTATTTCATTAAATGTCAAATAAATATATGCTACTACTGTTATTATTACACTTTAGGCCTAGCTTAGAAAATCTACAAAAAATGTATTTCACAATGATCGGGTGGTCGTGGTTTGACAGGGGAGAGAGATGTAAATTAGTTGACAAACACAACGTACATGACGTCGCGAGTTTGGAATCCACTGATGACGTGATTTTGTGAATATCTCATGAATATTAATGAGCTTCCCTAAGCTGCTGAAAAACAGACTTTCCATGAATTTACCCTAAAATGTATATTAAATTTAATTTTTTAATTTCTCGTTATTACTTCTTCATTCTGACATGTCTATATTGTTATAATATTTTTTATTTAATAAATAAACGATATTTAAAAGCAATTTTAAACCCAGAATCCCCCTTTAAAGGGGGGTTCCGTGTTTAAAATGAATAGTAAAAAATGTAAAATATATTTGTTTGTCTCTTGAACGGTAAAAGTTTCAATTTATATAAGCGCCCAGTGAAGCAGAACGAAGGCTGTGAAATGAGGCCAGATTACAAGTGCAGCTACGGCGATATGACACTGTGTTACAGAATAGGAAATTCGTGAAATGGTCAATCTTCCGACGACTCGTTATCATTAACCATATCAATTACTTTTGTAAAATTATACTTATCTGATGTAATTTTAGTCGGTCTTCCCATTTATGAAGTCAATTTTCTATGAAAATTTATCAAAACAGTGAAAACTTAGATATGTTTGCACTTTACGTTTGCCGATTTTCGCACCGACTTAGGGAAAGCCTTCAAAATCAATGAAGCGTAACGTATACATTCCTGCTGAGCGAGGAGAGCGAGACGATGATACACGTGCTCTCTCTGCCCATGCTTGGCATCGTCACGTGATAAGCAGATACAGTATACAATACCAAACTGGTCGAACATAAACGATGTACAGTATTTGATTGAAGGTCGACTCGACCTACCGGAATGGTATAGATAACATAGCTCGAATGAGAGAGTTGGAATATTTGTATACATAAGTATTGCTAATTTTAACAAGTGTAGCCTATAGTAAAAGGCCTGGTAGTATCAATTCGCATAGGGTCTACTACACTAGCTAGCTCAATTTTTAACTGGGCCGGATCGGCCAGGTCTCCTTCCTACTACCTGGTCTACTTGCTTGATGCAGTATCCGCTTTTTTGGAGAGTAAACTAGGCCTAGGCCTAGGCCTATTTTAGGCCTACTTAGACGATCGGGACACCATACGTGCGGACGGCGATCGGACCTTGTTTTGCCTCAATATTTACAGCCGATTTTGTAGAACGTTTTAGGTTTAGATTGTTTAGGAGTTTGGTTGATAGGATGGGTTTGGATCCACTGAGTTTTGTTATTTATGGGCCAATCGTTTAGTAGTAGGCTAGCTAGGCCCATGATGGGCCCCAATGTTTAAAAACGTAGGGTAGCCATCGTGGCATGGAATCCCTAGTCAGAATGGCTCTCACCCATGACAAAAAATGATTTAGGCTAGGCCTAGCCTAGTACTTGAAGCCGATAATACGATCTGAACTATTCGAGGTATAAAAATAGTATAACTGTATACAATCTATATATAATCTGTACCATGGAGTAATCTGTACTAAATTTTGTATTTCATTAAATGTCAAATAAATATATGCTACTACTGTTATTATTACACTTTAGGCCTAGCTTAGAAAATCTACAAAAAATGTATTTCACAATGATCGGGTGGTCGTGGTTTGACAGGGGAGAGAGATGTAAATTAGTTGACAAACACAACGTACATGACGTCGCGAGTTTGGAATCCACTGATGACGTGATTTTGTGAATATCTCATGAATATTAATGAGCTTCCCTAAGCTGCTGAAAAACAGACTTTCCATGAATTTACCCTAAAATGTATATTAAATTTAATTTTTTAATTTCTCGTTATTACTTCTTCATTCTGACATGTCTATATTGTTATAATATTTTTTATTTAATAAATAAACGATATTTAAAAGCAATTTTAAACCCAGAATCCCCCTTTAAGGCATGATATTTAATTCATTCATTTTTAAAATTATTTTTGTCTGGACACTACCGTCGTATTGACAATTATTAGTAGGGCAATACCAAATTATTTAATGTTTAAAACAACAACATTTGAGTACACAGCTTGCTGTGCAGTAAACACCATTGTTGTGCACTTGAATGGGTTTCCTATGACATAATAGGTGTTAATATGTCAATTGAGTGAGTCTTTCATGACATTTGCAGTTGAGTTAGTCTTTGATGACAATAGTAACACACACTTGCAATTGAGTGGTATTTTGAATTTTAAATTTCATATTTCTAGTCAAAATTTTGAATATCTGAATATACCACAAGGTGTATTATTCCCTAAATAGCCCAAAAAGCTAAAAAAGTGATTTTTGAAAAATGTGTCAGTTGACAGGGTCATGACAGGGCAGTATAGTACAGGGATTTTTACCAAAAATGACCAAATTTCGACCTTTTTCTTTTTCGACATAACTGGGTACAAACACTCTATAAGATGATGATAACGCAATATATAGCAATATTATGGCATAATAACTGAATTTTAAAAAGTGGATATTTTGGTCATTTTTCGATCTTTTTCTTTTTCGACATAACTGGGTACAGACACTCTATAAGATGATGATAACGCAATATATGCTCATATATAGCAATAATTATGGCATAATAATTGAATTTTAAAAAGTGGATATTTTGACCATTTTTTGAAAAAATCCCTGAACTATAATAGTACAGGGATTTTTTCCAAAAAATGACCAAATTTCGACCTTTTTCTTTTTCGACATAACTGGGTACAAACACTCTATAAGATGATGATAACGCAATATATGCTCATATATAGCAATATTATGGCATAATAATTGAATTTTAAAAAGTGGATATTTTGGCCATTTTTTGAAAAAATCCCTGAACTAATAGTACAGGGATTTTTTCCAAAAATGACCAAATTTCGACCTTTTTCTTTTTCGACATAACTGGGTACAAACACTCTATAAGATAATGATAACGCAATATATGCTCATATATATGTGCATATATTGCGTATATCATTGCATATATCATGTCATACAACAAACCAGCAATGATTTTAAAATATTAAATTCTATACAAATTAAACAAACATCACAAATGCATTTTTAACCTTATTTTACAAGATATCATTCATAACTATCTACAGTACAACATACAAATAAAATACTAAATAATATACATAATTTACAACTTAATTGAATTAAATAATTTAGTAGAAATGATAACAGGTTAACAATCATCAAATTCAAAACCTCCCAACTTTGCCCATACAAATATTTTTTTCAAACTGTTATAGCACCCTCTATAGTTTGGAAAGGGAGGGAGGGAGGTCTGAACTTCTTGAAGACAAATACATTTTATATTTAATAAATATTATTCATATTAATTAATTATTCCATGATCTATAATATACATCTCAAGTTCTTTCCTCAATTAATTACATATTTTAAAACAAACACTTAATATAAAAATGTAATTCATAATCATATTAGTATATTTAACAATAAAATATAAATTACATTAATGATTGATGACATTCAGTATACTGTGAAGCCCAAAATGTTCGCACTCACTTTATTTTCACGACTTTCGTGATTGAACAACCATCACAAAAATAAAGGGCTTTACAGTCGCACATCAACTAGACACTTGCCACTGAAAAATAAAATTGTGATAATCTATGTAATGGCACCAAAATTTAGTATGTGTACTGGACTTAATGTTTTAATAGGTTTGTTAGCACATGTACTGGGTTCAATAGTACTTGTACAGGCTTTAATAGTACCTGTTTTAATAGTACATGTACTGGGTTTAATATTACTTGTACTGGGTTCAATAGTACTTGTACAGGGTTCAATAATACTTGTACTGGGTTCAATAGTACTTGTACTGGGTTTAATAGTACTTGTACTGGGTTCAATAGTACTTTTACAGGGTTTAATAGTACCTGTTTTAATAGTACATGTACTGGGTTTAATAGTACTTGTACTGGGTTCAATAGTACTTGTACTGGGTTTAATAGTACTTGTAATGGGTTAAATAGTACCTGTACTCGGTTGAGTACATTTATCAAAGTTTCTGTGACCATACTTCTTATAAAAAAGTAACTAATACTGCCTCATATCATTATTAATTAATCAAAGTTCAAACATTTTTTTTCTTTCTACATGAAATTACATAACAGAAATATCATAAAGCATTTTTAGAACAATCAACCTTTTGAATGACTGAACTGCTTACTGCAACTGAGGAATGCAAGCATACTCACCTTCAGTCCTTCTCCCTGCTGACCACCTGCCTCTACTTCAGCAGCCTTTTTCTCTGCTTCTTCCATTTTTTGTCGTTTTCGTTTAACACCTTCTGGGTCTTTTAACCCTCTACCTTCAGCCTAAAAAAAAAAATGTTTTCAAAATTAATAAATGAATCAGAAAAATAAAGAAATGCACTCAGTTATTATTATTCTAGCCTTTCATACTGTTTATTCAGTATACCTCCCTCGCTCTGGTTTAATGCATCTTTCTAATTCTTACCTCTTTTGCTCTTTTCTCTGCTGCCTCAGCTTGCTGTCGTCTTTGTGCTTCCTACATAAAAGTGAATTAAAAATATTTAATTACAACTGATGAAAAACTTCCTAAGATAGACCTACATATTAATACACTGCAGCAATTAATGTCTCTGATTTAGCCTAGGCCCTAGGCCTAGTCTATTTTCTGATAAGCCTAGCTTCCATTGCCATTGGTGACCACTCGCGCCGCACCGCACACACGACTCGAAGGACTAGAGGCCTAACTAGATAGAGGGCCTAGCTAGGCCTAGTCTACAACATTAACTAATAAGGCCTCCCTCAAAACGGTAGCCTAGGCCTATACTACATACACTACATACCACATCAGGCTGTTCACTATCGTCATTTGCACCAAAAAGGCAAGAATCACACACACCCATCTTATGTTTTTAAAATGCACTTTTTTCAATTTCTATTTTTGTTTGTTTGTTGTGGAGGAACCTACTGTATGGAAGGCAATTGCCGCAAAAATATAGGCTAACACAGAAACAGTGCTAGATAGGCAAAACGAGAGAATGGGCATTTTGATTTTATTTGATTCACCATCGCATAAGTATAAAATGTAAACTAAAATATCATCACAGCATAAATGTAAATTAACATAAACGCCATCTTCACCATGCAAACTTATATTATATGCAATCATGTTTCTCATATATTTCGACGTCTATAATATACTCACCATTGTAACTTTTCTGACCCCTGCCGCCAGTGACAAATCTTATAACAGTTCGATCAACTTTAATCAATAAAATTAATAGATAACAAAGTTATTGTCAATCAAAGAAGCGGCTGCCAGGCTTTTATCTGACATAAACCCAAAAAGTTCAAATATTAAGCTCGTAACACTCAGCTTCCTGTTGTTTGGTATGAACCAAGTTACATAGTTCATAACAGGTCTTGATTCATAGTTTTATTTCCTGAATTATTACTAAACTTGGTGACAGATGAATAACACGAATAACAACCCAAAAAACAATGCCATATCACGTCCCTTGATGTCGCCAGGATGAGTACTGCCCCCAGTGATCACCTCGATACAAAATAACGGATGAGTCACAAGTTGTGGACAACTCATCTTTCTATCAATATTCAATTCAGATGTGAAAGACACTGAGAACATCTTCGCTAGCCCTGGCAATTGGTACATTCACGTTCTGCTCTCACATCGTGTCTTGACACGGATCAGGTCTATAGATCATTTCATTAGGGCCGGCCATAGCCAGCATGAGAATTTCCCATTTTCACCACCCACCCCAATTCCCAGCAAAGATCGTCATATTTTATATTGATTTATTATATTTAAAGCATCTTTGTCTCCTGCTTTTAACCTCTCGCTACGGCCTTGTTCATGGTGTTAAATAGTCCTCAGTAAGGGAAAACATTATCAATGTATTTTCAAGTGCATATTATTATTAGATTAGTAATCTATATTTAACAATTTCTTGAGTTGAGTTAAGAAACCCAAATTATTATTAATACGTCGCGTACTTAAACATTTAAAGTAAGCCAATACATTATAACGAATTTGGCAAGATTGTCTCCTTGTTTTTGCCAAGAACTTTGGCTCACATAAAAAATGTATGCCCTTGGTTATGTAAATTGAGCAGAAGAATTTTAAGATACAGGTAGTATTTTAAGATATCACTATGTGTTATTGTCACGTATGATATTGACTCATCCCTCTGTCGTTGATGGGCTAAGAGTTCACTTTATTATGCTATTTAACAATTAATAATATACTGTGATGTCAATGACCAAATATGACTGTTTCTGCTGGCATATTGTTTGATGCTGTAAAGGACAATAACGCCTTCTTCTGTCACAATGACATACTTTATCCTAAATATTTTATTCTGAATTTTCAGTCATGACTTTTTATTTTGTGAAATAAACCAATCAATGTAACAATCGGATAATAATCGGATGATAGCATGATTGTTCCTTATTCTTTTCATATACAGTATAAAGCTCTGTCTACACTATCGAACTTTATGTGACAAACAAATGTGATGTGCCCATGATAATATGGACATGATGATGTCATATCACTATCATGCAAACTAATGTGATACCGTAGTGTAGACAGAGCTTTGGCCAGAAAACCAATTAGTTAAAAAATAGGCCTAGGCTATACTTTTGGAATGATGTATGCGTAAAATCAAATAAAGTTAGTTTAAAGTACATATTTTGCCAGTAGTGAGTCATCCAAGCCACGGCTGGAGAAGGGTAAAGCCCGCTTTTAATATCCTGTTATGAGAGCTTCAATCAGGGTGACGCAGGCTGACTGACGACGACGCTGGGAAATCCAGGGAATTGAATCCAAGGAATTACAAAACCTGGCATGAATCTTGGAAAATGAGTGTGGAAAATGTGCCAAGGAAAGGTATACAAATGCGAAAGTACTTTTAGGTGTATTTTCGTCGGTGACATCATACAGAAACATCGACATTATTTTAATGATTTTCTGATGAAATGTTTGATTTGTACGTTTACATTTTCTTTTTTTTAAACTTTTTCATTGTGGTAATTCTTTTATATCAGAGCCGTGCTCTGATGATATAATATACACGCACGCCTCTTTTTTTCCTGATAAATAGTTTTAATCAGGTTATTTCGACACAAAGCGCACACTTATCACATAACGTAACAATTTTAAGTGACTGATTATGAAACTGAGAATCAAAACTTAATCCAAGGCCTACGCCTTAATGGTAGTACTGTACCGTGAAATTTATCAGAATGCCTATACTGTTTAATGCCTTTCACTATCGGTTGGCGCCTGTCATGTGTTGGCCTTTTAAATTGCCGCCAAATATAACGCCCTTTTCACTCTTCGGACAACAGAGGCAATGTCCGTTACTTTCTTAATCGGCACTCGCATTAGAAAATCAACCCAGTGATAATTGAAAAGTTTCACAAGTGCATTGGGCAGTTAAAAGGTGTTAAAGTGTGTTTTTAACAGAAGCAGGACGAGATGATCACAACCCACAAGTTGTGGTGAACAACCTCATCCTCGTGACTACATCACGTGTGCAGTGCACAATAATTTCGTCTTCCAATCAAATTAAACGGGTCATTGATGACGTCATGGATAACTTACAACATGAGTGCGCTACACGTCATTGTTGACGCTGTCTCGTTGACCGATTAGTTCTGCAAACGCCTAATAATTAACAATAATAATTAA
Organism: Antedon bifida; assembly: GCF_963402885.1. Classification (NCBI taxonomy): domain Eukaryota; kingdom Metazoa; phylum Echinodermata; class Crinoidea; order Comatulida; family Antedonidae; genus Antedon; species Antedon bifida. Next base: position 32,339,264 of record NC_136226.1, read on the forward strand.
AATTAAATAATAATTAACATTTATTTAGAAACGTTTATTTTGGCTGCATGCAGTTTAACTTATAGATTCAAATACAACTTGTAATTGGAAGTGTTTGAAGCATCTATAATTATACAAATTTATAATCGATAAAGAAATAGAACGAATCATCTATTTTGACAAGTCTGCCTACAAAACACTTTGCAATCCGTCTAGTTACTCCAGCCACCAGACGCCCAGTTGTCTGCTGTAGGGGCTTCTTCATTGCAAGCTATAGTTAAGATTGTCAATTCGATCGCTGACAGAAATGTTGATCTATACGTCAAAAATAGTATATGAATAACACATTAATCTGTTGACAACACTTGAAACACTCCGTCAATGCTGTATATGAGTGTAGTGCCCTGAATAGTTTCAAATAACAACGCATTATTAATTCCTCTTTCTGTTATCACTTTGTATTTTGTATATTATTATCAGGATTTGGTAAACACGTTTGCGTCATCAAACTGCGTTTGTAACGCTTTATAAACGAGTCCTCATTCACAGAAAGAGCATCGGCCGTTACCCACCATGTTTACCACAGCCTGATTAGGTCAGCATGTTCACCCCGTTTTAATGCCCCAGATAGCATTATGTCCCCACAATCAATTAACTTAAAAAGTGCAAGTCATGCCTGTAATCAAATATTTATACCATATGCTTTACTCTGTAGCATCACTAACTTAGGTTTAAATATATTTCATTTATTTAAACCTATTCAAAGCAAAGTAATTATCTGAATAAAAAGTAATAGGCCTATTTAAAAAGTTTAGAAAAGTTTTGATTAACAGAGGGCGCTAAACAATTTAGTACTGCATAATCCATTTTCTAAAACTTGGTTTTTTGACCTTCAAAATTAAACATAATTCATTTCGACGAATTTTAAGAGACAACAGTCTGTACCACACAATTGAATTAAGTGATCTAATTCACATTCTATCATTCTATATGTCAAGAAATCTTTTAAAAAAAACAAAAAAAGTTTAAGTCCATCTTGAAATAAATGTCTTTCATTAGTCACATGATATAAATCAGCCAATGACAGTGTATTCTTTAATACAGTACTTCTTATACAGCCTAAGTAGGAAATTAATACTTTTTAAATTTACTTCCACATGGAAAATAGCACAAACAATAAACAATAACACAACACTTATAGCACGTATTCACATTCATAAACATGCAATTTTCTTAGCTTACTGGATGGAAACATGTTGGACATAATAAATATCTTCTTTTTCAATGATAAATAAAACCTCTGTACTGTTTTTGATAAAGCAATATTCATACTAAATATATGAATGGTCATTAAAACTAAAATACTGTATTAAAAATGTATTTAAGTAAATATTGTAAAAGTACATTCTCACAGATCCACAACTTGGTTGTTGATCCCGTTCATCCACGCTTTACCCAACTCCAATTTGGTGACAGTATTGTTAGTCAGAATACTTAGCAAGGTACAGAACTCCTAAGGGGATTATGTTTACTTTCATTCAGAAGACGGCCAAAAGGTAAGACATATTGACGGCATGATGAGAGCAGTAAACAAAGATGAAAACATATTCACTCCGTTATTGTCCAGCACAGGTACGCCAGAAATGTGTTTTGTGGAATCAGATGGGAAATCTACAATAATTCGTTTCTCATCACAAAATCCTGAAAATTTAAAGAAAAAAGAATGGGTAATATACATGTACATACTGATTTGTGTGTGTGTGTGTGTGTGTGTGTGTGTGTGTGTGTGTGTGTGTGTGTGTGTGTGTGTTAACGCTGCGTCGGTCCTGTTTTTGTTTTGTCTTTGGTACCATGAAATTTGAAATGAAAAAAAAAACAAACAATATACATTATGGGGTAGGGGGTGCTATTACAGTGGCGCAATTGTACAAATTTGTTTACAGAAATCAGTCACCTCTGTGCTTAAATCTATAAAGCCTTGTCTACACTATCAAACTTATGTGTCAAAAAAATGTGATATGCCCATATATGGACATGATGATGTCATATCACTACCATATTTAAGCATAGCACTACCATATATGGGCACATCACATTTTTTTGACACATTAAAGTTTGATAGTGTAGTGAAAGCTTAAAAGAGTATTTCTCTACTAATATCTATGTAATAATCCACATGATTGTCTTTTTTAATGTCAATACCTTTGTTGTTTACACTAAAAGTCCTTGAGATGTAAATTTATAATTATAAACCGGATTATTTTTACATCCTATGATTTGACTCACTTGGGTGTGGGGTTGATAAAAATAAAAGATAAAAAATATTATAATCATTAAAAAAAACCTTGGAACTTAAAAGGTCATTGATGAGCAATGCAAATTGGTCCTTAGCTTAAGATGGGATACTTAACAATTTAAGACTTGGTCTAAAATAGAATTACAAAATATCGTATACTAGAATGTAATCAGCAAAATAAAATAAGTGTACAGTATCATCATTTTTATTCGTCCATTTTGAATTAAATTAAGACATCAGTTAGTCATAAAGTAGTTTTGGAATATTATCATCGATCAAGAATGGTACAATACAGTTTTTTTGCTTTGTTTTTTGTATGATGACTGATAAATATGACAAAATAAAATTTAATTAAGTTTGAAGTAAATGCACCAGATGTCCTGATACCAATGCTTCTAAATTGACCCTTAATACTGACTCATCCCCCCATTGGGTTATCCTGTGTGCTCAAGTCTTACAGACCCGGTCTTGACCCCTGATTGACGTTTAACCGGATCATCTCCAGGGGTAATTCATCAAGGGACGGTGTGAGAAGAATCACAGACCAGTATTATAAGTGACATTAACATGTTGCTCAGGTTTTAACTCTGTAAACATAATATATATCCAATCTGAGAGAGAGTAATGTTTCAATCTTATTAGATCTCGTCAGTGCAGCTCAGTATTATTTATATCTATTTACTGTATGAATTTTTGTATTTGTACCTTTTATTTATGAATTCACCAATTGTTATTGAGAGTTCCAACGATAAATGTGTTTAAATAAATAATAAAGCAAAAATAAAATTTACACAGCAACTCTTAAAAACCAACTAACTGAAACTAATCTAGAGTGCTGCAGCATTTTAGGAAGAGTGAAGTACATAATATCTGGTAAAATTTCTCAGGTTAATCCTTTAAAGTAAAAAACAAAATGAAACACTTAACAATCTTAGTAAAGATTTTGTACCAAATATTATTTCTGGAACAAGCAAGGGAACATGTTAGGATACTTGTGTGAGTCACAGGCCTGTACACTGGGTAGGGAGTTCTTTATTGCTTCTCACATACTGTGATGATATCATTGGTCCTCAGTGGCGTATCCAGTGGGGGGGCCGGGGGGGCCCGGGCCCCCCCTGATTTGGCGTCCGTCGGCACATCATCGCGTCCGTCGGCAAACAAAGGTTCCGGGGAAAAAATAAAGTTAAGCAAATAAGAATAAACTATTATTCTGACAATAATTGTACTGTAAACATAATTCTTTTGAGTGTTTGTTTATTTACATATCATATTATTACCTTCAGATCAACTATTTTTTATTTTCATTACATCTAACCAAACACGTAAAAAATTAGGTTAAAATATCTTCTCATCTTGCACGTCGTACGGCCGTACGCGCTAGATTGTTTACTCTCAAAAAGTCTTTGAACGGTCCGGTGACCTTATCCTATTCAACCTTGTTTTTGCAGTTGACCTGGGATTTGTATGTTTTCCTACGCTAAGATTATATAGTTCCACTTGCCATGTGCTTTTTTCTCTAAGATATATTTATTATAAGTGCCAAAAACCCGGTTTTTTCTCGATATGAGGCCTTTATTATTCAAATTTTTTAAAGAAAAAGCACACATACCATAAAAAATATCCATGTATTTAATTTTTGGAACATAATATTCCGTGAGGCTCAATTAGAAAACCACCATTGTGTGATATGATGTCATCGTTAGCCAATCAAAGCTGAGCTTTCCCGTGATTATCGGCATTGGTCACGGTTGAATGATTTTGGATTCTGGCTGATTTGATTTGATTGGTGGATGCGAATCACCCGCAGCGAAATGTTTTCTCTCGCGCGTGTACAGTACCATGAACTCACATGATCTCTCGTTATACACAAAGTTAGAGCAATGAATTTGTCCGAATTCCGTTAAGTAAACAACTTTTTATATTTTATAAGCATTTAATAACATGTTTTATTGATATTTCCAATGGGTGATATGTAAAATAAATTACTAAAAAACGTAATCATATGTAATTATTTAAACCAAAAATGGCGTAGTTAATAGAATTGTCGACTGAGGCGCGGCCGGCCTCAAATGGTTTTACTTCTTTCGTGGCTAAAAACGATCTTTTTCGGCGATGTTTTAGACCCTATATTTTGAAAACTACAAGTCAGATTTTCGTAATTCTTTTTTTATTGTAATATTAATACAACATACTAACAGATAATGTTTAATTTGGTTTTAATTTTGCATCGTTATCCCTATAAGACAACATATGACTATGCAATCCAGTATATTGATCAGGTGTATATCGGGGTGTAGGCCCTATGTACAGGTAATGACACTAATTTTGTCGGCAAATTGGCAATTCCGGGCCCCCCCAACTTCAAAATCCTGGATACGCCACTGTTGGTCCTCGCCATTTTCACCCCAGTGTACAGTCTTGTGGTGTGTTTTGACACTACTAATTTACATAGAGTACTTAGAGATGATTACGAACCAGAATATTGCAGAGTAGCACCAAGGAAGGAGTCAATGAGTGAGCCTAGCAATCCAGCAACAGCACCAAACAAGATGACAGGCCACTGGTATACAGTCACTTCCTGTGTGGGTAGTAACAAGGAGAGATATAACCCAATGTAGAAAGCTAGGCCTACAGCTAAACCACCAAGAAAACTGGCAGCTAGGCCAATCAGGGACACTGCTCCATTTGTACCTGTAAAATAAAAATGTTAATAATTAAAAATATTAACACCACAAAATGTGTAAGAAAACATGCTTGATAATTTATTTCGTTGTTTATACCATTTGTGTCTGTATTATTTGGTTCAACAAAAAACAAAAAATGTTCCAGTTTTTAGATAATTTGTGTTGAAGTTTATCCAAAAAGTTGACTTAACAAGTAGAGTAAAGGATTTATTTATTTCCTAAATATTAAAGATTAGAAAACTGTTAGAAAACTTACCCCTAGGAACTCTTGCCCACGTTGTAATAAGCTTTGGTTGGATTGGGCCTAGCACACTGCCAATCTCAGAAGCCAGTGTGTCTCCACTGCAGCATGCAATAGCAGACATCACTGCAATTGATAGCCATGTGGCGTTATAGTCATTGCTAAAATCTAAAAGCTTCTCCTGAAAGCCTACACCGAAGGCATACAGCAGACCAAAATAGGCGGCAATACCACCATTTGCTATTACTTGTATAAAATTACGTTTTCCTTCTGTGAAAATAACATTTTTCAATGCATTTTAAATTCTTAGATTTATTATGAAGATACAATTTGAAGCTCTGTTGTTTCTGTGGTAAGCAAAGTGCCTTCCACTCTGTCTGGTTGTCTGTCACTGTTGTCTGTTGCCATACTACTGTATTTCAACATTCCCATTTCATTTTGTTTAGTAGCTACACTTTGAATTTTTGTATTGTAAAACATGTTTGTTTGGAGTGGATAATAAATTATTTCATATCTCTAGAACAGAAATACTGTACCATTTAATAAAAACAAAAGTAAACTAATTATTATCAATTTACCTGTATTTTCTTCAACATCTTCAAATATGGATTTCTTGACTTCTGTTTTATATTTAGTAGCTTTTGAACCAATAATAAAAAATGTACTAAGAGCACAAAAGAAGGAGTAGTTTGACAACATCAAAATGAATCCAATTAGAAAACCTTTAACAAAATAATACATTTAGTAATAACAGGAAGGGTCTTCTGAACACCAATTTTAAAATGTATCTACCTGTAAATTACTAAAAACCTTTTTTTAGTCATACACTACCCAGAATTCTTGTAACAGTACACACTTCTTTTCTTCTTATAAAAGCTTTAAGATTTTGTTTGGTTTTTCAGAAACTTAGAATTTAAAATAGTTTAATAGAAAAAATAATGAATATATAACATAATATTTATTACCTACTACTGCCCCTCCATTAGTAATACTCTTCCTTCTCAGGCCACCACTTGCCATGTAAAGTGGAATTAAGATTGAAAACAGCCATTTCCAAGGAGAGATGGGTTGAAAACCACCTGTAGAAAGAAACAACAATTCTGATTGTGGTAGTGCTGCAAATGGAGGCAACAGATTAAGGATAATGACACAGATTGGAAACATGATTTTCATCGTAAAAAAACACCTCAGTGTATAATAAGCATTTTAAGCAGTGAAAAAAAATGTTCAAATTCAATCATACAGTGATGTAGGTCAATCTTTTAAGAACATTTTGCAGTATTTTTTTTTCCATACGCTTCCCTGCACATTATTGTTTGTCATCGAAAAACATCTTCCGTTTTGTGAAAAAAGGCAAACTAGGAGTGGGATAATTAGTGATCTGGAGGTCGTGGGTTCGAGTCCCACCCGAGAACTACTTGCAAATTTTTTCGCAAGTATTCTCAAATGTACTTAGTATAAAGTACAAATTACGACAGAGTAGGGCAAAACATCTAATTTAATTACTCAACTCCCTGACGCAAAACTACAATTACAATCCTTAGGAGTAGGATAGTTATACTAAACTATCTAGGCTAGGCTAGTAATTAGTACTGTATTACTATTTATTAGTAACTAGTTCACTACAGTCGGCAAAGACTGTCTCATCTTCTGCCTGTTAGGCTTAACATTCTAGCCCTAGGTCGTTTCGTCCTAAACATTCTTCCATTGATTTAGGAGGGAGAACCGATCACTGGACCAGGAAATGTAGACAAACTTAGTTAGGCTAATAGGCCTAGCTAGTTATTTGTAGTCTAGGCTCTATAAGGCCTGCATGTCAACATAAAACAACTCTTTCTTCTTGTTCATCTCTGGTACTTACTACTATCTCCAAAGTATGTGAATGAAACAATCGAAAAGGCCCACAATGATAGTGCAATTGGAATCAAAACGGTCAAAAGAACCGCTATCACAACCATGCTTTTTTCCCAGAGTGTTATGTCATGTGACTAATGACGTAATATTGCAAAATCTACGAGGACCCAGAGAGTACATGTTCAAAAGCGAAAAAGCAAGTACGGTAAATACAATACACTCACCTCTTCTTATCTTATTCTTCATGATCAAGACGCACTTATCAAGCCAACTTGTATTCTGGGGACACTTTTGTGAATTTTTAATGTACTGTATTCCTTGTTGTAATACCGCATTATGTCATGGACAAACAATTGAATATATGTACAGCAACTTAAAATGGTTTAAATTCATTTCTATCCCACCAGGAGCGACATAGCCGGGGAAGTAGCATTTCAGCAAGTGCCTTTATAATGTATGCATTTAGCTATAGTCGTAATTCTTGTAAAATAAACACTGAAACCACATCATATAATAAAAAGAAATCAGAAACATGTCATCATTTTCATTGGGTTAAACCCGCTTTATTGCCCGTCCTACCGTCACAAATCGACAGACCAACATTTTCTTTTTTACAACTATCTATCTTCAAGTACAGTCCACAAATTTACACATCTTTTGCATGGATACGTAATTCCGAAAATATTCTGTATTCACATTTTAAACCCAAATTTACATATTATGCAGCGCCCTCTGGTAGGACATGGTATAATTTTCAACTATGCAGAAATATTAGAATTCCATAAAATTTTCGGTAAAATGTATCAACACGGCCTAAATATAAATAAGGTATATTTTGCATTAATCTTCTCAATTTCATAACAATTAATAAAACATATATCAATAAATAAGACAATTAGAATGACAATTCTCTCTTCCATTTCGTAAGCTCTTTCTAAAGTTAAACATGCAGACATGCCTACAATAAATTATTTTATCAACTCAACACATTAACACCAAAATTACTTTTCATAAAACCCAAATAAAGCACCACCTAATAAAAATTAAATTTTAAAAAGTTGTGTACTATAATGGCTGTTTAAATACTGTAATTGTATAATAACTGCATACAACTAGTTGGAAACGTGTACATATGAGAGTAATGATAAACACAACAATTCACATTCTGTAGTTGATTACACTATCATCACAAGATTCACCTAAACACAAAATATTAAATCTGTTTTACATCAATAACAACCATATAACACAATTTATAATAAAACATATTGTTAATTATTACAACAGTTTCCGAGCGTTTTCATACCACAAATAGACATTATAAATCTATATATATATAATTTATGGAAACTTACTTAGACTTATGGAGTGCCTGTTTGGACTGAAAATGTTTGTTTCAATCTAAAAATTGGAATTCCATGTTTATTTATTATTTATAATATTGGTTTAAGAAAATGGGGTGTTGCGATGTAAGGGAATGCAGTGCTAATATCGGGCAACAACAACACACAACATCTCAAATCTCTATAATTAAACCACTCAACCCACAATAGATACTCTCTTCCTGCAACTAAAGCAGAAACAAATATAGCTTTAATACATTACAAAATATACAGTTTTATCACGGATCGAAATGATTTAAATATATATACAAACATCCTCACAAAAAAAATCTATTAAATGACCATGTAATAAACCACATTTTTCAGTTAGGTTTGCTTGTTACTAGCTCGCCACAGCACCAAAAATGCTCTATAGGCTCATTGCACTAAGCAACCCCTTACTGATCCCTAGCATGGTCATTTTTAATAATCATTTATTAAACAACTCCCAGTTAACTAAATTGCACGTGTACAGTGTATGAGTTGCTAATGTAATTTATAAACTTCAACATAGTCTTGTTCACATCCATACTCAATCATTATCTTTCAAAACAATGTTTAACTAAAATTTTTACGCACAAATAAAGTTTTTTTTTTCTCGTACAATGTAGTTTTATAAAAATATGTTTTTTTTTATTTATTATTTCTTTCCTAATTGCTGGAAAGTCACACAACTTGTTGGTCAAAAAAGGCACAATACATTAACACCTGAGTATCATAGGAAATGAAACATTAATGGTATCCTCTGTATCCTCACAATACTGTCTCAATTTGAAACATGTGGGTAAGTGTATTGAATTAAGGATTAGTTCACACTATGAAAATACAAATGAAATCCGTTCACATCATATGAGATAAACAATGTAAATCCAAGTATACTCCAACATTAGCAAGAAGAAAACCACTTTGAAATCTAGCGCTATCACAATGTGATAATTTACGGATTGTACAGTAAACACAATAATACTGATGTTATGAAATTCTTATATCGAATATAAACATATTTCTGAAAATATATAAATGGTCTGGATCTGTGACCAATAATTAAACAACCAATTAAAAGGACCGACACATTGAATTATTAATTCTAAAACCAATTTTGATTGGTTAATATGATTGGCCAGCAATCTTAGACATGGTTTTTATGAAAGTAGAAAATATGATTGAAATATGTAATCTTATCGTTTAAAAAAGATTTACTCAAAGCATCTATGTTCTATGTAAACATACATCCACCAAACATTAGTTAATACATTTTCTATGAAGTTAAAAACATTTTCTTCTATAAAGGTCAAATTGTTTTACAGGGATTTCCTCTAGTAAGTTACGATATGTGTAGTCAATAAAGGGAAAGTACACCCAAACAAATAATTAAGTTTTTAAGCACCGGTAAATAGCCTAGAGGTAAAATATTAAGTAATAATTGAGTTTTAATAACAGAAGTTAGTATACATGGTATAAGGTAAGGTATAAGATAAGTGGAAGTATCCAAGTTACTTGGGACAATCTACCACAAAACACCAACAGATATCAATAGGATAAGATAAAAACTACAACAATCAACCAACAATTTAGGCAAAATTGGTACACCATACATAGGTTAAAATGATCCTAAGTTTTTTTTTGACAAATGATGCCTCCCATACCTAATCGAATTTTAACCTATGTTTAGCAAACAATTTCTCTGTCCCACATAATTCAAAATATTAAACCTTCTACAATTTTTCATAAAACTTCTGTAAACATGGTTACAAATGATAACTTAATCTCACACTTTAATTCTCACGAGACTTCAATCATTTCGCAAGAACTGCTCAAAGATCTCTGACTGCTTAGCGAACGAGAATCAACATCATCGTCCATTTCGCAATCAAAATTTTGGATTCTTTCGTACGTTGGCACACGCTCAAACCTTTCTCTTACGACAATTTCTGCAACTGCTTCTCTTGCACAAGAACTAATTTCTTCGCACGATGCACTTTTTAGTGGTGTAAAGTTCCGTGTACGACTGCACCATGCATCAACCACATCGCAATCAAGAAGCCCCTCGTAACTACCGCTACGTCGTGGCGAGTCTGTGCCACTACTTTCACTCGAGTAAGACTCTAAACTTTTTTTCGAATTCGAAAGATGCAGATCTGGAACTTTTTGTAAATGATCACGATGTCTTTGTCGCGACGATTCTCCTGTAATATCTCGATGCCGCTGTCTTGATAGAGGTTCTTTATGACGTCTTGGCGGACTGGGGCTTAAATCTTTTGATTTTTGAGGAAACCTAAATGGATTAATTTCTATTTGTTGCGGTCGTGAAATAATAACTTCTTGAGAAGGTTGTAAACGGGATACATCTTCTTCCGGTGACATGACACCTGATGAAGGGGTCAAACCAGAATCAATTGAGGAAACAGTTGATTGTCCCGAACCAAGAACACATTGAGATTCAAGAGAGGCGGTTGAGGAGCTGGTACACAGAACACCGCTACTTGTATCAGACTGTTCACTTAGTTGTCTTTTAAAATATAAATTGGAAGGACTCTCGGTCGCTGTGCTTGGAGTTGACAATCCAGCATCAGCGGTTGATTTATTCTGTACCTGATTTGTTGGTATGGCAAGCTTTAACGATCCCTGACCAATACGTAGTTTTCCCACTTTTCCTTCGTGCTTACCAACTTCTTTTTGTTCATCAGATGGCGCGCTTGGAAGGACACCGATTGTAATTTGCGAGTACGCTGACGATTTTGAAATCTCAACGTTCTCTTTTTCCTGAGTTGCTTGCAGTGCTTTTTCTGCTTTTTCGATCGACGTGTCCGTCCACGACGCTTCGCGTTCTCTTTTACGACTTAATGAAGGACTTTTCCCTGATGGTTTGGCCTTTGGCACTTCTGTTGCCATCTTTTTACACGCTTCTACAAATGGATTACAATTTCTTACTTCCGGAGAGTTCACACTTAGATTACTCGTCATGATTCCCACTTGTAATAGCGGGTCATCAGGCGTTTTAATCGGTGACAATGCACGCATTCTTACAGATTTCAAACAAGGTTTAGTTAAAAATATTGGTCCCATTTCTGTAACTTTCTTTAATTCAAGTCCTTTTGGTCTCTCTAGTGTTTTTGTTGGAGATCTTTTCAGAGGTTTCTTTAATAAGTCCGAACCTCTAAGAGGTAAAGGTAACGATTGACATGCCGTGACCTTTGATCTCTTTGATGTCCAAGGCCTTTCACTAGGATCATGTGATCCTGGAACAGAAGATTTTGATTGGTCAACATTGGACTTTTGACTAGGTGCTGATGGTTGTTTAGATATTGTTGATTTACGTTGAAGATTTAAAAGTTTTTCATGTTCCAATAACTGACCAAGAAAGTTGAAGTTTGGCGAGATGGTTGGCCTCTTGTCTTTTACATACCTGAGTAAAAAAAAAAAAAAAATACTTTAGAATCATTGTCATTATCTTCATTCATGTCTGACAAAAAAAGTGTGATGTGCCAAATATAATAGTGATATGACATCATAATGTCCATATATGGGCACATTACATTTTTTGTCACATAAAGTTTGATAGTGTAGACAGAGCTGAAGATTTGGTTACTAACCTATATGCCTCTTCTGAAGTCATGTTCAAGTGCTGCATGATGTAAGCAATGGCTACAGTTGGTGATCTTGATATCCCAGCATAGCAATGTATTATAACAGCACCGTTCGCAGATCTAGCTTTATCTATATTATATAAAAAATATTATAAATAATGTTAAAAAAACCACTTAAACTTTCATATAAGAACAAACAAGCAAGTATTTCAAATTGAACTAAAAAAAAGTATGTCGCAAAGACTAGACAAAACGTGGGTAGAAGTAAATCGATGCGGAAAATGAGTAAGTTTTTAAAACGTGACATGGCATCAGAACCTCTTTCAATTTCAAGATCCTTAAAGGGGATGACTAGTTTTAGTTTCACTACTATTAAAAGAAATTAATCTGCAAATATTTTCAGAAATCTCACAACACAACAGGATTATCATGATGTTACTGAATTTTAGCTTTAAATTTGCATGGAATCAATTATTGATTGAAGTGTACTTATTAATGAAATATTAAGAATTTTTTATTTAAAAATCACATGGGATAGCGTGCTATTGAGCTGTTAATTTTATGTCTGCTTTCAACTTGTAATTAAATGTAACATTTTGGTGAGTAGACTTTCACAACATGTCACTGTAATATTTATTCCTTTTATGAACCATGGTAGACACTGTGTCTACATTAAACATAATGTGTAGGAAATGACGTACAGGGCTAGGAGTAATATTGTGGTTTATGGTCAACTTATAGGCTAAAATATGTCAACAAATATGTTCACTATGTTTTATGTTCATTTCTCCAGTTAATGCAGGTGTAAACTGCCCAACTGCCCAACCTTAACAAATACTGAAATATACCACATACCGCAACATACAAATATTCTTATGCGTATTTATTATTAACTTATATTATAATTATATATTTAATTATAAAAAATATTTGAGATATCTCACCAATAAATGCCATGGCTTCTTTAAGAAACGGTAATATCTTCTCGCAATAGTTGTCGTGGATAGGTATGCGACAGAAGTTTGCTTCGGGCACGTACTTAGGTGCGGGACACGTCTTACTGATGTTAAGCACGTAGTTGATCCCGTTGACGTGCATTAAATCTTGGTTCATCACATCTTGCTGCGAGCCAAGATGCAAGAAGCTCAGGATCTTGGTGGGACCCACGTTTGCCACCGGCATGCAGGGTTGTGAGAGTGGCGCCAGCGTGGAACACTGGCTCGAATCACGAGAAACACAAAGATTCGGATAGCTCGCCTTGAATCTCACAAAACCACCTGAAAAATATAAATGATTTGTCAGGTTATAAATTGTGAAATATCTACACTATCACTACTGTACTAAGTTATAACTTATCTTACAAATTCCACAAGTAACAGCTGTACAGAATAAGTTTATTGATTGTGTCTGTGAATTCTAGATTTGAGTAATATAGTAGTTTCAACTCCCACAACCAAATTAAGGGCCTGTTCAGACCTACGGAGTTATGCTTTCGTATTGTACGCGGCGTACAACTCCATAGGTCTGAACCAGGAAAAGATTAGTGGAAGCCACCTCGTACGACACTACTCTTTCGTTCGTTACGACAGCTCAAGGTACAAGATTAGTGGAAGCCGCTTATGATACGAAAGTCATGCATCAACAATTTTGACCTGTAACCAATCAAATTTACTCCTGCATACCAGATGTTCACCCAAGTCGGTGACAATTCAGTTTGAAACGAAAGCGTTAGCTAGGCAAATCTGAACACTTTGCTGTTACGACGCTAATTATAATATGACATTGCTTGCGATACGAAAGCATAACTCCATGGATCTGAACATACCCTTAATCCTTCCTTCTAGCATTTCTCTACATTTTTCAAACTATTCACCCTCCTCAATCATATTCCTTATCATAGCTGTTTGGGATTTTATTTAATACATGTTGTTTTTCCATTAAACAGTAACAAGTAACGTACAAATGCAACAAATATGTACCTGAATAAACATTACCTGTAAAAATGTAAATGATACCTTATCCGATTATCAAAACCCATAGCTTTATAAACATTTTATAAATTATTTTGTGACCCATTGGGTAATAATAAACATAGTGTATGAAGGGAGTTGCCAACTCACTGGTGTATGTATTCGTTTATTAATAGACTGTATTATCAATTATTGTGTGACCTATAGGTGTAGCATTAAACATACGTTATCAATAGAATACTGTTATCAATTGTTTCCTATCTTCTCTGCAGGTATATGCAAAGGTAAGATGTTAATCTTTTTAGGAAGCTGTTTATCTTTATGTACATAAATCTCATGAACACCTTTAATGTGTCAGATACAGCATACAGCTGGTGACTGTTCAATTTAAGCCTTTCAATTTCAAATGTACCTGCTGTTTTATTATTAAGCTCTGTCTACACTATCAAACTAGTTTGACAAAAAGAGTGTGATGTGCCCAAATTTGGTAGTGATATGACATCATCATGTCCATATTTGGGCACATCACATTTTTTTATAACATAAAGTTTGATAGTGTAGACAGAGCTTTAGCCTTTCAATTTTAAATATACTGTATCTACTGTTTTATTATTAGAATTTTAAAAAATTGCAATGACAGAAAATGATTAATTTCAACTGACAATAAGAAACACAGACGTAAGCAAATAAACTGTATAATAAATAATTCCACCCACAATATTATAATTCTTTTTTTATTGATAGTATGAACGTTGTAGCAGTCAATGTGACAGTTAGACTATCCATTAAGAATGCTTTACAAAAGAGACACAATACTGGTTCAAACGGTTTAAATCAAACAATAGCACAATACACAGACAATAGAAAAGGTATTGGATTTGACGCACTCTAGTAAAGCACGACGAGAGCATAATGAGTCAGAACCATTGTAGGCTTCATGGCTGCTAGTCTATAGAACAACCCACTTGTAGATGATACTACAGCTGTATACCATACTTGGGCTGAGTGAGAATCAATCACTTGGTTACAATGTTTACTATGCTTAACTACAGATGATCTGTCCTTACATTGTATGAACTGTAATGTCCTTATCTGAATATAAATTATAAGAA
Organism: Antedon bifida; assembly: GCF_963402885.1. Lineage (NCBI taxonomy): Eukaryota > Metazoa > Echinodermata > Crinoidea > Comatulida > Antedonidae > Antedon > Antedon bifida. The sequence goes on from NC_136226.1 coordinate 32,354,369, forward strand.
ACACATTTACTCAAAATAAGGGAAGACACATTGGAAATGTATTATTTTGATCTATCTTTTAATTGTTTTGGGTTAACCTATTTTTACTTTAAAACATAAATAATGTTTAACTGTTAATTTATACCATATTGCATGATGGTTTGAGAATTAAAGCTTACATAGTACCGTTTTAAAAAGCCATAGAGTAATTACTCCAAGGCAGTATAGTAAACTAGCCACATGAGTAATTATTGCATCACTATGATGTATTATTTTAAAAATAGAGGATAAAGGATACAACAACTATCAAGATTTAAAGACTATAAACTTATTCTATCAATGTGATCTTATATAGAAGAGAACATTGCGACACTAGGATAGATCTGGCAAATACAAAAACCCAAAATAATGTTACTTTAATGACCATACTACTAAATTAGACAATTTCTAATGCAATATTGCATTCACTTTCACTTTATTGCACCATCAAGTATAAACTATAAATCAGAAACGAAACAGATTTTTTTAAATAGAAATTACTAAATATTGTTTAAAGTATACTCAAAATAAAACACAGCCAAGATTATCTATTATAATATCTTTAAAATGATAAAGGAAAATGCTCTAAAGAGATAACCACCCGCGTTTTGTTACATAACTTGTGCCCATATTATAACTTGTGCCCATCTTGTAACCTTGGAATCATTTGCTGGTAGTAAGATATGAGTAAGAACACATGGCTCATTTATGAGTTAAAGAACAATGAAACATAATAAAGAAAAATAAGCGATAAAGGATTCAGTAAATAGGTTAAATTAAATGAAAAACAATGAATAAAGTAATGTAATAATTGTATTATTTGTGATAATAAACATACATAACGTTAAAAAATGATTTGCAAATATTGTACTAAAAATGCTATGACTAAAGACACTATTAATAATTGGGTATGTTTGGATATCCACCATCTCCTCAGGGTAGGACAACGCAGTATGCCGGCTAAATGCATGCAGTGTAATATCTATACTACTATTAAATTCCACAGCTGAGAGAAATATGTATTAATAGAAAACAATTCTAAATTAGACAGATGCATATAGTATAATTAAATTGCAAGGATGTTAAACAATGCATACAGATGATTTAGTTAAAACAAAAGGTCTTACAATACTCCATCTAAATACAAAATAATCCCACGCTATAAAAATACTAGTAAAATTTAGGACAGATGAAGAATTAAATTACCTTTAACATTACCAAGTATTGGTATATCCACACACATATGTAAAACAACTCTTATTCCTACATGTATAAATCCAATGATAAAACAACAACAGGAATCCTGCAAAAGTTGAGCTAAAATGAAGCTAGGATCCTTGTAGTGAAAAGCCCGCTGTTACCCCGATCGCTAGCTATGAGTGACTGATTCTCATCAGCATAGGAAGTCAGACCAATCATTGGTTTACAGGATATACTGTACTACAGCGATGATGACTCACCCTATCTAAACACAAGACTGGTGGTGACCATGGTAGCTGATCCATCAAACATACACACTCCCGCTGTTAGCAGGATTAGTCAACGCTACAGCTATAATAGCAGAGCAGTTTAATACTGTAAAACATAGCTGGTGCATTCAACCAACGCACAACCTCCCGCTGCTTGCGATATTATTAGTAGGCAGCCAGCTATAACAACCAGAGAGATTTTTAGCATTCTTTGTATGAATTAAAAGTTGTAATATTACTACAGCTGTAGTAGTTATAATACGGAGACACAAGGCATAGAATACAATCAACATTAACAGATTCATTACATTCAATGGTGGGAATATTAAGTAACTGATAAATTATTTAATTTATGTCCTTGTTCTGGTGAGAAATTAATTAACAAGAAATGATTTAATTTACAATGAGCTCACTGTATGTTAAAGTCATTATGAGAAAATAGTTTTAACACATGTATGCAAATGAATAGGAAATGTGTAATAATAAATTTAAAAGTAAAATGTATTACTAATTTACTTTCCAAGTACTCTCTCATTAGCACTGATGATAGAATACTAAAGGCCTGGGAATTTGAAGGATAATATTTAAATTGAAAACTGATAGTGACATACAGGGGGAACCATTATCGCCAGTGCAGCAAAGCCAAATGCTATCAGTACAATACTCATATAAATTTAATAATTGTGCCAAAAACGCAATGCAAAACAAAGTTTCCTACTCCTGATTGATTTTTTTTTTTGACCATATTTAATGAGGGTGATCCACTTATTACAAGTCTTTAGGAGTGGAGTTGTAATTTTGTCCTTAGAAAAAATCCTGACATCAGCAGTTAATTCTACTTAATCAAAATTTTAAAAATTTTCTTATTGCAAACCATCAAGAATCCTAAACTTTATGAGTAAAAAATGTGATGTGCCCATATTTGGACATATCACTATCATATTTAAGCACATCACACTTTTTTTGATAGTGTAGACAGAGCTTTAGTGAAAAAGTTAAATAAGATCTTGTAGTATCATCATAAGTTAGAAAAAGTTCATACATTTGATTTATGAATCATAACCATATCCCTTTCACATACTTTAGCATTATCTACACATAAATTATTTGATGGACAATTAAACACGTATCATGCATCACGTGACACGCACTTACGTGTATGTGCGACTCCTTTAAATGTTGTTTCTTTGTGTGAATCTAGTCATAGAAATGTCTTTGTGTGGATGATGAACAATAACTATTAATCTTCAACTTATTAGTATCTACGGGCAATTTTAGATCAATTACAATCTGCAACTTTTAACCAAAAAAAAAATATAAATCACAAAATTGAGTGTAATGCTTTGAGAAAGAGTAAATTAGATTTTTTGGAAAAATAAATCAAATTAGTAAATTTGAAGACAATGATGAGTGATATAATTAAGAAGTTAATGACTATGTGTGTCTGGTCACATGGTACTCTTTGGTAATTTCCCTTTTGTCTAGCATCACTTTGTCTTCTTTGTTTGAAGCAAATCAAAACTTGTGAGATATAATTCAAACAGGAAGCTTTCATATTCAACCATCCCCCCCTTTTTTGATATTAATAATTTATTAACGACACATTTTAAAAATAACTATTTTTAACATAACAATTTTAGTTATAAAATATGAACGATGAAAGATGAAGACATTACAACTTATGGGCTATATTGGAATAGTATGTACTTAGAGCAGAATACATAGGTTGAAAACCAGTAAACAAAAAAAAAAAAAAAAAAAATCACCAACATTCTGAGCGATACGGATATGAATATTCTCATTCATCCCGGTACTATTAATTTTAGAAAGATATCAATCTATTCCCAAAAAGGTGATTATTCAAAATATGATATATTAAAAAAAGAGTTTAATTTAATGATTTATACAATGGTTTGCAGTTGTTGGGAAGTAGTGGAATCGTAGAAACCAGTTTTTGGCCAGCTGTGGTTGAAACACAGCAGGTGTACAAGCCACAGGACAAGCTGTTGGTGGACAATCCACTGGACAAGCCACTGGTCATCTGTGGTGAAGCTGAACAAGAGGTGCTTCCAGTCAATTGAGGTCATGGTCAAGGTTGACAAGTAAAAATACCATAATAGCTTGTCCTGGGATATCCCTATAAATAATGCAATGGAACAATACCATACAGCCTGACAATAAGATACTTTTACGGTCAATGATAAGTACTGTATAATAATGATGACAGACAATTCCAGCAGCGTTATTCAGGATATGATAGTACTGATATCGTATTGTAATGACGGACGTTATTGATGACGACATGCTGATGCTAATAACAAAGAAAACTTTGGTGAATTTTAAGTATAAGTGATGACAATTAAAACTCAACAACTACCAATTGACTAAAAGAAAATTCTTTGAATGGACTACTACAGTAGCACTATTAATGTAAAATAGCATAAACACAATTCATCCAAATATAGTACCCATAATTTATTAATAAAAAGGCAAATTACGAAAAAAAAAATGACAATGCTGTGGGTATCAGTGGCTGGTTCTCAATGGAGGTACAAAATAAAATAAGCACTGAAAAAATAACAATGCTGTGAGTATCAGTGGCTGGTTCTCAATGGAGATACAAAATAAAATAAGAACTGAAAAAATGACAATGCTGTGGGTATCAGTAGCTGGATCTCAATGGAGATACAAAATAAAATAAGCACTGAAAAAATGAAAATGCTGTGGGTATCAGTCGCTGGTTCTCAATGGAGATACAAAATAAAATAAGCACTGAAAAAATGACAATGCTGTGGGTATCAGTGGCTGGTTCTCAATGGAGATACAAAATAAAATAAGAACTGAAAAAATGACAATGCTGTGGGTATCAGTAGCTGGATCTCAATGGAGATACAAAATAAAATAAGAACTGAAAAAATGACAATGCTGTGGGTATCAGTGGCTGGTTCTCAATGGAGATACAAAATAAAATAAGCACTGAAAAAATGACAATGCTGTGGGTATCAGTGGCTGGTTCTCAATGGAGATACAAAATAAAATAAGCAAAAAGCTACTATGTTTAAAGTAATAAGCTGGCCGGGCAATGTACAATGTATTATCTCTTTCTTATGTTAATACTGTATCACTACTATATCATCTTATGAATGAGCTTTACACAACATGACCATATACAACCAAATTGCCATTGCTTTATTGTATTTACAGAACGGGACAAACACAAGAGTATACAATGCCCTGGTATGTTGAGTCCAGACTGAATACTAGGCCTTAATAGGAAATAAGTAGAACAGCATTTCATGTATTGTACGGCCTGGTATTGCTGCATTCTTATGGTAAACCACAGATCAGCAGGGTAAACCCACTATGCCTGGATAGTAGGGTGAACTGTAGTTAGAGCATACGACTCTGCTTACAGTAATACTTAGTGCGGAGTGACTGCACTTAGCAGGACTGTGTACATAAGTATGATGACTCATACTGTTAGATTAGCCAGGATAAAGTATCAACCATGGATTTACTGAACTAATCAAATATCAGCTCACACACGGAGAGCTTAGTACTAATGTGACTCACTTACACTACACAGAACATCAAATATTGAGTCACAAATACTTACTCACTCAGAATATAGTGGAATTTTAATTTATTAGTTTAAAATTAATTGGATAAAATTGGAAAAAGTATATAATATAAATTATTATTTAAGTGTTATGGGTAAACATATTTGGGGTCTTCCTTTTGTTGACATTGCGGAAGATGTATTACAGTGTTTATGACACCTGGTTTAAGAAGATTCATGAACCAGGCACCTAATAAACTTAGCGCCAACTACAGCAGTCTCTGGAAAATCCTAAATTAGAACTTCTTGCTTCATATAGAATTAGAAGGAAGTATATAATGGGTTAGGTAGGTGAAGTAGCATAAATATAAACACTTTACATTTATACAAAAAGAAGATAAGCTATTAAAATATTATACTGTAAACATGTCACTGAAATTAGTATAAGCTCTGTGTACACTATCAAACTTTATATGATGTGCCCATATATGGACATGATGATGTCAAATCACTACCGGTACTATATTTAGGCATATCACTACCATATTTGGGCACATCACACTTTTTTTGTCAAACTAGTTTGATAGTGTAGACAGAGCTTTAGAGACTTGTGCTATAAATACTGTAGATTACAGTATATAATAAAATATCAATGGGATATTTGATGTTATACATTTTAAATGACTAATAATGTGATATAATTTAATCAGCAATTTTTTACTGGTAGAGGTTTGCAACAGAGACTCGTTTTTAAGATGTACCACTAGTCTACGTATAAACAACTTTAGTACTTCTAAAGAGTAAAATCCACCAATGAATTTCAATTGCTTTGGTTAGATCAGTGTTATTTATAGCAACATGGTGAGGTGGATTCAATGACATTGTTTTATTTACTCAAAATAATTACATCACAATCCCAAAATTGGATGGCATCATAATCTAAAAATTGGATGACATCATATAGACACAAACTTGGATGAAATCATAAATCTCAAAATTGGATGACAACAATTAATATTCATAATCAAAATAAAAAGGTAACATTTAGTAAGCTAACTTGGTCTACATTATGTAGTTGGCAACAACATTTAAGGAGATTTGTGTACTGTTGTGGAAATTACAACCGACTCTCCTTCCCACGCATTGAAGACGTAAACACATTATTCTGTATAGTATTAAATTGGTAAGATTATGCGATGTAGACATCTTGAGCGGAGTGATGTACATTTAGTTTCATGAGAATTAAATCTAGTTACTACTGTATATTAGCCAACGTACATGAGGATAGAATATAAAGTAGTCATTTAATGCAATATAACATGTTACTCTTCGATATAGCTATATTTAAAACCTGCAAAAAATCAAATTTAGTGAATATTCCTCTATTTTTATAATTTTTGTTAGATACTGATCCCACTCTTTTACAGTAATTATGTTTATTTTACAAGAAAAGAAAATTATTTACAAAAAAAACAACAAAATATATTGGTTCAGACTTATTAAAGTGCTGTACAAGGTTTACTAAACAATACTATACAGTACTACAGTACTTTTGTTTTCTATTATTATTCCAATAATAAGCTGGTTCCAAAGTGACTGGGCCGACCTGAATAATTGATTAATTAATGGCCAATTAACAAGGTTTAAAAGGACGTCATACTGCAGGCAGCTTACCAATGCTTAAGTGTTACATGTTAATTTTATTAAGTTCTTAAATAATGTACCGGTATAACTGATCCTTTGGGATGATATTATTAATACATTATAATTATATACAAAGATGTACACATTATAAAAATGTATCAAATTACACTTTTCGTTTGTGAACCATATTGTTAATTTTCATCTACATTACTTAATTATATAGTAACTGACATCAATTGAAATATAAGAAATCAGTTCTCTTTTGAACGGTTTGTTTTAGTACAAATACCTAAAAGCTGGGATACTTCTTTAATTAAGACCTAATTTATTAATTTTTTTTTATTTATTCAATTTTCTGCCATATATGTACAATACAAAGAAGACAAAACAAATATAGGCAAGGAAAGACCAAACAGGTGCTAAACACCTACAGTACTGTATGCTAGTTGGTCAACCCAGAACTGAGCACAGAAATAAACCAAAAAAAAAAAATTTAATATTAATAATTATTAAATGTGTTATTTTTATTATTTCATACGTTAAACCATTTTTAAACAATGCTGTCACCAGTGTCATTGGACAAAAAAATCAATATTTAAAAAGTCAAGATTCATTTGCCAACGTCATCAACGACGCAAACTCATATTAATGTTAATATAATGAACCTAGATCTCTTGTCAGTTAAGGGAAATCAACAAGCACTTCACATCAAAATATCAACATTGCTTTCTGGCGCTCGACCAAGTAAACATTTACGTCAGATTGCAGACGTAATTAACATTTTGGTTTGGACAGGTAAAATAGTGGTAAACACTTCCGCTCAGAATAGACAATTTACTTTGATTCAATTAAATTGTCCCTTTTTTTCTTTTTCTGGATCAAAGCGTAATTGTTCATGGTGACTCTTTTATTGCTATATCTTTGTATGATAAAAAAATAAAATAAAATGATATACTTTAAATCATTCCTGTGTTCTCATTGATCTAACCTGCCCGGCTCTTTTAACTGTTTTCTTTTTAATTTTTTTGACAATTTTTAATGACATTTTAAAAAATTTACATGAGGTAGCTGACTCATTTGAGTTGCAACGATGTATTTTGCTAACCCTGCCCCTGCTCAGCATTTTCTCATCTCTTATTTTTTTATATTGTATTGATTTTATGGTGGTCAAATAAATAAACAAAACAAAACAAAATTAATGAACAAACAGCCGACCAAAAATAGTATATTAGATTAGAAAACTAAAATTTAATTTTGATTTAATATTCACAATTAATATGATTTACTGTATAGTGCCATTGTCAATATTATATTTATCAATTTGTAATCACAATTTGCAATCACAATAATCATTTCATAGTAATCATAACATTATCATTAAATATATCTTACTCAGCAAGATGAAACATAACAATGCTGGCTCCATAAAATGTACAAATTAAACAGCATTAACTGCAACGAGATGGAAAGGTCATTGAAATGTCACGACGAGTCTTGGGAAAAAAGGAAATGGTAACAAAGTCCCTGGATGTTAGATAATGAATAATTCATATCATCACAAAGATGATAAGATGACGCATAATGTACAACATTTATGTACAATAGTATGTGAACGAGTTAAATAGAGAGAAAAGAATATTTTGAGAGAACGACCTTTATGGAATTATTCTCACCATTCAACAAATACAAAGCATAATGTACAACATTTATGTACAATAGTATGTGAATGAGTTAAATATAGAGAGAAGAATATTTTGAGAGAACGACCTTTATGGAATTATTCTCACCATTTTAGTGCAAGACAATGTAACATTTTGTACAAAATGCTAACAATGCAACAGTACCTTCAATCCTTAAAATTGGTACAAATAACGCATGTCACATGATTCTAAATCAACCAATCAAAAAGCAAGGATATGTAACACTGAGAACTTACTAATTCTCACATTTCCAATCCATAGCCCTCAGTGAATGTTCCCCCAAAATTTTACTCAGTTTTCCTAGAAGCCTAGCTTTCGGAAAGCATTTTAAAATTTATATGGGAATTTTTGTTTTTGTAAGCCTCTTCATTTTTATAATATACTCATACATACACACAGTGGCAAAAGAAACCTGTAATACTTTTAGTTATTTGCCTCAGCCTTCTTGAGCATCTTTACTGTATTGCCTTCTGTGCCGTGTATGCCTAATTTATTGTACAAAAAACTATTTGAAAAAAAAAATTCAATTTCTTGAAATGTAATTTATAAATAGAAAATGACATTTGTTTTTGCAAAATTTTATTTTGTAATGAAATTGTATATAAAACAGATTAGTAAATTAAATGATGAATCACCCAGCGGGGTTATCTCTCTGAAACATGTGTGACAACGACGACGACAGAAGAGTTTATTTAGGGAATAAAGTTGCAGGAATGCATGTCCAATGTCTTCTTCTTGTTATTTAAACTTTTCGCAATTACAGAAGTATGTCAACTATGTTTGATGAGTCATGTTTAAGAAACCTCTGGATTCAACGACCAGCAACAGGAGTATAATCATGGAATCGGGTATCACATGACCAATCCACAAGGCATGTCGGGTGTCAGCGGTTAAATTCACGATTAGTAAGCAAATATGCACAAGGTAATTTCTTTTGTCTTGATCGTGGGTTGTGTTTACCTGATCTTGCAATATGGCACCTCTTTTCTCAGATTATTCCATTTTAAATTGTCTAGTTTTTCCCGTGAGCATTTGATGTTTCCCTGCGGATCGCATGGAATTAGTTTGAGCAAATGAGTCATCAATTAGCATATGTTGATAGATCGACTTGTAAACAACAAATATGATCATGTAATGTAACCTTTGTTTTTAAAGCACTTTAATTTAAGATTAGATGCAAATTTCAATCCAATAATCATGTGCATTTAAATTATGGCATCAAAATAAATTGGATTTTTTGAATGAGGGATGTTTTTTATCATTATTGTAGTACTGTAGACATGAACGGATCCAACATTATAGATTAAAAGGGGGAGGGGGGAGGTTAAATATTTCATAAGTGATAAAAACGGGTTGCAGAAAAATAAAAACAGTTATTTTATTTTAAAAAGACATGACTTCTGTTTAATTTTAGGGTGAGGGGAGGGAGGGCTAAAGCCTGTTTATCCACCTGTCTAAATCCGTGCCTGGTAGATAACAACATGTTGCTCACATGCATTAACAACACACCTCTATCCTACTACAATACCACAACAACTCTCTCACACCATCAACAAACCCTCTCACATTGTCACCAAGGTTTCAATATAGTGATACATCCAATTGTCCAATTATCAATCTATTTTCTCATACCCAACTAAACAAGGACTCACCTGTTACCAAGGAAACATTGTTGAAAACTTGTGTAAGTAGGTTGAGTATGGTGTTAAGAAAGCTGTCAGGTGCAAGCTTGCCCAAGTCCTGCGTACACTGGTCATACACTATCACACCACAGATATTGTCTGTGTCCAACTTGCATGCGTTTTCAAGAAGTTCTTTAATCGTCACCTGGAAAATTATGCAAATTAATTTACTGGTTATGCAAATATGGTAATAGTTTAGATTTCTACAGATTGTCATGTAAGATTTATTGCATAATAATAATATGCATATTTTGTACAACATGAATCAATGGCAAATTAAATGATTTAAAAGAATATTAAATAATAACAATAATATGCACATATTGTAGAACATGAATAAATAGCACATTATGCAAATTATGTAGGAAATTAACTATTTAAGCTAAGTAGCTGAGGATGAAAAAAAAACTTAGTAAAGTGTAAAACAGATAAAATAATCAAGAATTTACTAGTTATTAAACGGAAGGCTAGGTAATGGGTGAGGGGTAAATAGAGGGCTGACAGGTAAATTAAGGAAAAATTAAGCAAATTGATCTGAAATAAATGAAAATAAATTATAAAACCCTAAATTTCTTGGTAATTATTCATTCATTCCTTGGTATTTCTGTGGATAAACAGTTATTTACAGTAGGTCTGTTAATATTAAACTATGTCTCTAATCCAGATTTGAGAATACTTAAATATTTTCAAGAATTAAAACCGTAAAACAATCAGTTAACTGTTTTAAAAATCCTTTATTTAAATGATTAGATACCAGATTTTGATTTTACTCTAAGATCCGACACGATTTTACAACCACAACAAAATTAAGCATTAAATACAGAATAAAGTCATTATACTTTTGTAAATTATAAATATTTCACAGACAGAATAAATTTATTGAATGATAAACAAAAGTCTTTATTATGAGATAACAATCAAATTTCAATTATTATGAGTAATTCATTATTGTAATTGGCCCGAAGCGTCGCCGCTTACCTACCAGGTACAACACAACACTGGTTGCTGCTTAGTCAACTGGTACTTAGTCACATCTAACAATAAAATAATTATTCAAAACGATGCAATGATTTGTCATCATTGTTTGCATACCAGCTCCTATACTAATGAATTTTCCCACACAATTGTTAGGATAGGAAATTAAGTACTGTACTCAACAAAACCAATGGTAACTATACTGTGTATATTTTATAACAAGATGTGGGAGGTCCTTTTTTTTTATACCACAACTATTTTACATTTGTCATGTGGTGTCAATAACCTTGACCTGCATGATCCTGATTACTATTCAATGATATTAAAACATTAATGTATTGGTCTAGCATCAGGCAAACATTAATGTATTGGTCTAGCACCAGGTAAACATTAATGTATTGGTCTAGAACCAGATAAACATTAATGTATTGGTCTAGCACCAGGTAAACATTAATGTATTGGTCTAGCATCAGGTAAACATTAATGTATTGGTCTAGCACCAGGTAAACATTAATGTATTGGTCTAGCACCAGGTAAACATTAATGTATTGGTCTAGCACCAGGTAAACATTAATGTATTGGTCTAGCACCAGGTAGACATTAATGTATTGGTCTAGCACCAGGTAAACATTAATGTATTGGTCTAGCACCAGGTAAACATTAATGTATTGGTCTAGCACCAGGTAAACATTAATGTATTGGTCTAACACCAGGTAAACATTAATGTATTGGTCTAGCACCAGGTAAACATTAATGTATTGGTCTAGCATCAGGTAAACATTAATGTATTGGTCTAGCACCAGGTAAACATTAATGTATTGGTCTAGCACCAGGTAAACATTAATGTATTGGTCTAGCATCAGGTAAACATTAATGTATTGGTCTAGCACCAGGTAAACATTAATGTATTGGTCTAGCATCAGGTAAACATTAATGTATTGGTCTAGCACCAGGTAAACATTAATGTATTGGTCTAGCACCAGGTAAACATTAATGTATTGGTCTAGCACCAGGTAAACATTAATGTATTGGTCTAGCACCAGATAAACATTAATGTATTGGTCTAGCATCAGGTAAACATTAATGTATTGGTCTAGCACCAGATAAACATTAATGTATTGGTCTAACACCAGGTAAACATTAATGTATTGGTCTAGCACCAGGTAAACATTAATGTATTGGTCTAGCACCAGATAAACATTAATGTATTGGTCTAGCACCAGGTAAACATTAATGTATTGGTCTAGCACCAGGTAAACATTAATGTATTGGTCTAGCATCAGGTAAACATTAATGTATTGGTCTAGCACCAGGTAAACATTAATGTATTGGTCTAGCACCAGATAAACATTAATGTATTGGTCTAGCACCAGGTAAACATTAATGTATTGGTCTAGCACCAGGTAAACATTAATGTATTGGTCTAGCACCAGGTAAACATTAATGTATTGGTCTAGCACCAGGTAAACATTAATGTATTGGTCTAGCAACAGGTAAACACTAATGTATTGGTCTAGCACCAGGTAAACATTAATGTATTGGTCTAGCATCAGGTAAACATTAATGTATTGGTCTAGCACCAGGTAAACATTAATGTATTATACTATGTACAAACTGAATTCATATTTACTATAATTAATCAATTTACAGCTGATGATTGATGAATTAATCCGGATTTAGGTTATTAAAGACATTTTATATTCTTATATTAAAATGAAACAAAATAAAGGTAATATAACTACATACTTAAAAATTAATAATATTTCTAAGCGCAAAATTACAAAGTTCTGACTGAAAAACTGCAAGTTAACCTCTCTGCCATTTTACATTGCTTACATCTATACACATTTGTAAAAGCATATAGGACATAATATTGTAAAGAAATTGATAGATAGTTAGCTGATCATAATGAAAGTTGGAAATTAAAATAAAGTAGAAAGTGAATAATACTCACACCTAAAGATCACAAAACAAATTTACAGAATCTCGCATCACACTATTACAAGACAAAGTTTCACTCTCAGTCACTTCGGTTTAATAGACGTTGCACAATTACAATGGGCAAAACAATTCAAGTTATGAATTATAAACCATTTACCAGGTAAAAGTCTCAATAGCATTAAGCAATAAAACTTCAAAAAATGAAATAATTTGACGTGTTATGACTCAACCTTAGAAGCCCGACAGTCAGAAGGTTAGGCAGTGAATCACAGAAACCAAAGCCAACATGTCAATCAGCGTGAGACTCGCAAGAACCCTGGCAGCAGCAGCTACATAATCAAGGTGCGTCGCTACTGCAACTCGCTATCGCAAGAAAAAAGTATACGAAAGCATTCAACATACAATAATTCACTATTGTACCTCATCTATAATACTTTTCCTTGTAAGAGAGCATGCGCTTACATTACAGTAAGCTGAACCAATAAAAAAAATGGTAGAAATCTAACATTAACGTAAGGAAACAAAACATTTACAAACTTATACATTTTCACAATGACATTCACATTAATTAGTACAGGAACTTGGATATCATGTAGCACGGTCACCTCAAAGATATTGTTATAAACTATTTTAAAACAAAATTCTGGAAGACAGTCATGCGATTTAAGATAAATAAAAATTGCAAACCGGCCACTGGACGGATGCCACGCAAACCTTGGATGACTGACTACCTTTAGTTTACACACTGGATCAATGCCATACAAATTTGGGATTCTGTCTGTAATCTTACGTAAATACGGGGAAGGTCTAATGAATCCCATGATCCTTTGCTGTCTCGTTCTCAAGGTCAAGTTCGTTCACTTAAATAATTTTCTTTTTCTGCCTGAGGTCATTAACATAGAAGCCACGTCCTCGCGGATTGTGATGAGTAACAATTGTAATCTAATCAGGAATTGAAAATGCAATCATCGTCGCATCAAATACGTGAAATCATGAATCACCTGATAAATCATCAACAACGTAGATTATAATCTCAATTCAGATTAAATTCAATTTTTTTGAGTCAAAATATAATTTTTTTAAATATTTTTATATTGATTCTAAGTACCTTTTTCTAAAATCTATCTAACAACTCTGTGAACCCAATTACTGAGGTTTAAAATATAGTTTATCAGATAAACTTCTTAAAGGTCTGTCTACACTATCATTGCATCAAACTTTGTGACAAAAAAAAATTGATGTGCCCATATATGGACATGATGATGTCATATCACTACCATATTTGGGAATATTACTACCATATTTAGGGACACACAAACTAGTTTGATCGTATAGACATAGCTTAATAAAGAGTGAAACTTCCAGTAAAAGTATAGTTTTAATAACCTTGTCCGTATGGTTATAAAAACAATGGAATCATTATAGTTTATGACATATTTCCACTGTGTGTAAAAGGGAAATACAAACAAAGTATGGTTTGTGCTTTTTCCATGAAACAATTCACTGTTACTAATTCCGGGGCAATTCCCAATTTGTATTTATACTTTTACAACCCTGGGAAAAGATGATGAAATGTAGATAGATACAGTAAATTTAAATCCTAGATTTTCAAAACTTTCAAAACATAAAAAATGAAATCTTCAAAAAATGTTTTCATCTGGTTTTTATATTAAATCTGTATAATTATATTAATTCTTTATGTTAAACCATGAATACGTACGTCTGCATGTTAAAGTAATTCATTTGAAGAAGTGGTAGACCCAGAAAATGAAAAAACTTAAGTTAACATGCACACATACGTATTCCTGAATGGTTTAACATAAAGAATTATATACAGATGAAAAATGAAGATTAAGAAAATCAGATTTTGCCATTTTGTTGTTTTAATAAAGTTAATCACTTCCACTGGAAAAAAACGAAAACAAATAATTATAAAATGACAAAACAAACTGTTAAATTACAACAATACGCCATTTTCATAAATATATCAATCATTCGATTTCATTTTTGAAAAGTTTTTGGAAATAGTTTTTTATTAAGTTCAGTACAAAAGCTAGTTCAGGGAATGGATTTAAAAGAGTTGTTGTTTTCACTGAAATTTCCAGATTATGGAATAATGCCAAACAAAAAGTTGGATATGTTTTTCTTTTTAGTTGTTTTCGCAAAAGTTTGGTGTATGTGAGTCATCAAGAGTCTAGATTTTTTTCTTTTGTGTTCTAAACAGGAAGGATAGATGATCATATCATGTATAATCAATTAGAAATTCATCATATTACTGTGTTATCAGTAAAAAGCATCTTTACTCGACCACAACAACAGAAAAAGATTAAATGATCCATTTGCAGCGGTGTCTGGTTGTTGCATCTTCTATTAAACATACAAATTAAAATATAAATACAACAATTTAAATATATTAATAAAAAAAAATCAAATAATGAATTAGAAATGAATTAAGTTATAAATAAAAGATTTATTGACCACCAGCTCTTTAGGTCATAAATATACTTCAGTACTACTACAGTAGAATCCCAACTGAGGGGACACCTTTCACAGGAAAGTGTGCCCTTTTAATTACCAGACATCCCAAAAGACCGGGATCTTCTGTATTGCTTTTATACTGGTCAATTAAAGTGCAGGAAACGTTCAGTTTTGGCTATCCAGAGACAGATTGGTAGTACATACACAAGTATAACACAATAATTAAGAAGGTGAAATACGATATGTATATTCTTAAAAAAATGTACAACAGAATTCTAACTATAAATGTATACCATTACTGAAATACAAGACATGTTTGTAAATTAGTAATTCACATTCCTGAAGGAATGCAAATGTTTGATAATTTACAAGTATCTGATTCCAACTGGATCATGACACATACAATTGTAATTTTGTGTATTTATAATCACAAGAAATAATTGTTTCCTTCTGATCAACACAAATATTTTAAATAATTTTAACAATCAAAGCTGATACACAAATTGGTGCACAGCTAAAAATCTAATAGGGAGGGGATGGCAAACTACAATAGAACCTCCTTGGGACATTACAAAGTGTCTCTTTAGGGATGTCCCCAGAATAGGTTGGTTTTAGTGTTAAAATATTATTATCCCTCATCTGTTTCATGGGAAAGTGTCCCCGTAATAGAGGTGTTCTCTGAAAAGAGGTTTTCCAAAGGAGGGGTATACTGTAGTAAAGTAGGAGAAAAAGCTAAAAATTTATAATAAAACCATGGAGAAATGACTCCACGATGATAAAACTTGATTTTCTTTTTTAAAACTGGATTTAATGAGTTAGTGCCTAATATCCTGGATGGTGTAGCACTTGAGTAGGCAGTGTAGTACAAGGGAAGGCCAGCGTACACAGGTTTTCACACGAGTCACAACAAACTGAGTCACTCTACCTTCCTGCGTGTGTAATACCAGAAGGACGGACAGACGATCAACAGCTTTGGACAGGTCACTAAATTAACCCCCTAGGGGCCTGTTTCTGCTGCGAAAAAATAACCATGTGATTAAATTACCCCCAATTTCTTGGTTGCAGACACATCAAAAAAGTTTCAATAACCGGTTTAAAATGGCATGGTCAGGATATAACAGGTTATTACTTTTTTAGCAGCACAAACTGCTGTTATTGACATAACCATGATAATAATTGACCAATCCACAGCAAGAAATAAAATTAGTCATACAGTAAAATTTACCGAAAATAAATTTTGAACATGGAAATTATTTAATAGACATTGTCAAGTAAAAGTACAGTAAATTGAGCCAGTAAGCATTATCATGGTTCACTTAACTACCGGTACTCAAGTACATTAAGATACAAACTTAACATGCTCTACCGGTAGTGATGTATTTCCAGTCATTTCAAACTGTAGTAGATCACTTCCTTTATAATGTCAATTTGAGAAGTCATAGACCTACTTTATATATAACATTGCATATTGCTGATGAATTATGGAGGGCAGAAGACTCTCCCAAAATGAAGAATTGTTATTTTTCACTTAAAATTAATCATTTGTTTACTTGCCAACTGAGGCTGGAATAAAAAAAAAACAATCGAAAAAAAACCAATAATTCATAATGAATCAAAAGATAGAGTTAAGAGTGCATAGAATGGTGTTCAGGTTATCGGAATAAAATTCAATCTACAACCGACGACGTATTGAGACAACGCAAGTGGTCATGTTCACCTTCTTATACCACCCAATATAATGTTGAGGTTAACTTAACTCAGAATGTAATAGAATAGTGATATACTGTACACACCTTCCTATCAGGTAATGATGTCATTTTTGTATAAATATCTCGGCATCTTTATTTCACTTTCAAAAAAGATTCAATAAGGCAAATAAAAATCCGTAGCAGCCAAAAAAGCTGGATTGAGGATTTTTTACAAAAGGCCTTTAAATAAAAACATCAAAACAAACAATTTCATGCAAAAAAATTTAAGCAGCAACATTGAAAACTTTCGCAATGAGCATAGAAGGTGAAAATCCAAGAGAATCAAAAGATGGGTGATGAACCATCAAAAGATGGGTGACGAACCTTTATACAGAAGCAGCTAAACTGCAATGTAACTTTGGTAATTTAATTTGTTTGATGAGGGCGACTTAAAAAAACGAGGCTGACATGCATGACGCCCTTAACACTTTTAATAGATGAAAGAGTATGTAAACATTGCTAAAACAAACCCCCATTGCTATAATTATCAAAATAAGAACATTTTGAAGCAAAAAATAATAAAATCTAATATAGTTTAAAGACTGTTACCAGTAAAAATGTTATTTTTAATTCATTGATTACATCCTATTGCCATAGGGGTACTGAACACAAACCACACACTTTACAATGGTTGTATTGATACTTAACTCCAACAAGGTCCACGATCTTAACAACAGTGATTCTAAGCCATTATGAGTCATTTTAACTTTGCAAGACTGAATTCAAGAAAAACTTAATTAGGAAATGGTATTATCTTTAAATGATGTTTTTCCAAGGAATTAGTCTCTTATCTCAATATGCAAAGAGACATTATTTAATTCTGTACGTGATGTAATGCAAGATAAATCCTAGTGAGGAGAGAAGTAAGATTACATACATTGCATTGTATTATGTTTGACAAATATCTAAAGCTCTGTCCACACTATCAAACTACACTATCAAACTAGTTTGAGAAAAAAAAGTGTGACGTGTCCAAATATGGTAGTGATATGCCCAAATATGGTAGTGATATGACATCATCATGTCCAGGGCACATCACATTTTGTCACATAAAGTTTGATAGTGTAGACAGAGATTTAGGCTACTTATTTCAGGATGCCATGGAGTGATATTAAGTTGAGACTTCTTTCTCCTCAGAGAAACAAACAAAAGAATGCAAAGTGTGAAAGGAAGGGATTCAAATATAATTCATAAGATACGTTGAGATATGATGCATTGTCCCAAGAGTTGGTAAACAATGATGCATCCTATAAATAAAGCAATGACACCAATATCAAGTTGTCAACAAATGACTTAAAAATGAGCTAAGATATCCAGGTATGTGCTTAAATCTGAGGAGTATGTTATAAGATCACATGATGAGAATGAGATAACAATAGCAAGGTGAGTCATCTATTGTCTGCTGTCATGGCTGCCTGTCACTCATGGATACTCAGTGACACATAAATTACTTAAATAATGAGTGTGGCAGTCAATAAGCAGTTTCCCTAATAAGTAGTTATTTAAGTAAAGTGCTCTTTCTTCGGGTTAGAATAATAAGAACGGTGTTTAAAAAAAACAATTTTATATTAAATAAATGTTAATTTAATCAATTATATCTGACCATTCTGCTTTAATATTTATTATCAAACGCTAATTTGTAAGACCAGCAGGAATTTAATAAAGAACACAAATCACATTAATAGTTAAATATTTTTACTTTGTATAAAATATGTGACATACTTTGAATACAATATAGAACAAAAAAATAATGTTTATGATGACAATACTTGGAAAACAACAAAAACCACATTAATAGTTGAATATCTTAAATTGGTATAACATTATGTGACATACTTTGAATACAATATAGAACAAAAAAAAAACCATGTTTATGATGACAATACTTGGAAAACAACAATACAGTAGACGACTATTATTGATAAAAACAATGAAAGGAAGATGCTAATTAGTATCTGTGTCAAGATGAGGTCATCTCTTGATAGCATCTCTCCCAGGGTTCTATCACATTTATTGTTTCTTTTTACTTTCTGTTCGGACGTTAGAGAATAACTAAACAATACCATTATAATTTATGGATTTACTACAGATCATGATTTATTGCAATTTTCATTTTGCTCTCCAGACATGAAAACAAAGATAGTAGGCTAAACTTTATTTTGTAATATGATCAAGACAATTTTGCCAAAGGTTTAAGATTTATTGTCCCCCAAAAACATGAAAAATGAAGATTAATAAAATCAGACTTTTATATAGTCCATTATGCAGTTTTAATAAAGTTATTTACTTCAGTAAAAAAAAATATATATTATTTCACTTATAAATAAAAAGAAACAGAAATATTTACTTTTAACCAAAAACCAGTATACTTTTTGCTTTAAAATATATTTTTGGATCCAGCTTTTGGTCAAAGTGAATAACTATTATGTGACATTAAAATGGCATATTTAAAAAAAAATGTAAAAAAAAAAATTTGTAGGGGGACAATGTATCTTTAAAATCTGTAATTTTTCTTTTTTCTACAAATCTCCCTGTTCATAAAATAATATATGTGTATTTGAAATTGAAAATGTCTTCTCCTTCTTCCGGTTGAGTCAATCTCTTTTGTAAACACATTACAATATTCCTAATGATTCTTCAATTACGATTCTTCAGGTGTGCCATTGTTTAGTCATCATGAAAATCTTAAAGACTCGTTTGTACGACGAACCACCAACATCTTTACTCCAGACACACCCAATGACCGTTGCCATGATTGGTGGTAGTACCACTTTAATTATTTTATCAGGCTTTTCTGAGTCATGTATTGTTTAGCTATGTAATAAAACAAACCACGTTCAATGCAGATTTGTTATTGTAAACACAATGAAGAAACAAAACTGATTTCCGAAATAGGTTGAACAGATTGTTTACAAAAAGGGCTTTCACAACTCCAAGAGGTTTTAATGTATTTTTAGTCAATGATGTTATTGTTAATGTTTTCATTTTGTATTGTTTATCATAAGGTTACATATTGTACAAGATCTTGAGTAAATATGACATAATCAGTTTCTAAAGTTCACATTACCCATAATACACCAACTATAAAACAAATATTTTGATTCAATTGCAGAGATAATAATGCAAGATAATGATGTAAGACAGAAAACAAGCAAACGAAAAGTCAAATTCATAATGATGATAATAATTTATCTTTTTGAAAATAAAATTGAACTGAATTGAAAAATTGAGTTGAATGAATAAAAAAATTATTTATGATTTTAGGGAAGTTTACTTTGATGACTATTTTGGAAAAAAAAATTTAAAACATGCTTCACATTTGGCACCCCATAGCATATCCCAAGGAGCATCCTTTTGGTACCCAGCTCGGTTTTCCTAATAATTGATATTTCTGGCAATGAATGAAGCCCTGAGTGATCTAGGATGAAGAGTGTTATTGTTTACATGTTGAAACAAGAAAACAACAGTATGAGTCAGTGGCCCAGGATTTGGTATTGGTCCAACAAAACAGGTTAAATCAACTCATACGGGTTAACAATGTGAATTGACATCAACAGGGTTAGTATGGGTTGTCTTTGGTTAGCCTATTTCTTGCTCGGAGTCTAGATAATTTTAATAATCAACAAACACTTAAAGCGCTCTGATCTTTACGAAATAGCGCTATATAAATGTCGCATTATTATTATGGTTAAATCAACTCATAGCTGGGATAACAATGTAAATTGACATCAACAGGGTTAGTATGGCTTGTCTTTGGTTAGCCTATTTCATGCTCAGAATCTAGATAATTTTAATAATCAACACACACTCAAAGCGCTCTGATCTTTACTAAATAACACTATAAAAATGTCGCATTATTATTATGGTTAAATCATCTCATATGGGATAACAATGTAAACCAACATCAACGGACTAGGGAGTGATGACTAACAAAGCTTTTTTTTTCTTTTAATTTGTTTTCTATTAAAAAAGGTGATTTTACCGGGATTTGAACCATGCAGTAAATTGCTAGGGGAAATCTTTAACTTTGGTTTATTTATAACTTGAAATAAGTATGAATAATATCTCTATTTTTAGCAGCAGATATTAAAATTTACAAGAGATGTCAGTATTATTAATAATACTGATAACCTTTTTATGCTTCGTTACATATTAAAACTAATTCACCCTGTAGAAACATGCATTTCTTAATTGAATATTAAAATCTATTAAAAAACTAATTACTTATTATTAATGTAGGATGTTTACTGGAAAACACTTCAAAGTTCAACTTTAATATGCCAAAGATCTAGAATATTAATTCAATATATTATGAATCATTATCATACAAGAACTACTGTTTTGTTCGCTTTATTCTATTTCGGAAGTAAATAATCAAAATGCATTATAGGTAGTAGTAATAGTAGTGTCATGCTTATTTATCAATTTGCAATTGATCTATTTTTACCTAAAAAGGGTAGACCTAGTTGTGTAATGTACCGCTGGTTAACTCTATTGTTAAGGAGCTTTAGACCCTGAACTTGTTAATGGGAAATGAAGTTATTTTACCTTACATGATTACAGTACAATCAATACAATCACACATTGTTACTTCACTACCGTAAATGGGTATATTCAATAATTGCTATAGTACTGTACTTGGGTTCTTTTATTTGTGAACTACTGGAACAAATTTAGATCGATGTCGCACTTATTTCCTTCAATAAGAACAAAATAAGGCTTACTGACTGAATATGGAAGATATAAAAAAGATGGAAACGAGGGTGGGAGCTGGATAAATATTTGATATGTTGATATTCTGTTTTATAACCAGTAACCAATTTTGTTTTTATACCTGTTTGTGAAAACACAATCAAGATAATTTGAACTTGAACAACGAAAACTTTGTTTTGCTAGCTCTATCCACCCATCCTCTCAGCCACAAAGGATTTCCATAAATTTAAATAAAGAATCAGTTAATAGAAAATTAAGCAAAAAGAATAAAAAGAATCAATAGTATATAACAACAAAGAAACCTCTGAATCATCATCAACGATTACCCATCTGTCCCAAAAATTTAACAAGGAACAAAGATTGTGGTCATAGCCTGCGTCCCTCGTAAACCAATCAGCGAAAATAAAATCATGTTATTTTCATTTTTTCATTATTTTTTGTATTTTGTTGGAGACAATCAAGGCCAAGCATAAACTTAGAACAAACGTTAGAACAATAAATGGTAGTAATATACAGCTTGCATTTTGCTTCAAGAATCTCTGACTCATGTATCTTTACTCATAGCAGCACAAAGCACTCCCCACAACAAAGGGGATTTCTCTTTCAATTTGGAAAGTGAAAATAAATATGGATCAACATGTGATAATATTAATAACACATATTTAATAATCTATTATTCTCCAATATTTAGTAAACTATCTATTAAAACTAAATTATATATTTTTTTTAACTTTTTTTAAAAGTATTATCACTAGTTAAAACTTTAAGGTATTCTTACAAAATTCACTCATTAATTTCTTTAATTGATAATAATTAATTTGTTTTTATCTTTTATTATTAGTCACTATAGTCACTCTTAAGGTTGAGATATGAAATTCGTGGGTTTATCTCCTGGTTAAACCATAGATAATATCTCCTGGTTAAACCATAGATAATATCTCTATGGTTTAACCAT
This sequence comes from Antedon bifida, assembly GCF_963402885.1. NCBI lineage: Eukaryota > Metazoa > Echinodermata > Crinoidea > Comatulida > Antedonidae > Antedon > Antedon bifida. The sequence continues at coordinate 32,377,251 of NC_136226.1, forward strand.
AGAGACAATATCTCTAGGTTTAACCATATAGACAATATCTCTAGGTTTAACCATATAGACAATATCTCTAGGTTTAACCATAGAGACAATATCTCTAGGTTTAACCATATAGAGATATCTTTAGGTTTAACCATAGAGAGATAATATCTGTATGGTTTAACCAGGATTTCTTTTTAAAACAATTTAAGCATTATGCATTGGCATAGAAATAGGAAGCAAACAAAACCACCCCTCACCTGGCATTGGTTTCTGAAAAAGGATGCAAAGATTAAGGAGGTAGCTCAACATGCCAAAGTTTAAGTCTTGTTCACACTGGACTCAAACAACAACATGCCAAATTTAAGTCTTGTTCACACTGGACTTAAACAACAACATGCCAAATTTAAGTCTTGTTCACACTTGACTTAAACAACAACATGCCAAAGTTTAAGGATAAGTCTTGTTCACATTGGTATTTAAACCAAGGTAACTTTATTGACCAGTGTTTGCACTTTGTAGAATGGGTAATTTTGAAGATGGAGCATTTTTAAAATGAGACAAAGATTGATTGGAATCAATTTATTATTAAAATAACAATAATAAATTCCAAATTTATTTTTGGATGGATTATTACACTTTTAAATATTTACAACTTTTACATACAGTCCTCTTCTGTTTACATTTACATTACATTTGACTCCAAAAACAACCATCTATATTTAAACCTCCCTGGTATTTCCTTTGTTTCCATGGGAACTTTGTTTTACTTGGTGTAGAGCAGGAGTGGTCACATGATTACATCACATGACATCACATTAGAGAATGATCAAATGACTCAGAATCTTTGCTAATGAAATTTCCCATATGGTGGCGTGTGTGTTACTCATAGTGCATAGCCATGTGTATTTTACACGTAAAGCAAACTTTATAATAGTACAGTTAATAATATACTGTGTAATGATTATAATTAATAAGTTGAATGTTCTTTGTGTTGTTACGGTTGGTCATCATAGCGCTTCAATAAAGGCTGATTAATGTAGTTTTTTTTTTATTGATATTATTACTCATAAAAAATAACAAAGATATGACTTAATGCTTTTTTGTTTTATTTGGCTTCTACAGTATCTATGGGAGCCAACCAGTCTGTTTGTGTACCTTACGGATAAAGTCTGTATGTTGTTATTATAAACATGTTTGTATGTTGTTTGTATGTTGTTTGCTTTAAACTGTAGATGGACTATAGTACTGGGTGCACGCTGTAAACACCAGGTCAGTCTATGATGAAGCTGTGCAAACAATAAACTGTATCTTGTCAATACAAATATTCCAAAACATCCGATGATAATAAATCGGGCAATATGCGTGGGTTAAACACATATACTGCTGTATGCACACATGTTAATATTCCCACAAACTGATGACAACATATTGTTTACTGGTTTAGTGAAAACACTTTAAACTAAATGCCGCCTCAAAAGATGCTAATCTGTGTGATAGATGTATTTTTACTGTACAATCTAATTGTATTTAAACGACTAACTTGTCAGTATCTGTGTGACAATTAAATATAATAATTATTGAAAACACTGTTAAATTAAAATAATAATAATAAAAAAAATACCTCTGCAGATTATGGTAATCTGCGTTGCTATCTATTGCTATTATCGTGCTCAACCTACGTTAGCGACAACGACAACGATGGTTCAACTTGTCACTTATGGATCTGTGTGACAATTAGATTGAATAATTTCCTGCCTGGTAATCAAATAATCTATTATGAAAACGGTGAGAATTTCCTTTTTATTAGACAGTCTGAAGAATCTCAAACTACTGATATACTACTGTTTGATACTGAAGAGCCTCTGGTAGCTACAGCACTGCAAAACAAAAATAGACAATTTGGTTGTCATCTGTATGTAAAAATGCAGGGAAAAGTTTGCACAACTTATTATAGGTGGCGCCAGATAAAACATGAATTTTGTACAGTACTAAAAGAAGTGAGACTAAATTCATACAAAAATCTATTTTAATTGTTATTTGATGATAAATAAATACACTCTTCATAATCCATGACAGCACAAAATACCATACCTTAAATGACAACTCTAATAGTAATAGCCACAAAGTAATCACCACTATGATAACAATAATATGCACTTCCCTATAAGGTACTGGCTTATAAATATTCATATTTGCTCATGAATGATTCATGCTACTTATGCATGATTCACAAGCTGTACTGTATGCTTTACTCATTATAGAAGACCACACAAATTAAAAGGCTCCATGATGTCTGGAAGTTTGTATTAAGAATGAGAGAAGCATATCTTTCTAGTAATAAGACTACACAAACAAAATATTAATTAGTTTATCCAAAGTGATATATGATTCAGGTTATAAAATTATGAAATAATTTCCACAAATTATTGGGTTGACCTAGAGTACAGCTGAGTATCATACACATAGGGATGCCGCAGTGATGGATACAGGATTTTGAAATGAGTGGTCTAAAAATGGAAAACTGAAATTACTTTAACTTATTGTCATCCCTTTTGCATTTCCAATTTTCGAAATGTAGGGACAGGAAACAGGGCTTATGTGTAGATAATGTAGATGCCAAAAAAAACAGCTGAGTATCACTATCATACACATAGGGGTGATGCAGTGGAGGATCCAAGATTTTAAAATGAGGGTGGTGGTAATGGTAAAATATATTCAATTTTCGAAATTTAGGGAGAGGAAAAGGGGCTTATGGGTAGATGGCAAAATCACTTTCAGTAGGACACAAAGTGGAGTTAGTAGATGACAACGATTTCTAAATTTTAAAAAAATAATAATTTTACCAATTTTGATCTGTGGACTGTACAGGTATCTTGCATAAATGGTACAATATTATGTAGACAAGTCATAAAAAAATGAAGTACACTGTATTGATAAAGAAATTTTAAATCAAGTAAAACGGTACACATTTATCTCCCGAAAATAGAAAGTAGTTTTAATTTTATGATTGTATACATTATTACAATTTAGATTATTTCAAAATTACTCGAAATCAATATATAGACTGCGTCTCAAATTTACACAGATATTTTGAATGATGTCATGATATAGATTAGTAGCAATTGTGCTGCTACAATATTATGCAATTACTACTATCTAGGCTCCGTATTCAACTTTACCATCGATATCATTTTCTAGACAACTTAATTCTCACTATAAAACTATGATTTCTTAATTCTCCTGTCTGTTTCGCAATAATGTACTGCACATGCTAGTAGTAGTACATTGTATCACCAATATTTTTTGAAGTATTTTCCAATATGCTTTGTATGGCAACATTAAAAGGAATTGCTAGTTTATTGGGGCTTTTTTTTCAATTTTATGAATTTGAAATTTAAAGATGCTAAACATTGGAAGTATAAAAATGTTTAGTACACTGTACTGTACCACCAATATTTGCAAGTATTTTCTAATATTTTTTGTATGGTAACATTACATAGGAATTCAATTGCTAGTTTATTATTTGTTTTCAATTTAATGAGGTTTAATTTAAGATGCTAAACATTGGAGGTATAAAAATGAAAATTAAAATACCATGTTTGTGCAGTGATTTACCACACATCAGATATTGACTATACCAGAGACTTTTTAGAACTCAAAATAAATTATAAACCTCAAATTCATTTCATTCTTCATTCAATATGGTTTGTATTACTGTACTGCAATTGTACCGTTACAGTAATTGGCAGCCAGTTAATATAAATAATATTGCATAATGATTCCAAGGTCCTAGCTGGAGTAATTCCTTAAAATAGCCTTTCATATCATATACAAGTTATGCAGCTAATTCATTCATTTCTAAGATCTCGTTTCTGCGTAGCATTGTATTCAATTAGTTTCACTATTTTTATTAAAATTTGTATTTATTTTCTGTTTCACTTTTGGCTTGTTGATATTTTTATATACCTGGTCTTACATTTATTTATTTAGGTCAACTTTTTTTTTCATTTTCAATGAAAGCTAAATTTGTATTAATTGCTTGCAGTGGTGTTGATTATTTCATCAGCATTGCAATGATGTCATATGCTATTTTTAGACATGAAGTTAGTTAAAGATGGTTAAAGTTACCATGGTGATTTGTAAACCGTTTTGCAATGACAGAAATGCCTGTGTAGATTTAGGTATTTCTAGAACATGGAATCCATGGTTATTAGTCAAATGCTTTTACCAGATAATGGTAACAATTAGCAGTTTGCAAGGATAAAAGCATTACTGTACATTCTATACCAAATAGTCTAATCAAAGTGGTCCATCCATGTACACACAAGGTAGCAGCCTACTGATGAAGACAGATGAATGATGATAGGGAGTAGTGATGAATGATGGCAGAGAGTAACCATCCAATGACCTTGGTTTTGTCATGAGTAATTTATGGAATTTTGTGGCACATCAGATGATGATCATCATTTTTGTTTGATATTATCTTTTCCACTTAGCATAGTGCAGTTAAAATAAAATCATACAAATTTCCATTTATCATTGTACAATACAATTAGATGCATTAACCTCATTTTTTTTGTAATGCTTAAATAAAAATGTTAGCACAAAATTGACCATTCATTTTCAACTGCAATAATAAAATTATAGAAATGGTATGTACAGTATCGCTAAGTATAAATATTTGTATTTTTACTATTCACAGCGAGCCAATAGACAGACTGCACAGCTGTTGAGTTGAAAAGTCATTCTGCACACGCTTAGAAACATATGAGAGCATGCACAGAATGACTGATAGACTCAATAGCTGCATAGTTTAGAGTGGTGTACCATAAAAATTAAATATCACTAATTATTCATACTGTACCATTGAATAAAGTGAATTATTTTAGGATATAAGCATAAAAACTTGTACTCGTAAAATCATTTGAATGGTTTTATGATTTGATAGTAGTTTTGTGACTGAGTCATAAGAGATGAGAGCCAAGGGGATTAGTAACCTACCAGCATGCCTTTATCATATTTGGATCATCATATCCATCATGGAAATTATCATGCTAAATTAGATGCATTAACCTCATTTTGGGTTATAATTGCATAACACAATATTTTCATTCTCCTAATTCACATTTCCAGTGACATACACCAGGCAATGTAATGATTTGCTTTTGCACTATCAATTTTTTTTTGCTTCCTTTTTTCAATTGCAATACATTTATAGCGCATACAGTAGTTTCTGTATAAACATTTATTTTGTCACTGTCAATTTTTAGGTAGGCCAGAAAAACATGAAGTCAATTCTTTCATATGGCTTTACCTACTGTACCAAGAGAAACAGAATGTCAAATATCTCTACAGCCATATTATGCTTGCCTATGGAAAAGAACAGTAATAAAGTTGAAAGTGTTGGAGTACTGAAAATAACAAACTTCCCTAATTTATAATGGAATGAACCAAACTCTACCAGCATAGTGTCTAAAGTGCTATCCCTGTAGATGACTCATACTTTTGTTGACAATATGCTAACCAATGACATTTAACGTGCATGAGTGCTTTTCAAAAGACCACCGCATTGAACGGCTTCATGGGAAGAGCTCATGATGACGACAATTATACGTAAAAGAATTCTTTTATCAGTTGTTGTTGTTAGTAGGGAGGGATCAGCTTGTCCATACTGCCCTAAAAGGTGTTGTGCAATTTTGGATTGAGGTCACACTAAATAAATCAAAATATGATGACATCAAGAGGTAGAAAAGTGACATCATACGTAAATAAAATTGTCATCAACATCAAGAGGTAGAAAAGTGACATCATACGTAAATAAAATTGTCATCAACATCACTGGAAGTAAAAAAGTGACATCATATGTAAATAAAATTGTCATAAACATCAAGAGGTAGAAAAGTGACATCATACGTAAATAAAATTGTCATCAACATCATCATGAAAATGATCTTGAAAATAGATACTTCGTCATTCTAAAGAATGTATTCAGGTTTATAAGCAAGTAAAGTAGATACAGTAAGTCAAGTTGTTAGTTCTGTCTTGAAATTTAATATTAATATCATGGAGGTAGTAGTACTACATACATGGCAACACTTTCAATCATCAATAATTTATTCCTTCCTAAAACTTCATTTTTATAAAAGCTTTATAAAATAACCTAAAACACTGCCATGACCAAACCTGCATCTGATTAAAAATTCTTATAATCAGTTTAACAACAGCAATGTACAACACACTGTATATTCTATCATCCCAGCACTTACAAAATAGTGGGGTAGAAAGTCAATGACATGTACAGGATATGAACAGAAACTTGACTCTTTGAGTAATGCATTTTCTACTGTGTACAAAACCATTGCAGTATTGTAATATTATTCAGGTTTTCTTTGAAAGATTCTTTTAACTAGAGAACAGGCAGTTTCCAAGTAATTGGACACAAAAAACTAAAAAAACTTGTGTCACAAAGTGTGTCATTAACCTGCATCAAAACATTCCATCTTTTGACTCTTCTTAGCAAATGATTATAAAAAGCAATAAATACAGGGAGGGTAATAATTATTGATCATAGATAATAGATTAAATTTTCTTAGCGCAATTAAAAGTTGTCAAGCAATGTACACAGTGTTATTGGTTAAATAAGAAATTTTTAAAACAAACTTAATATCTTCTGTTTACCTAAATTGTATGGCTCAACTTAAGTTTATGACCTGTGGTTGACCTTTTTAAGTTATTGATGAATAACGAATTCACTGACAAGCAAGAATTCAAGCACACAGTATAATAATGTATGCTTTCTACAGCTGATATGATAGTCAATAATAAGATGCTTAGCTTTAAAATTGAACAGAATTAATTAAATGAGAAAAAGATAATTTATTGAGATAAATTAATAGAGTGTGAGTCATGCAATATTGAATTGTGCAGAGTGCCTGTACGGAATGGTGATCTTGATAATATAATGTAGGCAATAATAAACTTTATTGTTTATATTGCTTGAAGGTTTGCATATATATATATACATATATACTGTATTCCCAGTTTCCTGGACTTTCTGCATTCTCACTCATGAGGACGATCAAAACATATTGATCGAAACGTCAAGAAACCCAACAGTTTTTTCAGAACTAATATATGTGGTGTTGTGTACTGCAAATTTTAATGTTTACTTTACACTATATAATATAAGTACATTCTATAAAATCTCTAGATTGTCATTCTGTTGCTCCACAAAAAATACAGTACACTGATTTTAAAATTGGCAAATTGGCTAAAATTGTGCACTTTCTTAACTCTACAGTATCCTGTAGAAAACCGAGCCGGTATCGACAGTTGAAGTTTGGTGAATATGCACTGAAGGTTCTGTACCCTAGCCTAGCTAGCAGCCTATATTATTGTGACCGATTGATGGTGGAAAATTATTACGGTACTCCACTAAGTTGCAGTATAAGGTCTTAAACATCAGACTACTGGCTAGTAGGTAGAAGAAGTTGATGTCACATCTTAACCAGCAAATCCATAATCATTTGGCTTCTTTGAATTCAACAAATCATCACAAATACTGTGCAGTAGTTTGATTATGGAAGTTAAACATTTAGATAGACACAGCTGACTTACTAGTATAATCGATACTAACTATGTACAGTACTATACTGTAATATTAAAACTGAACATCTGTCAAATTGCTACTGTAGTGTTTTACTCAATAATATTTTGGAAGTATTTGCTTTCATACACTGGTTACAGTAGTAGGTAAAATAGAAACCTTTTTTGGGTAACATGACCTCTAAATGTCAATAAATGAGGTAATATACTGTAATAATTAAGTTTACAGAAATACATTTATGACAATAATTATTAATAGATAGATAATACATTTCACATTTAACTATGTTGCCATCAAACTTTATTAGATTGAATAATGTAGGCTACATTCATGTTCTGTAGTTGAGCATGCTGTACTGTTAAAACATTAAGTTTAATAGAGTAGTCATTTTATAATACTCAACATTGAAAGATGTGCAACACACTCTTATAGTTCTCTTTTTAAAATGGTGGTTCCACCTGAATGCCTACCATTTTTTTAGTATTGCCGATGCTTACATCATGATCGCTAGCACTTTCATAAGTTGGGGCCAGGGGATTGCTGGTTGTTTTTTTCTGATTTGGGAAAACTTGGTTAAATGTTGTGAATAAATATTTATAATTATCAATAATTCTGATAGCTTTCAAACATGAAGGTATGCTTTTAACTATATCTGGTTGTTTAAATTAAAATCCTAAATTAAATTATTAGAAGAATAATTTGTACTTACTTTATTTTGTTGTAGTCGCCGTCTAACTAATTTTGAGTTTGCGATGTTGACAGCATTTAGGATGTGTCCTGCGTTAAATTCCAAGAATGCTCTGCTATCGATAAGAACATATTTATCCAAATCTGTACTTAATAAGTTTGCAAGCCTTTCGCATGATAACGATCTTGGAGGTATCGGTGGCGGACTTTGCAGATTTAGAATCGAGCTGGACGTCGCTGCGGTCATAGTAGTAGCAAGTGACTGTGTACTGCCAGATGCGTAGTGATCCATGGTTGCCCCTATTACCAACTGCATTTAGCTGGTAAGTCAAACCAATTTGTTTTAAATAAACACTGCTACAGTCGTACTATTAAAACTTGTTAATCATAAAACCAAAGAGTACATTTTCATAGGTGTCTTGTGGTCATACAGAATGACTTGTAAAACTATATCTGACTGATTGCAACACAGAATATGATAACATCTGATAGAAAGCAATTGTACCGTTGTTAGTGATGAATTGTGTAAACAGATATGAATGGAAGTGAGGCTTCTCAACTTTGAGTCAAAACAAACAATAAATTATGATTAGCAGAATTGTAATTAAAGATGTGAGTCTGCTGAAACACAGGTGATGGTAAATATTTGGAATATTAAACCAGGACAAAACGATGTCAAGAGACTTCTAAATTTAGCCAGGTACAAAATGGGTGACTCAGGTGCTATGAATGGAGAATGCCGTGGGCAAACCAACTTGCGTCTTTAACTTTGATAGAGAGTCTTACTCAGCAGAGAGTTCACGCACTACAACTTACTGAATATGCTAGATATGCGATAACCATCTTATGAGGACACCTACAGTGAAATAAAAATAAATAAACTGTTGTACATATTTCTAGAAATAGGTTGCTTTATATAGTAATTATATTTTATATTATATTTTACAAAGATTATAAATTAGACCTAAATAGAGCATGGAATAAACAAGTTATTACAATACATGACTGTTACTTAAAATTATACTGCAGTGCTTGAAACAAGCAGAAAATGCATCAATTTTAGATTGATTTACTTTATTAGTCTTTATTTATTACAGAATAAAATTGTATTGTATTTCTAGGTTCTTTACAGGTTAGAGAATTGTTTCAGCTAAGCTTCATGGACGATGATGACGACGATACAAGGCAATATAATATAATCACATAACATCGTTGATAGCGAATGACTCATACTGTATAGCTATCATCGTAAATGTTAATTTTAACATACCGAAACATTTCCGTATTTCATTATGTTGATTTATTTTATAATTTAAATTGTACAATATTCCATCATACAAAATGTAGTAATAATATTTATTATTATAAATATATTTATAATTACTTATCATTGCCAATCGTCGTACTGTGCATGATCAGTAAATCTTTTCCATAATTAAAATATTTTAATTTTGGTTTTTTAATTGTTCTTTATATTATAATATACAGGTATAAAAATTTCAACTATTTTTAAAAATTCAAGTCTGGGCCTAATCGTAATTAAAAATTCAAATTTTGAAATGTACTGCAAATTCAATGTTTGAAGACCTAAGAGTAGACCTAGCTGGATAGTTAGCATTTTTGTCATGTTAATTCATTGTGCGTAGTCTTGACACGAAATCTATGTCTCAGTGACAACAAATGATAAAATGCGTGTAGGTTTTAGATTGTCATAAAATGAAAGACAAACTCTAGCTGGTTCAGAAGGGACTGATGTTGATGCTAGCTAGCCTAGCTAGGCCCCTCTAAACCTTTTCATTTATAATTATAAATTTACTTTACAATACAATTATAGCTAGGCCTAGACCTACCTAGGCCTAGTCTTATCTAAAATTATATTGTAATACAGAATCCTACCTGCTGCCACAAGCCTACCTAGGCCTAGATACATATTAATAGGCCTAGAAATTGTGAATTAATTATCTATCTTTTCAATGACATTATTTCTTGCCAAACCGCTGCTGCTGTGCAGTCAGCTGTCAAACAGCCTGTCGTATGTTTTGTTGTAGAGATAGAGCGGCAACCTACCAAACAAATTTTTGTTAAAATTAATCAAACTAACCTTCTAATTCTTCTAAATTTCTACCACGTCTCGACGTGACAATCTGCAGAAACCCTGCCAGTTACCTCCCGGTAGTGTCATTACCTTACCACATAAAATTCACAATTAAATTTGGTATATTCTCACTAGAAACAGGGCAAAATCCATGACCGAATCTATCGTCGAACAGTTGCGGCCATGAAAAAAAGTGCATGCCTGGTGAAATCATAAGCTAAAAATAGATTGATGGAGGTCGAGTGTTGGCCAATCAGTGTCTGACTTACAAGTTGGAGTAGCGTCATTACAAACCAATGAAATGCTTCCAACAATGATTGTGTTTCCCTGGCAATAGGTTTCCAGGAGAAATTGTACTTAAGTTCGTTAACTTCAAACCTGAAAGTTATTTGTAGAGTGTTTTTAGCTTTGAGCAAACATTAAATTAATTAAATGCAATACAACAAAGGTAAATACAAATAATAGTAAAGCATTTTGTTCATTTGTCACGTGCTTATTCGTATTGAATTGTTACGGTAATTTAAATGTGCCCTTGTTTAAATTGAAGTATAATTTAAATTAAATATTTTCTTTCTCCCTGGACGCGCGTTTTCTACCACGCCGACGATTTATTAATGTTTTTTTTCTACTGATGATATAGTCATAATTTTTTTTATAATGTATATACCTATTGCCTATGTTTTATTTGTATCTGCTCTATGTGAGGTCTTACATCTTATAGTGCGTGTGAAAGCCATTTACCGTATACATTCTGAAGGTGGTATTCATCTTTATACATTCGTGGGATATTAAATCAACACCACAGATATGTAAAATTACCACAAAGAAACACAAGTAAATGAACTGAAATGTTGTTACTCATCATTAGCGCTAACCGTGCCTGGTGGTACAACCGGGCCACGCAGCCAGGCCTCCTATCTATCGTAGCATTAAGATTCACCGCAGAATCACCTAAGCACAGATTCAGCGAAAGTTCTGTTAAAAACAACCCGGATGACGGACTATGCGACTTCTTTAAGCCTCATGACAATGACACACTGACTCAAGTCAAAATCAGGCCATTTCTTGAAAATGACACACGAATTTAACAGGCCAATTTCTTGTGACTCAGTCAGTAGAAATTCTTTGGCCCGACGTCGTGGCGTCAACATCACACAGGGGTTGAGGCAAAGTTTTGTTTGATTTTCTGAGTCAAACTAATAAATGCGGTCCAAGGTTTAAAAGTTTATGTACTGGAACAATTAATAATTGGATTTTAGTCCAAAGTTAGAAATGTAATTAAGTAAACAATGGTTCTTAGTTCATTGTGTTGATTGGAAGAAAAGACCCGGCACTTATGTTAAGTGAGCAATTGTTTGAACGCCTCCAAACATTCCAATGTATTCAACTTTCCAACCTGAGATTCATCAGAAAACAGAAATTGGTTTAGGTTATAATTAAGGTTGGAAAGAGGGAATGAAAATGTATCCGTGCAAGAAATTTAAAAGTACTGAATAATAAAAAATTGAACAAAATATAAAACCGCAAAATATGGATATCAAAAATTAGGAAGACGACGAATGGCTGCTCAATTTGTGTTACCTCATAGGAGGCTACGACGATATAAACAAGACCTTTGGAGATACGAAAGATCATAACCCGGATGTCAGTGAAAGTTCTCATAAATCAACTATTTTCATCTATTTCAACTTTCTGGTTATTTCCTCGTAAGACCTCCTTGGGTTCACCCACCGGTGTGTTGTTTACTGTTTTTAGAAGAAAAAAAACGGGAAAATTCTTCTACCGGTATCATCATTCCAGAAGTTATTGAAACACAACATCAAATAGGCCTAGGTGAACAGAGGGTAAATAAAATTACGGACAACATTATATAATTTGAATGAATGAAACTGGATGATTTTTTTTCCAGGATGAAAAAAGAAATTAGAGGGTGTCTAGAAAACTCAGATCTCAAATATATCTGGTTATATTTCAATGTAAAGTGATTTATATATAGTGTTTCTAAATATTGTTATACTTTTAACCCAATGTTTTATATATTTTTATATTCTATGAAATCCACTTTTTGAGGACGAAATAAAGTGAATTGAAGGCTATAAAATATAATTTGAATGAAAATGGATGATTTTGTTACCAGGATGTATCAAAGAATAATTGAATGGCTTTGAGTGCAAGATGAGGCAGGCGATGTATCTTGATGTAAAGACATTTGATCATACAAAACTTAATAAATAAATAAATAAACATGAGTTTCGGGTCACACGCCTGTCACTGAATCAAACCAATAAATAGATATTTATTACGAAACAGATGAGGTTAGAAGGAAGGAAAAAATCCCGGATCATCCGTCAATTAAGATGCCATGCTCTCCGTGAACTGAGAGAGTATTCGGAAAAAGGGAAATTCCCGCATATACTTATCCAATAGTTTCTAATTCGTTTCCGCTTAAAAAATGTAAACAGTACAATAACCATGGTTAAAGAACAATTTTTTTATGGTTTTATTCCGATATTCCTAACAAAGTCTGGTCACTGTGAGCAAAGTTATGTTTCTATACATAAATATACATTAGGAATCCATTATAAGCAACACTGTTATAAAGTTGATAATGTAAAATTTATGAACATCGAGCTGACGTCATAAACATTATGTGTTATGCGATTCCTAAAATTATTTACGTAAAGAGATGATGATACTGGCAGGCGATTTATGCTCTCTTGTTGTGCCTTATATACCGAATAAACTGAATACTAAGTACAAACTAAAATTGTGTTCCTGCTTACGCAATATGAACCGAATGATATTGTGAATAGAGATTCCTTTATTATCCAATATAATGGAAATTACAGTCATCATAATCTTATCTTGCCTTAAATAATTATAAAGGAAAAAAGAACTATCGTACAAATATTTTGAACTATAATATTAGTCATAGTAATTAATACTGGTTAATAAGATGTAAAAATATATGCAGCACTCATATTTCAAAAACATAATAATGCACGGAGTGTGTGTTCAAATGGTATCTGGATGAATACTGACGAAGGACCACATGGGTATATGCGCCAGGATCGTGTGTGTTAAAGTTATCCTCCTCTCGGATAAATTAATGTCTATCCATTTGTCAATTTGAAACGTATACCGTTATTTAGGCCTACATTATCTGTTATTATCGTATGAACGCAACTTCCAGCAGCATCCAGGGTATGTTATTATCGTGTGAACGCAACTTCCAGCAGCATCCAGGGTATGTTATTATCGTGTGAACGCAACTTCCAGCAACATGTTCCTTGTTGTGCATCGAGTGAACGACTTCGATTAGTGATTTTCCGATCGAAAAGGAACCGTACGATTATTGTGTAAGTGTGCAGTCAGTTTGATTAATATCTTCAGCACATATTGAATGCCATATGGAAATATGACATTGGCAATCATACCAACGCTAAACATATGATGACTCATCGTTTGTTAATTGAATTCGCGACAAACGACTTAATCGTAAATTGTAGAAGATATTAAACATGACTTTCTTCGTTCTTTTCACTGCATTTTATGGCTGTAAACAAATGTAATAATGTGTTGAGGGTCGCTTTCTTTATGATGGGTCAGTCATTTTTTACGCAGTGAGGAGGTTGAATTAATGGTTAATGCAAGTGTGTTGATCATTGATGTAACCTTTGTACGACGACGTTGATAATGATAACGAAATATCGAATTTTGAATAAAAAGAACGAAAAAACAAATCCAACGCACATTTTCTAAACAACTCTCATCTAGTATTAGCAATTCTAATAATATTTTTGATAAATAACCTAGGCTCCTCAACAAAAATATTACTGGATTTTATACTTCATCATTCGATAGGACCAGATGAAACAAAGTGGAGAAAATAAAATTAATGAGTCAAATTTGCAATGTGTAGGCCTAATTATTTATATTGTAATCATTTTCTGTTATCATAAAATGCAATTCAGCTGAAAAACGATATTTTTTTCCTGCTTCTAATTAATTTTATAAATGTATATTTTTTTTGTATAATGTATATGTAATGTATTTAATTGAGTTGAATACATATTCCAGTGATATATTAATACTACGAAGGTAATACATCTTATCAATGCACTGGTGTTGGATCACCAATTGCTAATTGAAATTTGTGAAAAATTTAGATTTTTACTTATAGGCCTAAATCCTAGGTAATGGTAAAGATGTCATGGTAAAATAATAACTATATATGAGAGTAATAATACAGAGTACAGAAACACATAGATAGGCCAAAACATTGGGAATACACGATGATTATTAAAGTCAACGGTTAAACATTATCCACAGCATATTGCGTACATCACAAGCATGACTATTTACACCTCTAGATATTTTCTAATAATATACATATTAAGTTACTATTTTAATTTGTTTTTGCAATGATGACGCTTATAAATTTCATTATTTCGTTAAGTGATAGGTCTAACTATTTTGTTCTTTCAATGTTCAAACAGTCTGCAGCTAACACGCGCACCTTTATGTTAAGATGATCTGGACTGAATTTACAACGAATTTCAATTGATTCAAATACGATTCTGTACTATAATTAAATTATAATTATATAAATTTAAATCATTATCTTCATCGAACGAGTCAAAATTGACAATGATGTTAATTGCATTGCCGCCGGGTTTTAACATTCAGCTTGGTTCCCACTAGCGACGCAACGCAATAATGTAACGCAACGTAAGTGATTTGACCAATCAAAAGCGATGGATTATTCACTCGCTTGCGTTGCGCGTACGTCCTTGCGTTGCGTGTACGTCCGTGCGTTGCGTCTCTAGTGTGGGAACGACGCTTTACCGACGGACGGCCATAGCGATTTTTGCTAAAGCGTCCACCATTCTTGTATCTTGTATGCTTTAGGGCTATGACTCATTCTTCTACATGATAATATATTATTCAAATCGTTCATGTAAATAACTTATTACGTCACAACAAATAACCTGCATTTAACACTACATTTTATTGGCGAATAACTTAAATGAGGGCGCACTAACCAAACGTGAAAGCAGACAGATTAACTTTCAAAGGTCTGTGTTCCCTTTTTCTAAGTTACTAACAAACTCATAAAATTAATGATTCACTCAAAATGTTGTAAAAGCCAGGTTAACGGTTACTGTGTCAAATCTTAAACAATATCTACTTTAATCTATTAATAATTAATTAATTACCGGTATCTACTTTATAACTTTTAATTCGCTTTAGAATACCGGGAAGATAAGTGCTTATTATTTCAAATTTAATTCCAACATTACTAAATGCTTTTTTATTCCAAAACGTCAATAAGTCAATAAGCTTAACTTGATATCAGGGAAAGTCTTCCTGTGTGTGTGTGTCAGTTGGTCATCGTCGATGAGTTTAGGCAAGTGTTTATTGACAATAAATAACAATTGTTGAGAGAACAATTGAAGTTAACACAAAGTGGCCATGATAGAATTGATGATGAGCAATGATGAAGCGACCGCAACATTACATGACGAATGCACGCAAAGTGATGACGAATACAAAGACGCGTACACCGCAAAGCTGAATATGATTTACAAGGTCAGCAGCAGGAGAAATATGATTATCATCATTCCCATCAAATATGAAACGAACAAAATATTTTACAAGTTATCTATTGTTTGTGTATTATGTCATCATGACTTGATTATTTAATATTAATTACCTGAATATGAATAATGCTGGTGTAATGATTGTTTATCGATTTATTGATCATTTTAATATTGTATTGTTCTACCAAAACATAGAAAACAATTTCTAAATAAAATGATAATATTGATAAACATTAATTTAGGCTATTTAGATGAAACTTACAATAAGCCCATTATACATTACGTATTATTCTACCAAAAACAATTTATAAATAAAATAATACATCCAAAGGCAAATTACTGAAAAAAATGGCAATGTTGTTGATATTAATGGATGGATCTCAATGGAGATATAAAAGAAAATAAGCAAAAAGCTAAATAAAAATGATAAACAGCCTGAAAAATGTAATATTACATGGATCTTGGTTGGAGCGACATTTTCTTTTTTTCTCACAGATTTCCTTATCTTTATGGTTTATAATGTAATCAGTTCATTTTCAGTATATACCGGGCGGTTTAATTTCTTATGTGCCTGTAAATATTTGTAAATATTTTTTTTATATTGAATTTCCACAATTCCTGTGCTCAAGGAACACCAAAGTACAATATTTACAATACACTTGATTAGGATATTTAGATGAAATTTCTAAAATAGAACATTATACATTACGGAATAACCGATTATGTGGGGGCAATTATAAATATAGGACCTCCGGCAAATTATAATTTTATCCGGCATAACGAAAAATCAAAATGTATTCATACATTCAATCTTAAGGCTTACATTTTTTAATGACATTAATTACCGATACATAATAGTTAAATAGGCTAATTAAACATTATGGAATAACCGAATATATGTGGGGGTATTATTTAGAACCTCCGACAAATTATAATATTTTATCTGGCATAACGAAAAAGTAAAAAAAAGTTACCGATACATAATAGTTAAAGGCTAATTAATTATAATTATAGCCTAAGAATGTTTAACCACCAGTAATTTACATTAAAAGTACAATTACTCGGAAATGATCAAATTCATTTAGCTAGATGATCGACCGACTATTAAAGTGCACACATATTTTATATTCCACAAACCAAGGCCAGATCAGCCGAGTTTCTTACAAGTCCGAATGGAATCTTAAGTCTAATTTGCATATGTAGTAACGATGGTAAATAAATGAGTCATTCGTTTTGACAAAGCTAATTAGTAATATTGTAAATACTTAGTGTACCTGTATTACCATGTTGATAATGATTTTTCTTTTATATTTTTGCAAATAGTTTAAGAACCTGTATCCGTCATATTATGTATTGTTTTGATGTATTATGTTAATTTGGATGCACCACTTCTGTGTGTGCCACCGATGCAAAGGTGTCATTTCCTAATAAATTATTATTATTATTAGTGTAGTAAGATTGTGTGACGTCACACTGTATATTAACATAATTTTTCTTAAGAATTGTTTACACGCGAAATTGCAAGTTTGATAACAATGGCCTGCTTAAAACGTTATGAATTAAGAAATTAAAAATATTTATTTTCAGATACATTACGAAAATGTAGAACTATAACCTGACCAGTTCTGGAAATTCATAGTTAACAAATACTCTTGATAGTAGATCAAATAAACAAAATTAATAAACTCTAGACCTATTTATATTTATACTCAACGTAAATACGTTATTTATATTGAACGAAATAATCAATAAAATATAACAAAAGCTATTTAAAAACAAATGAATCAGCTACTACAATATAATTACATATTGATGAAGAAGAATATTAATAAATGTTTCCTCCTAATACATTTAAATCTACTTAAATTATTCACACTTTCGATGAAAAATGTTTTCAATTATTAAAATTATAAACTTCTTCACAAGTGTGTAGTAGAGCTGCTGGAAATGATCATTAAATTATGCGGTCCAACGAATTCGAAGCATGATTTTTTAGGGACAAAATGTAAACGGACATGACCCACTCATCATTGACATGACCCTGACATGACCCCGTCTGTAAGACAAGCCGATAACTCCTCAATATTCTTGTATTGGATTAGTTTTTAATTATCACACGATATGACAAGTGTTGTTTTTTATTGGAGGCAATTTGCAAAATCAAACTCGACTCGTTTAGAATAGGACCCACGAGAGATGACTCATCCGCCGGAATCACTAGCCGATTGCCATGGTAACTATGGTATTGATCATTATAGAGACATCGCGCGTCCTGCGCGCATCAATGATGATCGATCATCAATTATTATTGTAATGTTATAAAAACATAATGTATATTTAAGGCGTATTTCTTTGACAATATGGCAGAATATATTTATCTTAATATAGATTCCAATAAATAACATGGTTTTACTAGCAAACTGCACATTGAATTTTAATTGGCTTATTCTGTACGGTATTTACTGATTATTTTTCTTAATGTGTATTGTTTTTATATTTTAACGTAGTAAAATATTTGTCTGTCATATTTAATATCTTGTTGTTTTGGCGCACCTTAATAGTGTCACGGATGTAAGTGATTTATGTCAATAAATATCATTAATTATTCTTCATATCCTGGAATCATTTCTCAATGTTCATATTGAATGTTATAAGAAGCCCCCGTCACTGATGAAAATCAAGCAAATGCTTACATTTTGGGACGACGAATAAGACAGATATAGAGGGCGCTAGACTTATTTTTCTAAAATACAGTAATATACCAGGGAAAAGTCCATACATATTTCGACTTAAGACACAAGAATATCTATAAACCATTTTAATAATAAATTATATAATATATATAATTAGACCGTATTCATATAAAATATATTAAATACTGATAATAGGGTATAAACATAGTTTAGTAAGATCTTTTAAAATTTGATTATAAAATATTTATTTATTATGCATCAAAAATGTAAATAATACGTAAACCTTCCGAAATTCTTAATTTGGGGGTTGGAATGTCTGTTTTTAAAATAAAACCTAGCTCAAACTAACTATGTGAGGACTCATAACTTATATTCAATGTTATTCAATCCTATATCAAAACATAGTGTAATAAGTACTATGGTCTCATGATGCGCAGGGCCTTTGCTAAGGCTATTTAACAATTGAGGGCAGTATTACCAATTATTACGGTATCACTACACCATGGTGGTCACAATGGCAGATAGGAGTTTATGGAGGAATCTAGTCATATAAGTTGCCGGACTAAGTAAGTGAGTACACCATTTAAAACAGCATCAAGATGGCTCACTGTGGGCTGCTCACTTGCGAAGGAAGAATATTATTTTGTTAGATATTGCCGCCATTGAAATCCCAAACTCGCAACTTGTTGTCATACGATGCACTGACAATCTTTGTCTTATCACAAATGATGCAATTCACTTGTGAATTGCTAGCCAGTGTTTGTGTACTCTTCTCTCTGTTAATACAAAATAGGTTTTTAACTATTGAGTCTGTCTACATTATCAACTAGTGTGATGTGTCCAAATATGCTAGTAATATGTTTAAATATGGTAGTGATCATCATGTCCATATATGGACACATCACATTTCTTTGTCACATAACATTTGATAGTGTAGACAGGGCTTTAGAATACGTTTCACGTATCAAAATATGAAATGTTGGGTCAATGTTGGCTAGCGCAATGCTAATGTTATTTTAACTATTTTGTTGGGACACTCCAATTAAATTTTTTTTTATTGAAAAAGGGGAAAGAATTATGGCAGAGTTTACAAATATTAAAAGATTGCAATAAAATAAAATCTCACTTACTTTAAAATATCCCAATATTTGATCTGGCCATCTTGGCCAGCACTCACAAGCAACCCTGATGGGTTGTCTGGGTCCGAAGCATTATCAACTCGTATTTTCAAACTTTCAACTCTGAAATAAAGCATAATATTAATAATACAAAACACACACACAGGAACTTTATCTACAACTTTACTATTATCATTACAAGACCGGTTTATAAAATGATATTGTTACCGTTTTTCGTGTTCATCATAAGTCCTAATACAGCTACCGGTGTCTATTCTCCACAGCGATATGATCTCACTAACAGAGCAGGCTATGTAACCATGGTGATAACTGATGGACATTATAGATGTAGATTGGCTTGCCCAAATGACCTTTGTCTGTTGACCTGATTCTCTGCTCCAAATTCGAATGCTCTTGAAAACGAAATACAGAAAATAAATAAGTGAATTTTGCCTTTATATTATTGAATTTAATATTACTGTTGGACTACAGAATGCGATGTTTAAGTTGAATTTAATAACCAGACACTACAGCAGTGTGTTTGTCAACACAGTGTTGGGGATAAAACTCTGTCTACACTATCAAACTACTTTGACAAAAAAAGTTTGTTGTGCCCATATATGGTAGTGATATGCTTAAATAGGGTAGTGATTTGACATCATAATGTCCATATATGGGCATATCACATTTTTTTGTCACATAAAGTTTGATAGTGTAGACAGAGCTTAAGAATGATTTATTTTGAGATAAATCCTAAATTATTTTTATATTTTTGACATCTGATGAAACTTTTCCACAGGTATGGGTATGTAGAGAAAAAACGTTATATGTGGTAAAACATTCTCAAGATTATAAAAAACTGAAGAAGTGACTTACTCTGTCAGCTGATGCTGTTATGACAATAGAACTTTCATCATCCATATCAACACAGAAGACAGCTTGAGTGTGTCCTGTGAGTGTATGCTGTAACATACAGCGACCTATGTGCCATATCTTAGCCTATATTGTAATATAAATGTGCAATATATATTTATTGTTTAACACCCCCATGCTTGAAAGTTACAACCAATTAAATGATTTAATAAAGAACTTTAATTAAAGGCAATTAATTAAAAGAAAATGTTATAGCAATTATCAAATATATAAAGTATTACAATATATGAATATAACTAATTTTATGTGTGGTAAATGATAAGCCTCCTGTCATACCAAGCCTTATAAGCTCTGTCTACTTATCAAACTGTGTTGTGCCCAAATATGGTAGTGATATACCCAAATATGGTAGTGATATGACATCATCATGTCCATATATGGGCACATCACATTTTCTTGACACATAAAGTTTGATAGTGTAGACAGAGCTTTTACAATAAATACAGTAGATTTCAGTAGCTAGATGGCTAGGAACATTCACAATGAATTTTGTTAAAATGTTTTGAGATGCAGCATTCAATTTAAATGGCATTCCATTAATTTTAACATACTGTTTTATCCTGTGACGTTGATACTAATATATTCTTTTTCCGGACCATTGCCCAAACTGGACCTTGATGGCCATACAATGTTCTGCTACATGATCCAGTACGGAGGTTCCACACTTTGATCGTACAATCGTAGGAACCACTAACAAGCAAATTAGCAGTAAAAAACTGTAAACACCAAACTCCTTTCTGTAAGAAAACAATTTCCGTGTGATTATTAGTATATGATTGAAAATGATACTGAGAAAACAGCAAAAATAGAAGCTATTTTCAGTTCATTTATTTTGTCTCCATAAAAATACAATACAAAACTTGGAAAAAGAAGAAAAAACACATAAAACCAGGCAGAGATTCCTAAAAAGTGAACTTAATCACTATCTAGTAGATCTCCTATTGCACTGATTGAATAAAAATATTTAGAATAAGTTGAATCTCTCGAAAAAATCTGTAAAAGCATCAGCTGATATAAACTAATTTTAAAAAATTAGAATAAAAATTGTATAAACATTAAAAATGTATAAAAATACAACAGTATATTACAATAACATTTAAATAATATAACTACAGTAAGTAATACCTAGATACCACCAAGTATACAGTATTGCTTAATGCCACTAATGGACATTAAAATCTATTTGCTCAAGTTAGTGAATAGTAAACAAGTCCTTATTTGCACTTGAAATGCACCATTATCCTGCTTAATTAAATATTTCACATACAGTAGGTAATTTGAGTTAATATTTAACCAGTATATTCAATATTTTTATCAAGCATTCAATATCCTTACCATGTGTCCTTTTAAAGTCTGTAGAAGTTTGTCACTTTTTGCATCCCATATTTTGATTGTTGTATCTTTGCTGCCGCTAGCCAATCTGTTTTTACCGTCATATGCTACTGTTAAAACTCTACAAAAAAAGAGGAGTTAAAAATTATTGAAATTTAGTGATGTTCTGAACAGTGAATTTTATTCTGGTGGAATTGCTTGAAAAGGAAAACTTTCCAGATACCAGACATGTGAGCCAGTCGGACCAAGGGATTGTGGTTTTTAGCCAGCTGACTAAGCACGTCTTACTTTGCTGTATGTCCCTTCAGGTCCTTCTCTTTACATTGTCCACTGTTCCAATTTTGTTTCAAATATTTGTTGTCTCTATAGACTTCTTTCCATTTTACTCCACTTTCTGGAATTGGTACTTCTGTAGATTTTGAGGAAAACAGAAATTATTTTCTCATATATACATTATCAAATTTAACATATTGGTACATGAATTTTATTTGACTTAAGATCTGTCTCCACTATCAAACTAGTTGTGATGTGCACAAATATGGTAGTGATATGCTTAAATATGGTAGTGATATGTCCATATATGGGCACATCACATTTTTTTGGCACATAAAGTTTGATAGTGTAGACAAGGCTTAAGATATAAACAAATTAAAAACTTTGTAATAATAATAAGGTTCTGCATCTTACCGATACTTATTTCGTCACATTTGGCCTTCCATACTTCATTATGACTTGACAATGCATTCCACGTATGAGACACTTGAGCCGCAATTAACAAACACTTTGGTTCAAGATTCCGTAAAATTATAAATGCAATGTTCTTTGGAAGTAAACTTATGAAATCTCTGTACTTTTTCAACTAAAAAAGACAAAATATAGATTTCTACACTATATACTATATATGGTACTGGTACTGGTACTGGTTCAAATAACCGTCTCACAGAGACATCTGGTAGCCATTGACTTAAAGTTGGCATTTGGATGTGTTACTTTTAAATGTAGGCCTACAGTATGAGAGTGACTACTACCAAATTACACAGTCACAAAACAACTTATAAACAGTTCATATATACAGTTAAAACATTGCTGGGAATTATAAATTTCTGTTGAAGCAGGCTCTAATGAAGTTGCATCTAGTAAGTTGACTTTGTTGTACAACTCTATCAAGTATTGATGGTATCTTCCGACCTCTTCGTTTACTTTGGGTTGTGTGAAAAGTAAGAATTTTTGTAGGATCTTCATTTTCTTTTCTAATTACATGTCCGATCCAGTTGAATTGTTGCTTGTAGACATATTCTTCTAGCGGTTGACAGCCAGTAATTTTGTAGAGATCGTCATTATCAATAACGTAACGCCAGTCTATATAGTTTTCATCTGTTTCTTCATCTGAGGATATGTCTACATGGTTTGGTGGGCAGACTCTTTGAAAGCCATTCACTAGCATTCTTCTTAGGAAGGTTTTGTATGTTGTGCTAAGTTTGGACATTTCACTTCCTGTTGCCCTCCAAGCATGGCAACCATAGGTGAGTCTACTCCTAACTAGACCATTAAGAAACATCATTCTTGTTTGTAAGTGGATCGTTCTGTTGGTAAGCAATGCTCTATTCTCTGCAAATGCTCCTTTGGCTGAATTGATTCTGTATTTTACTTCTTGATCTCCAATATGAACATCATTGTAGGTAGCCCATACACCAAGGTATCTAAAGTGTGTTACGTTGTTAATGTGTACGCCGCCAATTTGTATGATGCATCTTGGGTATTCTTCAACTTCCTCTTTCCAGTTCCATATAATGGTTTCTGTTTTGGGGGCACTAATTCTTAGACCAAATTCCAGACAAACTTTATTCAAGATGTTCACAATGGTTTGCAGTTCTTCTTGTGACCAGGAGCTTACAGCAAAGTCATCAGCATAGCCACTTTCAAAGTCGTCATAGATGCCCCTTGATGGTGCTTTACGTCTTTGAGCACGATTTGTAGCTTCAATAGGAATTAGGTATTGTATCATTAGGCCATCCAAACTAGCATCTTTACAGCGTTGTTTGAACACTCTAATAACGTAATCAAAATATTGGTTAAACATGCTGGTACTCTCAATACCACCCTGTCGCACCCCAGAAGATGTTTCGAACTTATCATCACTCGGATCGTCGTCAGCAAGGTATGCTTTCGTTGAGCTGTACAGTGATTGTATAATGTCAATCATAGTAGTAGACTGGTTTAAGTGAAACCTATTACGAACGCTTAGGAAAAGAAGATTACGATTCACATGGTCGAATGCTGCTGTTAAATCGATGAAGCATGTATAGAGTTTGCGATTTGAGCGATACGCAATTTCCTGGATCTGCTTGATTACATATATAGCATCATTGCACCCTCTGTTGGACCTGAATCCAAACTGTGTGCGTAGAAGTTGACTTTCATAAAAGATGGAAAAACGTGAAAGAATGATAACCATAAGTATCTTTGAAAATGTAGACCCAATCGATATTCCTCTATACATTGATGGATCAAGTGGACTGCCTTTTTTTTTCCAAATGGTTGTTAATTTGGACAGTCCCCAATCACTTGGTACTTCTTTCGTTCTCCAAATTTCCTCAAACAGTCTATGTACATGGTCGACGAATACTGGGTTCTCTGTGGCGACTTGCAACATTTCAGAAGCGACATCTAGGGTAGCTTTGCGACCTTTTAGATGTCCGATTGCATCAATAATTTCTTTCTTGGACGGAGGTTCATTGTCTATCTCAAATTCTGGTTGTCTCAGGTTGATAATATATTCTGGAGGTGTGCTAATTTCATCTGGGATTTTAAGGCTAGATTGGTCTGGATTAAAGTGATCTTTAAAGTGTTCACGTAATCCAGGACATTTTATAGGCTTTGGTGCTTTTCTTATAACAATATATATACACTAGTTTCTACATAAAATTAGATAAAAGTGTAAATGTATATTTGTTTGTTTACATTTTCAAAGTCATCCAGAAGACATTGACTTGGTGTACGGTTTGATTGATAGTATACCTACTATTTAGAATGTGCATAGGTTAAAAATCAAATACTTACCGTTAAAATACTAGAAACAAAATAAAGCTGTCTTGCGTCCATTCGTTTCATTAGAATGTGCAGAAACTCATTACGTTGAACATCTAAATAATACAAAGTATTCAATGTAACAAGGTAATGTGTCCATCTACAACTAGAATATATATCCAAAATAGGATGTTTACAACTACTAATTCATTTCCGACTACACCCAACATTTGATATAATGCACAAGTTTTTAGGGGCTTTCTAAAGGGCAACTCAAACAGCGTCGTACAACAAAAATTGCTTAAATTCTTGCGACAATCTAAAAACTACGCCTGACACTATCTCAAGGCGACTTGTCTCGTCGAGATTCAACTCGGACAGCACCGAAAAGTCAAGACGTTTTCGGCCTTTAGTAGTCACAATAAAAACAAATTTACCTGTCCAAAAGTTGGTATACCAATGAAATAACTGCCAAGCCTCATCCGGTTTGGGTACAACAGGCTCTAGGTGTCTGGGCTCTCTTCCGGACTGTTAAATATTAAACCGGTGTGTTATTATACTAACAACATTTTAGAAGGAACAGAATTTGATTTAAACCAATCTTTTTTTTTTTTTACCATATTTATAGAGGGTGACTCTAAACAGTGTATGCTGACAATCAAGGGGCCCTCTTGATGACTTATGATAAATGTCTGTGTGTGACAGTGGCTGTGTGTTATTAGGCTTTTTTTCTTTAAATCAGAAATACATTAAAAAGAAAAAAAAGTCAAACTACATACCAATGACGATCGTGTTCTGTTAAGTTGAATTTCTGACAAAGATTTCAGCAAGCAATTACTTGACTTATCCAGCACAGGTTCATAATGTACCTTTGTCAAGTTGAATTTATGGAGATCACCGGCCACCTGAGTGTCTTGTACATGTCTTCGTACAGAGGGCAATACATAATCTCTGTAATTATAAAGATTACAACAATATTAATACAGCAACATTTAAAAATACAATTTGACTTGAAAGAGTAATTTAAATTAAATAAATAAGCAAATATTTCAGTATCACTTGCACTATTGTTGCCCGAAAGCTAACTTTTCTGGCTGTTTTACTTTATCGTTTTGATATAGCTTTTTTCTTATTTTATTTTGTATCTCCATTGACATTCAGCCACGATACCCACAGCATTGTAATTTTTTCAGTGCTTATTTTATTTGTATCTCCATTGACATTCAGCCACTGATACCCACAGTAATGTCATTTTTCAGTGCTTATTTTATTTGTATCTCCATTGACATTCAGCCACTGATACCCACAGCATTGTCATTTTGTAATTAATTTGCCTTTGGATTAGTATAATACCCTAATTATATTTCTAATATCTGTTAAATGCCTTTAATATTTCCATTTCATGCTAATTACCATACATGTACTGTACCTTACCTTACACCCCCAGCAGGTGCTGACTTGCTCCTGGCATTCTGAGTTTTTCTAAAGTTCCCCGGAAGCCCTCTGTGAATTGTGGGTAACTTTGAAGTACTTTTTGATAAACCCGGTAAATCCCATCTTGATTTGTAATTACTGAAATGAACAGCAGAAATAATTTTGATTTATATCAAAAATAAAGCACCACCAAAATTGCTATGATATTAATATTTGTTACTACGTTTAGTGCTTAATTTTAAAATTTGTAAGATCTTAATTCTTTCAGAATACATAACAAAGAAACCATTAGGACAACTGCATCTTAAGTAATCAAGCTTCTTTGTTATGTATGTGTCAAAATGTCCTTGTGCAAATGTAGCAATCTAAATGCAGTGTTTGTCAATCAATTTCTCAGTATGTTTTAAATTATGATACTGTCTACTGGAAATCTTAAGCTCTGTCTACACTATCAACTAGTTTGAAAAAAAACAAGTGTGATGTGTCCAAATATGGTAGTGATATGTCCAAATATGGCAGTGATATGACATCATCATGTCCATATTTGGGAACATCACATTTTAATTGTCACATAAAGTTTGATAGTGTAGACAGAGCTTTATAAATTGTGTCTGACTTACTGTGTTTTCACTTTATTTGTTTCTTTATCTGATGTTGGAGATGGGATAATTTTGGAATTGCAATCTGTGATGTCACTACGGAACTGAAGATAAGCACTGAAATTAAAGGCACAACATCATAAACAGTACATACTTATTTTCAATATAGTAAGATGCCAGTTTAGACCAGAAAACTTAACCACATACTTATATAATGCTACGATAAGTATACAATTTATTTATTCACATATTTAATGTTATATTTATTCAAAATGCAGTCACACAAGAATGAGTACAGCTCTGTCTACACTATAAAACTTTATGTGACAAACAAATGTCACATAAAGTTTGATAGTGTAGACAGAGCTTAATGCTACGATAAGTATACAGTATTTATTCACATATTTAATGTTATATTTATTCAAAAAAACATTGCAGTCACACAACAGAATGAGCAAGTGTAAAATATGAATAAAATCATTGGAAGTATACTGCAACAATAATTTTGGTTTATTAGGCTTTTTCCTGGTTTATTTAACAATAACACTTTCTTTCTGTTTACACTTGTGTTAAACAGCACATAGAGGCTATTTGTATTTTGCGCTATACAAATTTAAAACCATTAACAATTCCAATGTTTTTGTTTACCTTTCTAAACGATGGTATTTCTTTAATCTACGTCTTTCCTTTGTTTTTCTTGTTACTTGTGTACTGAGTGGAATGAACTTATTCTGGGGAAAATCTTGTTTTGATGTGTACATAAAATCACGATGAACAGTGGGCAAGAGGGCGGTAGACAAAAACGAAAATTGGTTCAAGTTGCTGCGTGATATCAAACCTTCCAGGATTATACATCGCTACAAAAATAAGTTAACATTTAAATCACATTTGCTCTATGAAGCTCTTATCAATACCTTATTTGGGCACCTTCTTTTTTTTTGTCAAACTTGTTTGATAGTTTAGACAGTGTAAACTCAAAAGTTTGTTCTTTAAAATATAAACACTTATTAATAAATCAAATATGTATTTAGGATTACCATATGAAAATGAATAAAGATACAAAGATACAGAGTATAACAATATAAAATAATATGAATAAAACTATTATTTATAGATATTTCTCTAAATTTTCTATAGCTACATTTAAATAAGATATCTTATCATTAAACAAATTTGAAACTCCTTTCTTACTAATTTGCCTAATGAGAAATGTTAATTATTGCTATAAAGAAATTTTAATATTATAGTATTGAAACACCAAATGGTTTTTGAGTCGCACCTGATCGTGAGACCAGCCGTCTATCCACAGAAGTAGGTGATCAAGCTGCCTTTCATACTCTAGCTTATCCGTTGTTAATCTTTTAACATCATCTGTACATTCATCACCATTCTTATTTAGTTCTTGACCAAAAGAAAATGATTTACACAAATTATGTATTGACGGTAGTTGTTCCATTGAATTATGCAGGTTTTCTAAAACATAAATGAAAAAGAAAAATAATTTATTTATTTTTACTCTTTTAAGATATTAACTTTATTCATTTTTAATTATTAATTTATTTGTTGACTACACTTGAAATATTTATTTATATATCTTTTTGAATTCTTTTTTTCTGGTGGAATTAGCCTACCCAGTGGGCACAGAACATAATTTCAACGTTGAATTAACGTTGAAATATAGTTGATTTGTTGAAATCATGTTGTCAGCGTATTTCAAACGTTGAATCAACGTTAAAATAACATTTTTTCCCTAACTATTTTTTTAACGTTTATTAATAAACATTGAATCAACGTTGAAATAACATTTTCTTTTCAATAAAATGTTTATGTTCATTTATCAATGTTAATCAAACGTTGAAATAACATTGTCTTTTTAACTAGTAATTTACGTTAATTTATAAATGTTGATTCAACGTTGAAATAACATCGTCTTTCTAACAAATGTTTTACGTTAATTTATAAATGTTGATTTAACGTTGAAATAACATTGTCTTTCTAACTAGTAATTTACGTTAATTTATCAATGTTGATCCAACGTTGAAATAACATTGTATTTTTAACTAGAAATTTACGTTAATTTATCAATGTTGATCTAATGTTGAAATAACATTGTATTTTTAACTAGAAATTTACGTTAATTTATCAATGTTGATCCAACGTTGAAATAACATTGTCTTTCTAACTAGTAATTTAAGTTAATTTATCAATGTTGATCCAACGTTGAAATAACATTGTATTTTTAACTAGTAATTTACGTTAATTTATCAATGTTGATCCAACGTTGAAATAACATTGTCTTTCTAACTAGTAATTTACGTTAATTTATCAATGTTGATCCAACATTAAAATCACATTGTATTTTCAACTAGAAATTTACGTTAATTTATCAATGTTGATCCAACTTTGAAATAACATTGTATTTTTAACAAGAAATTTACGTTAATTTATCAATGTTGATCCAACGTTAAAATAACATTGTATTTCTAACTAGTAATTTACGTTAATTTATCAATGTTGATCCAACATTGAAATAACATTGTATTTTTAACTAGTAATTTACGTTAGTTTATCAATGTTGATCCAACGTTGAAATAATATTGTATTTTTAACTAGAAATTTACGTTATTTTATCAATGTTGATACAACGTTGAAATAACATTGTCTTTCTATATAGAAATTTACGTTAATTTATCAATGTTGATCCAACGTTGAAATAACATTGTATTTTTAACAAGAAATTTACGTTAATTTATCAATGTTGATCCAACGTTTAAATAACATTGTATTTTTAACTAGTAATTTGCGTTAATTTATCAATGTTGATCCAACGTTGAAATAACATTGTATTTTTAACTAGTAATTTACGTTAATTTATCAATGTTGATCCAACGTTGAAATAACATTGTCTTTATATCTAGAAATTTACGTTAATTTATCAATGTTGATCCAACGTTGAAATAACATTGTATTTTTAACAAGAAATTTACGTTAATTTATCAATGTTGATCCAACGTTGAAATGACATTGTATTGTTAACTAGTAATTTACGTTAATTTATCAATGTTGATCCAACCTTGAAATAACATTGTATTTTAACTAGTAATTTACGTTAATTTATCAATGTTGATCCAACGTTGAAATAACATTGTCTTTCTAACTAGTAATTTACGTTAATTTATCAATGTTGATCATCCAACGTTGAAATAACATTGTATTTTTAACTAGAAATTTACGTTATTTTATCAATGTTGATACAACGTTGAAATAACATTGTCTTTCTATATAGAAATTTACGTTAATTTATCAATGTTGATCCAACGTTGAAATAACATTGTATTTTTAACAAGAAATTTACGTTAATTTATCAATGTTGATCCAACGTTTAAATAACATTGTATTTTTAACTAGTAATTTGCGTTAATTTATCAATGTTGATCCAACGTTGAAATAACATTGTCTTTCTAACTAGTAATTTACGTTAATTTATCAATGTTGATCCAACGTTGAAATAACATTGTATTTTTAACTAGTAATTTACGTTAATTTATCAATGTTGATCCAACGTTGAAATAACATTGTATTTTTAACTAGTAATTTACGTTAATTTATCAATGTTGATCCAACGTTGAAATAACATTGTATTTTTAACTAGAAATTTACGTTAATTTATTAATGTTGATCCAACGTTGAAATAACATTGTCTTTCTAACTAGTAATTTACGTTAATTTATCAATTCTATTTAATACTTTGGTTAAAATGACATGTTTTTAACGTTAATATTAAATAATATGTGTTTAAGTGCGTTGCCATTGATGTTTCAACGTTAAATTAACATTATATTTCAGTTGGCGTTTTTTTTTATCATCCTTTATTGTAAAACAATAAATGTATGATGTAGCTTGATTATTGGTTATTTAGGAATTTTAGATTGGCAAATATTATTGTCTCTGTATAATACAAAAATGTTCTAGCTAGAAGTTGAAAATTGAATGATCCTTTCATGCAAGATCAAATTTCATAAGATAAGAGCTTGTCAATGTCATTGGTTAGTTTCGTTTTGATGAAATTTTGAAACTGGTGTCAGTTTCAGTTACTTCAACGTAGGCTAGGCCTAGGCCTAGTAGTGGTGTGTAGAAAAAAAAAAAAGGCTCATCATTGAAATTGTCAAATAAGTATGTTTTCAGGTAGGAAAACAATCTTTTTTTATTTGTAATCTACTAATTTATAAGCTTAGAGCTTGACTATTTTACCCTTATCAATAGCTAGCCTCTAGTCTAGTAGGCCACACATGCATAGCTAGGCTATATAGGTAGTAGCCTAAGTAGGCTAGGCAGGCTGCCAAACTGATGAACTGAATTCACTCACTAGGCCTACAGTAGTGGAAGCATTTTAGTATCATGCCTGTCAAGGGCAAACATTTGCCTTGCCAAGGATAACTACAGTACTGTACTTATTATGGTTATAAAATGGTATGTATTAGGCCTTAGTTCAATTCTTTCTTAATTTATCCAAAAGTATATATAAATATAACATTATAATAATTTAATAATAATATATAATTAGTTGGCCTAGCTAGCTTTTTGCTAGGCTGTCTACAGTAGCTGCTAATGCTATTATTAGTATTAATACAGTAGTATACAAACACATGCTAGCCTAGGACGGTTATTTGTTAAACTCACTCGCTTTCTTTATTTCAGATTGTAGGCCTAGCTAAGGCCCTTAGGCCTATGCCTAGCTAGCTAGAGTACAAAATAATGAAGTACATGTATAATCTTTTCTATGTGAATCAAACGAGAAAAATTTAATGGATGATCAATATTTTTATATACAAAAGGTTGGTATTTATAGTTCTTAACTTTAATATAATTGAATAAATATTAATACAGTGCAGTTATCAATACGTGTAAGTGTGAAATGATGTTCTGAATTGAATTTTTGTTTATGTACAGTATGATTTTTGAACAATGTGTTAAAGATATAAATTATAATTGAACTGAACAATTTAAAAAAAAAAATGTTTTGTTGAATATGCCGTCACTATAGAGTTGTTCACTTTGACCAAAAATTAGAATTTAAAAAATGCATTTGTACCTGAAAAGGGGGACAATTTAAACAAACAATTGGTTTTTGGTTAAATATACTGTTTATTTTGTATTTTTGTTAAGTGAAATCTTTATTGTTTTGTTTATTTTCTACGGCAAGTGAATATCTTTGTTAAAATTGCAAAATGGCAAGGTATTCAAAGTACAGTATGATTGTATTAATCTTCATTGTTCATGTTTTTTGGGGACAATAAATCTTCGCCGTGGTTAGGATTCCGGCACCGGAACTCAACTGCCCACCGTTAAGGAATCCGACACGCTATTGCGCATGCCCAGAGCGAAGTAATTATAGCTTGCACTAGTGCCACAGACCGCACACACCACCACCGCACCAAAAGTCGGAGTGTTAACTAGGGATTTACTGTGGCGTTTACTGTAGCCTATTTAGTCGTCGGGCGAGGGAGCGATGGATTAAACTTGGCCTAGGCCATACATGAATTAATAATTAAAATACGACTACGCCACGCGTTAAAATAATTATGATATTTTTTAAGAATCAGTATCTATCTAAGAATCGTAATTCTGTATTTTTATTAGACAGAGGAAGTATGAAGTTCGGAACGGGAGAAAAACACAGGCCTGCCCTAGTGTCATAACGCTTGTATTGCGTATTTTAAGAAATGTACGAAAGTGAATAGCGTAGCGTTGTGACCCCGACTTCCGGGCCGAAAAACAGTTCTGTTTTTTCACATCCGCGCGGCGGCTGCTGTCAACAATTAAATCAACTTGTATTGCATGTTATCTTGTTACGTACAGTATAGTGCGTTATATGAAATCTTTTATTTTGTACTTGAAAAATCATAAAACTGGTTATGTAATTATAATTATTCATAATTATATGAAGTTTATATATTTATTACGAAATAAATAGGTCCACTGGTCACATCTACTACTGGTAGGCCTAAAAAAGGCCTACTAGTAGTATTATTCAGTAGGCATCTAGGCTAGTTCGCCGTGGCGCAGCTATTAAATGATCCATCGCTGTACGTTAGTATGGAGTCGCCGATTACCTCGCTCTGGGCATGCGCAATAGCGTGTCGGATTCCCTAACGCTGGGCAGTTGAGTTCCGGTGCCGGAATCCTAACCACGGCGATAAGTCTTTCAATTAATTTTTTACTGTATTATTTTTGTTTAAAACTACAGTAACTTGATTGAATTTGTTTCAGGTTTGGAAAAATTATATTTCCACACTTTTGGAAAGCATAGGACAATGTCAACACAAGAATCGAGGCAACTGTTTATTGACTAATCGGAACAATGCAATTACAGTATTGTGTTATTGCCATTTCATTTGGACTTCTGCAACATTAGCACAAGGCACCTGTGACGTGTGTTGTATTTATTGTGTTTTACTGTAATCAGCCAATATTTATAGTTATTCAATCATGTTAGTTGGCAAACATATTACAAACTGGTTATTAGTATATTTTTTATACTTAACTTTGGTACCTGAGAACTGTCAGTGAGGATGTACATTAGTTGATTGTTGCTTGGATTTTGCCTGATGATTTGATAACACCTGATTAAATGTTATTTTATGTTTTTATAGAAATTAAAGATTAGTAAGATATACAGTATTTATAAAATGTCTCTATTGATGGATTCTGCGACGTAACAGTATACTTTACTACCAACTACTTTAAAACCGTTGATTCAAATTGGATATAGTAATTCAACAAATCAATTACCATTGAAAATATGCCAGATTTCAGCTTGATTTTTTTTGGTTGTGTTACTATAAGCTGTTCTTCTATTAACTAAACCATTGCTATGTTTGATTTGGTTGATTACTCTACAATGGATCAACGTTGATATTTTTTTTAATTTAAACTTTAATTCAACAGTTTTTCAGCGTTATTTCAATGTTTGCGGATAATGTTGAATTAACTTTAATTTTTCAACATTGAATCAAAGTTGATAATTTCAACGTTAAATCTATGTTGAAATTTACGTTGATGCAAATTTTCATTTCAACTTAATTATTACGTTGTTTCAACGTTAATAATTTCAACATTGAATCAACATTGATAATTTCAACGTAGACATTTTAACGTTGTTTCAACGTTGATAATTTCTATGTTGATTCAACGTTGACATTTACGTTTAGGCAAACTTTCATTTTCAACCATTTTTTCAACGTTATTTCAACGTTACCTATTTTAACGTTGTTTCAACGTTGATAATTTCTATGTTGATTCAACGTTGACATTTACGTTGAGGCAAACTTTCATTTTCAACCATTTTTTCAACGTTATTTCAACGTTACCTATTTTAACGTTGTTTCAACGTTGATAATTTCTATGTTGATTCAACGTTGACATTTAAGTTGAGGCAAACTTTCATTTTCAACCATTTTTTCAACGTTATTTCAACGTTACTTATTTGAACGTTGTTTCAACGTTGATAATTTCTATGTTGATTCAACGTTGACATTTACGTTGAGGCAAACTTTCATTTTCAACCATTTTTTCAACGTTATTTCAACGTTACCTATTTTAACGTTGTTTCAACGTTGATAATTTCTATGTTGATTCAACGTTGACATTTACGTTGAGGCAAACTTTCATTTTCAACCACTTTTTCAACGTTATTTCAACGTTTGCAGATAACGTTGAAATAACGTTAATTCAACCAATTTTTGCCCACTGGGTAGGCTTATCTAAGTTTCTCCAGCATAAGTGCATTCTACTTTAAAAAAAGAACTCTCATGTTATTACATAATGATGTTTCTTATGAAAATAAAATTGAACATTTGAACTGAAGTAGGCACTAGGCTACCTTTTAGGTGAATTAAGCACTCAATCTCGGCCAATGTACAAGGGCTACACCGGCCCATCACATAAGTATTGGTGGTAATACTAAAGGCCTAGTTGTAACGATATAATAAAGCAACTAAATCAACCTAATTCTAGAAACAATTAACACTATAGTTTCTAATAAATAACTGTATCGATAATAATGATTCAAATAAATGATAAATATCTTTAGAATAATGACAAAATGTAGTCACAAATTCCAGGAAAAACACTTACTAACTTATTTGGGTCGACTTACTTTAATCCTCTTGTCCCATACATACTGTACTGCTGTTCGTTCAACCGTAACAAATATTGTGGTACTATTTGGATTTTTCATTTTTTCAGGAGGTAGTCAACGCGGAGCAGCTTTAGTTTTATTTTGATATTCTAAGGTATTTGGGTTCTTTAAAGTCATAGCGTATTGATGATGTCATGTTAGTTGTAAATATTCAGTTACAATAAAATATCAACTTGGTAAGTATATTAATTAAGTCATTACATGAACATAAATAGTTATTTAAAAATGGAATAGTCGAACTAATCAGCTATTGGTAGTTGTCACTAAGCAACCACACACAAGCGGTCGTGTGGTATAAAGTTGATAGTCTGTCAATCAAGGGAAGCTGAGAATTTTACTCAAGTTCAATACAATTTAGTAAAACAAGTTCTTCAGACGATCAAACTGTTTCTATTTATATATTTGACGCAGCTTCACTCGGTGTAGAGACCAGAAGCACAAGCTTATATTAAGTCTTTCAGATTTTTTTTCAAGCCTACACATTACTTTTTCTGTTTTCTCTTTCCTCTACTTTCTCAGACTTGAGATATAATAGCCTCTAGCTATAACTAAACATACGTTTTAGTATAATCGTATATATACTATTCTGTTTGTCATTAAAAAAATCTGTCATTGTGTGTGTCGTCTGTGTACTGAGTCATGAACTGCTGTAAGTTTAGAAAAAAAACACCACAACAAATATGCAATAACAATTTTTTTAGTTGCATGTCACACACAAATACATTAAGTACAAATTAAAAGATTTTTACATTACACTCTGGTCTATGAGACAAAGTAAGAAACACTACAAAACATTGAACTTAAGTACACACACTACAATATTAGCACATACTTCATGATATATAAACAAAAGGATTGATTGCAACAATCATGGTTAAAGGGGCACACTATAAAAGTAGCACTTTTAAAACATTTAAATTGCTAGTATCTGTACAATACAACATTTATGAAAGAAATCATGTATCAACAACTGAATGAAAGAAGACGACTCAGAGCTTCTTCCTCAGCTTTTAAACATAAACATTTAAGATATTATAAAATGGGTGGGTTTACTGGACAAAGTTTTGAGTTTTTTTTTTATTTTCAAGGCATTGACTTGATGTTGTCATCAGAATATTTAAGAAATATGTATATTTTCATCATCAATCATGGTTAAAGGGGCACACTATAAAAGTAGCACTTTTAAAACATTTAAATTGCTAGTATCTGTACAATACAACATTTATGAAAGAAATCATGTATCAACAACTGAATGAAAGAACCAAGTCATCAGGTCAGATGAATAACGTAACACAGGTGGTCAAGATGTTTTTCATGCATTTTTTGAAACATATTTCCTGACCATACCATCCAGAATAATAAACGAGGCAATATCAATAGATATTTAAAAAAAAAGTCTTAAGCAACATCTTTTTCTTCTTATTTTGGTAGGATAGGATAGACAGATGCCTTTTTTACTCAAGCTCCTGTGAATACTGTTCCGGCGAGCTCTCATATGGGAGCTTCAAAGTGCTGGAGAACGGAGCGGTGTAAATGGTTCCTTTGCTTTCTTACTTTTTTGGTTATTTTAGGCTTGGATTACTTTTGTGTGTAAAGCGCTTAGAAACATTGTATTAGGCACTATATAAGTCTACCATTATTATTATATAAATATATATTATATATATAATATTACACAAATTTCAACTCAATAAGTTGTTAAGATGCAGGTTCCACTGGTTTATCAGCGGGTGGTTTCCGTCCAGCAGGCCTTCTCTGTTTCTTCTTGGTTGATGCTAACTTTTTCTCATACGTTTTTCTAGGCCAGTGAACATAGTACGAGAACACCCATGGGCGCGTCGTCCCTTGAGTTCGTCGAACGTTGTTCAAATGTGCAAAGTGCTCTCGGTTCGCCTCCCGTCTTCTCATGGCCCAGATTTTCTGACCTTCTAATTTTTTCAGGACTCTAGCACGTGCTTCTTCTTCTGCTTTTTTAATCTAAGTTTTAAGAATGAGAAAGAAAACAATTCATTTATTAATTTGCGGCTAATCATTACAGATTATATAAAAAAATAATTAGGCCTACTTTTTTCATAATTATACATTCAACAATATCAGTGAAGTTGGGTAGGTACAGCAAAACTTTTTTCTGGATATTCATTTAGGTATCACAAACTTTACTGTGAGTACAATACACTATTTGTACTGATATTCAAATATTACAGATACAGTTCAACTAACATAAGTACCGCCAAACTTTATAATAGATTAAATGGTAACAATACCTGTAGAAGTCGTTGCCTTTCAATTTCTCTTAGTCTTTCTTTTTCAAGTTCTTCTAATCGTCTTTTTTCTTCTTCTTCTTCTTTAATACGCTGCTGTTCTAACCTACATAACAAAATATAAATTATAGTAATAACATAATTATTTGATACATAATATAAGCTATTTTATCATAGTTTACAATACTGTATACAGTTTCATTATGGCTACAAATACTGCATCTAGTATCTGCCTCAGACGTATTGGCCCATGCCTTTCCTCTGGTCAAGGTGAGCACTGGCCGGGAGAAGCCCTTGGTCAATGTTAGGACCAATTAATTGCTTTAAAACAGTCCTGGCTTAGTTTCATCCATCATTCAGATAAATGTAAGACTAATTGACATTGTCGTTCACGACAGACGTCGGCCATAAACAAACAAAAACTACCATGAATGCTTACCTAATGAGTTCTTCCTTTTCTTTTTGTTTTTCTGCTTCAATGGCGGCCATTTTCATTCTCTCTTCTGCTTCTCTGCGTTCCTTTACTAGACGACTCAGAGCTTCTTCCTCAGCCTTTAAACATAAATATTTAAGATATTATAAAATGGGTGGGTTTACTGGACAAAGTTTTGAGTTTTTTTTTTTATTTTCAAGGCATTGACTTGATGTTGTCATCAGAATATTTAAGAAATATGTATATTTTTAAATTCTTTACATTTGAATAAATATGAGCGGTATTCTTGCAAAAAAGATTACAATCAAATAAAAATCAACATTACCTCTTTCTCCAGTTCTCTTATTCGCTCTTCCTCTTCTTCCATTTTTTGTTTTTCCTCCTCTTCTTGTCGTTCCATCTCTTCCCTCTCTTCTCTCTCCCTTTCTTCTCTTTCCCATTCCATTTCTCTTTCAAGTTCTTTCTGTCTGATTATATCCTCAACTGAAGCTAGTTTATCTTTCATTTCTTGCTCTCTTTTTCTAGCAGCTTCTTCCTATAATAGAAGAAATCAAGTGTTACATATTTTTACATATTAATATTACATTAAAATTAATCAATTTGTTTCACACTACATTAAACCTACAATTTTCTTTCTCCTACAGTGTTTAATTTCTTGCTTTCAACTTTGTCAAGGTGGCTATAACTTAAAATACAACTTTTGTTTTTATTTATTTATTCATCATTACATTATTACACTACATTATTACCATTTTCTTTCTTTCTTCTCTCTGTTTATTTCTCTCTTCTTTCTTTCGTTCCATCTCTGCTTTTCTTTTAGCTTCTCTTTCTTCTCTTGCCACCTTCCTTGATTCTAGCAGCATTAGTCTAGCCTGTTCCTCAGCTTCCTTTGCTGATTCTGCTTCTCTTAGTGCATCCTGCATCTCTTCCTCCATTTCCTGGAAATCAAACGTACTTATCAACAAAATGTTTACGATTTTCCATCTATACCTCAAATAAATCATTTCGATAAAAACACCATCTCACCAGTGACGTAAAGCAGAGGCCCGTTTTTAGCCTTTTTCGACATATTTTAATGCCTGTATTTTCCTCAGGACATTGCTCAGGGACCCCATAAGCTCCGGAGCCCCTGGGTTTAGTCAGTGAGCACTCATAGCTGTTAGGCCACTGCATCTTACTGAAGAAAGTAAATCATCAAAGAACACTAAAAATAATAGTTTGTTTAAAAATATGGAAGTCTACAACATTGCTTACAATCTTATTCCTTTTTTCTTCATCCTCTAATCTTCTTTTTTTTTCTTCTTCTGCCTTTTTCTTTGCCTTTAACGCTTTTGCTTCTTCCTCTTTCAACTAAAGAAAACAACAAGTCAATAATTATTGTCTTCAAACAACATAAAAACTAAACTTGAATCACCTAAATCGCTAGCTAACTACCAGTCAGCTCCCCAGTTAGTAGAAATTCACTTACTTTCTTTTCTCTCCTTCGTAATTCTCTCAACTCTTCTCTTTCTTTCAGAATTTGTTTCTTGCTCTTTTTCTTGCCTTTATTACTTTCTTTCACTACATTTTTAATCGTCTCATCATCGGTATCAAAGTTTACGGTGGTTTCTGCAAAAAAAGAATTGAAAGAACAATAATTCAAACAAGATTTCCGATATATATTAAATTCAATATAAAAGATAAAGTGATTTAATTACAAAGTAGAAAGAGTTACTACTGTACCTTCTTGCTTGACATTTCCAGCTTGTTTCTGGTCATCTGATTCTGGCACCTCAATCAAACCCTGTTCCTTCAACTCTTTTTCCAACTAAAAAAAAAAAATCAGTAAAATTACATACAGTACAGCATTATTAGCAAACCAACAAAGGGTCGTCCCCTTAAACTATGGGTTGCATTGAGAAAATGTCCTATTACATAAAACATGACTAAAGCTCTGTCTACACTATCAAACTTTATGTGACAAAAAGTTTGATGTCCCCATATATGGATACATATCACTACCATATTGGGGCACATCAAACTTCTTTTGTCAAACTAGTTTCATAGTGTAGACAGAGCTACTCTGAGTAGAAGGGTGTCCACTGAGTAGGAGGATGTACCCTGAGTAGTAGGGTGTCCCAAATGGCGGTTTCCACTAAATAAAGAGCATTGAGAAAAATGTCCTATGACATAAAATATGACTAATACTGGATTTGAACCCAGTCAGTTGTAGAACAGTTACCAACCTCCTCCTGAATCATCTTTTCAATTTCATCAGTACTAGGTTCTTCATACGTTTCTGTCAACAAGCTGTCATTTAAGTCAGGCCCGCCAATCACTTTTGGTTTATTCACTTCAATATTTGGTTTCTTAAAAAATAATAAATATTTTTTACATACATCATTAAAATCATCAGAAAAACAGTAGCTTTTACTGTTTTAAGTGATCATTATATTTGTAAACACAATAACAAAACCTTGTATAGCTCAGCATTCAATAGAATTGTTTAACTTTTAGCACAATTTGCAACCAAAGAGAGTGTACTCATTTATAAGAAACTTACTGATCTATTTGTGATTGACTTCAGTGAGAATAAATCCAGATCTTCCGCTGGAGTACTCTTGATACTTGCTGATGCTTGTTTCTTTGGTGGGGTTCCAGCATGTACTGGCGTTGTAACTTCCTTTAATATTGAAGTAGTGTTCTTTGTGGCTGGAGGCTTTGGGGTTAATGGAGCTGACTGCTGTGTCTGAATGGTTGGTGGCAGCAGCTTTGCTGAAGGTATTCTTGGTGGCGGCAGCTTTGCTGAAGGTATTCTTGGTGGCGGTGGCTTTGGTTCAGATATTTTGATAAACTGTTTGGATTTTTCGTCTCTTTTAAGAGGTGTTTTTATCCGTGATTCAACATCATCTGATGGTGTTTCCTTTCTCTCGTAGACATTCTCAGGTGGATGTGGCATCAATGAGGGTCTTTGCATTGCAGATTCAGAAGACTTACTAGACGCTGACGTCAAAGATTGACGATCTGTTTTTGTAAGAGAATTTTCTAAAAAAGAAAACAAAATTCTGTTCAGTAAACAAAAATAAAAAAGTGAAAAAAACTTTTTGCTTTATTTATTTATCTCAATAAAGTACACAAGCATAACAAATAAGATAGCTGGGCACTACAAAACTAAACTACAGTACTACTACTGTAATAATTAATCTATATCTACTACTACTACTGAAATACTTGCTCTATATTTTAGTAGGAAAAATATTTATGTTACAGAAACATAACATTTTTCATTAATCCATACAAACATTATTCAAATTAGTTTAAATAATGAACTAAATACTGTAACCAAATTAAACTTTCCTACCTGATGTGACAATATCTGACTGATGCTCTGTAAGATGTCCAGGCTTTTGAGCAAGTTCTGTATTGGTTTGATGGACTGTTTCTATTTTTCCTCTGTCAAGATTTTCTTCACCTGCCTGTTGTAATGCTGCTGCTTCATCATCTAAGCCGTCTGAAATTAAAAATGAATCTTTTATTATTATTACTAATTACTTATGTAAATGAGATCTATGATAGAATATAAAAGAAACCATACAGTTGAAACTGATTTCCTTAACGAGTCTTACATAAGCGAATCACATAGGAAATTACCCTTTAATGAATATCAATATTTTATTATTTGCACTGAAAAGTCAACTTTTTTAGAATTATATCATAAAAACTATTTATATTTTTAAAAAATTGCCATTTAATTATTTTTTCTTCTTTGTTCGTTATTAATCCTTTAAGTCAATAGATTTTACATACATATGCTTTTTAACTGTTCCTCATTAAAATCAGATTCTAAAACAGAACTGGCACTTGCTGGAAAGTTCACTGACCTAACACTGTGCCGGGATGACCCAGAGGTCAGGGGTCTCTGCAAAATAAAGAAAAAAAGAACAATTAGAACTAATTAATGAATTGTATCTAATTAGAACAATGAAACCTGTAGTAAATACAATGCTGCAGTTAATTAATAATTTTGTTTAGCATGTAATAGCTACTGTAAAGCTCTGTCTACACATCAAACTTCATGTGACAAAAAAAATGTGATGTGCTTATATATGGACATGGTGATGTCATATCACTACCATATTTTGGTACATCACACTTTTTTTGTCAACCTAGTTTGATAGTGTAGACAGAACTTTCGTGTACTAACTATGGTGTTATGAAGAATACAAATTCATTAACACTATTACATGTTTTAGTCATTATTTCTCTGAAAATAGCAAAACAAAACTCTGACTTACTACTTTCTCCTTAGTTGGTGTTGAACTAATACTATCCATTGCTGGTTGACATGTCGATTCTTCAGTAGCATTAAAATTAAATGACAGTGCTCCATCTTCTGATATAGAGTCTGTCTGAATTCTGTCATTCAACTCTTTGTCATCACTTAATTGGCTTAGTACTGCTTTAAAAAAAAACAATGAGCATGTCTAACCATTATTTGAATTATATAAAGTAAATACATATCTATCAATAATAACTATACTTTATTTACTTATCGATTAACCAATTCATTCATTCTTGATAATATTTTTACCTGAATTCTGCTCATTCTCTGACAACAATGTGTGATCCTCCCCATCATCATTTATCACACTAGTTGTTGTAGAACCTGGTGTCTTTGACCTCTGTGCAGATGACCTCCGTGATTTTCTGGATAACCGACTACCGTGACCATCTGCAGTCTCCTCAACCTCATCAGTAACATGTTCTCCAACATCCGCATAATGATGGGAATTTTTTCTACTTCCTGTTAGACTGATCTCAACTGACATGATGTCGTTATAAGTACTTTCTTCTAAATCATTTTGAGAATCCTTGATTGAATCATTGTCATTATCAGTATCACCACCATCATCTGTATGTCTACTACTACCTCGCATATCTGCAATATCATCACCTCCTTCCTCACCAAGTTCATCACCACACTGCATGTCAGCTGTATCACCATCAGCGACTCCAATACCACATTGCATGATGTCAGATCCATGAATAGATTCTACAGACTTTTGTCTCATTACATGCTTTCTATCTCCTCCTTCTGCGCCTGCCGTTTCATCAACACCCTCTGTTACATCATCCCCTTCCTGCGAGTATGGCGCAATCAGAGCCCGGCCTAAATAGTTTGCAGATTTCAGAGATGCTGTAAGTTTTGCACATGATAAAGGTGTTGATGTTCTTGTTGAGGAAACAGACCTAAAAACAAAACAATTTCAAACAATTACAGAGGAAAAACAATGACAAATGGGACACACACTATCACATAATAAAAGATATACCTTAGATTTACCTTATTTATAGAGGGCGACCCTAAACAGCATACGCTGACATTCAAGAAGCCCACATAGATATTGCTACAAAAATAAAATAATCTAAACTTACCGACCGCTACCAAGCCTCATCATTTTATCTCCACGTGACAATGTCCTCTCTGAATTCTGTGTTGATGGACGGGAATATGCAGCCCTAGACATGGACTCAGCTAGACGACTTGCATCAGCACTAATCAGATCAGGCTGGGGACAAAACGGAAATTTTTACTTCATTCAGAAAAGAGTTTTAAAATAAGTACAGTTAATGACTCAACATATTTAATAATATTTAATTATAAAATTTACAAAACCTGACAGTCAATTTTGTTGTATTATAGTATCATTGTTGTTAAGTTAAAAGCATCTCTACTACATTGAATAAAGTTGGCATGTTTTTATTTTCTATTCTTTACCTTGCTAGTGACCTCGTCCTGCTTGGTTTTACTATCAACATTGTCAAATGCCTCATTTAATTCTTCAGCAGCTTCCATGGATGTCAGTGAATGGGCAGAGTCCCATCTCATTAAATTTCGCACCCTGTAAAAAAAAACAATATCCTATGTACAGTTTTTAAAAACCAATAGATGTACTGATCATGTTTAA
Organism: Antedon bifida; assembly: GCF_963402885.1. Lineage (NCBI taxonomy): Eukaryota > Metazoa > Echinodermata > Crinoidea > Comatulida > Antedonidae > Antedon > Antedon bifida. The sequence goes on from NC_136226.1 coordinate 32,421,199, forward strand.
ATAACATAGTATAAAACTAGTATTTTATATTATGATTTTTCAACAAATACGACACACATTGTAATTGTCTAGTTACTTACACTGCTTGTTTCTGCATATCCCGCAGGTAAAACTTAAAATCTGATCCTGGTTGAACTCGATAATCTAAACATTCTTGTCCTTCCTGATCACGAATAAAACGCATGCATGTCTTGTGAAACTGCTGACTAGCTAAACTATCTAGTTCATCTGCTGTCCACTAAAAATAATCAATTTTTTATAGATATTTTAACTAACTGTACATCCATTTCAAAGACTACCTATTCTAAAGTTTTGTCTACACTATCAAACTTCATGTAACCAAAAAAATGTGATGTGCCCATATATGGACATGATGATGTCATATATATTTGGGTATATCACTACCATATTTGGGCACATCACACTTTTTTTGTAAAACTAGTTTGATAGAGTGTAGACAGAAACCTTACAAGATGTCCAACAAATTTCATTTGAAAACAAAAAACAGTGGAATTACACTTGACAGCAAATTAAGCTAAGAGATACTCAATAAAATAAGTGAATACTGTGACTTACTTCTACGTCACCGTACTCTAAAACAGACGTGCACAGCTTCTTAAGCGTTCCTAGTGATAGCGATAAATTACTAATATCTTTTTTGGGTTTACGATGCGATGTACGACATCTGCCTTCTTTGGTAAATTTAATTTTTGAGGGCGCTGTAAATAGCACCATTGCACCTTTTCTTGTTATATAAGTCTTTGGTAATTGCATTTCTCCATTTGGTTTGATTGTAAATTTAGTTGATGCCGCGGGAGCACTCTTAGTTCGTATATGATTTTGAACACAGTTATGATTTGTTCGACATTCTGGACTTGATTTCCATCGTGGGGATGACGGTGACGATTGTTCGCGGGAAGGCTGTGTCATCGGAGCATTAGATTGTATATCTTCTGCAACTGTTCTTGGATCGTCATGTTTACGTGATTTAGACGACTTTATTCTCTCTGCTTCTGCAATTATTGTCTTGATAACCAAATGGTCTGATTTTGTTCTAATTGGAAACTTGACTGTTTTCTGTTTGTAGAAACTTTGTTCTTCACTGCCCAAGTACTGTGGTAAAATTGGTTTGGTAACACCCTAAACAAAATGATAAAAAAGGCTGATTTTAGTTGTAAATTTTTATATCTTTGTTTAACTTTCAAGAAGGAAAAATACAGGAATTAACTAAAAAAACTATAAAAATGTTATTTAAAATTATATCATCCTTGGTATACCAGTATTTCATATGAAAATATCATTATCTACAGTCCTGTAATTACCTTTAACACTACCCCATCCTCTCGTTGCAAACTGCCATCCCACGATCCATAGCCCTTTGCCAATGTACTCAACCGAGGCATGTCAGCAGGTCTGTCACCAACCCTTATCAACAAACACCTGTCCGTTTACATAGTAAGTGCATTATTGTCTGAGAATCTATGGAAACAAAAATTAAATTTAGTGCAATTTACTTAGTAATGTCAAATTAATTCAGACTAAGTTATAAGATATAATTTAGGTGCATAAAAAATATCGATTGTAAATAATGCATGTAAATATTATTATTAAGAACAGTCTTCTGGAATTGGTAAAAAGTTTATTTAAACATGTTGAACCATATCTAAAGTTAGTAAGTAGACAATACAGACTTATATTTAAATATCTAAGAACCCCTGTTAATACAATCAATATAGTTTAGGTGTACAATAAAGAATCGAAAATAGTTAGCACTTGAGTAATTGAAGGTTAGTAAGGTGTTTTGAAGCTTCATTGGCGGTGATCAATAATCATAGCATATGCGCTGCCTTCTTTAGGGCCTAGATATATTGATTAGATTATTCCACATTTTTAGCAACCAAAATTCTTCTTTTCTCCATGGTACTTTGTATGATCTGGCCTAGCCTAGGTAGGTCTATACTATATAATACTGTACTTAGAATGTAAACTTACGAATCAATTTCCTTCATATTCAGTCATTAATTAAAAGAAACATATGACAAATTAAATACAAAAATAGGACTGTTTTCTAGGGCCTAACAACAAAAAATTATGTTAGGTCCAGGCAATTAGTATTATTATATTAACTGTAGCCTTCTATTCTAGAGGTCTAGTTAGGCCTACTAGGCCTAGCCTACCCCTCTAGGGCCTAGGCTCTGTCTAACTACTAGTACTACCATTCTACTACTACTAGCTAGGCTATAAAGACTAGCCCTAGGCTATCACCGTTGTTTACAATGTGCAGACTAGTCAGCCAGGCCTAGCCTTGGCCCTGACCTACTATAATTTGTATAGCCTTTATAGGCCCAAGGCCCTAGGCTAGGGCCTAGGCCTAGCTAGCCTAGCTAGTTAGGGCCCCTCTAGCTAACTAAAACTCTAAGCCAAAAGCCTAGTTAATAAGCCTAATTAATAACGGTAGCTCTCCTAGCGGCCTACATTACATATTAAAGTTAAACTTACTTAGGCCTACTATTTATTTACAAATAAAAAAGTATCATTTCGTCGGTGTGATATACTTGATTGATTTCCTTTCCATTTTTTTTTTCAAAACTAAACTTTGAAAGAGCGTGGCGGAGGTTCAGGGACGATTCGGCCCTGAGACGATTCGGCCCGGGACTATTCGGCCCACTTTTGGTGAGACGATTCGGCCCACTTTTGGGCCGAATCGTCTCACTTTGTGGGCCGAAACGTCTCACTTTAGACCAAATTCATATTTATTTTTTTTGGTATTTATCCAGTTTTTAAAGGTGTTTAACAATCCGTATTTATTGATATTGACAAAGTTGATATAATATATATAATAAATTACTAAAAAAACGTAATTTTATATTCAATTTATTACTTTGAAAACCTTGTTTATTTCGTGCATTCGCCAAGCGGCGTAACTTGTTTACATCGTTCGCGTGACTAAAAAATGATTATTTTCGACAATGTTTTCAAAATGTTTGCTTTATTGCATCTTTATCCCTAGTAGTGCTACCCCATAGTCTCTCTGAAAATAAAGTTTGGGGAGAAAAGCTTATTTTATGCTTATAAATGCATATCAAAGCCGATAAATGTAAGTGTGCCGAATCGTCTCAGGGCCGAATCGTCCCGGGCCGAATAGTCCCGGGCCGAATCGTCCCAGGGCCGAATCGTCCCGGGCCGAATCGTCTCAGGGCCGAATCGTCCCGTTACCCGTGGCGGATATGCACAGTGCCCTAGTAACAAATTAGGATTACTACATTTTGTAGAGGGGCTTACAGTAAGGAACCCTTTAGCTACATATAGGTATATGACTAATATATTTACATATCTTCGGAATTGTATAAAAATAGTGATTTTTTGAATTTTTATAGTTACAAAGTATTGCTTAAATAAGTCTAATCTATTTTATATTGAGAAATATGTAATTAATACCCACACGACAGAATAGAATAGTCTTCAAATCAATCATCCATGTCACAAAAATTAACCTTCGACCTTTTCGGGACAGCTATTTTTTTCTTTAGGAATAAAACATAATAAGCACAAAATGGTAAGTTAAATCCTATTAAATCGTCGTTTATCCAAAATTTTTAGATGCACAATATTGGTGATATATAATAATTGGGTATTTTAACACAATTTAGAATTATTATTTCTATATTATATGTGTTTAATTGTATGTGTTACTGGTTGAGAGTAATGTCTGAGAAACGTAATATGCTACGTGGCGTTCAATCACTGAATAGGGGCTAGGCTAAGCCTAGCTCAATGGTGTTCCAAATGATATGCTCGGATTACAATGCTATATTACTTAACAATTATGATACCAAATTTGTTGTTAAATTGTGAATTTGTTTAATATTTATGAAATTAACTGGCCTAATATTTAATAATATTAATAATTAAATAAACTTTCATTTTTTATCATATAGGCTTCTATAGAGTCGATGACAAGGTACGTCAGTCCAGTAAATCCAACAATTTATCCATACCTGACCATCACTCTTCTTGCCATCGGAATCTTCTTTACAGCATGGTTCTTTGTGTATCCTTTATTTCTTTACTCCACGTTGTGTAAATGACTACAGTGCAAAGTTATATGCTTATTAAACGTTTTATTACAAACTCTGTATTCGAAACTGATGCACAACATAAATAATATTGTTTGTATTGTAAAATTTGATAACATAAGGTTATATTTGTTCATTTTGTAGTTAAATATACAGTCCTTAATATTTGTGCTATTTGTTCATTATTGTATAAATTGTAGTTAAATACAGCCCTTAACATTCGCCAATAGATATGAGGTCACATCAACAAAGTACACTCGTGATCTTTACAAAGAATTGCTAGTGTCTCTAGTCGCTAGTTTGTTTATGGGTTTTGGCGTTCTCTTTCTATTGTTATGGGTTGGAATTTATGTATAACCTGCAATAATGGCAAAAAAGGTAGGTACAAATAAATAATGTTTGCCAGCTTTACTGATCATTATAGTTGTACTAATTTAGTGTGAATAAAATAAATTGCATTAAAAAAAAAATGTTTATTTTTCACTTCAGACATATTGGACAAGACCACTGAACTCTCCTGACAATGAAACACCATTTTACAAATGGAATTGGAAAAAATAAATTTGACTTTAATACTGTTATTTCATTATTTTATTTAACATTTTTGGCTGTTTAGAATTTGTGATCATTTTCACAACATTGTAGTTTGGGCAATACTGGATCATGGTTAAAATTTCTTAAATGTTGTGTATATGTATGAAAGTGAGGAAGAAAAATAAAAACAAATTTAAATTACATATTTTATCATGTGGTTGTTTGTATTGAATACTTTTAACAAGTGAGTCATAAAGAAAGATGCAAACAATAATACTATACATAAATTCATCAATTTTTTGTTTTAATTCTGAGCACTATCAACATAATCTACAAATTGCTAACAGAATCACATCAGTACAAAACAAGAGCTTGCCCATCTATAACATTTAAAGCCTATAAAGCAGGCCACACTACAGCGTACTATAATATCAATTTTATCTGCTGCTGTAAATTAAAATTGATAAATTAATGACCCACAAGTATAAAAATGCAAGAAATTAAATAAAGTATTTACTAAGTATGTGTAGAATTTGGTGGCCAAGACAAAAAATAAACTGCCAATCATCAATTGACTGTCTGTGCGCAAGAAAATGTTTTAAACTGTATTTGATTGCAAGATTTGTATTGTATATTTATCAAACACATGCTTGCAATGAAGCACACAATTATATCCAGTAGTTGAGGATATTTCAAGAACTCTACAGCATGGATAACATCTACTGTACCTGCATTTATGTAATATATTGTGTGTATACAGCAAGTTGAGGAGTGTGAATGTATACAGCAAGTTGAGGAGTGTGAATGTATACAGCAAGTTGAGCAGTGTGAATTTGTAAAACATTTATACAATGTATATAATAAGCAGCAAATGGCTCAGCTTGTAAGATACAGTAATTACAGTTCAGTGACATTGATCTGACCCTCTTTGTCTGAAATAAAAGAAACAAGGAGATAATTATGAGGAGAGCAAGTAATATATTGCAGCACTAGGCACGATTACAAGTTCACATTTACAGTGTCAGATCCAAGATTTTGATTTTGGGCCTAAAAATTGTGTAAATGAAGGGCTGAGCTTAATAAACTATCTTTTGCATTACAATTTGCTGGACCCCGCCTTGGATCTGCCCCCGATTAAAAAAAAAGAAAGAAAAAGACATTTTCTGTGGTTGTAAGTCCCATTACAAAAAATGACAACTTAATAAAAACATAAGGGTGTATGGCATTGACGCCTGGAGCTAGAATCCATTAATTCAACAAAGTGTAAAACCAATTGCAGTTTATTATTTCATTTAACAATAATGCTCTTACCTTGGCGCTGACTTGATGATGTCATCAACCCTAAGGATCATCTCAGCTGCTTCAGAAGCACTGATCAGAATTTGACGTTTCACAAGGAATGATTCTGTGATTCCTAATTCTATCATATCTCCAATTTCACCTTGCTTCATATCTATAAAAACAAACAAGATTTGCTATTACTGTATTAAAATTACTTATTAATAAAATAGTTCGATAAAAACATTATATATTAATACTAAATTAGATTTTTCTTTCTACTAAAGTACAACTACAACTATTATTTACCTAAGCCAGTAGTGGACTTTCCTTGGTTATGTGCTGCCCTCAACTCAGCTACTAACGAAGCACTGTCATAACCAGCATTATCTGCAATAATTTTTGGAAGCTAAAAACAAAAATTTTAATAAATATCAATTTTATAATAAAATATTTTTCTAAGTAAGTCACCTGGTTTTTAAAATCATTTTTCACCAAGTGGATAATTAAGAACATGCTCACTTGTTGAAGAGCTCGTGCAAAAGCTTCCATTGCAACAGATTCCTTGCCTGGTGTCTTAGCTGCCAGGTTCATCACAGCGTTTGCCATCAACATTTCAGAACAACCTGAACACAATCAAAGAATGTTTAACAAATTATGGATAAATCAAAGGAATCAGAGAACCTGAACTATGGTAATGTGCAATAGTGTATGTAAATAGGAACATGATGATTTAATAGTATATCTATTAATGTTGTGCTTTTTACATTTTCTGTTGATTGTTTAGCACTTAGATTTTAGACCCTGGATTTTGCACTATATAAATTGAACATTATTATTATCTATAAACTAAAACACTAGATGTAAAGTAGTATGCCCTATTAGTATTACTTTGCTTCCTCCTTTAGAATTCCTAAATATTCATTACATTTTGTTGAAATAATCACAATAAATTAGTTGGGGAGCCAGAAGGGGTTTACCTGCACCCTCTAGCAAACTATGTTAATGTTTTTTGCTTCCTTTTATCAACACAAATCAATTTTTTTGCTGTTGGCCGAAAACAAATTGGGATGCTTGGTCAGTACAGGGGCCAAAAGGTCAAAGCTAAGACTTTGCTTAACTTGGTCACTACTTGGTGTATTGAAATGATTTTGTGAAAAACTATTTAGAATTTCTATTCACTCAAAAGTGGATGGAAACCTTTCTGGCTCCCCAACTAAATGTGATTATTTGTTGTCGCTGAGAGCAGCGATACCAATTATGAAGCTCACCTCCACCATACACTATCTTAGTCTCCTTTACAGTTTGTGAAAGTACACAGAGGGCATCATGTAAGGATCGATCTACTTCATCCAAAATCTGTTGTGTAGCTCCACGGATTACAATGGTACAGGCTTCACCTAGCTTTACACCGGAGAACTTGAGTAACTTGTCTTCACCTGTAAAATAATAAAATAGGGTTACCCTTGGATTACATTCTTCTACATACTTAATGGTAAAGGTCCCGTACTGAGCTGTTAGCTCATTTGACATGCCTTAGCATTATGTGGTAGGGTGACCAGTTCCACGCTGCCTTATCCTCCTAGTATTTTCAGTAGACTGGAAGTTGTTGGGAATTGAATCTAGGTCTCTCTGTATGACAGTGCCCTAAACACTTGACTACTTAACTCCCATACTCAATGATTGATACAAAATTTCATCCCAAAGAACGATTACTCACCAATCATAATCTCTTCAATGAGGTCACACTGACCAATCCTAACCTTTTCTGGATGGTCAAAAGTTGAGACGATCTCACCACCAAGTACTAAAGCAAGTCTTTCAACTCCTTCAAAGTCTGCATGTTCAATCGCCATGACACCAGCATCAGCAAATAGTTGCTCTGGATAGTTGTAAATCAATTGTCTGTAAAACACATTGACAGATTGTAAGGAAAGTATCATTTCAACAATTCATATCTAATTTTCTTGTATTTAAAGACATAAATTTAGAAAATCTAAAAATAATAACCTATTAATAAAGCATGTGATGTCATGTTTAAGTATCTTCTCCACTTTTTCTTTCATCTTCTCTTTCTCAGCAAGCTCAATTTCAGCTACTTTAGCAGTTGAATCTACCCTCACACGAGAACCAAACACCTATAAACAATAGTATAATCAAAGTGTAATTTAACCTCAGGTCATGCATGCAAAAAAGTGCGTTGATAACATAGGCGAATTCATGTGGAGCTCTGACGGCATGGGGACCCCTAAGTTTTCTAAATTTACAATGGAAAAGAATATATTAGGTTCAGTAACATACTAATAAGTCAACTTACTTTAATTTTATCAGCGTCCATTGATGTGTTAGCAATTAGGACTTTAGCATTCTCTATTCTCTTTGGTTGATTCACTCCAATCTTCTTGTCAAGAAGGAACCCCTCATCTAGGTAAGAATCAGTCATGTTACCCCCTAGCTTCTTGATTATTTGAATGGCTTGAAGATCAGTCTTTCCTTTAAGTCTGAGTACGGCATCAACCGCCAACTTGGAGAAAAAGTCACGATCTTGCCAAACTAGTTTAGAACTCAACGTTGTCCTTGCAATATTCATTAAATCTAATTTAAATTTCTCTGGGTCATCACTGTAAATGTAAAACAAGTTTATTAATTTCATTCGGAAACTAAAGCTCTATCAACACTATCAAGTTTGAGTTAAGTAGTTTGACAAAAAAAGTGTGATGTGCACAAATATGGTAGTGATATGATATCATCATGTCCATATATGGGCACATCACATTTTTTGATAGTGTAGACAAGGCTTAATACAGTTAACACATCAAATTTATACCAGGATTTTATATTCTTCAAAAGCAAAGTGCCTCTATTTTAGCAAATGACTTTCAAAATCAGAACAAAAGAGAATTAACTACAAAATAACATAGTGTCTCATTTACGATACTGACCCATGATCTTGTGTAGATTCTCTCAACACCCTTCTTGCTTCATCCGCAGCTTTTCTCCAACCTGCTATGATGGTCTGAGGATGTATCTTTTGGTCTACAAGTTGTTCAGCTTCCTGATAACGATACAATAACTTGATTAATTATTTGATTAAAATAGCTAAACTTGGTCAATTGATTATTGAATGCAGTACAAAATGTAAAGTAAAATAAAGTAAATATTAATTCCAATAGTTTGTTTTGGAATTGTTTGGAATAAACATTTTTAAACATAAAATAGTTGAAATGATGCTGACCCTTAGAAGTTCACAGGCAAGGACAGTGACTGAGGTGGTACCATCTCCTACCTCATCATCTTGTACTTTACTTATCTCTGTTTAAGAAAAATAGAATTTAATAAAAAAAAATTAATACGAATATTATCATTTAAATACAGTAAGATTCTGGTTTTAAAGTATAAATTCAATTCATTCAATTAAATACCATTCCACCATAATTATCTAATGTGTTGAGACCACTTTTTCAAAAACTTACCACACAAGATTTTAGCTGCTGGGTTATCAACGCCTATAGACCTCAAAATGGTGGCACCATCATTGGTCACTGTCATTGGACTATTTGGATCCATTGGTTGAAGAATTTTATCCTAAAATAAATGTTTTAAAATAATTTTGTTTAATACAATTTAAAGCTAATTGATAATTACAGTTAAGCTCTGTCTACACTATCAAACAAATGTGATGTATCCATATATGGAGATGATGATGATGTCATACCATATTTTGGCACATCACATTTTGTTGAACTAGTTTGATATTGTGAGACAGAGCTTTATTTATACAGTAGAGAATGATGAATTATTTGTTACCATTCCTTTGGGACCTAGTGTACTCTTGATGAGGTCACCAATTGCAATTGCACCAATAAAAGAGGACATACGAGCCGTCTCAGCCTTCTCCTCCTCGGCTCCCATATTCAAAATCTGAACTGGTTGTAATGACACCTACAAAAAAATACAAAATATTTTATATTATCTTTCAAAAAAGGGAATACATTAATTAAATTTGATCATTATTATTAATAATAGGATTTTGATTTCTTTTTCTTCCCATTCCATTGTGTATTAATACAACAAGAATAATAAATAATATTACGAATTAATAGGCCTAGTACGTCCGCCTCACGCCCGCTTACACACAAAAAAATAAGGGCGAAACGACTTCGTAGGGTTCATGACGATCAACCAGGGTCTGACTGCACATAGACAGTACACACCGGCTGCACCCACAAACACATCACGTTGTTGATATGGTTCTGATATCTGTTTAGCTCACTTTTATACACAGTCTCTTTCTAGAAATAATAAAGATTAAACACGCCTTATATAATTTTAGCAAAAATCATTTAACATACCATATTTATATATCGGAATATCTAAAACCTCGCCTTCTAAATTTCTAAATCTTGCAGTCGATCCAATGTTGCCCATGCGACGAAATTACATATCTGCACATGCGTACCAATTCTGCTAACTATAAAACACGAAACTAATCGCAAAATAATCAGTAATTCTTCATATATTATGATAGAAGAACAAAGATTATTTAGTTTAATATCATTATAATATTTTTAAAATTTAATCTATTTAGAATATTTCTAATTATTTTAGGTTTAAAAAAAAATCAAAAAGAAGTGTATAGTTCTCAGTTCGTGTTTTACAACCAAGAAAAGTTATTGTTAAAGTTGGTGACAGATGGCGCTATATCGAACGTTCTGGAAATAATGTTTTTTAGCAGCTGAGTAACAGATTTCAGATTTTGTATGAAACAGCTTTAAAACGCAATTCAGCGTAAAAATAAGAACAAAAACATAATTATGAAATATTCCATTATGAAATTATTTAAGTTATTAAGAATAATTACAAAAAAATGGGAATCTCATGGGTTTTCCGTTTCTTCTCCAGAGTAAACTAGGTAGGCCTATATGCCTAGTAGTATAATAAGGTTCATTTATTAAATTTAATTATTATATAGCTCCAGGCCGCTATTACAAATTTTTTACCGTTCCAATTTCAATCTATGTAGGCATTTATATTTATAATTATCTCATCGAAAAAATATATATATTAAATATAGCCTCCCACTTAGTGTTAGGGATGAATGCTTACAAGAAGTTTATAATAAAAGCCATAATTTGCTCTTCTTTTGGTCATCCTTTCAATTAAATTATATATTTTTTCTAAAAGAGAGATGGAAAAATAAACTAAAAGTTGAAGAATTATTTTACTTCAATAGCATCTTCATTAAGAAGAAACTTTTCCAAGCGAATTTGTAAATATCGCCCTCTCTCATTTGTGCAGCAAGTCGATATTAGAGATGAAGCTAAATCTGTTTGTTAATTAAATGACGTCTTTTACAAAATGCGATCATGTTTACAGTTATTAATACACATTTATGTTTTCCATTAAAAACAGGCATTCCGTGCGTAGGCCTATTTACATACTAGGTAGGCTTTATTGACATAGGTACGTGTTGTTTGGTAAACTCTTTCACTTCAACCTGGGACTAATTGACACTTGTAACTATTGCATAATACTAGCCCTGTGTCTATTAAATGGCAACACCCTATACGGCGACAACTCACCTGGATAGAGCTTAAGATATCATCACGAATCCTAAACAAACATTTACCCAATGCGACCACCGCCCAAAATCGAGGGCTTAGTTGTCCCATCAACACCCACATAACATGTTGTTCTTCCGAAGGCTCCCACATTCCAATATGCACCCTATATAACAACGATTATGCAAACGTCACGTCAGTCAAGTAAATAATTAAGCATTCTTTATGACGAGGATTATACATTAGTGTACGTATTTCAAACAATATTTTAATTCATTGTCAATGTCACTTTAGCCTTTTTATTTAGGCCTTTCAGCAGGCAGTCAACCCTGGTAATTCTGACAACAGGATGACTCGTGCTCCTTACAATAGAATGCCGTGACTTATTGAATAATAGTATTGAAGTACTACAACACATTAAGGTCTACTTCAAAGCGCGCACGTTTATTTCTCGTTTAAATATATTTTTATCTTTCTACCTTTCCTTTTGTGATCGTTTAACTAGTGGGCGTATTGTTTATCACACAGTCCGTATTTGAACGGGTCCTTTAAAGTATTCCTCTTCCTCACGCTAACAGAACTCTGGCGCTGTTTTTCAAAATAGAAGTGGTTGAAATAGTTTTGGCCTACTTATACAATACATATATCTGCGTTTAAAAAGATCAAAATCTATTTCTAATTCCTGGTTATACATTTCGGTCATACGAACCGCACGTCTCTTAAAGGCCAATTTACACAGATGACGGTGATAACAATAGGCCTATATAATATGTTATTCTTTATGACCATTTACACACAACGCGGAGTGGACGGGCGGTTTCCGCTCAGGATAGATACAGATTCTACGTGGGGAAACCTACGCGGTTTTCCGCTTACCGTTACCGATCGTCTGTGTAAATTGGTCTTAACGCGCATTTGATTGTATTGAGCTCGAGTACATCGAAATAATGTTTAATTTCTTCCTTATCATTGATAACCTCGATAATTACATTTTGGCGATGATCCGCATTTAAATGAAATTGTAAAACTTTATTATTCTTTTGTACGATAATAAAGTATATGGAATGAATATTGCTCGAATTGTATGTATTGGCAATAAACCTTGAAATGGATACAGACCTACATTAGATGACAGCTCCTTTATATCAACATCTTTATATGTACATTTTATAATGTTATAATTCTTTAATTTGCTGTAAGATGCACAAAAAAAATGATTCGAAATAATGGTGCACACAGCTAAGGCGAGACCTTCTCATGTTAGCTGTCTCGTCTTCTTAGCATATCATCTCAGATACACTGGAGTATGAAGGATAAAATCAGACTGATAAGATTATTTCCATTAGGATTATTGGCATGCGATAAGGTGGTGAAAATGACAAGTATGAATTGATAAACGATTAATTATTAGGTGACATTATACATATTGAATAAGTTGTCGACATTGCGACTATCTGCGGCATTTTAGACACCATTATTTATAATTGGCACACGCAAGCTATATGCACAAGATAATTCACAAAAGGCAATATGTTGTATAAAGCCTATCAACAAATTAATTAATGCAATAAACAATACGGTATGATACCGGGATAATGATATCGTGTAAGGAAGATAAGCGTTCATAAATTGTTGTTAAGATTTTAGATCGGTAAATAATTGAATATCAATACTCATTGTACGTCTCAATTGTACATAAAAACCTACTAGAATTAACACAATTAAACAGTCGTAATCAATATTGTGACGTCAGATTGCCTAAAATATGAAGAAACTGTAACGAAGAGTTGAAGTGTAACAAGTTTAATATTGATAAGGTTGATATAATGTATTGATAAAACTGTCACTTAATCAATCAGCTTTACAGATATACTATCGATTTGGATCGATTGTATTGTTACACATTCGATCCGTTACACTTGAGTAGGTCTTATAATGGGTGTGGTAGTTTTGGTATCCGATTGTTATAGAAAAATTAACCAGTTGAAGGATCTGATATCGATGTTGTAATAAATACGTAAATCATATTGATAAATGGAACTGGCAAGAACATTAACTTAGTTGAGAACTTTAGCGACAAAATGTCGATTTTCGATTAAAATAATTTTAGTTATGCATGCCAATCAAAAAAAATATGTTAGTATTTCGTAAAGAAACAACACGAAATTTAACCATGTTTTGCTTAAGCTCTGTCTACACTATCAAACTAGTTTGACAAAAAAAATGTGATGTGCCCATAACATGATGTCATATCAACATATATGAGCACATCACACTTTTTTTCAAACTAGTTTGATAGTGTAGACAGAGCTTTACAGTACAGTTGTTTCCGATTAGATGGAACAACCTGCTATTATTCTTGTTGTAAGGTTTCACAGCTTAAATTGCTGTTCTTGATTTTTAAACTTGGTTCCCACTAAGACGCAGCGCAAGAAAGTAAGCCTCAACGCAAGCGAATCGACCAATCACAACCGACAATTCGAATAATCCATCGCGTTTGATTAGTCAATTCGCTTGCGCGCGTTGCGGCTTACGTCTTTACGCGGCTACATCCAACGTAACTACGCTTTGTGAACGAAGAGTGAGTGTTTAAGTAGTGTACACGCACTGTTGTCTATCAGATAAAATAACACACTACAACAAAAAAGTTATTTCAAAACGGTAGGTATTTAATGTTTTATTATTTTTTTCAATGTTGGAATTCAGCATTATAAAACATTGCGACAATAGCAAGTATTACAAGAACGACAAATTTACTGTACACACTATAAAATGTACTCATTTTAACATTTCGACCCTGTCTAAAATTTTCGGGACCACAACATGTATACTGCTAAATATCAAAAATTCGTAAAAATGACGTCACACATTAAGTACCGGTAGTATAGTAGTGTTTTCATTGGAATATAAAATACGAGGGTGACATTGTATTTGCTATTACACTAATTACATCCATTTAACTTGGAAGGTGAATTAATAATGAATAATATTAGGCATAAAATGTTCTTTATATTGTTATTCATGCGGTTGGATCCAGATAATCGAGAGTGGTGGTTAATAAAGTGGGTATTTGGGAGAAAAGAGCCACTCTGATGTATAACGTGCTGGGGGTGGTTGGGTGCGTGGGGATGGATCCAGTGTATACTTCACTAAATAAGTCACATTGAACATTTATTTCATATGCATTGTCATGGCAATTGTACGCACGCGCACGTATCATGCGTGACACAAGGATATAAGTGTGAAACAAGACGATAGTAGTAGGTCAGTGGTGGTACCTGAGTACATGCTAAATCTATAAAGATACGACGTGAATACAGCGCTCAAGACATTAGCAACGTTTACGCGTAAACTGTGGTTCTCACTAGATTATCAAAATAGGTAGGTGAAGCCTACAGCTGTTACGCACGCCATGATGATATTGTGGAAACCACCATTTACCGATCAATAATTTAGATAGATACTTAGTTTATACTTAATTTCTAAACATACCGAAGCGAGTCAGAGAGAACACTATTGAATACTGCAATAGGCAACACACAGATCATTTAAAAAGCATTTGACACAGTTTTCTTCTAATTTGTCACTAAAATCGCAAAACTTATTTTAGCCATATTTAATAATTTATTAAAGATTTTGTACGTAATTTATACGTGTGTACTTCAAACATTTGCGTCAGGACTTTACTAAAGTAATGAAGTAAAAAGTTTAAGAAGAAATGTGAGATTTTCTTCTTAATCTTAAGTATTAGCAATAAATAATGGTAGTAAGCGTTCTATCAGCCTCTCGTAAGTAAGTTTGAAGAGTTTAAAATGAATTGTCTAAATGTTTTCAGTAATTCACAATAATTATACGGAGAGTGCATTGATCAATTTTGAGTCCATTAATTCACGTCCAACGTAGAGACTTCACTCTATACAACATGACGTCATCTATTGGTTATTCCTCATTTCTAACTTCATTTACGTTCAGTAATACTGCTCACAAAATAAATAATTATCTAACAAAACAATAAGTTTAGTAAACAACAAATACATGCTCTGTCTATAACAATATCAAGATAAATTATAATAATATCTCATTATATTCAAATAATTGTAATTATACCATGCGATATCAATATTTATAGAGTTGTTTTTTATAATTCTATTCATGGTTTTCATTATAAATCAGTAATAAACTCGACAGCCTAATTGACGTCATAAACGCCATAAATCATAATTTCAGACTAATTTACAACAAATGTATTATTACGTTAAATAGAAAATAGTTCTTTTTATACAAATCGAAAATTTAACCCGTCGATGTTTATAACATCGGCGGCTAATCATCCGGTTGTTTCTGTGTGCGTTGTGTTGCTAGGCAACATCATGCCTACGCGGTAGGGAATGTTTGATGATTAGTTTAGTTCATCACGTGAAACTTCTTTAGTTTCAGTTGATGATGACGTGTACAGTCTACTGGCTATAGTACATAAGTTTCTTTCTTTTTCAGTTTCAGCCTCATTTAGAAATCAATTACAGCGAACGTTACCATAGAAAACCGATGAATACCGAAATAAATCGACGGTGACGTGTGATGCACACGGCGCGCGACAATCCTGTGGTGGTCAACTTCAAAGCAAGATGCGTGTCGTAAACAATTGATCATGTCCATAAATACAACATACATAATGAATACCGGTATCAAAACATTTTTATATAATTTATTTTAATAATACTAATTAATTGTTTCACGTAGGCGCCTGACGTCATGTATTAGACGCGTCACACTGGTATACACGTTGATTGCTTTTCGCGTCGTTCGTTCAGTATGCGACGCAAGTGAAACGGTGGCTTGCGTCAGACAGCTTGCCTTTTTACCGGAATGCCTGCAACCAGGGCACCCACAAGTTCGCAATGAAGTTTTTGGAGGAAGTTTTTTTCTGACCAATTTCTTCGTCCAAAGAGTTCATATAATAGTTTATCTGAACAAATAATACAAATGATTATTATTCCGTAACCGTGTGACGTCACGGGCGTTGTAACGGTCTTTTGCAGCGATTCCGATGGTGACGCACTCGGTGCGACTTGGCCATAAGTCGCAATGCGCAGTCGCACGAACTATTAATTGCAATCCAATTCCAACCTTCTTGTCCTTGTTTATTTCTAACAATGGCGTAAACAAACGATTCTTTAGTAATACACTCTGAACTATAAAACGTTGCATCGATCCCTCTACATCCGTTTTTATTTCCTTTCTTAGAACAAGAAGTCTCGTAGAAAAATTGCGACGTGTGGCCTTTCCCGCCAAAAGTTTTAATGTGTTCCACAACAGTAACATTTTCTCCATAATACGACATGGCCCATTTCTTACGCGTCCATGTTGTAGACTGGTCACATACTGACAATAATTCAGCGCTGCTTCTTCGCTTTCGACTATGTACTGTTGAATTTAAATTGTTGTCCATTTCCGGTGTTAAATAAGCCCGTGGGGGCCTGTCCGGTATTGAATCCGAAAAGAACGTTCGTTCAGACATTCTGTTTATATCATTCAAATCATAAATTAAATTCGAAACGCTTCCCTTTAATTGAGTGTCTGTATTTAGTCTTTGGTGATTTGTAAATTGCGAAATCGTATTTTGTGAGCGGTCCATTACATCCAACTCCAATTTGCTTGGAAACGCCAGACAATTTGATATCAACACAAACATAAGGTCAAAGGTTAGAAGTTCAAGGGTTAAAACCCCGGCCATTAATATCTGAAAAGAAAAAGAAAAACAGTGTAAATTTATTTTCATAATTAATTTCAAACTTATTTGGCACTGATCACATGCATTAAATTAATACGTAGGTACTTATTTTTAAATATTTCCACTGTTTTCGCAATTAATGTTTAAAGTTGGACATGAAGAAAAAGCACAAATAGTACAAATTCTGGACCATTTTATAGACGAACATTTAAAGGAAATTATTATGAATATGATAAAATAAAGTTATAATGTTGTAATTATTCTATAGAAACATATTAGTTGTATATTGCACCTGTTTTAGAGTCTAGACACAATGTCGCTGTACATTATTCCTATAGGCTTATCTCACAAAGTAGCTACTCACTATCTCTACACACACACTCACAATACTAACGAAAGCTAACGACTTTAGAGAATAGAAATAACACGTTAACAATTGTACATGATCGAAGTCACTCTGTGTTATTGTGTTGTAGTTTGACTAACGGAATATGATTGATATCTAAATTGCCTCTTAAGCTCTGTCTACACTATCAAACTTTATGTGACAAAAAAATGTGATGTGCCCATATAGACATGATGATGCCATATCACTACCATATTTAGGCATATCACTACCATATTTGGGCACACTTTTTTTGTCAAACCAGGTTGATAGTGTAGGCAGAGCTTATAGCAATATGGTCTGCTGTAAGTCTAGTTAGTTAGCTTGTCCGTGATTTCATGAAATCGTCATCAAACTTTTTAAACCAATAACAGCATGTGTACCGCCCTCTATACATGTAGGAATTAAGACACGACCGACAATGCTCTTCCTAATGGTTTTAATTTAAAACAACACAAATGTAATTTATCTTGTATCATAGAATTTTAACCAATATAGTGGTAATTATATTTCTATTTTCTTATCTAAATTCAGTTTTTGATAATTATCGATTTAGTTTACATATGAATTAGTGTCTTGCACTTGAAGACCCACAAGGGGAAAGTTTTACGGACGCATGCTGGGCAATTTAAAAGGGTGGGCAGTCTTATAAATAGATAAAACAAATACACGACAAAGGGGATGTCACTTGCTTGCTGCTAATATATCAGAGGACACACGTAGGGGACCGGTGTTACACTACCGGTGGTTTTAGGTTTATCCAGCCTACGTCTTCCTGTCAAAAGTGTAATGCACTCAAATTGTTGCTTAACTTAATTTAAAGTTTGGTGATGCGTTCATTGGTAGGCCTATCTCATGCAACAGCAGCTGGACTACACCACTAAAGAAATTACACAAGTTTTTTTTAGGGTTTATATAACATTAAAGAGCCCGGGCAATGGTTTATATAACATTTAAAAATCCGAGCATATTAATGTCTATCTATAGCGTAGTCACACTACACAGATGTTTGTGTCTTTGTATTATCTTTTTGCACGCAAGCAATATCGTATAATTTTCAAAATTCATTTATAGTTTAGTTTGGAATGCGCTGGTAAGGAATTGCTTTAAAAACAGGTGTGAAAGGAAGTATTGTAGTGATAGTTACGAAATTTGAGCTTGAGAAATATGAGTTAGTGTTTTGGTAGGCCCCACGAGGGCTGCAATGAAACCGACGTTGTGAAATCGTAATGTCAGCTGAAACAATAGGAAGATGACAAACAAGCCTAAGACAGACAAGGGCCTAAGGATGATGATTACAAAACCATTTATGAGAGATGATGAAGAATACAGAATGATGATGATGATGTTTAATCTAGCTGGTTGCTATGATAGATGCCAACATCTTTGTGAGGCATTATGGGATTCCATGAACACTCAGAAAACTGTTGTTAAAAAAAGGGAAGAGTGACATTTAAAACAAGTTGTAATTTCACTAATCCCGGTTCAAAATAATCAATACATTTATTTTTGATTTTAAGTAGGCCTATATTGTCCGACTCGAGTTTAACACATTGGATATATTAGCATATGGTATTTATTCTAGAATCTTCTAAAATAACAAAACTTTTCTGTTCTGTTAGCGAACGATACGCTCTCCACTCTTTAAAGCGCAAACGAACAAATACCAAGGCGAGCCTAATGCCAATGGTTTAAAAAGTCGGTTAAAGCAAAGTATTCCAGTCTTTCATCGCCAATTAATACGAAAGGAATTTGCTCAGCGATGTTTACCTAAAACTTGAATAACATAGTGAATTGACTACTGTCACGTCTGCTAAAGAGACGGTGAAGAAGAGACACGCGTCATGTCACCAATACGGGACACTTCAAACGACAATTTTAAGTGACGAAATCAGGAGAGGTTTGTCTAGGTCTCAATCGCCACTCATCATATTATGCCGGATTGGCTACCGAGAACATATTTCACTGTCAACACACACGAAATGTTTCGTGCAGAAACCTAGACAAATAAACGAGTTATATTGCCGAAATTAAGTTTGTTTTCAAACTTGCTAACGAATGAATTATCGAAGTTACAAGGGACGCTCTGTGTTAGTAGTTAACTAATCTCAATAGTGAATTGTGCAATAATTTCCACCGGTAATTGTAGAAAGAAAAATTATAATTATAATTAAAGAACGTCACGAAGGTAACAACACAGGCTGTGAAATGATAATGCTCATGTGTGTTTTCTTTGCGAAGTTTGTGTAAGCATGTATTCATTTATTTGGTCAAAATCATTGTCAACATACACACGACAACAATGACTGGCATTTTGTCTATAGGCCTATATCGCAATAAAAATAAAATTCGAGTGTTATACACTATGTGAACATTTGAATATTAAACCCAATTCGAAAGCGAAGTACTATAATTTCTTTTCTTATCAGGCATTTCTTACCATTCCTCCATGGTATAACGAAGTCGTATACATTGAGAAAGACCTTAATCTCTGTCTTCGCTATAAAACTAGTTTGACAAAAAAAGTGTGATGTGTCCAAATATGATAGTGATATGCCCAAATATGGTAGTGATATCATGTCCATATATTGGCTCATCACATTTTTTGTCACATAAAGTAGACAAGAGCTTTAGTCGAAAACATTCCTGATAAAATGTTCAAATAAATTGTGTCAGCATAACTACCTTGCCTGTTACACTTAACGTGTGCTATATACAGTAATCGGGTTAATACACCTATAACCACGTCATACTCTACGATATCGACGAAATATTCCATGCATTTAATGTAGTATTTATAACGCAGTTTATAGCAGCACGCAAATAAACTTAACGATTATAAACACAAGCTTTTTATAACATTTTTCAAATTTAAAGTATGCTGTAAATTTACCGGTGTTATTAGCCTATTTTATTAGCCCAATGATCATCATACACTCAAGACATACAATACAGTATTGTTTGGTATACATACACATGTAGAATATAATACGTACTTTCTAATGAGGATTAATTTAATTGGATGGACAAATTGGTGTGGATCGATCCACGGTTATTTAGAGAACAACACCGGATGTACAATGTTACGATGCTTTTATTAACATTACAATGTTGTATCAAACACTTTCTGCTACGTATTGCCGCTGTGTGTGTGAAATTATCATTTTCCTTTACAATACATAACAGCTTGTGAGTGTGAATCTAAACAACGTTATTATTCAAAATCAAAGTAGCCTAAGTCGTCAAATTCTGTAGGCTAGCATCTGAACTATTTTACTGTCGGAAGTTTCGAATCAGTAGGCATCACGTTGTCATGGCAACACCCTTCAAGAGATCGGGGTCATTTGTACACAGATCAGCTTAATGTTAATAAAGTATTTAGTGACATTAACTGCAGCATTTGTACACAGATCAGCATAATGTTAGATAGTATTTAGTGACATTAACTGCAGCATTTGTACACAGATCAGCATAATGTTAGTATAGGCCCTATAGCATTAAGTGAGATTAACTGCAGCATTTTCTCCAGTTAGTATGTTTTTGAATGTCATAATACAATTTAAAAACTGCTATAAATGCAGGACTTAATAGACCTGCCTTAAGACGGTGTAAGTGCAGACTTATCGGCGGAGAATGATTATACTACCAAACTCGACCAAGAGTACAGCCACCTGATCGAAATTTGATATACATTACAACTTAAAATTAGACACAAAACTCTTTTAATTCAATTGCGACTCATATGTGTACTTAAGATAATGTATTTATACATAATGTTATTTACAAATAAATTAAAATATTTTAAAATTACTTTTTTTGCGACACTTGTTAGCTAATTCGAGTCACACGCCTACGACGCGTGTATGTATTAGTAAATAATATAGACCATAAAGTAAACAAACTAAATGGGGTAAAATAAAGAATAGAACGATATGAAAGGTACAGTGAAAATAACAATTATAGTATGTTAAGATTAGTATACCGTAATTATTATTATAACTGTATCAATATATTACAATCATTATTTCCGTTTCATTTCCACTTGTAACGCGTTTTGCATAATCACTGACGTTTTTTTAATCAATCAAGGATACAAATTTAATACAAATAATAATATCTTACAAATTGATATATTAATAGCTTGAATGACTAGATTTATGAGATTCATACACAAATTGTATTAACAACCAAAAATAGAATTAAAAGTTGGATAAAATGTGTTGCTTTAATCTTTACTAACCAGACCGTCGACGACGTACACATCGGAATGTATTTGAACTCGAAGAGCAAATATTGTAGGATGATCAACAAACACATTTACGTTCCTCCTCACATTATTTTTAAAGCTTCCTTTAATTTTTTATCGTAATAAATTCCATTACTGATATTAATGATTACAGTATTTACACGAACATAATGGTAAAAATAGTAACGCGCATAAAACAAAAAACGGAAATGCGTACATTACGCGCTTCCGTATACAGGGGGTAAATTCAGAAACGCGTACGCGTAAACCAATACGCATTTCTGTACGTTCTCAGTACAATACATACGCACTTCCGAATGCGCTATTGCGTATTACAATACGCGCGTTACCATAGGCTACCGAAGAACAATATGAAATTAATGTGATATGTCGTTGTGTTTAGAAGGAAAACCAATTATGGTTTGTCCTTCTAGGTTTCCTCAGATTGCTAAATAGACTCTTTGTCATAGAATAAGATGACAACGAGACGACGAGAGCAAATTTAATTCTTAATCTTACTCAAATTTTGAAAATTAATGGTTTTACACAGCGCGCCAATCAACTATTTTACCTACTCTAGTCGATTAGCCAACATGCTAAAGATAATGGATGAATACAAAACTATTACATAATTATATCGCCACACCACACCAGTTGTTACATGTATATCCACGTATACAGACATTTAAATTAAAAATCATGTTAAATATCACATAAAATGTAAAGAATCGCGTACGTTTCCAAGGCAACCGCAAACAACAAACAAAAAATGAGCAATAATTACAATTTGTAAAAGTAATAAAAAAAAAACTGTTTTACCATGCGAACCTCCATGTAGCTGACATAACGTAATCCCTACGTGTAGAAATCCTTATTTAACTGCATTTTCTTAAAATCCATAATAAGTCCAAGTGATGTTAGTTTCCAAATGTAGATCTGTTTGTTTAAAAAAGAACGAAACAACGATGATATAATAAAAATCCAATAGAGATATACGAAAGAGTTATACAGGTTCTGTGTGGAAAGTAACCAAGGAGAAATATATACTTGAATGATATATCTTGACTTGAGGAGTAAGTAAGGTAAGCTCACTGTGTGATGTTCATAGTACTAAATGAGACTCACTTAGTAAGTTACACTGTTTGATAGATTCACCACTTACTAAATATATGGAGCAAAGTCTGCTGCCCTCACATGACAGTGTGTCACGCCTACTGCCGAGTGCTGTATCGATCTAAGCACCCTTACTACCTAAAAGGAGTATGACACGCGAAAGCACTACCACCAATCAAAACAGACATATTCATTACCCACTCTGTGTTAACAACACATATGAGGCTGTAAATAGTATCGTAAGGGTTTAATACTTTAAATGGTATTATTTGCTTTAACTGTCATTTTTGGCATGCAATTAAAAACTTTTTCAAGAAGCTTACAGAATAAATTCGTCTTTTTCTGAATAAACCAATAATATAACAATAGGTACGGTAGTTATTGACTACGGTAATGCTTTTGTGCCGTTACTTTTATTAATAGATGATCTACCACAACTAACCGCCAGAAACATTTTTTTTTAATTAGGCCTACGCCAGGTAATGAACAATTATAACATGGTTTAATAGATTTTATGATATACAAAATGTGTTAAATGACAGCGGATGGTTGAATATTTCACAACAGTAATCTTAAAGAAGATCCGATATATCATCTTTAATAACAAAATGTGAACAGTAGGCATATATTTGTTGCTAATGTGTATCATCAAAGTATAGACTGGTTGTGTAATGAATAATGGCACCTTGCTGCAAATTGCTAAATTTGGACAAAAGTACACCTGTGTGAATGTTGTTGCACCTGTCCTGCTGGTGGTTTGAATTGAGACCATAGGCGCTCCTCCAGATGACCATAGGCTTCCAGATGACCATGTCCAAAAGTCTTATGGAGCCAGAATTAGCTGTAGGGCTGACTGGTCACACTGCGAGTAAAACTTTTCTACAAATTGAATATTTTAAATTTTAACAACATCTAAATTCTAAACCTTCAACAAAATGAAGGTACGATGTAACATACAACTTTTAAACTGATGTAGCAACCTTTTTTATGTTTAGTTTCTATCCTAGAAAAAAGTCTTTATATCTAGGCTACTGGATATCTGACGGCGGCCTACATTATATAACATTTCGAGAGAAGAAAAAATTAAATGCGAGATTTAACGATGTTAAATTAATTTTTGATGGCTTGGATCTACCACCAGAATGGACATTGTACCTCCCACATAGTTTTTAATTTTAAGAAAGTTTTACGACGATTGATTTTTCATGAATCTCCATACAGGGTAACCAGGTCAATATGGAGCGCGTATGTGGACAAAATTCGATTCCTTTTCAATATCATATTTTTAACATAGCTTGTTTAAAAAAAGAAACTTCTACAACCAAAGTCACCGCAGCTGCAGAGCATTTCTACTGTGTAAATGTATAGATTTCAGCGATAAAAATACGTATCACTATAATCTAGAATTAAATTGCCTAAAATGAACACTAAAAAACTGTGTTACGCACAATTCTAATTATTCTCCTTTTCGTATGTATGTGAAAATAAAATTCTCAGGATATTGCTAAATGTCAGAATAATCTTAGGAGGAGCCAGCGGTCTTTTAACCCGAGGACATTCGGATAACTTCTGCTATTGTTGCCTCAAACAGTAAGCCTACACTTAATCAGTGTAATACATTTGTAATATGTAGATGCAGATACTGATCGGAATGCGTTGCATCTATGCTACAGGTTGTTGCTTTTAGATTATATTTATCTTATCTATTCGTCGTTTAATTTTGTGAACTTTTCTAGTCGAATTTGACCCGAGCGTGCCACTAATGAGAAGATGGTATGGTGTTGATATTGTTGCTAATATCCATGGGAACGTATCTGGATATTATTATTATTATTAAATACTGCAGATACTCAAGATGAACGGATACAATAATAATACGTTCATTCTCTGTACAATTTATGTTATTCATTCATTCAATCTTTTATTTCGGAATCTCTGGTCCATAGAAAGTAAAATTACGTATAAATTGGTTTAAAAAAACAACACAACTGTACTAATTACTACTACTCATCTCAGGATGGCATTCCACCTGGAATATATTTCCTAAATCAAATACTGTATCTTGTTTTGTTTGGGGGTCTGATTGAGAAAAGCTTCTAAATAATAACAATTTACAATGTTTAACATTTAGGAAATTTTATATATATTTTTGGTTGAATAATTACGAAATGTTTAATGAAGTACAACTAGGCAAAACAAGTGTAAGCATCTCTCAAAATGTACCAATACAAAAATAATATACCGGTGTCACCCCCAAAGTGTTAAACATGACAACCAATGAAACACGTATTTGACAGATATACATGAATTAAAAAGAGCGCTGTTCCGACTGAGCTAACAGGTACATTCATCGAAAATAATGAAGTTTATTCTAATCTAATAATATCATTTTGCCTATAGCAGCCTTCTTAAGATGAGTCAGTACTAAGTATGACAAACCATGAGTATAGGTATGTCGTCAACCAATGATTCATGTTAATTAATTGATTAAGTACATGCTTGAATTAAACAGGCTTACTACCGATCACTCTTTTAAGAACACACTTACACAGTATATGGTAATGTAAATACAAGATTAAAATGTATTATTGCATTAAGGAATCATTATTCGCTTGGTGGCATCTGTACAGGGACAGATTCTGATAAAGGTGAGGAAATATGTGTTTATGTACAATTACACTTATTTGGATTTAAACCTTTTTTAGTATTGAATGTACCGATTGTACACACTAGGCCCTATCATACTGTTTGAATCACATAAATAAAACAAAATATATATTTGATACTGTGTGAGAATGTTATGTATTACAGGTGATTGTGAAACAGAGAGTGTAGCTATTGCAAAATGCATGTCTTAGTATCAAACTATGGATATTTCGTAATTGGTATAGGCCTACATGACTAATTTCGAGGCACGCGAAATACGTATAAAATTGACTCCCACACGAGACAGTAAAGGAAAGAATCACAGTTGATCCGGCAATGACAAATCTACTTCCTCCACCATGGAATTGAAACGGCCAGTGATGTCACAATCCATGATGTAGGCCTAGCATTAAATACACGGTTGGTTAAGCCTGGTTCCCACTAGGACGCAACGCAAGGACGTAAGCTCAACACACACAAGAATGTTCGGATAATCCATCGCGTTGCGCGTACTTTGTTGCGTGCGTCAAAGTGTGAACCAATCGTTGAGCATTCTGCTCTTGTTAGTGTATCACGTATTGGTTACTATGTTCGGGTCGAAAGGTGACGTAGACAAGATCGAAACATTTTGCCTATCGGGAGAAGGAGGAGAGAGTTAAGGCCTGTTGCATCAGGGTCAATGGTAAGGTTTAATTAAGACCAGACATGACACACCCGTTGTCTCAGTCTTCAACTCAGACAATATTAACCTACTTGCTTCATAAGTGAAATTATCGAATATTGTATTAACATTCCAAGGAGCTTCAAGAAATTAACGTTTAAGAACATGAACAGAAAGGATTACAATAGATCTAACCACGAACTGAAATAATCTAAAACATTTCACAATTTTCTTTGCTTAGCTCTAACCTCAGTATTACGCCACAGGCCGATTGCTTCCTAACTCAAACCACAGCCGTGACTGTATGCCAGAAGGGCGCTACACCAACAGTAAATGACAGATAAATAAATGTCAAAAGATTCTAGATTTATTTAATTTATGATATACCCGGACAAACTTTGAATCGATACCATAAAGACCATTTTTGTTTCTTTATTCATCAAGCAAACATTCTCTTATTTAAGGAGGACCTTTGGAAGTCAAAATTGTCGTTCCGTTTTTTAAGAGGGGTATATTATATAGATAATTTCCTCCCTAGGTTGAACCAAATCAACAGCTCATGTGTGCTGTTGAATTTAATAATACTTTTAGGCCTGATGTCGAGAGTTACATCAAACCTAATATTAATATTGAGGAGTGTAGGCTACAATTGCCAATTCTTGCCGCAGATGTTCGTCTTCCACACACATTCCATTCATTCACTACGTCACATTCTTTCTGAATTTCATCTTGACCTTGCAGCCATAAATTCAGATATTTTGTTCAAAACTCTTTGCACGAATTTGGTTAGTGAAAGTTTATAATAATAATCTCGTCTAAATTGATCTTTGTGACACTCATAACAAGTATACTTGATCAAATTACTACCGGTCACAAAGATCAAACTCATAGCAATATTTGAAATTGAAAAGTGTCGACATTTTGACTCAACAATGACAATACATAAAAGTTAATTACACGAGATTAGTATAAATTGGCTTGTTAATGTACTGCTGTGGCAAACAATCCGATACAATTCAAGATATTCACCCGTTACATACTCTATGATCCTCAGATATGGTTCAGATCCATTTTACATTCTTAATACAAATGCTACTTAATTATCACTATTTTATAATATCGCGAACTTGAGTAAAAACAATCAATGTTGATTGAACGGGTTGTGCTGTATACACCAGTCTCGTGAAAAGTTTATATAGGCCTATAGGACATCTGCATACCAAGCAGAAGGTTCCGGGTTCGAACCTCAGTTGGGGCAGATTTCCTCATCTTTATCGTTTTAATTTAATTCATTAAATTTCAGTATATCACCGGGCGGTTTAGAATTCATGTTCTGTGCCTGTTGTGTTTATATATAGGCCTACTCAGTATAATTGGAATTTAATCCTGGTCGGAAGTAAAATAAGTCCCGTAAATAATGCCCATATCCCATTCAACCCTGAATGTGCTAATATATATAATGGGTGATTTCGAATCTTCCGCCACGTGGCCTATGTTGGAGTAGTCTACGTCACAGTAATGTTGTTAGATACAATATAATAATAGTAGTAAATACAATATATATAATAATAGTAGTAAATACCAGAAAAGCAACGAGGCTTTAATGGCGACACAGAGTCAGGAGGAGAAGTAATTAACGAACATCAATATCAACGGAATTCAATAATCACGTCACATTGAAGTGAAAAGCATCTTGGTCTATTCTATGAAATGTGTGAAAATATGGACGGTTGGTTGTCTAAGGCAATCTGTTGATATAGCATCTCACGCAGCAAACAATACAATGTAGTGTTTACAGCAATTATACAAATTAGTATATTCAAATTTAAAAAACCTATAAACGAGTTTTTGTAAATAAATAAAATAATTATTGTATTGCTTATTGCTTTCTCTTCGTGGACATAAGTAGGTATATACCATTATTCACGAATACAAAGCTGTATTACCCAAAAGGTAATGTTGAAGGGGATCAATTTAAATACAAATATTTCTATTAGATCCATGCTTTCATTGATATACTACTTGGAGAATACAGGCACATCTATACCAGTGATGGTAGTGAACTGTATCATAGAAATCTGGCACCAACATACATGTTGTTATATGCATATAGCACACAACTGGGGAAATATATACAATTGTATACGTTACTTTAATTTGGTCGTAGTTAAAATAAATGATCAGGGAGTCTCTTACTTATGTTTAAAGTGTACTTACCAACTACCAGCAGGCCTACAAACATTCCAATACAACTTTAACAACATTCCAAAATTATCACAAACAACATTAATGTTCTCCCCAGGTGGCCAACTAAATAACACTAAGGAAACACAGCGACACGCAGCAGCAAAAAGTATCAATTCTTTTCATGGCTTTTGTTATAGAAACAATAAGTTATCTAATGAAGCAACTAATTATCTATACACTGTACTCCATCGTGTGGACTGACGAGTTTGGACGGTATCGACGTTTAGGAGTAAAACGATGCATTCAAAGTCTCAAACGGGATGAACTGATAGATATAATGTGAAACACACAGAGGAACTAATGGATAAGATTACAAAGACAGAAACAGATGACAGAAAAGGCGTATACAAACCGTCAAACCGTGCGTTACGGAATTTGTCTGAAATTCGGCAGATCGTAAGCGTGCATTAGGAGGACTTGGTAATCGTTTTAACACCATTGAACCAAGGTCTCGTTTACTATTTAACCTTATTGATTATTTCTTCTATAGACACGAGCAACCTGCATTTTAAACTTAATTTATCACAAAATTATGTCAATTAGCGGCTCATATAAGACCTTAACCTTCTAGAATTAAACGGGTTTACGACACAAATGGTACAAAATTTCACTGTCTCGCGAATGCCTAATAAGCACTTTTGAAACTCAAAATTACGAAAAGACGAAATATAAAATTAATTTTTTTAAATTCCAATTTAATTCATGGAATTGGAAGCAATAAAAATGTATTTATTTTTCATTTTGTCATCAATAGGTCCGTTGAAATTTGGAAATTGGTTATTTTATTTCCAAGCCGAATAATGGTTACCTCACATAGTTCTTCAAGCTGATACAATATTGTATGTTTTTACTAAAGTTAATCTGAATCTGTCGAAATGAAGAGAATTATTGAAAACACGATTAGTGTGAATGAAATCGTGTGCCGAGCCAACTACGGAAAACATTAATCCTTACTAATAATAATACGAATGCAAAATAATGACAAATTGGTGACGCTGCAAAAATATTTAAAATAGTGTATCTCGTTAATAGTGTCTCGATATTTTGCTTGTTACCAACCAAATAGCGTGCGCGACGCATGATGGGAAGGGTTTGGGAGCAAACGTCACGACGCGCACGTACGTGATTTGTTGTTTATACGTACGCGTCGTGACGTTTGCGCCCAAACCCTTTCCACCATGCATTGTGCAATGACGTTCTTCTCGAGAAAGCAAGCTATTTGCGATAAACCTTATTAAAATATGAACCATTATAAAATACACAATATATTATTGACTTAAGGTCAGAGAACGAGGTTAATTAACTATTTTTGAATCAAACTCATTCTTCTCATGGCTTCTATTATTATCTATGATAATGACTTATTTGTGATCAGAATGGCCATACGACATACTGTAAATCAAATGGTATTATTTGAGATAACTGAGTATTTATGAACAAAGTACGTAACTTGAAAGGAAATTAAATTACATTGATATGCCTAATTTATATTATACCAATGTTGTTGTGTCACGGTGTAATAATGTTTACCTGAAGTAGGGTGTCCATATGGACATGATGATGTCATATCTTCCCTGTTAAAATTAAATGTTCCAGTTTTTTCTTTCTGAGCAGAAAATTAAAAATTAAAAATTATATTTCCTCCATTTTAAAGATTGAAAGAAAGAGGAAATCGAAGAGCTATGTTTATAGAAAGGATTGCAAAAGAACTCAAACTGAATTTTGAAGAAGTTTTCAGAGTCGCTGAGAACCGGACTATCTGGAAAGCTATAACCGCCAACGTTCTTGAAGGACATAGTACATGAAGAAGAAGAAGAAGAAGATGTCATATCACTACCATATTTGGGAATACCACCCCCTTTTTTTTTCAAACTAGTTTTATAGTGTAGACAAAGCTTAATACAATTTGCTTCTCACGTAGAAGCAATGAAGAAACAAATTAGTTTCAACAAATGCGTCTGTGTGCGATTGCGCTGTAAAACGAGTTTGCGTCGCATGTACACGCAAAGACTGCAATCATGTTAAATATAAAAATAATTACCTATCTCTTTAATTGAATGCATTTAGCTTGGTCATGGACAGACCGCTATTATCTTGTATAATGTTTGTCTACACTTAACATTCTTTTCTCGAGTACTGGTATGTGCAACCAAAAAGCCAGTAGCCAAATAATATGGCAAATGAGTAATATAATACATAATATAATACATAATATAATACATAATATAATACATATAATACAAATGATAATATGAGTAAATATCGAGTAGACCCAAGCTATCGTCATCATTATTTATTTATGGCATATAACATTCTGTCTATGCAGACATTTTAACTACTTTTAATTTGTTGTCATCTCACAGCCAGATTTGTGAAAATGATTATGCGTAATAGAGAAATCACACATTTTAAATATCATTTTGTCACAATAAATAAAAGATAAGATGATGACGCAAGGGAAAATGTTGCCCTTTCGTTTTATTTTTCAAGGTTACATTAATTCCCTACTTATACTTTTATTTAGCCCTCTCGGAAATTGAGAGGAAATTGGCATGGCAGAAAAAACATGAAAGTAAATTTTATATCAGACAGCAGAAATCCATCCACACTGTACGAATTCGAACTTGTTGCCTAAGGTAACCGAGCACGGCGTTGAGAGAGAAATGCAAGAAGGAAAACGCGACTGCCAACCAGAAACCTATACAGATGCCCACCACTGGATGCTCAATGGTAACAAAATGTTCAAATATGGACAACTCTTTTCACTCAAGACACAAGCTTGGTTCCCACTAGAGACGCAACGCAAGGACGTAAAGCGCAATGTATGTGATTGACCAATGACGATGTATTATCTGAACTGTCGCTTGTGATTGGTCAACCCGCTTGCGCCTACACCCTTGCGTTGTGTCTCTAGTGGAAACTAAGCTTTACAGGCGACGACTCTGCGCTTGTGATTGGTCAATTCACCTGTTGCGGCTTACGTCCTTGCGTTGCTTGGTAACCAAGCTTTAGTTCGCATGCGCGGTACATTGTTACCTCTGTCGCATTTAATAAACGTCATCCTAGAGACATCGATATGTTTATTTTATAACTATTATTATAGCTCTATAGGTTCCATGGTTCTTACTAAGAAAGAAAATAAATTTATAAACCAATCTATATATTATATGGTAATAAAAAATATTAGTCTTACCACCATGCGTTCAGACTCAGACACCCCACGCCTCCCGTGATACCAATGTTATTGGGTGCCGCCACGATCAGTGCATTTACACAATGTCGGCTAATTATATGATGTTCTATTTATAGCCTATGTTACTATTTATAGATGGTATATCAATGAAAACATGATAACAATATTTAGTTTGTAAAGAGATACAGGTAAATGTCCTGCTTATTGACTTCATTAAATTATTTAGTTTCTAAAATGTCAAAGAATTTTAATTTTTCGTGTTTATTTCTTATATTTTTGTAATATTGTATGTTTTGACACATTATTGATGCGTGTGCCCGTTTCATGTTCGCGTTATTACAATGAATACAGTTTATGACGTCAGCGGTATTGTCAATTAAAATGTCCTCAAGTTATTTGGTAAGCCAATCCCTTATTGCGGTTATTTTGAACAATTACGGGTAAATGCCATTGATATCATATCGAATAATCGATTTTAGTAAAATACCAAAGGTTACCAGGAACGTAAGCTGTGATGCGTCGCCGGAATTAAGATATCAACAAAGTACTATCGACAAAAACAGCGTTCTTTGTCACCAATTGATGCGAGGTTCTACTTCCCGTTGATACAGTACCCTGATCAGGAAAGTTAAGCGTGGTTACCACTAGAGACGCAACACAATGACGTACGCGTAACGCAGGCGAGTTGACCAATGACAAGTCACTGTTCGAATAATCCATCGCTTTTGATTGGTCAAATCACTTACGTTGCGTTTCGTCATTATTGTGTCGCGTCTCTGTGGCAACCAAGCTTTAAGCTCTATCTACACTATTACATTTTATGTGACAACAAAAATGTGCCCATATTTGGGCATATCACCACCATATTTGGGCACTTTTTTTGTCAAACTAGTTTGATAGTGCTTGTGACAAACCCTTTCTTCTCAACGCATAACAGTGTTTCTTTCTGTAACTAAATTCTTAGTTCCTCATACCAATCACAAATGTTTATTTCAACATTTGTTATGAATTTGATTTACAACAATTAAAAAAATAAATAAACATTCTATATAGTTATTATATGACAAGGCCAATAATTGGCCAATTATTGGTCATATATCATAAACCTGTGACAGTAGTGTGACTGCTCCAACAAAATGATTTAAGTGCTTCGAAACATTGTTTTACGTTATAAGGGGTAAAATATGGTTCAGGAAAATTATTTTTTTTTTATTTTCCGAAATAGACGGCGCGTCATCACGATGGCAACGAACTATCAGTCAGGCATGACCAGATGTACGACAAGCCATTTTACCTCTGAAAATGTAGGCCTACTTTCATTTCATTTATTTATTTCACTTTACAAATATATAAGTATAACGTGGAGGAGCCTTAAAGAAAGCAAAGCTTGTGTGAATAGGCTCCTCATACATTTCATCACAAAGGTAAATTATCAAATGGCTTGTCATATGGCGGTACAACAACAGAAACCACTAATTACAGTTTCTCTAGCGATTCATAATTTTATGAAAAGGGAATATGTCCATAAATAGTAGGCCTATATAGAAGTAGGCCTACAACTGGGCAAGCAATTGAAACTAAAACTTCGACATGAAGTACACCTGCGCAAATAGTAAGACATTGTTTATGACCACTGTTAAAATGACGAAATTATGCCTAATAAAAATGTATCTACGGAAAATAAGCACATTAACGTAGGCCTACAATAAATCAAATCTTTCACCAAAAGTTAAAATAGGGTAGGCCTAATGGTCCGGATGACGGAAGGAAAATGTAATGTCCTGGCCAAACAATTCAGACTTACTTAAATTAAACATGATTTGACAGTCATGTCCTAACATGGCTTTTGAGAATAACACATTGGCCCTAAGCACGCGTACTTAAATTAACATATATAACAACGGTAAAATGACACATAACATTAAGACCAAAGACCAATATACCACCAGTACGGCACATTTATAAATTTATAAATTCTGAAACAACAGAATTTTATTAACACAATATTTGTTTAATATAACTTAGGTGTCATGTTCATGAGAAAAGGTGGATCGCGTAACATCTGTGTTTGCGTAAGATATTTGATCATGGACCCATGAGTTCCGTGTGAGCTACCGTACTTCACGATATATTACCGTAATACACGTGTCATCCGATGAAAAGGGTCTGGTCCCTTTGAGACTATTAAAACGAGGCGCATGGCGTATGGCGCCTAGTCAATCAATGTGAACAATTTAACATACTTCCATACAAACAAATATAAAATGAATGTCAATATTTCGGGGGAAGTACTAAAGTACTAAACTTGAACTTTATGTTCTCAGTTGAAGAACGAAAAACCACTAGTATGAAATAATGTTTGCTTTAAATTGCTAGATATTTCAATTTAATTAAGGATATTATTAATTGAATTGAATTATTATAACATTTTCTTTGAAAACTAAGTAGTTATAAAACGCATCGACACTACCGGCCTACTTAATTGTATGTTGTTAAAATTGTCTTTCTTTGTCAACATGAATTATACGTTACCGGTAAATAAAAAATGACGTATTACACACACAGTAACTAATAGCTCATGTTGGCGAAAGAAAGAAAACAACGCTGTGACCTATTTTTACCAGGTGAACTAATTAAGGGCACAACAATGTTAAAGCCCAATTTCATCTTGGTACAACGCTACACATGTCACGACTATCGTACAATCAGGATTAAATTAAGGAATTTAACGTCAATCTGTACGTGTTCATGTTATTGACGGGTTCACATTTCGGGCTTAGTTTCAAATCCTGACTTAACTCTAAAATTGTTTTTACGATGTGCTGTTTGTAAAGGCAATACAAATGGAAAAAATAGGAGTTCAGGTGGTTTAAACTAACGCGTTGTAAGGTGGTGGTGCCTGCACGTTGAATTCCTTGTGTGGCCAACCAGACCTCCTTAGCTTCGTGCTCTGAATCTTAAAAAAAGACTTATGAAAACGATTATGGTGGTTGCATAATTGTACAACAATATATCATGCTGATTGACAATATATTCTCACACAATATATTTATGTTAACGGAAAACAATTTCTAAACTGATCCAACGCTTTTGATTGGTTAAAACTTGGGTTACGCGTCGTCCCTACGTTGCGTGGGAACCGACATCCTGGACGCAACAGAAGAACGTATAAGCGCGCCCCAAATAATTTGAAAAATCATGACGTGAGATGGATCTCTCGAACTGCCGCTTGTGATTGGTCAACTCATTGCGCCTACACTGTTGCGTCGTGTCCAATGGGGAACAAGCCTAAACGTGACGGCATTTATGCATCACATCAATGTTTAACAAACAATTCAGTCTCGTGGTCTATATAATTATGGGCGGCCATTAGGGCCAAAATAGACAAACGTTGCCGTACGAACAATTCCGCTCCCGTAAGGCAAACTAATGGCGTTAAAGACATAATTCCTCGAGTGACAAACAAATATTGCCGTACGGACACACAAACACATTGCCATATGAACAAATTGCCGTATGGTTAAATTGGCGTAAGGACAAACATTGGCGTAAGGACAAAAATTGGCGTAAGGACAAAAATTGCCGAAAGGACAAAATTGCCGAAAGGACAAAAATTGGCGTACAGTCTAACTAAATACAAACGTTGAGGGCAGTATAGTAATTTAAAACCACGTGACTGAAACCACTCTGTGTGTCCAGTCCTGATAAGAAATAAAACCATAATCATGAAAGGCCAACAATATAGGCCAGCCGACAATAAGCCTTCCCACTTTTATTTTTTCCAGCCACAACAATAACTATGAAACACCGTTTGTGTATTTTTTACATTTTCAGTGTTACTTATGGTTTTTATGGTATTAGAAATTAAATATTTGTGAAAAAACGGCGGATTGCTCCTGGGAGTCACTTGGTGGGATTATACTAGGGTACCCTTAGTCGTCCAGTATAAGTTAGAGTAGGACCGCTGTAGTGTTCCCGTTTACTCAGCCTTCATCTTTTAAATCTGAGTGTAACTCAATTATGATTTTTAATATTATAGTGAAATTTGATACTGTATTTGTGAGAAAACGGCGGAATGCTCATGGGAGTTACTTGGTGGGATTATACTAGGGTACCTCCTTGGTCGTCCAGTATAAGTTAAAGTATGACCACTGGTCCCGTTTACTCAGCATTTATCTTTTAAAAATCTGAGTGTAACTCAATTACGATTTTTTATATATAGTGAAATTTTATACTGTAGGCTATTTGTGAGAAAACGGCGAATTGCTCCTGGGAGTCACTTGGTGGGATTATACTAGGGTACCTCCTTAGTCGTCCAGTGAAAGTTAGAGTATGACAACTGGTCCCGTTTACTCAGCCCTCATCTTTTAAATCCGCCGTTTTCTCACAAATACAGTATAAAATTCAAAAGATAAATGCTGAGTAAACTTCACTATAATATTAAAAATCGTAATTGAGTTACACTCAGATTTAAAAGATAAATGCTGAGTAAACGGGACCAGCGGTCCTACTTTAACTTATACTGGACGACTAAGGAGGTACCCTAGTAGCCTATAATCCCACCAAGTAACTCCCAGGAGCAATCCGCCGTTTTCTCACAAATACAGTATCAAATTTCACTATAATATTAAAAATCGTAATTGAGTTACACTCAGATTTAAAAGATGAGGGCTGAGTAAACGGGACCAGCGGTCATAGGCCTATTCCAACTTTTACTGGACTAAAGAGGTACCCTAGTATAATCCCACCAAGTGACTCCCAGGAGCAATCCGCCGTTTTCTCACAAATATTTCATTTCTAATACCATAAAAACCATAAGTAACACTGAAAATGTAAAAAATACACAAACGGTGTTTCATAGTTATTGTTGGCTGGAAAAAATAAAAGTGGGCTGGCTTATTGTCGGCTGGCCTATATTGTTGGCTAGCTTAACACAAGCCTTCCATGATTATGTTTTTATTCCCCATCAGGACTGGACACAACAGAGTGGTTTCAGTCACGTGGTTTTAAATTACTATGCTGCCCTCAACGTTTATATTTAGTTAGACCGTACGCCAATTTTTGTCCTTACGCCAATTTTTGTCCTTTCGGCAATTTTGTCCTTTCGGCAATTTTTGTCCTTACGCCAATTTTTGTCCTTACGCCAATGTTTGTCCTTACGCCAATTTAACCATACGGCAACTTGTTCATATGGCAATGTGTTTGTGTGTCCGTACGGCAATATTTGTTTGTCACTCGAGGAATTGTGTCTTTAACGCCATTAGTTTGCCTTACGGGAGCGGAATTGTTCGTACGGAAACGTTTGTCTATTTTGGCCCTAATGGCCGCCCATATATAATGTATATTATATTGTTTATCGTAAGTTCACAGTCACGGTTAGTTTATTGTTTGACTGGTTAACATACCTTAGAAATCAAAAGCATAAATTTTGTAAACGGTTTCGGGTCATAAATAGTTAAGTTTATTGGGTTATGTAACGCGGCAAAAAGTGCATGCGTTAAAACATAATAGACATCAGAACATTTATTTAGTACGGACAGGTGATGTCTCTGCATCGCACAGTACCAAA
The DNA here is from genome assembly GCF_963402885.1 of Antedon bifida. NCBI lineage: Eukaryota > Metazoa > Echinodermata > Crinoidea > Comatulida > Antedonidae > Antedon > Antedon bifida. The sequence continues at coordinate 32,458,439 of NC_136226.1, forward strand.
TGAGAACATTGCTAGTATTAATTATGTTGAATCAACAGTTAAACCATTGACATTCTGTGACAATGTTGTCAAACAGACACGTCACGACTACAAAAGTCTCAGACCATCATGCTCTCATGCTTGGTAAGAGGTAGGTATACCGATGAAACATTAGTAAGCGGAAAGAGTTGTGTATCACTGACAAATATGTACCATTTTGGGTGATGAATTTTGCGCATACAAAAATATTAAAATTCTTCCCAACGTGTGGGGTTCGTGGTAATTACAGATGTTAAAATACATTACATGCAGTAGGCCTAATTGTTAATAAATCAATGATTACAAATAGCATACCACATTATGGTTGTGTGTACATGAGAGAATGTGGGTTACCTCACATCATGCCTCGCCTACGCCTATTATCGTTGTAAATTTGGGAAAAAATGTCTAATATAAGCAATTAACCCATTTTTGTGATAACGGTTATCAATATCCTGAATGTTGTTTGGCATAGTAAAACAGAACAACCAACCGTGAGTAAAAAAAGTGCATGGGTATATTTTTAGAAGGATCGCCGTACTGACATTGTGCGTAAAGGTCTGTCTACCCAAATATAGTAGTGATATGCCCAAATATGGTAGTGATATGACATCATAATGTCCATGATGGGCACATTTTCTTGTCAAACCAGTTTGATAGTGTAGACAGAGCTTTGCAACCTATATGTCGTTCAAACATTACAGTAAATAGTATACGGTACGGTACAGGAAAGAAAACATGTATGGTATTCAATGAAGGACGAATTAATGCTATTATTATTGAACATTTTCATTATTTTCCAACAACCGCCAATTAACAGTAGGGATTATCATACCTGAATTCAATAGCAATACACAACATAACATTTAAGCAGTAAAGTAAAAAGACAACACATTGATTTACGAATTACGAATAAAAACATCGGTGAAAATTGAAAATAAAAAATCCGTTGTGTTCGACGTGGATAGTTTAATTAACTTCGTTGCCTTGACAACTAGAAACATATTCGATCTGGTGCGTCATACGATGAGAAAGAAGTGAGATAACAGTGTTATTCCCGATTGCGTAATTGCTAAATGCGGACCTGGGAATGAGGAATAATGACGTAATCCAGTGCGTGTAGGCCTATTTAACTATGGAACGTCTCTACATGAACATTCTCTGCAGATTTGGAGGGCGTAGAATTAAAAATGAGATATTAATAGTGAATGGTCAACAATCGAAATAGCGTGGAAGTTAAGTTGTGTTTCCCAGCCGATTGACTGATTAATAGAATTCCTGCGGATCAGTGTAAGAAGCCCAATGAGGATAGCTTTGCACCAATGGGGCTATGAATGGCGTCAACATGCCTGCTGACTGATGTTCTTAACATAAAATACAACTTAGTCATGTTAAAGGTAAATATTAAAATATCCCTGATATTTTAACACATACAAGATAATGTGAAAAGCGGGACTTTCTAAAAACATTTGTGACCGTTGTTTGCCTTGTTAAGTTTATATCGTAATGGATGAATGAAATGAACATATATTGAAAGTAGGCCATAGTTAACCCCTCTCCATCCCTATATCGTAATGGATGAGTGAAATGAACATATATTGATAGTAGGCCATAGTTAACCCCTCTCCATCCCCTCCGTAAAAAATTATCAAAACAAGTCTAGAAGCAGAAACTGACTTTCGCAAATATCGTATACGATAACAATCGGAAAAAAGTCTTTATCCCCAACTACTCCCATGACGACGACATCATCATCTGAAAATGATGTCATAATATCCGGGATGAATAATTCGAACGAGACTCAGAGGGCCAGCCAACAAGGTACTGTTAGTCTTTGGTAAATAACATCTTAACATCTCAGTGAATCTCAACACATCACCTACAATGTGACCTGTGACACTGTGACCTGTGACACTGTGACCTGTGACCTGTGACACTTTGATTTGAATTTTGATTTCCAAGCTTAAAGCTCTGTCTACACTATCAAACTAGTTTGACAAAAAAAAAGTGTGATGTGCCCAAATATGGTAGTGATATGACATCATCATGTCCATATGGGCACATCACATTTTTGTCACATAAAGTTTGATAGTGTAGACAGAGCTTTACGATTTAGATTTTTTTGTTTACGATTTTACAGTCTAATAACTATAATCAGAAACATTACCAATGAGCTTTGGTCGATCTATAAAAATCTCATTGCATATTAATAAATATTTCCGATATCAGGAGGCGTGAGAGGATCTTTGTACGATTTGTATTTTTAAAGGCGCGGCGTCTCGTCGCGTTCCTGAATCTGACGTACTCGACACCAACCTATTTTTGGCACATGAGACTGAATTAAGAACTTAGGCCTAATTGTACAATGGAAAAAAGTGAACATTTCTGTAGGTTTTCATGGGAAAACATAAAGTAGCCCATTATGGTCACGTATTGGTACTGGACAAAAACAGCATATCGAATACCATGTTTTCGGTGAGTCTGTCTAGAAAATGTGAATCAATTAATCAATGCAACTGGAATACCATGTTTCCGATACTTACTAAGATAAGTCTGTCTACAAAATGTGAATCAAAATTGAATTAATTATGTAGGTCTATCCATATAGGGCCAAGAAGAAATGCACCCATATGAACGAATATGGGATTAAAGAAGGACTGAATGTAAAATAGAGAAATTTACAGTTCATTTGCAAAACTTTAACTCGAGAAAATTTATAAAGAAGCTGGCAATGTGCACATATACGTTTGAATTTATCTGAATCCGTTTTAAAAACTCCAAATGCAGTGTTTCCCCAGTTTTAATAATGAAGAGTGACAAATCATAAACCTTTCAAAATGCCATCACGATCTCGATGTTAAAGTAACATCCTCTTGAAACTATAGAACGATACAATTAAATATACGGAAGCGTGTTTATGAACCTAATATATACTGTACTAGCATTTTATATGTTCACCTCTTCACGGAAAATCTACAAACCGTTAACCAAGGCCAAGCAACAAGTGCATCAAATCGTTTACGATCTGAAAGGTTTATAAAGATGAAACAAATGTTCATCCTTTCCAGGAATTGAAGGATGAGTGTTTAATAATGATCCAGTAGACGGGACTACTGTATTTATTTTTTATTCGTTTATTACCTTTTTTAATATGCCGCTTTTGAATTGTATAAAAAACATTTATGAGTCCGGTATTTATTGGTTACGTATACCTGAACGTTAAAATAATACTGTACAACTATGGATTACAGGTATGGCATGCAACGCGCGCAAAACGTTGAATTCGTTAATAGTTAGTACCGGTAACCTGAAAGTTAAAATAATACAACTTAGCGACAAACAGGTATGGCATGCAACGCGCGCAAAACGTTGAATTCGTAGTACTGTAGTATACGTTTCGTTACATAAAAAAATCCGTTGTCCGTGAGTGACTAGACGTTTCGAAATATTAAAAACGTGATTATTTCCATCAAAGGTCATAAAATTGGCAAAATGTTGAAAGCTGACCGGGGCTAGACAGCCGTTACGAATACAGAGGTCAGAAAGATCAATCGCCTAGTGGTTCAGATATTGCTTCATATTTGCCGAGATCCTCGAATTGTCTCGATTCAATGAAGTTATTTTGATTAATATAAAATGATATATGATGAGTCACTTAATACATATTTAATATAGCATACCACTGAATAAAAGGATCAAGTACACATAACTCGTTTCAAACGAATCGTTAATCGGCAACAACGAAAACAGAGACTTCTGCTTATTCCATGGGGTATGTGGACGTGGCAGGTGGGGGCCAGGGGCCGGGGTAGACAGGCCCGTTACTGACAAGAGTCGTTATACAATATGTTCAACAGGTTCGCCAGAAATTGTTGTGGTTAAATAAAATAAATTAACGATGCTCGAGGGATAGGCTTCTGACCGATGTGTAACCAGTACTAGACGAGTGTTGTTCGTGCTATAGTTCATTCACGTTGATATTCAGTGACGATATTATACTAATTTCTCTCAAATGAAATATAGTAAAGCACAAGTGCCGAATAATTTTTTAACTTACTCTGGACGCACCTTCATTCAAGAAGTGTGCAACTGCCACAAAAGTGTAGCTTCCAAATAAATTATTATTATTATTATTATTAGGCCTATTATTATTATTATTGAAAACTAGATAGTGCTTATATTGAATATGTCTACTACCACTATGACCCTATGTATTTGTTATCATGTCAGATCGGCATAGAGGTATTTCCCTGATGATTAATTAATACGGTTCCCCTGCTGCAGTCTAGGTCAAAGTCAACGATAATCCCCTACAGAATCTCAACTAAATCTTATCAATCTCATTATTGTGTAATTATTACAAGGGTTCTCTTACCTTTAATATACCCGTTGCATGTCTAGTCTCTCACACTGTTAGGCTACAGTATTTAATTATCAAGTCCTACCTGTATGATAGTTATTCTATTGTTAAGAAGAGTAAATAGAATGTGTCGAGGTATGCGACGCCTACGCGCCTCGTGCGTCTAACAAAAGTGTTGTGGTTTATGCCACGAGTATCACTTGTTGTGCACCCGTATTGTTCATTCAGCAAATCTAATTTAAAATTGACAAAAAGACGACCTGGGCAGGCATTCTCTTGATCACATAAATTTGATAGAATTTTAGAGTACTTCATTCAAAATATTATGCTAGGCCTACTGGCACTTTTAGGTTTCCTTTGTGAATGTTAGATGTTAGATAGGCCTAATTGTATTTTACGGTGTGTGGAGGGGTTGTCTTGGTCATACATCGTCTAGTTCGACCCATTTACGATTACATCTGCTGCTATTCTCTAGTTTGAAAGGAGTACTTCCTTAAAAAGGGGGATTTCATAAGGTTTATCGCAAAGAGCGTGCGCGACGCATGATGGGAAGAGTTTGGGAGTAAACGTCACGACGCACACGTACGTGATTTGTTGGTTTTACGTACGCGTCGTGATGTTTGTTCCAAAACCCTTCCCAATATGCATTGTGCAATGACGTTCCTCGCGAAATCAAGCTATTTGCGATAAACCTTATTCGAAGTTTTAGCCCAATGTGGAACACGATGAGATAAACACTACCCGACTCAAACAGACACAGAAAAAAAACTCATTAGCAACGTTCATAAGTAGATAACAAAGGGTTAAAGATAACAACATTTGACAAACAATGATGGGAATGTTCATAGGTAAATATGGTGGATATTGATATCGAAGGCACCTGGTCTCATTGGTCCAATAATGAAATGTGGAGGGTGGAGTAGACGGGGGTTCACCGGGCCCGCGAGACCCGCAAGTAAAATATGGGCTTAGGATAAAGCGGATCACATGAGCCATTTCAATGGGACTGATATATGAGACTCATGATAATATATTAACATCTTTTCAAATGCTTTACAATGTTGTACTAAATTCGGAAAAGTCACAATTTTTTTTAAATATAAACTTTGCTTTATCCAAGAAACCATCCGCTGCTGGACTCGTCTTCTTTAAAAATCAAGACCAGTTTTTAAATGCAATCTTGTTTTTCTTCAGTTTTCCTTTAAATTGTAGGCCTATACCGTGCTTTTTTTGGTGCAAATTTTAGCCTTGACGCATCGTCACCAGCACACAATCCCAGTGTTAGTTTAAGCTGAAAAGGGATGAACGCAAGTACAACAAATATTTTACTATATTTATTATTTTCATGATTTTTATTAAGGGAAGGGTCAGACATTCCTTAAAGTGCATAGTCACTGAAATTACTAGCATTCCATTCAATATCTAATCGCAGCATAACACGCACCCTCACGTGGGCGAAGGGGTAATCCAACCTTTTTAATAAACAGGACAATAGTCAATAAGTAGACGTAATATTTAAAAATAATATACTACTGCGGTTACTACGGCTACTACTAAGTGTCGGACTATCTGTTTGAGTATTTTAAGTGTCCCCCACGATACATTAGGTAAACAACCACACCCTACCTGTCAATCGTCAAATATGGGCTGCAATCTCTGGTACCTTCTTACGATTGCATATAACAACTATAAGAGAAATTGATTCGAGCGCGTCTGTGGCTCGTGCGTGTAATTCGTAAACGCATTGTTTTTGTGGTGTTTGTTGCACACAATGCAAAAATACGTTTTATTTAGCATGGACCACTTAATTTCACGATTCACGAGTGAAACACGTACTTTTCAATCCGAGATTCACGCGGGGATTCACGAGCCACAATTGAATCACCTGTTTCGCATGTTCAACATCAGCTGCACGCTCGGACCACACGTTATGGTTAATATCTTTGATAATGTTACGAATTGCCATTGACATGAAAATGCATCCAACCTAATCATTTGGTCTATATATATTTAATTTCAAACATATACCGTACAGTTTACGTTACGGGTCGCGTATTAACCATTAAGCACTAACTATCGAACGTTATAAACTCATTTCGTCCTCCTAAAGACTTCATGAAGTTCAAGAACAAATTAAGGACCACCACATAACCAAAACCAAAGATTACTCACATGACACTTCCCTGCTAAACTGACAGGATCAATACATGGGTATAATTCCGATAGCAAGTTATAAATCGATTGATCCCCTCGCAGCAGACTGACGTTTGCGAGTGTTGTAATTCAGGTATGCACACAGTTATTGTTATGCGTATCTATGGACCGCCGTGATAAAAACCAGAACAATGTACACACGGCACAGAAATGATATCCTTGTTTACAATATTAAATTTAAATATACAAAATATCGATATTTAAGTGTTCCTAAACTACGTTCAAGTGTGTGTAGGTGCTTGTACATTACACATACTCACTGTGACTCAACACTTACACGTAATTAAATTAACATGAGTCGTAAATCGTTCAATAATGTTTACTTAATCGATATAATATTAGATTTAATTTTATCTAGTCCCCTGTACGTTCAACCTGCTCGACAATGAATTTTCGTGAAGTAGAGGTATACCTAGGCAAGAAGTGTTGGAAGGAAATGTGACATGAAACGGTGGATCCAAGTGATTTATGCAGTAATGAGTGAAACAAGTTTGAACTTAAGTCATTACTTAAGTAACTTCCACATGGAATGGTGGATCCAAGTGATTTATGCAGTAATGAGTAAAACAAGTTTGAACTTAAGTCATTACTTAAGTAAGGACATGGGAGAGTATATACTTAATAGTTATTAGAGGACATTCTTACAAGTGTAAAGAATGCCAAGCCTTCTGACTATTCTAACCTATTAACCTATTCTTTTTATGATATTATTGTATATTTTCCTGGTATGCTATACTTAGAAACAAGTACAAACACATTGTTTAGTAAACCTGTATCAGATTGTTGGCTTTGTAGGGATGGATATTGAGAAAACTTCCTAATTAATTAGGGCGTATTAAACCAGTACCTTTACAGGGTTGACCAACATAGTGAACGAAATACAAGTACAGTGTAGTTATTTAAAATATTACATACAAGCCGACTGACTAAACTAAAGCTCTGTCTACACTATCAAACTTTATGACAACAAAATGTGATGCGCCCATATATGGACATGATGATGTCACATCAATACCATATTTAGGCTTATCACTATCATATTTGAGCACATCACACTTTTCTAGAGGAATTTTTTAGAATTTCTTTTAATGAAGCTCAACTTTGGAAGGTACCTCTTTAAGATTTAAATTCATAAATGAAGTTAAATGTTTACTTTTACAAAAACATTAATGTTAGCATTGTTTACTTTTATATAGTTGTTGTTTCTCTCTTATTGAATTATTGTTGTTTGATCAAAATTTATGCATTTTGACTAATTTAATTTTTGTGACAGGAGTCAAACTTCGATTAGCAAAAGTTGTTTTTTGGCTCCTTTTCACATATTGTACTGTATGTATAATGATTTGAATAAAGTTGAAAGTAAAGTAAGTAAAAAAGTAAGTACTTACCTTGTTAGTATTCACAGTGACACTAGCCTGTATATTTATCAAATCACAGGTATCAGAATATGTATACGGAAATCACATTTGATGCCATTTCAACATTTGTAAATATTCAAAAAAATAAATTGACGAAGGAAATGCGGTGCGTGGGTTGTGATACGGTTGAGAATTCATCTTCAGACGATCAACTTGGCAAACCCATTTGGTGTGGTCAAAAAATGATGGAGCGAGCACGACGGGGGTGTTCAAAATGATTTAGTTTACCGGCTGCTTGTTGTGGTTACTTCCTCTAAACAGCTGAAAAGTTGATGAAATTCTCGCAGGTAAAAAATGAAAAGTCAACAAACCTCGTGGTTATGTTCAACGTTTGGGGTGCATACATTCCAAGTTGGTAAATCTGTGAGACGGTTTCTCCGTCAACTTGGTAATGAGTGCAAGTGCAAAGCGTTCGCTAGTTTGTGTCCAAATCAACTTTGTTAGGTCGACAAACAGCTGAGCTTACAATATAAATTTGAAGCATAAGCATCCGAGATATATATATAGAAGGAGACTCAAACTAAGTTCCAAATTGCGGCAAACACACCCAAGTACAGTATAGGTCAAAATACGTTACAATGAAAGTGTCAAGTTTAAACTCAAATCTATGATCTTGGTTAAAGTTTGAGACTGCGCAGTACCGGTCTGGGGTAATTGGTATTTCCCCTTATTAATTAGTCAACGATGAATTGGTTGGGATCGAGGCAAACTGGTCTAGGCTAAGGTTAAGGTGAACGCCGCAATTAAAACAAATCAAAAAACAACAATTATTAACATTTGGCCTAAATTCAAATATAATAAAAGAAAAAAATTAAAACGGGTTTCATTATTTTATTCTATCTATTCTATCTATTTCCGAAATTGCGTAGAAAGTTTTGCAATGCAGCGCGCGCGTACGAAAAACGGTACGTTTTTTGGACGTGTGTCTATTTTGTGTCGTTTCCGGGTATGACCAGAGCGATGAATTATTCACACACTGCCTTAAATTGTTTTGCGTGATATCACGTATTAAGTATTTCATAAAACTGGCCAGACAACTGTACCCATAAACAGGATGAGCACTTATGACTTTATTCAACACTTATTAAAATTAAATGATATTAACATTGTTTTTTCAACATGCAATGATGCTTTAAAACATAACGTCGTTTAGTGGTACCATGACCACGTAGCGATAAGTCCGGACAAAACAAAACTTACTTTTATATTATTTAAGTCCTTCGTATTAATAATCAACTATATATTTCGATTGGAGCAGAATTGAGAATTGGTCAATTTGGTAAACTGCGCACACATTCTGTGTTGTATGCATAGACTCATCATTTTAAGGTGGATACTAAAAAGTTACTATTGCGGCCTATAAATAACTTATTTCCTCTAAAGAGATAGTAATTTAATCGTTTAAAATTGATATATTATCATCACATACTCCGGCACAACTCTAAAGCACTTTACTGTACTTCTTATCAATTTATAACTATAATACTAAACGATACATTTCCCATATTCATATAATAGGTGTTCTAAAATAAGGATATTTGACAAGTGACATTTCGTTACATGTATATCAGATTTCAATCCTAGTTGAGGATGAGAATCAATTTAGTGTGTGAATCTAAAATGATTAGCATCATAACAGACTTGGTAATCCATCATCGCCGGCCGAGTGTTGACATTTTAATTGCAGTCATTAATTCGTCGTTCGATAGATATTTGAAAGAAATTAATCCCTTCTTCATCCATGCTGGACGTACCTAACCTAACTTGGAGGAGGTGTAAAAATACCTAGAACAATTTTGGGGAGTTTTTTGCCAGCAAGGAGAGCGATTTGGAAGCGGGGTTGTCAAAATACCTGGTAGCAATGGGAGGAGGGTCGAATGGAGCGAGGGATGTCAAAATACGTAGAGATTTTGTCCTATTATGTCAAAACGTTGACTTACAACGCTAAAACCTTTACTAACACCACAGAATCTGGTGAATTACGTAGGGGCAAGAAATACTGTAACATAGCGGGATCCTTTATGGCGTCATCCCATTAACAATCTAGGTGACCCTTCTGTTCTTACGCCCCTAGAGTGACCAAGTCGTAGGCACAAATTTATCAAATAAATAAAGAATACGATCGCCAATTAGTTTGATGAAAATTAATAAACAATGTTGTATGTTGACGTATATTTTTAAACAATGCCAATGAGACATGTATTGGGGGAAATGACGTGCAGCAGGCGACCTATGTTTCATTAGTCTGAAGGGGATAATCAAATTAACTTCTTGGAACATAGGGGGACCTGATAATAATCGTCTGCTGAGACTTATAGCTAAACACGAAGCCAACAACATACACAGTACATATATTAACATGGTTAAATCAATATATATTTGTGTAATGTTTAATTTTTGAAAAGTTAACAAGCCTACGTCAATGTGCCGGTAATGCTGGTGATAACAAGTATTTAATGAAATGAGGGCATCCTATTCAACCTCACCTTCAAGAATATAACTTCCAAAACGTATTGAGTTTAATTTAAGCAAAATACAATATGTTTTAGGCATTCGGAATGTTCGGGAAATTATAGGAACCCCCAAAAACTATTCATTAAAATTCGGATGATTCATCATCGTGTCGTGATTGGTCAAATGTCGGTGTTCCGGCTTTAGGTCGCGTCCAAGAAACTGCTTAACTCGGTGCACACTGAACGCGCGAAATTCGCTGCTTCGCGTTCAGTGTGAACCGGCCTTAACTCTGGTTAAATTCACTTTTTTATGAGGGTGGCCATTTAATTCCCCTTGTGCACTATACCAAAATGCGCTATACTACACTAATTCACTGTGAATAGTGTGTTTATTGCATCGATTTACCACTGATCTATCTATTAAGTCCTAAAGATTAATTGCATTCGTGCGGTATTTATAGAATGCTTCTATTTTAAACTCTGTAAATCTCGCCTATAGCTCCCGCAATGAAACTGAATAATCCCACTTCATTATACAGTCGTAAAAACGGGTTAACAGACTAAAAGCGACATGCGTATTAAGAAAACCGGAGGAAAGAAAATGAATGGGGAAGAAAGAGTAGCCGGCGGCGGGAGGCAGGGGGAATTGTACAAATAAAATCATTCCTGATGTGTCACTTTGTATCACGTGATTCGATAATTTTGAATAAATATACAATGCTTGCTACACGGGTTCACGTTTTCTGAGTCAATATGTGACGTTTTCAAGAATCCGAATTAAATTTTCTTGTAAATTTTTATAATAAGTGCTATTTGTCAGCAAATGTCCCCTAATACCCCATAATTTACATTCTTCATTTTCCTTTCAAATTATATTTATATTTTAAAAGGTTTCCGGTTTAAAATTTGCTAAAAAAAACTATAATTGGAACATCAGACCAGGGGATTAAAATAATTATGACATATAAACCTACATAAATACACTGACCGCATTGCTATTGTTATAGAAGACCGCATCTCTGGCCGCAGGCCGCAACACTGCACCCACTCATTGCCCACCGCCTAAACTTACCACCCGACCGGACCCTCCACATCCAGGCCTATAAGTAAAAACACCAAGAAAGGCCTGGGGGATCACATTGTAAATCACCTGTATTATAACAAGGAATATTGTAACAGCCATATCGGATATGAAACTTGTCATATTTGAGTGATAAGATTTAAGTTTCGATTTTATCTTCCTGCTGCCATGTTTTAGCAGACAAAACTTTCATATTTTCACGATAAATATTGACTAGACAGAATAGCTGCTGCGAGTTATCAAACTGTTGTTATTTTGATACACATTCGCCAGAGAGTTTAGCATGTTCGATATACACACGGTTACAAATTAATTTATTTAATTCACATCGGAAATGTTGAAACGGTGTTACTGAAAATTACGTTACTACAATAACGTTATAGCATTGTATTTTGGCGTCTCATAGTCCACGGTTTATGGATCGATCTTCCAGTGTCAATTCGGTCTGAAACTAACTTTGATAGCTTTAAGCGTAAACTAAATTTCCAACAAGTATGGAACATCATTTCGATGTACAGCGTTTTGAATGGCTTCATTCTAAGAGCGCTATATCAAATTCGTAATGTAATTTTATTTATTTACAGATATGCCATGGAAGACAAACTGATTCAATTATAATATAGAATTGACTGAATTGTTTCCAATATCATTTTCTAAGCTTCAATTTAATAATATTAAGAGAAGAGGTAATCTCATGATTCCACTGTCTTGTATAGCCACGCAATCACGTACGTTGGCAAATTTGTGTGCCGTTGATTTCAATATCCAAATTACTGTGGAAATTGATACTTTATTAGAAAACAAAAGACAATATTTTTACTTTTTGACGCATGCGCAACAACTCCTGAGTTCAATGCCAATTGAATTACTTCTAACTGGCCAAAATGTAATTCTTTTAAAAGCAGATTTGTGTGTAGATAATTGATTCACTTACGTTAAGTCATCTATTATAGTTTACGCAAGCAACAGTTTGTTTTGGAAAATCTTTGAATTAAGTTTGAAACACGTGGTTTTAATTCGGCGACTTCTGAACAAGCGTCAACTTTCAGTTCTTATAATCAATGCCAGTACATGCATGCAATAGTGTTATTATGCCCGTGTAGTGCACCCGATTGTCACTGAACAAAAAGACACGTACAACCGAGCGTACGACCGGGCATACGACCGGACATACGACCGAGCCTACGACTGGGCATTCGATCGGGCGTACCACGTAAAAATTATATAATATAAAAGTTATTCATCCTGAATTGTGAATTTAATTGACCACCGAATGATTATAAAACATCTCTACTGTAGGCCTACACATTGGAAAGTTGCAAAACGGAAGGTGTTGTTCAAAACATCAGGGTAAAGTTTGGTTCCCACTTTGGCGCAACGCAACGACGTATATAGGCGCAACGCAAGTGAGTTGACCAATCACAAGCGGCAGTTCGGATGATTCATCGCGTCGTGATTGGTGGTTGAATTACTTGCGATGCGCTTACGTCGTTGCGTTGCGCCCAAGAGGGAATCAAGCTTAACAACTGATGAGAAACGAACCACCGCCGCACAAATGTTTTTTGTTTACTTTTTGTGTTTTGGACGTAAATAAATGTCTTTTGAATTGAATTGAAAATTGAAAATAATTTATATTTGTTTGAGCTTATTGATTCTGTTTAACTTATATGAATCTATTCTGTTTTAGAGAATGATTATTGAAAGCTTAGTTGACTCAACCAATTGTAAACATTGTCGAGCACTGTAAAGTGCATCGCCTCAATAAAAAAAATTAAATTAATAATAAACCCAGAAAACATTAAGGTGATATATGCCTATGTAATTAATGTAAAGTTAACGGATCTACGTTGGTTGTTATATATGTATTATTTTAGAATATCAATTTATGTATAGGCATATTGGCGACAGATTTGATATTCAGATATAATCCGTCACCAAGTATCATTGCATCGTATTATTGTTTCTATTAGGATATTGACGCGTGCGCATAAAGCGTTCACGAATTGTCAGTAAGTGGTTTCGTTATATTTATAGTACTATTGTAAAGTCAGATGTAATTGGTTGAAAGTTTGATTGCGCGCATTCCGTAGTTAACGTGTTGCTAGGTGACAATACGCGGTACTTGAGAACGCGGTACCACAAGAAAACTAATATTTACCTTTGTTTTAGAGGCTTTTAACGTATGCGGTTTGGTGTGTACACTCAATACTCTAGCGTTTACTAATTCTCAAGTGTGACCTGCGCTCGACGTTAACGTAGTTACACTGCGGTAGTGGGAAAACATTGTTTGTCTTCTCCAGTACTACTTACTATTGTGAGACAGTGTTTAAAAAGCTTTTGACTGACACATATTAAGTATAGTATGGTAGAGTGGTGTTGGAAGAACAGTGTAAATAAACACGCTGTTTGCACAGGCATATTGTGGTAACACACGTAGCCCTCGTGGCGTTTTAATATCTTTAGGTTTGCCACACGTTCTGTGACGGAATAGCGTGTCCGATGTCACACACGGTTATCTCAAGTCGTAAAAAAACAAATACCAAATTACAAGCAAATAATTGAAGTGGATGAGTTTTATAATTCTTTGCCTAGAGTATTGCTACCCACGCGTATGCTAAAAAGCATAACGTTCGAAAAATAACAAAGACTGAAAAATAAATGATGACTGCGGTAAAGAACAGAAAGCGAAAGTTGCCGTTTTTAGGGCACATACCGTTTCATCTGATCAGTTTTCGTTGTCGATAAAATTGTCACGTTTGAAATATGCTGATGTCGAAAATATTAGTTGAGATGGATGGATGGTAATCCCCTTTTAGACCCATTGTTGTTTAGAAAGTTGGTTTGACGGGTGAACATTTGACTCAGAGGGTGCAAAAAGTAAATATCCGATGTCCGATACTTGTAATCTTTCCTCAATTCGATTGTTTGAGTGGTGACGAAGTACAGGTAACTGTATCGGCGGTCATTTGATTGACCAATACCCTAAGTATCTACCGGCGGTCCCTCGATTAATCAATACCCCAAGTATCTATCGGCGGTCACTCGATTGATCAATACCCCAAGTATCTATCGGCGGTCACTCGATTGATCAATACCCCAAGTATCTATCGGCGGTCACTCGATTGATATCGGTATTACCGATTTGGAATTTTTAATTTTAATATCATTTTAAAATGATTTTACTTTTAAGATAACATATGCTATTTTAACGAAATATATGAAATGTAACTTTCACTCATCATATGTTTAGATATAGCAAGCGTTTTGTCGATAATCTGGGTTACCACTGACAGGTTTGAGTGTTTGCCGATGTGAGCAACCTTTGTTTTATACATTTAGCTAATGACAACGTGACAGGTTCTGAACGATTGTCAAACTAAATAGTTCAGACCTTAAAATAGAGTATAGATGAGAATGCGAATAGTTAATATTTATTATGACTCCTTTGACGTTCCATAGACAAGATATGAAAGTTCGTGCGCAAGTTTAAAAGATGATTTATGTATTTATACGGAGCAGATAAATTACCTACGCGCACATCCAGGGCATTACTCACGCACAACATCCAGGGCAGCTAACACTTTTTAACGGCATGAATTAAAACTAAAAATGCCAAATACTGTTAATTGGTCGTCAAATAATATGAAATGAATTAATATTAAACCAATATTGGTAGATTCGATAAGGCAACTGATATTGGCTGTACGCGTGGGCGACTTCTTTACCAATAATATTTAAATTACAATTTAAAGTTCAGTAAATGTCAACGTATATCGGCAATGTACGCAACAATAAAGGATTTAGGAAAAAAACAGCAATTACTGGCACGCGAAAAACACGAACTTGATGGAGCTATCATTCATTTTAACACATCAATAATAATTCAATTTGAAGTTGAAGTTCTATTGTTAGATAAATACAGTATGTGCACGAAATTCAAAAATATTGACAGATAGATTACAAACAAAATAATTTGAATTAGTTATACTAAAAACAACTTGTTCTCAGCCAGTACGGTACCTAACTAAAATTACAGGCATAGTTCTATAGAACTTATGAAGCATGGTTCCCACAAAGAAGCAACGCAAGGACGTACGCGCAACGAAGACAGTTGACCAATGACAATCCACTGTTCGAATATTCCATTGTGATTGGTCAAATAATTTGCGTTGCGTCGCTAGTGGGAACCAAGTATCCAATGAGAACAAAGTAAAATGTGAATCGAATGTTTACGACATAGCAACCGAATATGTATGTCAATATGTCATACGTTATTAGAAAAACAAATTTTAATTAAGAAAAAATACAGAATTCTATTAAAATTGATTACAGTATGATACAACATTAAAATGTCAAACGAATTAATAAAGGTAAAACACTTACAGCAAACGCCCCCAGAAAACATTGCGACGACGGCAACATGTCATCATGCATTCATGTCAGATTAAGTTCAACTCAGCCTTAACGTCGTCGATCGTCTCAAAGTGTTTTATTCGTTCAAAAGTTTCTATAATGAAAACAAAGTAAAAACAGCCGTATAATCAACATCAACTGAAACGTTTAAAAATAATAAAAATGTCATATGTAAATATATTTGTCCGGAGAACCCCGCTCGATTGTTCTTTCAAACTTAAATTATTGGCTGTGAAGCTAACACTCGGAAGATGTGTTGTGGACATCAAGAAACACAAATAGTTGCGTGTTATGACTTGTACAAATAAACATCTCAAGTCAAGTTAGTTGATGTTTTGTAAATTAGCCGAGTCGCTATTTAAAGTAGAATTTACAAAGCATGTATATTTAGGGTATCTGGGTCGTCGTCATTGCGTGTGCCATGAAGCAAAACAATCATTACACGAGGAGAACGTGCCGACGACTGACAAAATTGGCGAGAAACATCTACCACATTAAAGGAACTGTTTCACATTCAAGATGTATTATACCCCTGAAAAAATAATTCTTAAAACTTTTTTTGTTGAATATTTCATTTTAAAGTAATATAATGGTTATCCACTTTGACAAAATTGGATGGGAAAAAAATGTATTTACCTGAAAAAAATGTAATTTAAAGCAAAAAATGGTCAAATTGGATTTTTGGTTGAATTTAAACATTATTTTTTTCAGTTTTTTTTCTATGGAAGTGATTAATTTTTTAAAAACTACAAAATAACATATTCAAAGTTTGATTTCATTAATCTTCATTTTTCATGTTTTTGGGGGACAATACATCTTTAAGTACAAACTAACATCCTAGATTATCGATTGTGATTGGTTCGGGATCGCGTACTGATCGGCACATAATGAGTATGTTACAATGGTATATGTATACCACATAGCCTATAGCTTCCATATACTGCTGAAATTAACACATTTATGAATACATATAACAAGAGTTTATTTGAAATATCAGACTAAAGTGCATTGCTTAATCCTGATAAAATGCAGTGATATTCAACTAAAGAGGTCAATAAAACGACAGAAACACAGAAAGGACTACGACCTATATGAAGATTCATTTTGATTGAACAAGTAATCAAAATCAATTATCAAAGCTTATTTAACTATGAAAGATGTTTTGACCACAATTCGGTATCAGTGAGAGACATACTACAGAAGGTCTATATCTTACATTGGTTTCTGTTAGGAAAATTAATGACAGAGAGACGGATATGAATTTCTCTAGTGGATTATAACAGCGTTTGACATATCCGTTGATATCTATACCACTTAATAATACAGAGATACTAAACTCCCATTATTGATAAAATTAGATCTGAAATATATGTCGACAGCAAGTTACACTTGAATGAATTGTTGACACTATCAGTACTGTACTAAACTACATTAAAGGGAAGCTTCCTTGTGGAGAGAATATACACAAGATGGGCGTCTAAATCACGGCGGATCCACCCCCACGGGGAATTTAAAATCCTTAGAGAGGCGGATATCGGTGCAACACATTTACAAATGACCCTTCATTTCATGTTTTTTTAGGACAATAACCTATATCAATTTAAATAATGAACGTGATGACATGTTCTCTTACGGATGCATTGAGAATAATTGGACGAGTTCAGGACTGGTCGTCCGAGGAAGGGGGAAAATCGAAGGTCAAGACAAGGTAAGGGATAACATCTTGTCACGTTTACCATGGCCTACCAGTCACCCCAGACCTAATAAACAAAGTCTTCATGTTACTAACCGATGCTAACGACTGGATATTTTTGGTAAAACCAAACCAAAGTTTATCAATTTGGAGGAGTGGAGAGGGAGACGTCACGACAAATCCATTGATTGATTGAATTGATTGAAATATTTTATTTATACTGGGTAACCTCTTCAGTCAAAGACTGGTCTCCTAGAGGGCCCAGTTATGATCAGTGGCTGTGATGTACTTAGTAAACTGGGGTAACCCCCTAATCGTCTCGAAAGATTTACTAGGTTATTGTGTACATTTGAGAAACGAAACACATACCTAATAACTTGTAAAGTGTACAAGTAATGGTACATGTTCTTTGATGTGATGTACTAGTACACTGGGGTAACTAACACCCGAAACATGTACTAGGTTCTTGTGTAGGCCTACATATGAGAAACGAAACACATATTTAATAACTTGTACAGTGTCTTATAAATGTAAGAAAACGATCAAGGGGCGATGTACAAGATTGATGTCGAGTATTTGACATCGCGGGGATGGAGATTACATTGAAACATGTAGGTATATTGAAACAAGTGTTACAGTCGGCAACTGCTGCGTCACAGCATGTCATTACATAAGAATGTATTGGTCTATTTATATTTGTATTCAATTTCATTGGTAATAGAACAGTCTGATAAACTTCAAAGACAGCTATGTATCTGGTGGCATGGAAGGAGGAGGAGGATTGGTCATTTCACCAGGTTGGGTCTGGTGGCATGGAAGGAGGAGGAGGATTGGTCATTTCACCAGGTTGGGTCTGGTGGCATGGAAGGAGGAGGAGGATTGGTCATTTCACCAGGTTGGGTCTGGTGGCATGGAAGGAGGAGGAGGATTGGTCATTTCACCAGGTTTAGTCTTGGTCATCTATTTCTATATGCCTAAAGCTTGGTTCCCACTGGATACGCAACCTACGTAAGAAAATTCCCTTTCAATAAATTGTGTTTGCCCCATTCCCCCCATCCCGCCTGCGTGAAATCAAACCTGCGACGTTTGCAGCAATATTGTGTCGTCTGTTCTCACTTCTCATTACGCAATACAGCACTTTGCGTCACTACGTCGCGTTCTAGTGGGAACCACGCTTTAAAGATTGGTTTAGATTGGTTCCATTTGGACGCGACGCAACAACGTACGAACAACTCAAGTGATACCAAGCGACAGTTCAGATCATCCATTGGACGTGATTGGTCAAACTCCCTTGTGCTATGTTACCTCATTACGCTGTGTCAAACTATGGACCAATCACTGCTACGGATTGTTGCTTAATACTGCTTTGGACTACTAACATTAGGCTAGACTTTATTAAAGAAGAACATACTGCCTCTTTTGGTTTCCATGCTCCAAGTAAATCATATCAAAATCTAATAATACATGTGATTTATAAGCTTGACTGCTAGTCGTACATACATTAATGGATGTTCAATACATAAAAAGTATAAAGATACTCACTATTATCTCAACTGTCTGGTGTCAAACCACCACACCTCAAAACCACTCCACTCCCTGCAGTAAATTATAAGTTGCCACCTGTTGTGAAATAAAAATGCAAAAAAGTGAAATACTGTTATAATATCATAAACACTACACCTATCCATATATGGTACCTGAATTAGCTGAGAAAAAAATACGGTATTACAATATATAATATCAGATACACATATATGGTAGCTGAATTAGCAGAGACAAAAAATAAAATACTGTATTACAATTATATAAACACATATTCATATATGGTAGCTGAATTAGCAGATTAAAAAAATAGATTAATACACAGCTAGCAGGTAAGAGATTTATAGACTGGTATGTCGTTCTCATTATCGAAAAGTTCTATCAGAATTCAAATCAACATATTAATGATAATTCATTTTTGGTTAATCCTTGTTTTTGCATTCCAAATTTTCGTCTGCCTGTCAGGAAGATTTCGTCACGAATGACGCCACAGGTTGTTTGTGTGACGTCAATTTCGAATGCAAAAACAAGTAAGAATTTACCTGAATATTATCTTATTATTTGTTGGGGGCCATATATATATATATTGTTCTTAAACTCTGTCTACACTATCAACCTCGTTTGACAAAAAAAGTGTGATGTGCCCAAATATGGTAGCGATGTGCTTAAATATGGTAGTGATATGACATCATTATGTCCATATATGGGCATATCACATTTTTTTTGTCACATAAAGTTTGAAAGTGTAGACAGAGTGCATACAATTTATAATTTGACGAATTAATAGAACTATTCTTGAAAATAGGTTTTACTAACTGGCCAAAACTTGTTTGTTTATGGCACTAACCATTCAGTTTTTTTTATCTCTAGAAGCACAAGTTGATATCCATGACTGACTTCCCCTCTTTAGTAGACAGATTATCCTGAAGCTTGAGTCCTCGATCCTTGACTTTATTCCCATCAACTCCAAATAAATTATGTATCTCAATCATATACTGATTAAACGAGACAATCGCTATAAACTTTTTAAAATTAGAAATTGCCAGCTGAGGACCTTAGCTGATTGTATATCCAAGATGAATACAAGAAATTATTAAATTAATCAATCATAATCGATCAATCAATCAATCAATCAATATATATGATCAAAACTCAACCAGTTTTTCAACTGAAATCCATTCCAATTATGTCTGCGTCTTGGTAAACGGTTTTTTAGTTGGTTTGAGTACTTTTTGGAAGGTTTTATCAAAAGATCAATATCCCAGTAACATCATTCAACCAATTAATCAATAGATACCAATACATCAATCAATCAGCTTGTCAATATCAATCATTGTGTATCAATAAAAAGTACAGTAGTAGTTATTATTCAAGTTTAAAATAAGAAATACATAATACAAGATTTATTTGTCTAAAATGTTAGTAATTATAGTATGTTAACATTCTTAATATACAATAATAAATAGTTATTGCCACATAAATTATTCTACACCTATTTTGGTAGAAATATAGCCGCCTCATTGCTTTTACTACTTAAACTTTCTAGTCATAACTCACAGTTGTTTTTAATGGGATTCAATAACTCATTTTTTGTCAAATTTAGCTAGATAAAATAAATATAGTTAATACTTTAATACTTAATCAGTGTTCTTCTGAATTTAGAAATCAGTCCAGCAAATCCTGAGTAATGTACTGTAAGACGTATCTAACTAAATACAACAATTTTAAAATATACCGTAGTGTAATTTGTCAATCTAGTAGACAAAATATAACTTCTGATTTGCCGTTTATACACCAAGTCTCATGTGAGGCTTAGAGAGTGGAGTTGAAAGAGTTGTAAGTTACAACCCTGGCACTAGGTCAGGATTGAACCCTGGACCTTGGGATTGGAAGGCAAGCATGTTAACCACCAAGCTACAGCTCCACTTCAATGGCTATAGGTCAGCCTACTCTATATTAGACAAGTGCTTATTTTATGTTATGTTATATTTTCTTACACCACTTTTAATACTAGTTGGAAGGAATCTAACATTGGATTTGGGAGAACACTGCTTAAAATGTTTGTTAAATTAGTTAGTAAAAGTAAAATTTAAGAAAATGTTGCACTGCTAGTGACATTAATATTTTGACTCGTTCATTTCTAATACTGTTTGTAATGAAATGGATAGTGAGATGTTTTATTGTTAATTAACATAGCAAGGTTGTGTAGATACACAGGAATGTGCTGTTTTAATGTAAGTCATCAACTTTCATGTTCTTTTTATAGACATGAAAATATAGAATCATCTTAATATAAAATTTATACTCCTCATTAAATCACTTTAATTACAAATGTTCATATAAAAATAAATCTTTGGAAATACACTATATGCATTATTAAAACATATAGAAATAAAGTTATGATTGTATTGTGTTGTATGTATGTGTTTAAAAATGAGTAAAATAATCTTAAAATATAAACTATGTACAGTTTTTTAAATAAAAGAAATCTTTATATAAGTTGCATCATAATCTAATATTAATCTAATATTAATTTAATATTAATCTCATATTAATCCTTATTTATCCCTAACTGTATTGAAGGGATTACTAATAACAGACGAATGCATTAAAAGAAACAGCGGTAGATAAGTAAGAAAATCAAGAATATCAAGCGCCTCCAAGTGGCTGAGTTTTGTTTGGACTTCATCTTGGTGTTCCTGACTGACGCCACCAGCCTTCAGCTCGATCATTAAACGATCCAACGAGAGCTGATTGGTTGATTCATCTACGTTCCATAAAAACAACTCCTTGAAATAAAAAAAAAGTCAAGTTATCGTTGCTTCAAATTTAATGTATTTGCTTGTTAATTTTTTGTATTCATACTGCCTTGTAATCTTATGTTGAAACCGAAAAAAATCAAATTAAAAGTGCAGTGGGTCTCAAAACATTTGATGGTCAAAATAAGTTACAATAAGGGACTTATAAGGATTTCCCTATTTATTTTATTAAACATTTATTTGCCAAAGCCCCTAAGAACAAAATCCTCCATAAAAAGCTAGCTAAGAATCTTGTATGACTTCCCTACAGAGATGCTCAATTATAGGTTTGTGCCTAAAAATCTAAATCTAAAAAGAAAAAAAAAGAAATAGTTGAAATCAAAACCATTAAATCAAATAAATATAAGAATGAAACAATTTAAATGTTTTAAATTAGTTTTTGCTTCCAAACTTGACAAGTTGAACCAACTTTTTTATTAAGAACTTTGGTTGTAGGAACGTTTTTAAATTGAAAGTTAAAAAAACATTTTGCACCTTAAAATGTTTCCAAACTTGACCTTTACCCCATAGAGATTAAAATTCAATTTCAATTTTCAGTTTATAATTTAAACATAAAACAGACAAGCTAAAAACATTGAAATCATTTAAATTTTTCATTTTAAATCAAATGAAAAACATTAAAATGTTTTATTTGAATTTTAAACAACATAACTACATTTCCGCCTAAATTACTCAACTTTAACTTAATAGCAACTGAAAAAAAATCATGATTGCCAACTTGCAATGGTGACCCCCTAAAAGAGGAGTGGTGTGTGATTATGTACTCAGATATGACAGTGGCTAACATCCCCCCTGGGGCAATCATACTAAGCCTGCTGACTTGGCTCTTTTGGACTGTCACGTCAATCAAACCAAGTTTTAAACGAAACTAGGAAGTCGGAAGAAAACATTAGACGAAATACATTATTTTTGTACTTAAGTTTACTTTTTTTTCCTGAAAATAGATCAAGTTTAAATAGCTAGTTGCCTAAGTTTAAGCAGCTAGTTGACTAAGTATAAAAACATACATTAAAAGTGGGATGTATGTAGAGCTCTTTTATTATTTACCTTAGCTCTAAACATTTTCATATCAAGCATCTTAAAATCCATTCTCATAATAAAGTTCTTCATCCAATTGCTGAAAGTAAAGAAAATAGTGAATCCAATCAAGTCAAATTAATACCAAATAGACAATCATTGAAACAAAGACTAATGTCAGTTACAATATCAAGAAACAATGGAATTAAATGAAAATGTGAAACTAACAATTTATTGGAAACTTATTTTTTAAGCTTATAATGATTTTTAACTAAACGTGGTATATTGTAGTAACTTTTTGCTTTAATTTGTATTTTTGATGATTTTTAACTAAACTTGTTATATATTACATATATTGCTTTAATTTTTATCTTTATTGAGATAAAGCCTCTGTTTCAACATTGTCTTATTACATTTTGATTAAAATATTGCAACTCATTAAAAATATATAAATATAAATAATTTGTAAGCATCTATAAGTTTTTCTTTTTGTAGAGCCTCTTGACTGTTATTTTTGTTATTTAACATTAGTTAATCGTGCCTGATTAATCTACTTTTGTTTTGTTTTCTTGAAAAATGGCAAAATAAAATGATGTGTATATATGGTGTCTGCGTACATCCCTGAGGGCAGCAAACACAAAGTGTTTAGGAGTAAGTTAATTAAGTATCAATGTTAAAACCTATAATAAATATTCTGGTACTCATTTAAAATAAGATGAATATAAATACAGGTGATTTTTAAAATATGAAGTTTCTTCTTTTTCTTGCAATAATTTCTATACATATGTAAATGGGACTATACATGAATAGGAAAGAAGATGGCAAAACAGAGAATGCTACCAGTAATTTAATACTGTACTATTAAAATAAGTTAGAATAACTTTACATATCATCTTAAAATGAAACAGTTGTAATCAATTATAGCTTAGTATTCGTGACAAACTTAAGTTAAGACATCTAAAATTAGTAGCAGTCTTAACAACTTTTAATCGGAAAACATTTAATTTTGTAAAGAAAACGGGAAATATAGCAATTAAAGATGCTAGGAGGTTAACGTATTAGAGAACTATTGGACAGTTATGTTGGTAAAGGAGACTACTGGACTGTGAAAGTTTGTTTATAATGAGTCAGTTAGTACCAGGAGGATGTTTATAAAGTATAAAGACATGTTCTAAGTGAGTATAAATGTGCTTTTTTTGTAGCATACCGTATATTACATCAATCAATATTGACAAATATTTTTAGCATGTCATTTTTTGTAACCATAAAGTTTATAGAATGATTACTATGCTTATCTCTAAACCTTGATTCTGCTTGTTTGGCTATCTTAAAAAAATAAATGGAAAAAATACATCTTTCACTTTTATAAACATTATATATCCAATCTGCAGAAAGTAATGTTTCTATCTTATTAGATCTCGTCAGTGCAGCTCAGGTTTCGAAATATATATATATATATATATAAATCCAAAGGCAAATTACTGAAAAAATGACAATGCTGTGGGTATCAGTGGCTGGATCTCAATGGAGATACAAAAAAAAAAAAGTGAAAAGCTAAATCAAAACGATAAGTAAAACAGCCAGAAAAGTTAGCAGAGCTTTCGGGCAACACTAGCCCTTTATCAGTGCAAGTGAAGGAATTTGGATAACGTCATAGTATATATATATATATATATAAACACATTAGGCAAAGAACATTAATTCTAAACCGCCCGGTGATATACTGAAATTTAATTAATTAATTTGAAATGATAAAGATGAGGAAATCTGTGAGAATGAGAAAAAGTCGCCCCAACCGAGACTCAAACTCGGACCGCCTACTTGATATATATATATATACTGATGAAGGGCCAGTGTTGCCCGAAAGCTCTGCTAATTTTTCTGGCTGTTTTACTTTATCGTTTTGATTTAGCTTTTCGCATTGTCATTTTTTCAGTAATTTGCCTTTGGATTTATATATATATATAATATGTATATACCGTTTTTACAATCATTTAAAATAAATTTGTTATAGTTTAGTAACTTGTCATTTCTAAAATGTGTGCAAAAATTGAAACACCAGAGGGATTACACAGAGCGAATTAGTCATCCCAAAGCAGACATATAAATTACACTGACGGGTAAAACTGTACTAAGATAGAAAAAAATGTATCGGTACTTATAGATAACGGTAAGAAATGTTGTCCAAAATGGATGTTGTATCATGTTATCCGTCATAGGTGAGTGGACACAGTGGCGACGCCATTTATGTGGTTCATGACATCGTGGCAAACGGAGATAGCGAGTCTGCCAATATGAGTAGGCGGCTGATGTATGTCATGTTTCTACATCTCACAATTTATTTAATGTGGTTTTGAAGTCACATAAGAACAAACACAAATAATCTTTAAAAAGGTTAATAACGTAATAACATTAATAATGTAATTTGTTTGTTCCTTATGCTAAGACTCTCTCATGAACTCAATTCATTTGTAAAGCAATTTTAGTTTTAAGTAATTATTATTATTGTCTAAATGCTACCTTATTATTTGTTTGGTATTTGTATCCGTTCTGTATTTGTATGTTACTCTCCTGTTATTGGCACATTTGTTTTGCTGTTGGTTTGAGTTTCGAAATAAACTTTATTTTCGTATATTTTTGCCAACAATCTAACTGATGAGCACACTTATTTTGCACTTTTTCTGGCAGTTTAATGCAATATTGTCAGTTACTCACAAGAGATTATATTCTTTTGAGAAATAAACTCTTGAGTATTATTCAAAATTATGTTTTATTTCAATGTTTTTGCAGATGAATTGAGTAAGAACGATCAAAGATAATAACACACTAAATTGTGATCTTTTATTTATTTTTTTTATTTTTAATTTTTATTATTTTTTTTAATTATTATTTTTAGTTTTATTATTTTTTTTAATTTTTTTTATTTATTTATTTTCTTGTTTTCAAATGCAATATACGGCAATGAGACAACAAAAGTAAACGTTGTCACACTGATTTCAATCAATGATTCGCAATAACCAAATTAAAAATGTACAGTACATATCCAAAATATGATTACGGTATTACAAAAAAAGGTAACAAAATTCTATTTGAAAAAAAAAACTGTCCTTTGGAAATGTAAGTGTTTGAAAGCTGCAGTATAATATGTCCTGTGGCTGTCTATTTACTACAGTAGTAATACTGTCTGTTGTTGCAATTCTGTTAATAATATTAACAGTTTTTAACCATATTACATTGTACTGGAATTCTGAATTTAAAAATTATGGTGTGTGCTTATTGTATGCTTTCCTTTATAATATAGATATGTGTACATCTAGGTTTTCACTTGATATATAGTATTATTATACAGTACAGTATAGCAATGGCTACATATATAATAATATAATGGTTTATAATTAAAGCTACGACAGTGGATTGTTCCACTTTTCCTTTGGCTAAATTAAACATAACAGTATACTTTAATAATAGGTCTGGATATAACAAATATCTACCTAGATTTATATTAATTACAAAAATAACCTTATAAACACAATGCTATATATTTTACACATTAAATATAATAAATGCCTGAATAATGGAAACAAATTAGATATATTAATGAAGAATGACGTATTCCCCAGGGAACCAAATGTGTGTATTAGAGCGTTTGAAGTAAGTAATAGTACCAGGCAGCCTTAGGATAAATCTACTGTAACTTCACAAGAACTCAGTTGGCATGCTAAGGCCTCAAGACCCAATGAAAGTTAGACTACAAAACTGATGTGTTGTGTCCAGAGGGGAAGGAAAACTGATTAACAAGTAAAAGGAAATTAACTTGTTGACTGTATACGCAGGTAAACTTGATATCCGCTTTGAAGTGCCATTTATTGTTCATACAGCCAGACGCCATTCATCCTTGGGCTTGCCTCGCAACAGTTTTTTTAAACATTTAATTCTCTTGTTAATGTCAAATCGACAGAAGAAAAAACACATGTAGATTGATCTTACACACTTAAATGATGAAAGTGTGTTTTAAAATCAAGTCATAGGCAGATTATTAGTATGTGTAGCAGTCTTTTAAGCTTTATAATTTAGTTCTTCATTTATATCTTGACATCAAAAATTGTTATGAATAGTTCAAAGACACCAGATCTACTGTAAGTACTGTAGCACCTGTGTCCACCTGTATGATATTTATAATTACTTCATCCTAATGAAAATTCGACCCCAATAGGTTGAAAAATGAATCACACAGAATCACACTCATATATCGTTCCTCTAAACACAAACGTTGTTGATACAAGAACAAACATCATGAATCACAACTTAGGCCCCTTCTATGATTCATAAAAAAACTAGAGCTAGACCCAGGCATAAGTATAACCCCTTAATGTCAACAGACTCACTCATACAGTCTCATTTCCTAGTGAACTTTCAATGATTCCCGCAAGAAGCCTGGGCCCGACTCCCCAAAGAGCACAATATACTCACTCAATAGATGAAATCTTCTGTGTAAGTGAAGCAACCACAGAAAACAGTTTAAAGTCTGCACCATTCAGTACGGAGTAGCCTGCCAGTTCTAAAACCTTCAAGTAGAGAGGAAAAAAAAGTAAATTTTTAAAAGTAAAGCAAATTTTAAGCGTACTTTGCATTATGTATACCCCAACAGATTGTATCTTGAGAAATACATTTATTTTGAATTGTATTGTAAAATCCATTTTGATATACTGCTGTATATTCTTCTTCAAATATTAAGATAAACCTACATATCATACAGCATAAATAGAAAAAATGCATGGGTAATTATTGATGTGACCATAATTACTACCATTATCTTTGTATATTTCACATTCAATGATAATTGTACTATTTCCCATTTCCCAAATTAATGAATAAATTAATCATAATAAAATCATATCAAACAATTACTCTATCAATATCCCACAAACGCAGGTTAACAAAATGTCACAAATTATTAGACAATATAAACTCAAGGGAATTGAAAAATTACATTGCATTTGATAACGGAACAAGTTGTAAAACATGAGGGAATTCAAATTAGGGTTGCAAACACCCTTGTTTCGTAATCTGACACTTTAAGGCCAGAAAGTACCTTAAATATTTTGGGTTTTTATCGGTTTTTAGTAGTTAAATGTCATTATCAATAGATAAAAAGGAATGTGACATCCTATCGTTTGTTTAAAGGTGTTCTAAGCTTTCATTTAATTAAAAGAAAATTAGAGCACAAAAAATTACCCAAATACCCAAGAGTGTCTGTGATGTAAAAAAAAAGTAATAAGGTTAATTTAGTGATTTGACCTTTAATGTTTTCAAGCATTATGTAAATTGAATGTTTGTATCTTAATATACAAAAGTACATGTGTCTTGTCTCCTGACTCTAAGTGAACTTACTTACCGGTAATTAATAGTTATACTTTCATAATACAGGTATTTAGGTATTCATTTGAAACTAATTTTTGTCTATACTATTTTAATACTGTCTCATAAAACAATTTTTTTTTTTTTAATTTCAACTAAATACAAGAGGACAATCAAATCATATTGATCGAAACGTCAAGAAACTCAACAGTTCCTTTCAGAACTAATATACGTGGTGTACTGCAAACTTTATATCAACATTTGATTTCACCATGCAAACCTTCAAACAAATACAAGATGTTATAGTTATGTCATTTATTAGTTTTGTCATTTAAAAAGATGAACTATAATTTCATAACTTGTAAATAGATAAATTGTGTCTTCAGCTACAACTACATGTTTTAGGAACTAGTCTAGAAGTGTATTATCTCCACACTTTTGTACAACCCAATGTGTGGATTCAATTCTCGTACTTTAAAAACTTGTATACCATAACATTGATTGTTTGCTACAGTTGCTCTACTCACAGTCCTCAATTGACGTGAATTGTTAAAAGTTGGTACATCTGCGATACATGCGAATCACAGGTTATTTCCTTGCACCCAGCCCTCAAATGATTTGAAATTTCAATAAACATGTGTCACTTAAACTGAACACAAGGGAATCAAACAATTAGATTTTGTCTGATATCAAAAATGTTTCAACTTTAGGATTGCTATAAGCCCTCATATTTTGATCTGACACTAAACGCTATAACTATGATCTATTTCACCTTAACATGTTATTTTATTGGCTCAGATTTTATGAACAAATGTGAGATGATAGATAGTGAAGGTATCATGTTGTCTATTAATGTTCAGACCACCAAAAAAAGGGGGCATATATAATTCTCAGGGGTGTCTATACAAATTATCTCTCTTATTGAACATTTTATGATATAATTTTCAATATGTCTGTAACAAAATAATATTGATGCAGCCACTGGATTATGTATATAAACAAGAAATCTTTGCATAGTAATGGTAGGTAAACTGGTTTGAATAAACTCAAACTAGTCAGAACAAGAAATTTATGAAACTGTGAAATATTACTTGTGATTGACAGTATCTGTACAAAATTGCTGCATTAAACTCTGTCTACACCATCAAACTTTATGTGATGTCCATATATGGGCACATCACATTTTTTTGTCACATCAACTTTGATAGTGTAGACAGAGCTTTAGATGAGAAAGATACAAAATATGATGAATAAGTCTAACCTGATAGACATATTCCTCTTCAGCATCAGACAAGCTGTTAACACTAGCCACACCTTTAAGGGCAATCAACATTTCCTGACAAGTTAAGAAACCATCGCAGTCCTCATCTGCCTATCATTAAATAAATACAATCACATCAGTATCAATTTATTTTACCAGAATCATCAGTAATTACTAACTAACAATATTATTGGTGCATGCGGGTGGCCATAATTGCAATGCTCATTTTCCGATCACCTTGGTTTTAAGATCATTGTGGGACAGGGGGTTCTTTTTTATCTTTTTAATAAAAATGTAAAGCTATATTTTGTATAGGATAGCAAATAATGTCTTCAATTTAAAGACTTGCAATTTAAACACTAGTGTTGCCCGAAAGCTCTGCTAATTTTACTGTTTTACTTTATTGTTTTGATTTAGCTTTTTGCTTATTTTATTTTGTATCTCCATTGAGATCCAGCATACACACAACATTGTTATTTTTTTCAGTAATTTGCCTTTGGATTTAATTTAAAGAAGACATATTTTTTTTGTATTTACAAAGTTAACACTGATAACATTTTCAAAGGCCCAAAATTTAATTCTATTAATCTATTCCTAATGCATTCTGATAACTTTCAAATTGTGATCAAAGAGTGTCTAGTTTTTGAGAAAGTTGGCTGTATTATAATAAACTAAAAGAAATTAAATTAACCTTAGCCTCAACCTTAATACTTTCAATATGATTTAAAATCACATTACGGAAATTCTAATTAAATGACTTGGGCCTATAAATGTGAAACGGAAGAATAGAAGGATTAAGTATTAAAGAAAAACGTGGGGAAAGGAAGAGAAGGGGAAAAGGAAGAGAAGGGGAAAAGGAGAATTGAATTGTAGAAAACTCAAACATTTTTTCATATTAGTAATTAAATCAAATAAAATTCACCTATTTTTGTAAATTTACTTAATATTTCAATGAATTATAAAGCTTACCGTTTCAAAAGCCCGTCTATATAAATACTCCTTTTCACGTTTGATAATACAAAACTGCGCTAACCAGCCAGCTAAAATAAAAATAGAAAAACTGTTAAAAAAGTAGTTTTACTAATTAGCACATTGATTGATGAGGGACGATGAAGGAAATGAAGTGAATTGGAAAACAGGTTTGTGAATCAAGAAGGAAACAAGAGGCAGTCATAAATCAAATTAATTAATGTTACACCCTTCCAACAGCAGCTATGAACTGAAAGGTAACAAAAAGGTTGTGTTTTGAAGGACTACATGAGTAAAATTACCACCACACCCAAAGGCAACACCCAATTTTGTTGATTAACGCCTAGTCATGCCAACCTTCTTTAGTCTGTCTCTCTCTCCTTGCTGTTCCAACAAGCTCTTTCCATCTGTTACGTTTTGGTTTTGTAATATCCATTTGCTTACGATGTAAAAACCACAGAATATGAAGATTGTTCAGCTCAGTAAATTGAGTAATTTGGAACATGAATCCTAGACACACTCTCATCAACTTAAATTTTATTTCCCTTACATTGCTTTATGTAATTAATGAGTAAAGTATCATTGCTTGTTTATATGTAGAGCATAAATATAAATTAAGAGCACTGGAAATGGGTGGTATCGCTCGAGAGGAGCTGAAGAAAAGAGGGAATATTAAAAGTGTTAGATGACGACATAGATTTTAAAAGACGGCAGGTGGACGTATTTTCTACCTTGTTAAGCATTTGTGTAATGATAGGATTGAAGTGATCTTAACGACTATGATTTAAAAAGTTCTCATTAACAAGCATCCTGGCCAGGGGATTTACTAATTGTGAACAAATTGTAATATCATGTTATTATAGGATGTTTGGTAGGAAATCATTTCAATGACATCTGACAATGAGAAAGCTTTTTATTATTCTATATTATTATTCCTATACGGTTTACATAGTACTGTACTTGTAAATACTTGCATTTGCATACTGAGATAATTTGCATATTAGTCTACAGGTTGTTGGTCTTATATATAATTGTAACAAGAACGTACACAAGGGTAAAAGAATAACTGTACGAGTAAAACGGTTGTACATGCGATTACATTAATACGCTTGACTAAATACTGTTTTTGTTTGGTGTATCATAATTCCCAAACAAGCAATTCAAGAGACTGTGCTTTTCATATTGGTAGTAATAATTATAGAAGTTGCATTTTCTATACAAGTACTTAAGACTTAATATTAGAACTGAACTTAAGCAGAACATTAAAACAAAACCCTTGACTTAAAACAACAAAGTAATAATTGGTTAAGTAGCAAAGAATACAAGAGAGAATTGATATGTAAACAATTAATGTGTTTCTCTCATTTACACACTTGCTTTTAATCTATTTAACAAGGAGCTCTCCTACAACATGTAATTAGTTAAGTAAATGTCGATTGATAACTATTTATATTGTCCATCAATTGGTACTCTAAATTTCTATATGCTCTTATAATCAACTTTAATATTGTTAATTGGCTTTTAACATCAATGAAACAATGAGTAGAGCAGCAGAAGAATTCTGAATAAACTATATATTGGCAATGATGAGTACTTGTTGATATTTTTTAAGGAGTTTTTAATTTTTCCCATCAATCACTTTACCTAGCACGTATAAAATGATATATATTAAGGTAATCTTCATAACATTATTACAGTATCATTTGAGAGTATGTTTATGCACAAAAAAAAAAAATTGTTTTTCCAAATGATTTTTTACCTTCCATCACTTTGCTGGTAGCAAATGATATTTAAGAAAATCATAAACTTTTTAAGCACTGTTACCAGAATCACAAACTAAGCTATTAACTTACTTTTCAATTGAAAATCTACTTTTGTTGGACCCTTCTCTTTCTCCTTTATTATTTTAACATGCATAGATTTTAATCAAATTAATCAATAATAATCAAATTTAATGATATTAGAATAATCTTGTGACAGAAGTCTCTTTTCATCATCAACTTTTTAAAAATTAAGAATTATTAGGTAAATTAAAATCCAGTGAGTCATGTTCAGCAATCATTAATCATTCTATAAGTTGTGTCTGACCTTTTCCGAGGTAATCATGCGCGACAAGACAAACCATAGGTAGGAATATCAATACAACAAGTGTGATGCTTCGAGGCAATCAAAATAAATGGTGACAAGTCATTTCAAAGAATGTTGCTCTCGGCATTGTGTAGACAACGAATTAGTCATTTAATTTGGTAGATTTTTATATTAAAAAAACATGGACACTAATATACTAAGGTGCCTCTGTTTCTGTAGATTTTTAATAGTTTAAAATAATGTATAAATGATGTAATTATTTATACATTAAGTAGGAATTTTTATACAGATGGTAGCCTAACCTGTGTCTGCAGAATAAGTGCGGCCTGAAGTACAATCTAAAAATTTAGGAATGTGGGTTAATTTAATTTGTTTATTTTTCAACTTTTTGGCAGGTATCGCTATAAAACAGATTAAATGTATTACAAATAAAGGGTTTTTTTTAAATATGAAAACATTCTGTCTTTGCTTATAAAAATCACTGCCATAAAAGTAGAATATTTCAACATGTGTTATGTCAGCAAGTAAAACAAAACCAAGTTGTACTCACAGTCTATGATGGATAAGGAATCTGGAGAAGTTCCTTGTGTTACTCCTTTCCTCTTTTTCAATTTCTCATACATCAACAAAGCTTTACGTCTTCTCTCATCTGCTCTTCTCTGCCTTTCAAGTTCTAATCTTATTGCTGGGTCAATATCTGGCGTTGTTAATGGTTCATGCTTCTCTGACTCTGGGGAGGGGGAAGGGGTCACTGACTTGAGGGGCGGTGAAGGGGAGTAAACTGCTGGTATCATAGTAGTAGCCTGATTAATAAGAGTTGGAGAAGGTGGCTCTGAAATACAAGAATATCCATGTTTTGTTAACATTCTTTACGTGAAAGTTTAAAGACAAAAGTTGTTAACCAGTCTCTTTGTAAATGTATTGTAAGTAAGATTTTGCGATTACCTATAAATGATTTTTAAAGATATTGCAATATATTTTAATTTTATTTTGATATAATATTTATGCATTTTTAATGTTTATACAAATTATAATCTAAATGTTTTTATCCAATCAGTGCAATAGGAGACCTACTAGATATTGATTAAGTTCACTATTTAGGAATCCTCTCTCTTGTTTTTTCTTGTTCTTGTCCATTTTTTTTTATGGAGACAAAATAAATGAAGTGAAAGTTTCTTTAACCAACAATTATGACAATGTAATACTGTAGGTTAAAGACCATTTTACAGACATTTTTAATTGCACACTCCAAAAAAATGCCTTTATGTAACTGACATGAGTAATCATTTCCAGGTACTTCAGTGAAATCGTAATAATTTTCTAAATTATAATTGTATTAGTTTTATTGTCTAGACTACAGATTGAGACGCAGACAAATAATTTCCATATTCCAAATTAATTAAGGATTAATAAAAACACATTTTCCACTGTAATCAATGTTAATAATTAACTTTTCTCCAAAATATTACTGGGGAACCAGATGAATTTATTTGAATTTTAAAAATAAGCGTACTCGGCAATAGAATAGATACAGGTGTCGCCCATGTAGAACTAATGATATGCGGTACAGGTGTTCTGGATGAATGACATATAGGTCAGGTGACAATCAGGTCAGGTGACAATCAAGTCGGGTGACTCAAACAGTTAGCAACATACAGAATAATTGACAGTGGCTCAGTGCTTGAAACTTGTCCTATAAATCAATTTGATTTGAGTGTTCATGCGGTTATGAGTGGGGGAACCACAAACTGGGGCGAACGTAGGTTACAAACTAAAGGAAGTACACTAACCTCAACCTTACAATGGTTGGGGTGAGAAGTGAACATTCAAATAGATCCATGGTGAAAAATGCATTCTCATACGTAACCTAACAGTATTATAACAAATTTGTGGACTTTTTAGGAATCCTCTTTTTCTTATGCTCTGTCTACACTATCAAACTAGTTTGACAAAAAAAGTGTGATGTGCCCAAATATGATTGGTAGTGATATCCCCAAATATGGTAGTAATATAACATCATCATGTCCATATATGGGCACATCACATTTTTTTTGTCACATAAAGTGTAGTAAGAGCTTTACACTTTTACAGATAAGTAAAAGTGGTATTCTTTCACATTATTCATTTTTTTGAACAAGATTCTTGCTACTTTAAAAAAAAAAACAAATTTTAATAGGAGCCAAGTTTCCTAGGTTTCTTACATAAATACTAGGGTTTAATAAGTTGTATTTTATGCCCAGTAGGCCATGACCACATATAACATAACTTAATGTAATTAGTGTTCCAATTAAAAACACTACGGAAAACATAACAGTTGTCTTACAAGGGCAGTAAAATGATTTTATCAAAAATGATTATGATAAATCAACATTGAAGAAAAACTGAAAAGTTAGTGGCATTTATTTTACACGAAATACTGTGTTAAATGTAGACATGGGGTTTCAAAGGGTATTCTCAATGCTGAAATGGTATTTTTGGCAAAAGAATGGTTACGTGGTTAATTATTTGATAGAACAGTTGTTAGTCAGTGGATTAATGTTACTACTCTAGAGTTATCAGTGATTTGATTGGCCGGATTTAGGATTACAAGGTTTAGAGAACATTGTTAGGAACAACGCAATTGTCGAGCATATATGGTGAATGTCATAATTTTCCTTTGAGGCTATTTTTGGTCTGTAACATTGAAAATGTTTGAGAATTTTATCCGATAAAATCAGTAAAGTCTAACATTTGTAAAAACTACCAATTAAAATAATGTATTGTTTTTTTTCTGTCTCACTGCACCATTATATATTTCTTATGGGAATGAAATTAATGTTATTTTTATTTGAATGAGACTAAATACTAGCAACTGTTGCTGAGCAAGCCATGATTAGCGATCCCAAGGGGAGAATCCTAAGGGGGTGGTGCTTTAGCGTTAATGACTAGACCACCAGATTGTGGATTATGTGGCTTGAATGTTTCCAATGGACCACCAGTTAGAAGTAAGTCTGTATCATGAACAAACCATCAACATTGCATTCACTAGTATACAATCAGTAATAAATACTTTTACCATTTTATACATTTTAATGTACACAGAAAAATTTCAAATCAAGATATTTGAAAGTATGTCTACGTGCCATACAGTGCTATAACACGGACAAATAAGTTCTCCATGGCTACACTTTCCCAATCTTGGTGTGGTAAAAATCATTTCAAATTTTTTTTTTTAGCAAAATTGCTAATCAAACCAAGATTTTTAGCACGGTAGTTATTCATTTTTTGCTGTTCTATACTGTAGATGTGTAGCAATAAAGTAGTTTGGTCTAGCTATTTGCTATGCTACACCGACGAAATTATTCCCTGATGTAAATACACAGCAAGTGAGCTTTGGCTGCAACAGCAAAAAATTTACCCTCCTGTTATTGGCGAATTTCTTTTGCTGTTGGTTGGGTTTGGAAATAAAATAAAATAAAAATAACAGTGATATAAATAAAAGAAACTTGAAGCTTGAAAACACTATATTTACAAATATTATTTTAAATGTTTGTATACCTTTTGTACAGTAACATTTACATACAATAACCAGAAACACTTTCTTACATTATACTAATTATGTCCATTCTCGGTTGTATATTTATTATGTTACTCTGTATTTTGCTCTATTATTTGTGGAAATAAATGTTATTATTATTATTATTATTAAAAATCAGAACATTCTCAATTATAAGTCTGTTGGGACATAAGTCTATATAAATTGGGAGAAACAATATCAATAAACATAGTGATATTTGTATGTTTGTCATACAGCATTCAATTGTCCTAATAAGCTTATAATTTGTTAAGTTTAATATCATAACACTAGGCAATTAAATGGCAAAACATAATTATGTGAATCAAATCAGGCTGGCTACCTTGATTTTCCAAGACACATGGTGAACTTAATGTTGTTATAAAGTTTGCTTGGTGAAGAATTTTTATCCGTAATAAGACATTTCAGAATATAGTAAATTATTATTTATATTACAAAGTAATCGTAATTATAATTACAAACACCAACATTTTGTTGCAACAATTTTGTTTTTGGAACAAAAATCTAACACAAACCACATTTTTTAGGTTATTTAAAGATAGACTGTGTCTACGTCCTCAATCTGTTCTTATTTAATTTGAGAGCTATGGGGCAGTTGCTCCACCCACCTGGGTCTTATTCAAATTGAATAGTATGTTCAAATCTAAATGAAACAACTAGTCTAGAATTCTTTGCGGAATGCTCCGAGGTGACTTGTTTATTTCCCAGAAATTATTATTGTTTCACTTGACGTTCCTAACATAAATGAAACAATATTACCAGTTTATATAGGTCTACAAACAATTGTGCAAAAATGAAATAAAACGGTGGCCCAAAAACTGAGGAAAATACTTGGTAAAATGTAGAGCATGCAATGTTATACAAATAATGTTTATGAGTGTAATAGTACAAATAATGGCATTAGGTGAATGATGAACGACCATTCAATAGTGCGTACTATTGCACACCATGTGACCAACAATCGTCCAATCAAATGTGAGGAATTTATTTAGGTATTATATAAATCTGAATATTACTATACTATTCATTTCATATAATTTTATGAGGAGTTACATGCATATGTATATAGTGTAAATATTTATTAAAGTTTATCAATATGCTTATGATCTCTATCTTACTTCTATCAAAACCGTCACAGTACATGTTGTATGAGGAGTTAGAACAGCTCATGAGTGAGTAGTCAAATATGCATACACACATTCATTATTAGTAATGTTAGTTCAGGTTGCCTGGTTCATTATGAAATTCAAGCCACTCACAAAACTTACTTTGTTCAATGTTAAATTGAAGTTTTGGAAGAGGTGGTAAAGTAACAGTTGTTGATACTACATTTATAAAAGTAAAAATAACAACATTTAAACGAAACAGACAAAATGACAGAATTAAAAAGGTCATCGCAAACAATGTGCGGCGAACATACATTTAAAATATTTATTTGAGACTAAACAGAGATAAAGAGTTTTGAAACATGTTTATAGTATGAACAGAGATTGATAGATGCATCTGAACAGGTTGTTGATGGTGCGTCGTGTGACCAGCATTATAAAACAACAAAAGAAATAAAGCGTGCTGGTCTAAACAAAGTTTACAACACATGCACAAAAAGATCAAAATAACAACATACTCTGTCAAACTCAATCAATCAGGTGACATTGATCACATGATCAGGATGTTTCCAATATGTTATATTTACAGCCACCTGATCAAAGGTTAACATATCTAAGTCAAAATTGACAAATTTCATCAGAGGCACACCCATTACAAATAATTTGTTAATATTTTCCTTTTGTGAAGATATCTTTAAAAACAGATTTAAAATTATGGCACTATGGCTTGGTGGTTTGCTTACCAATCCCAGGGTAATGGGCTTAAATCCTAGCTCTGCCATATCATAATTATGGCAAAACAGCATCTCATAACAAGACTGGCCTGGCATTGTTTCCAATTCTGTAATTGGCCAGTTATGTGTTCCCCTCAAAGAAGGAAAAACACAAACAAGATTTAGAAATGAATATAGTGTCTTGTTTGCACTTTAAAGAACATCTTTTGAGACGAGTAGAGGGTTACCCCGGTGTACTCTTATACACACAGCCACTGTCACACACTTAACATAACTCATCAAGAGGACCCCTTGATTGTCAGCATAAGCTGTTTAGGGTCACCCTCTATAAAAAAAAAACTAAATAAAACAAACCTGGTGTTTCAGTGTGAGTTACAGTTTCATCTGGCTCTGTGACTGGAGATAACTCAACTAAAAAGACAAACAGACATTACATTATTACATATACTAATGTTGTTTACGGACTGTTGAATGTAATGTAAAGATTTTAAATCTGAAGTCTGGGATCCCAGGGTTAACAAAGACCAAGGTGGTTTCTACAGGGGTGGGCGTTAGTGGAGTCTTTAAGGGTCTGTTCAGGCTTAGATAATATTTACATGGTTAAGTTAGTATCATGGGCACACTTAATATCGCTATGATGGATAGGAACCAACTTACCTGGGTAAATAAATAAAACCTATATTTAGTACCCAGAACTTATTTATGTCAAACTTTAATCTAACAATATAATTTCAAGAAAACAACATTTACGGTTTAAGAGTTGAGTTATATTATGCTATAATATACAATTTATAGCTGAATGTTGAAAATGATATAATGAGCAGTAAATTATGACCTGTGTGAACGAGTGCTTGCTTAAGGGAAAAATAACAGTAATGCTTTTCATTATCATTCAGTCCCAACAGACTGCTAAAAGTGTGTGCTGGAAATGTGAACAATTTAATAACAAAAACATGTTTATAAACTATTTGAATGGACTAATAATACAACTAGTAATAAAACAATCCAAAGATGTATTAAGTCTACACTATCAAACTTTATGTGACAAAAAAATGTGATGTGCCCATATGGACATGGTCATATTACTATCATATTTGGGCATATCACTATCATATTTGGGCACATAAAACTTTTTTTGTCAAACTAGTTTGATAGTGTATACAGAGCTTTACATATTATATATTAGAATTTTTTTGTTTTTTTGCCATTGTAAAATGTATTAGCATGGTTGACCTGAACTTAGCAGAACAAGCCAACATATAAAGTACA
This sequence comes from Antedon bifida, assembly GCF_963402885.1. Classification (NCBI taxonomy): domain Eukaryota; kingdom Metazoa; phylum Echinodermata; class Crinoidea; order Comatulida; family Antedonidae; genus Antedon; species Antedon bifida. Next base: position 32,497,826 of record NC_136226.1, read on the forward strand.
CAGCATTACTAGCTTCAGGGTGTTACCGGTGGTTGTCATAGCAACATCTCTCAAGAGAATTTCAATACTTTTATTTTGTTATTAATACACCTGACACTGTCAATGTAAAGTTGTTTAATCAAAGATGGCAAGTAATTATCCAACCCCTGAGATACCTATACAGTGTTACAGAATAAAAGGAACTGACAGAATAACACCCAGTATTTTATTCAGCGAACCTTTTCAGGCATTGGCCTAGTCACACTGCGAGACACATGTTGAAATTATGACTCTGTAATTTGTGTTCAAAATATCTTTTGGTATTGAGTACTGTACTGTTTATGACCAATAGTACAGTCCTGAGGGGTCTGAGTACAACATTTTGGCAAATATAAAACAATGAAATTGTCCAAAGTGTTGTGTCCATATTGAACATAAATTAGGGTGTGGGATTATACTATATCATATATTAGTTTGACCAAAAAAGTGTGATGTGCCCAAATATAGTAGTGATATTCTCAAATATGGTAGCGATATGTCCATATATGGGCACATCAAATTTGTTTGTCACATAAAGTTTTATAGTGTAGACAGAGCTTTAGTTTTCAATTTTTTTGATGCAAGCAACCACACTATTAATGCTGTTACAAAACCACTTTGAATAATGCTGCAATTTAAAGTCTGATCCACAAACACAAAAAGCTGGGGGACATACTGACAAACCTACACACATTGATGCTTAAGCTCTGTCTACAATATCAAACTAGTTTGGAGGAGCTATAAGGATCAATGTCCCTGGACAACGAACGCTGGGGACATACTGACAAAATTACAGATTTTAATGTTTACATTACCTGTCAACAGATCTCTATATTTGAGCAATCAATCATGTTGTTAAAGCAACACACCTCAAAGGAAATCTACTAATGAATCACTTGGAGAGCTTGCAATGGAAAGAATATTGGTTGCATTTGGATTTTTCTTAGAGATAAGTTTTGTTTCATAATAACATTAATGTTGTGTCTGATTTTAGTTTAATAATGTATGTTTGATTCTAAGCTAATATATAACTATAATTTAAAATCTGAATCACACTGAATTAATTTGGTAAAATGCTTTTCAAGTTTGTAGAGTTTGAGTCAGAAATTGGCAATGTTGGAAAAGCAGGAGTTAATTAATATAATGTTAAAATAGAAATATCATTTCTTGTAAGTAGTTGTACAATGCAGTACAGATCAAATGTATTTCTAATTGTATGTTAAAAATAAAAACGTCTGTGAAGAAAAATGAACTTTTAAACTGTACAGGTTAACAGTGGTGGTATATGTCTTATTATTATCATGTTTTTAGATAAACCAATTTACAATAATATACAAAAAGTAGACAATATTGATAACACCGTGGTTAACATGTTTTTAAACAGAACACTTTATGGGTCAATTATGTAGTGATTTACCAAAGTTTGTGAACTTGATAGGAATGCATGGGATAACCTGAAGCAAAAGTTGGTTACATCATAATGAAGTATTATCTTCACAATATTATTACAATCACCAGCTACTGTACAGCCACAAACCACATCAATCACTGCATACCTCAGCAGAAATTCTAGGAACTGCTTCTGGCTTTTGTGGTTCTGAACTTGAACTAGCCTGATGGACATAGATAACAGTCACCTAGTTAAAGATGGAACTCCCTACAATTATACTACAAACAAACCTGGGGTGGGTATTCTTGGTAGAGGTGTTTTTGGCTTTTCTTCAATAATATTTGCAGTTTTTTTTATTGGTTTTTCTTTTTGCTTTTTCTCTCTCTTTTTTCGTGGTTGCCGAGTTGCTATTGGTGACATCATTGGTTCATTTTCTTTTAGTTTAACTTCAGGACTCATAGCTATGTGAAATCAAAAGTATTAATACAAAAATTTAAAAATCTAAAAAAAATAATGTTTATATTCTAGAGTCATGAGTACTATAGGTAAGTTTTAAAATCCAAAGTTATTCAGTTTAAACTTTATTTTTTGATATAAAATATTTGTAATACATTCATAGACCACGAGAGGTATAACTGAATTAAATAGAAGGGAGCAAAAAGATTTATAATAAATATTGATAATTAATTGTCAGAATATTGAGTTGTAATACTAACCTTTTGGTGGGGGCGTAGGGGATAGGATTGGGGGCGTAGGGGATAGGATTGGGGGTGCAGGGGGTAGGTCTGGTAGTCGATGCAGTGATGGTGCCATTCTAATATCCACTCGATCCACATCTTCAATCTTTACCATATCACTACTGACAAATGAGTTTGGAGGTACTACTGTCTGTTTTACTGTGTGTGATATCGGATCAACATTGTTCACTGACTGAGAAAGTGCGTTATTGGTTGGAACTGACTGGGCTGTCTGTCCATTGTTGATGGATATTGATGGAGAAGTTAGTTCATTCCCATTTGTAATTTTTTTGTCTGGTTGTGTATTAGATTCAGAAAAGCTTTTCCAAGTATGTGTACCAGTAAAGATGGTTAATTGTTCTACAATTAAATAAAATAATAATTTATTTTATTTTATATATTTAGGTGCTTTCTTTTCCTTTTCACAAACACAATCAAGATAAGTTCAACAGAAACAAAGATTAAGCAAGTCTTTGTAAGTGGAGTTGCATTTATTGTGAAATAAAAATATAAAATTATGCAAATCAAATACATCCTGGAATTTAAATGAGAAACATACCTAGAAAGAATGGAGTTTCTACGATGAATTTGCAATAATGAATTGTCTTGTCAGCTGGCAATGCTATGATAGTAGGTTGAACATGAAAACTGCTGATGTCACTCCCCCAGCCATCTTCGCCTTCCCAGGGGACAACAGATGGGAATCTAGAAGCAGCTGGTGGATATGAAAGGCCTACTGGAGCTAAAAAAGAAACAACATCAAGGAAACACATGGTTAAATAAAACACTAATAAAGGTTTGGGAAAAAAATTGATAAATGTATGTAGTTTAGTAATTGATACTTTTTGTGTAGTTTAAAGTCAAGAGAGGGTAAGCACCTCACCACCTGTTAAACAAGTACAATTATTTTCTCATACCAAATTGGAACAAAATTGAGATTTTATGAGTTTATGGCAATTCTTATCAAACACTATCATATTATTGGAAATTTGGTTAAAACCAGTCATGGCATTAGTTTCGTCAACCAATAATTTAATTAAAGTTATTTAAAAAAATAAAGCCGCAAAAAAGTGTACAAAAGGACCAAATTGATATATGAGGGCAGCAGACAAAATAAGTTTATAGAACCACGGTTTTAAGACTAAACCTATATTTGTGATTGTAACCAGTGACTCAATCTGCATTGTATTTCTACAGGACCAACCATCTGAATTTAAATTGATAATTTACTCTCTTGTTTTTCTAATTTCAAATAATCTTATACCTCTTGTTAAACTAAATTCGGTGTTGTTAAGAGTTTAGTCTGTTTTACCCTTAAGGATATTTCATTCAATTTCAACAAATAAATATTAAAAAGACAATATGTATATGTAAAGTATATTAAATATAATAGTGTACTTGGATTATGTAAAAACATCAATAATATAACAATATTATAAATATAAAATACTATAAATGAGTAATAAAATAGCATGATAAATCTTTTAAAGCTTTATTAACCGTGTTCTCATATGAATAAATAATTCCATGTGTGTTTTTTCCTTCCCTTGTACATGTCATACAGTGGATGAAGCTAATGTGATTGACAATCAAATCATTTTATTTGAAGTTGTCTACTTAAGAAAAGTATTAAGTCATGCAGCGAGACAAAAAGATCATAACCTCCATTAAGAAAAAATATGGAACTTAGACAGCATGAAATATGAAAGGTTTAATCTTCTTCTTCTAATTGTGTATGTTTTGATTGAATCTGTACTTGTTTTTTTTACTTCGATAATAGAGCAACACATCTAGGCTAATTGTCAAGTTCAAGCTACATCTCTTAAGCTCTGTCTGCACTATCAAACTAGTTTGACAAAACATGTGATGTGCCCAAATATGGTAGTGATATGACATCATCATGTCCATGTATGGGCACATCACATTTTTTTGTCACATAAAATTTGATAGTGTAGACAGAGCTCAAAGTAGACTAATTGTCAAGTTCAAGCTACATCTCTTATACAATTTATGTCCATACATTCTACACACAACACGATTGCCATTAAACCAACCATAAGAGATATTTCAAAGTAAACACTTTTATAACTATCTCTCAATATAAAAAGAGTTGATGAAATAGCTGCTTAAGTATCAGAATGGAGACTTAAGTACCTGTCTCCACTCGTAATTATGTGCGCGACATATTAGATATTTCATAATCAAATTGTGTTAGTATTGAGTATCAAAGTATTTATGTTTAACCACTGACGTTTAGTTGTAAAAAAAGTGGGTTATATTATAAGTTTCATTTTGAGCTTGTTAGAGCGAAACTTTAAATGTATACTTTGTATTTGTCTGTATGCAATAGCATAAATCATTTAAAGTTAACCAATTCCAACTTACATAAGAAAAAAAAATGTATGAAAATGACTGTAATAAACAATAATAGGTTAAATTGCATTTAACATTTAAAGACACACCTACACAAATCTGAAACGGATTAAAGGAATTCTTTAATGAATCAATTTACTGACAAAATAATTTAACAAAAACATAAAATACACTTGAAATTTGATTTGATATTGAATTTGTAAGTTATATTGAATAGGAATTTAAGAGAAAACCTAGAGAAAGGGATAAACAAATCAATATTATTAAATTAGACAACACTAAGGATTATATCAAAGATTAAGGACATTACGAAAACACCTACACAAGTCTGAAAGGATTAAGGGATAAAAGGGTAAACAATCAACCAATTAGTGGAGAGAAATCAAATCTTAAATAAAGTTAAACATTGTAAATTGCTAGCATTTAAGAAAACACCTACACAAATCTAAAAAAGAAATTAAAATTGATAAAAAAATAAATGATAAAAGACAAAATAAATAGCAACATGTAAAGCAAATGTCATTTGTAGCTTGTGGTAGTACTTTATGCATTAAACAAGGAATAAGTATATACTTAAATTGCACTATATATATAAATACACCTACACACATCTTATGCAATAAAAGCTAAATGAGCTAAATAAAGAAACCTTTTGAATGATATTTGAATTGTGTTGGTTTTCTTTGACAAAGATATTACGGTAAGTAATAGTTTTATTTGATTAAAATTAAAGTAAAGTAAAGTTAGTAAATGTCATATTGCTCAGGGTACAAACTTGGTTGAGCAATTGACACATTTATAAATTATTGGATTGGTGCCCAGGCTAAGTCTGCAATGTCTAGATTAGCAAACTTACTTGGTGTAGTACAAATAGACCACTGTTAAATGCCAACTAACAGGCAATTTTAACCTAATATTTATATATACAACATATGATTTGAAAAATATATATATATTCAAACAGAAAAGTTACAAGTAATTAAACCTATAAAATTACACTTTTGCCTTAAAGAAATTACAATGTTTAAGTCAAATACTATTTTATTTAAGTTAAAACTTAAAAAAATCAACTTATGTTAAAATCTAAGGAACTATTTTTTATTCTACCACTTATCTACATTTTCGCTTTTTATTTAAAGCAACTACCAAATGTTTTGTAACCTCTTCATTTACCTTGATAAACGGTTACTGCAAAAATTTATTTTAGAATCCCCCAGAGATGCACCTTATAAGATATAGTGTACCATTAACAACACTAGAATAGAAAAGTTATCTAGAAGTATAACATTAAATATCTACACATAACACATTCACATTGTACTAGACATTCACACCACCACATTCTTCCTGATACATTCAATTGCAAAGTTGATCATTACAAAGTTTTCATCATACATGGAGTTCTGATCACATACATCTAAAATAAACCCTACTAGCTGCTAGACATCACTTTGCAGTAATATACTGTTTTAGTACGCATTTCAGGTAATAGGAAATTTACAAATTAGCAGGAACAACAAACGTACAATAGGGTCACAATGTTTTCTAATTGAATGGGCGGGCAATTTGATGTGATTTGGGTGGGAAGTATAGCTTAAGACACAATTATGTCTGGGGTTGGTTATGCTGTTACTACAGGTCTTCCCTTGGGTTTAGTAAAGGAAATTACAGATTAAAGTAATCATCAACTGGAATTTGTCACTCCCAATACTGGCCTGGGAAAGATGGGAGAGCCTGGAATGTCATGCAAGTGTGAATCAGCAATTACTTGGGTATTACTAATGTTAAACCTACTTAATCTAAACCTATTTCACACAATTTGACTTAAGTATTTTTCAACCCAGTTATGATTAAACCCTTTAAAATATGTATTTCAAAAAAGAGGTTTAGAAGGAGCAGCAATTTCTAAGTTCCAACTTACAGAAATACACCAATCATAATTAGAAATAATAGAATATAGTTGTAGTATTTTAAGCTCAACAACATTTATTTAATAATGATCAAGAAAATAAAGGAAAATAGAACAAAATAACAACTAAATAAAAAATAAAATTTTTTATTTTTTTATTTTGTTGGGTTTTAACAATTAATGTCTCCAATCTGTGTAGAAACTAAAATAGTGAAACATTTCAAGAATTGGCATAAGTAAAGCTTAAATAATTGTAAAAGCAAAAAAAAACATTTAAAAAAGGCTATATAAGACAGTATAATACATGGAACAATTTGTTTTTATTAACTTACTACAAAAACACAAATACTGAAAAAAGTTATAGAAATACACATTTCATAAAGCCTAGACATGCCAGTTTGTAAATGGATTAAGAAGGATTTAATAAGAATTTGAAGATTATCCAATTGATCCTTTATTGTACTCTCAAAGATGTGATAATCTTATTTTTTCAAGTAGATCATTCAAAATAGGAAACACTGGTGAAATTCACATAAATCAAGATTTTGAATTGAAGACATACAAATATGGAGTTGTCAATGAGATGATACAGATAAATATAGATTTATACATTTAGTCAGTTAATCTTTAACTGCAAAAGAAAATTTAACAAAGAAAAAAAGGTTCATCTTAGTAAATCAAAAATGAATTTTACAAAGAAAAGAGAGGAAAAAACCATAAAAGACATACAAATGTGCAGTTGTCAATGAGATGCTACAGATTAATATAGATTTATACATTTAGTCAGTTAATCTTTAACTGTAGAGTAAAATAGAGAGAATAAACCATAAAGATGAAGTTGTCAATGAGATGCTACAGACAAATATAGATTTATACATTTAGTCAGTTAATCTTTAACTGCAAAGGAAAATAGAGAGAATAAACCATTCAGATGGAGTTGTCTATGAGATGCTACAGATAAATATAGATTTATACATTTAGTCAGTTAATCTTTAACTGCAAAGGAAAATAGAGAGAATAAACCATAAAGATGAAGTTGTCAATGAGATGCTACAGATTAATATAGATTTATACATTTAGTCAGTTAATCTTTAACTGCAAAGGAAAATAGAGAGAATAAACCATAAAGATGAAGTTGTCAATGAGATGCTACAGATTAATATAGATTTATACATTTAGTCAGTTAATCTTTAACTGCAAAGGAAAATAGAGAGAATAAACCATTCAGATGGAGTTGTCTATGAGATGCTACAGATTAATATAGATCTATACATTTATTCAGTGAATCTTTAACTGCAGAGTAAAACTTAACAACGGAAAACAGTTCATCTTAGTGAATGAAACATAGACACTGCAGGATGTTTATGTTACATGAATGCATAGCAGACTAATAACTTAAAGTATTATTTAAGTCAATCATATCCATATGGGCTTAGACAAACTTTACATTAACTCACACTGCACATTAGTTTCCCTTAATCGTGCTGACAACCTTAATAACATTCTCAATGTAAAATTAATCTTATTTTTTAAAGAGTAATCTTGAGGGGATTCTTTAGCAATCTACATGAACTTTCGATTCTACCTGTTTAAAAAAAAACCAAGCGGACGCTTAACCGATTCGTTCTTAAGAAAGCTTTCACTTAAATGCCTGCTTGACATCCAGGTCAGTTAATTAGCGAGTTTAAAAAGCTGTTATTGATGCTGTTGCTATGGTTACATTTAAGATATTACATTGCAAATCTATTTCAGGAATTAGTTTTGAGTAGAAATTTCCGGTTGGTAACTTTATATTACTAGTCACTAGATTAATGAATTGAATTACTATTCTCTGCATTTGTGATAAAGTATTATATTCAATAATGCCACATTAAAAATGTCTTATTTTTTCTTGTGCTTTAGCCTATGTTTAATTCAAAATATACAATAAAGCTTGCAAATATTTAAATATAAACAGGCAAACTCCAAACCAAAGATTATATCTGTAGATGTATGTTTTTTTTTTACATATTTAGCTGATTTTATTAAAATTAGCGTATGACAATTCAGTAAAAAGCATTTTTTTAGCATTCTGTTGCATTTGTACAATATATTGTAAAACTTTACTTTGTTTGAATAAAGATAGCAAATGTACAGTAAAAATTCTCCAGAATTGACATACTTAAGTTAACTGTACTCAGACTGAAGAGTTAACTGTATTCAGACAGGAGAGTTAACTGTATTCATACAGAAGAGTTAACTGTATTCAGACAGAAGAGTTAACTGTACTCAGACTGAAGAGTTAACTGTATTCAGACAGGAGAGTTAACTGTACTCAGACTGAAGAGTTAACTGTACTCAGACTGAAGAGTTAACTGTACTCAGACTGAAGAGTTAACTGTATTCAGACTGGAGAGTTAACTGTACTCAGACAGAAGAGTTAACTGTACTCAGACTGAAGAGTTAACTGTACTCAGACTGAAGAGTTAACTGTACTCAGACTGAAGAGTTAACTGTATTCAGACTGGAGAGTTAACTGTACTCAGACTGGAGAGTTAACTGTACTCAGACTGGAGAGTAAACTGTACTGACTGAAGAGTTAACTGTACTGACTGAAGAGTTAACTGTACTGACTGAAGAGTTAACTTTACTCAAACTGAAGAGTAAACTGTATTCTCATGCTATCAACTTCTAGAGAAGTGATAGACATCAAAAGCAGTGCACATCAGTGACTACCACTAGACCGTGCAATATACACAGACACAACTAAATTACTATTTTTACTTTTTCTAACCAAACAACAAAACGTTAGTGTCATGTGATATGTCAATCACATGTCAATCATTTTATGACATCAATCAACGCAGCTGCCTCAACAAGAACTTCAAATAAAAACATAATTAATAAAAATATAACACATTTGACAAACAATAGTAACCTGTGATTTATTGAGGTACATACTTACTTGTTTTTGGGACAGTGGTTGATGGAAAGCTATCGCATGATACAATACCTATACAAATAAAAAATGATGTTACATCAATACTACAATAACGATAATATGCTTTCAGTAAAATGATTAAAGTTGTTCAATGTTGAACAACATTTATTATAAATAGTTAACATTAAGTATAATCAAGGAAAAACTAAAAATGAACAAAAAAAATCACATTGTAGTCATCTTCACCATGGACAATAGACAAATAATTATGGTACAATTAAAACAAAATGTGTTCATTAGGTCAGAAAAAAAGCATAAACAAAGTTCCACAAACAAGATCAATAAAATATGGGAAAAATGTAACTAAAAAACTATAAAACTTAAAAACTATAACTACTATAAAATTAAAAAACTATAAAATTGATGATGGATCAAACAGTTTTACAAAACTCCTATAAAAGTAATAATTAGTTATTCATATTTAAATATCTGGAGATCATTGGAATGAGACTATCGAACCGTCAATTATGTATTTTCAGAATGCTGGGCAAAGAATATGGTGAAACATACTAACAAGTTTGAAGTCTCAAATAAGTCTTTATAATATAATTGCAAAATCCTGACCTTGGACGTATAGGGATCAGATTTTTGGACAGAAACTTATGTGTAGACATTTTTACTCCAGGGAGGAAAGAAATTGTATGAAAATGGAGACATTTATGATACTAAGAACAAACGTGATCCAGCAACAAAAGGAGTAGAGCCAGGAACAAGGGTTAGAGCCGGCAAGAGGGGCAAGAGGGGCAAGAGGGTACAAGAGTCTTTCAAACGGCTTAAATATATTTGATTATTTACGTCAAACAATTAACATAAGTACCTCAATACTCACTTGGTGATCATTAAATAATTTAAAATGGGAACTTGATTTTGAAACAGAAAAAGGAAATGGAGAGAAGGAAATTAAATCAATGTAGACATCGAGGTGTGCCAAGTAAGACACATATCAAGACAAAAAAAAACTGCTGGATATACATATGGAATATTATTATAGTTAACTAATTAGAAATGAGCAAAGTTAGATACAAACATTAAGACACAAAAAAACACCACAAGTTGAAGTGAGCCAACTAAAAAAAAACTAAAAAGAAACCAAATGTATGCACTTTGCATATAAAGTACAGTACATGTTTTAAGTACATAATATAGTTGTAAAATTATCAATAATTTAGAAAAGAGTGACATATTTCTAGAAATATATTTGTATTTATTTATTATCTTGTGTGTAACTAGTTTTTAGTGGGCCTCCAATCACAAGTTTTTATCAATTTTTATTCCTCTCATGTTTTTGGAGATGAATAAAATTACAATTAATACTGTACAGTATGAGGCTACACCAAAACAATTAGAAGACAATTTTAAACATTGTTTATTAGTGCTATATAAATCTATCTATTATAATTATTATATATGCCACTACATATTACAGTTAAACAAGTTAACAATAACTTTGTTAACTTTGTTAACTTTGTTGATCATTTCACAAACAAGGTAAAATGACTGTTTGTTTTTGATTATAATCATCCATCATAAAGCAGTGATTGACTATTTTGTTAAGACACTAAATGTGTCGGCAACACGACGTCTGACTGACAGAACTCACAATGGTCAGGATCCCACAAGAGTCTTTTCATCAGACAGTGAAATCTGTGATTAATTGAAACATGAATTGGCCATCACAGGTGAAGACCCTGTCACTGAAACAATCCAGGAACCAACATCCCAACGACAGTCATACCGCTGTTTGCTGACTGTGGGAAACATGAAAAACTAGCCGACTGCATAATGTAATCCGATTGTACCGACTGATATCCTACGGGAAAATCTAGGGGGAAAGCAATTTGTGTCGATTGTAGTATGGTTAGAATTAGTGTATCGTTTGAAGCACAGATTTCATCGCAAAAACAAAGGTAATATTGTAAAGGTACGATGAATTTCTGCTTCGTCATGTTTCGGTTTACGAAGAAAACAGGTCATGTTTTGAGTGTACACCTTGTGAAGTTCTGTAGATGGCTGTAGGGAACACACATGCTGGAATATGCTAGTGGTCATTATACGTCTACACACCCTGCAATCACATCCGCTACAAATTACTACAAATTGAATAATACCGCTAAACAACCTGTCTATTATTCACATACGGTACTGACTACAATACTTTTGTTTTATTTCCCATAGTCCGACACTTTCAACAAAGAAAACGTCTCGACAGATTTAATCTCAAAAAAGAAAACAAGAATCAATTATCTAGTTTCTCTCTTGGTACTTGGACAAAAAAGCTTTGAAATGATTTCCATTTTGAATTTAGCTACTTGGATCTGACAATATATTTAGGTCTGCTTACATGACATTTATTAACCTATTTAAAATTGACAAATCTGCCTGTAAATACCGATACGATCTGGCAGTCAAAAGTAAATGAAATAAGACAGGGCTAGTGGATGAGAGAACGCAACTGAGTAGCAGTTACCTAATTGCATTTGATCCCTGACTACCTCCATTTAGTATCGGAACTCCATGCTTATCTTAAATGTGATACAAATAGACTTGTATTGGCATTGTGATCAATAACAAATTACCACATGGCTAACGACTTTCTATCCATTAAATAAAAAGCAGAATTGGTAAAAAAACAAAAATTAGATGTCACATAAATGATCAAAGACGAGCCTTAAGCTCTGTCTACACTACCAAACTTTTATGTGACAAAAAATGTGATGTGCCCATACAATAGGCATTATGATGTCAAATCACTACCATATTTGGACACATCACACTTTTTTGACACATAAAGTTTGATAGTGTAGACAGAGCTTTAGTTGAAGTACAGTAAACTCTTGCTTTAAACTATAAGCACGTTTAAACATCAAAGGAACCTCCTATGAATTCTGTAATTTCTTATTCTCCTGGAAAATATTAAATAAACCATGTTTTCTTGTTCTTAAGAATAAGACTAAACTCATTTTCCTCACCATTAAGCTCTGTCTACACTATCAAACTATATGTGACAAAACAATGTGATGTGCCCATATATGGACATGATGATGTCATATCACTGCCATATCACTACCATATTTGGGCACATCACTACCATATTTAGGCACTTTTTTGTCAAATTATTTTGACATTGTCTTATAGAGCTAGTTTCAGATTAAACAAGTATTGTACACTTTTTAACAAACATTTGGTCATGTGCATCTGGAAGCAAAAGATAAAAACAAGTGTAACGCAGGTGCCAACAAACTGATGTAAGGAAACAAGTTAATAAATAAAATAAAAAAGTGTGTTTCAAGATTAGTAAGAATTGTTTTCAAAAGGATGTAATGTTAAATGTGATTGACAAGCACGTGGGATATGGGACGTGCTTTAACATTATTTAATTTAAACATTATATAACGTAACATTACAATGAAAGAAAACTGATTAAATCCTAACTGTACTTTAACATTGTTTAATTTAAACCTTATATAACATAACATAATGAAAGAAAACTGATTAAATATGAAAAATGTATGTACTTTAACTTTATTTAATTTAAACATTATATAACATAATAACATTACAATGAAAGAAAACTGATTAAATATGAAAAATGTTGGCAACCTAATTGGCTATTGTGCGTTTCTAAAACTAATGTAACAGTGTATTTTAAAATTTGAGATGGGGTTGTTCAGTTTCCACAGACAAAATGTATCGAGTGACCCGATACATTGCATTGTGTTCTGTCTACACTATCAAACTTTATGTGACAAAAAAAAAATGTGATTTGCCCATATATGGACATGATGATGTCATATCACTACCATATTTGGGTATATCACTACTCTATTTGGGCACATCACACTTTTTTTTTGTCAAACTAGTTTGATAGTGTAGACCAGGGAAGAGTCTTCCCTGGTGTAGACAGAGCTTTAAAACGATTTGAAGTCGATAACATTTGTCAAATTTGTCAATTTCACACGTCCAAAAAAACAGAGAATAAAAACAATTTAATGTTGACCTTACTTTACATTAAAAGAAAGTTATCAACTGAATCCACATCTGTATAAACAGGTGGTATGTTATATCGTATTTTTTGGTTTATCTTGTCTAAAATGTTAAATTATGAAAAACAAGGGACAATAATCTGCCAAGTGTCACCATAACCATGTATGTCACTGGACTATTAGCACCCAAATTATATCATTTTACCCAGTAGGCAAATGGTTCTTCTCAGTTGCCTTTTTTTAAAATTTGTCACGGCAAAAAATTGTATTCAATATCCTTTAGGATATTGGATATTTGATTTCTAGTCTAAGAATTAAATTTAGTGTAAAATATTCTGAATTTGAATAATAATTGTGTGTGGCGTGCCCTATATAAATGTACAGTACTATACTTCCAATGTACAATCTGTCTTTCTTAGATTTGTGCAACAAATTAGGCTGTATAAGTAAATCATCTTGCTCCTTTTGATTTTACATTTGTGTAGTATACCATGTTTGTTAATTTTAGTATGTATAAGTATAGTGTTTTGGCACTTTTTCTGGCTGTTTTACATCACTATTTTTTTCAGTAATTCACCTTTGTAAATGATTTATATATTAATTTTATTTTATCATAACATAATTATCATCAATGGCCATTATTTTGTGTATGTATTGAAATAATTTATTTTTTTATTTATTCAACTTTGTTTTACAAGGGTAGCTCTAACACAGCTGTACTGCTGCTATTAAGAAATAATGTTAAATTATGAACGATATACCACTGATAATTATCGTTGTAATGAATTCTGTCCATCTGATATACCACGCTTGTTAATTATGTAACCCAAACCTATAAATGGTAGATGAGAGTCGTGAGAGATTATTCTTAAGAAAGAAAAGTTTATTCAGCCATCATAGGAATGCCGCATTGACAGAAGTCGGCCTAAGTCCACCTGCTTATTGTACCTTATGAAAGGGTTCCTAAATGACCACTCACTTTATGGGGTCAAGAATAGATATCTACCTTGAAATTAACTTATATAATATAACATATAAACTCTTTATTAACTTTATTTCTCATCTTTCTAGGATTTGTTGATTGATATTAAACAGCGTGTTATTCAAGTCCTATGTGAGTTGTCACCACTAGATTCAATACCCATAGGTACTATCTCCAAAGGGAAAATCCCTCGAGAGAATACACGGTTTTCAATGTTAATTACCAGTTCAGAACGAGTCTTCACCATTGCTGGGGACTCTCCCGACACTCACAATCCCCCGATGATTTGAGTTCAACAAGTACAATATACTTCAACGGAAGGAAGGGCAGGCAGAAGCTTTCAAAATAGTGGACACACTGGACAACTGGACAAAATAGAAAGTGTTGAAACTAGACAGAACTTCTGGGTCTGGTCATTCCATGTGAGTAGAATTCTCACCACCTACTGGTTAATAACAATTTAACAGACAATTAAATCCACATTTTGTATTCTAATTGATATAGATCTAACCTGTAAACATAAAGAAAATTAATTTAAAACGTTTGACATCAGGGAAACCTAGTCCCAATAAGCTCTGTCTACACTAGCAAACTTGATTTTTTTAAATGTGATAGATGCCCATATATGGACAAGATGATGTCATATCACTACTATATTTGGGCACAACATATTTTTTTTGTCAAACTAGTTTGACAGTGGAGACAGAGCTATAGAATTGACATTGGTTTATAAAAAGTTAAAATGAGTTAATCATCATTAAGTTGTCAAATTGACGTTAAAAATAATTAGTTTTTACAATTTGTAGGTGGACAAACTTTTTTCAGGAAATATACAGAGGGCTTGTCAAGGTTATTCCAGGCTGATAGTATCTTTAAGAAATTATTTTTAAATATTAGTTCCAAGTAAAAGTTATTTCAAATGGTTAATGGTTTTAAATTTGTATAGCGAAAAATACAAATAGTCTCTATGCGCTGTTAAACACAAGTGTAGAAAGAAAGTAAGTGTTATTGTTAAATAAACCAGGAAAAAGCCTAACTAGGAAAAAGCCTAAAGCAAACATGATTACATATACCTCCTTGGCGGAGGTAAAAAATGTTTCAATTCATTTTATAAAAAGTGTTTTACAGCAGCAACTGTTTTTGTTAAGCGTTCAACTTAGTTGATCAGTACATGTTAGCATGGTAGTATTTTCAGATACCGGTGTACTATAAATAGTATTGTTTGCTAGAGATCAATAGAATTATCATCCACCCACTGCTGCCGTCCTAGTTTTCACATTTTGAAAAAAACAACAGGTTAAAAACAGCCTTAGTTTGTTGTGTATAGTAGTACAAGAGGTGAGACAAGAAGGAAACAAGTTTGGTGGGTGGAAAGGAAGACAACACTAAGCGTGATCTCAATGGGACGCTTCAATTAGACAACGAACCTAAGATAACAGTCCATGACATAGATTACTTAGTGGGTCATATGCATCGGTCATAAATGGTTGATCAGACACAATTGTAAAAACATCATGTTATTCGGTTTTGTCGTGAATGACCTTTGTTCTCGATGGTCAAACACGTTTGTAAACTTTATTCTTATAGAAAAAAAAACTAATATGGTTTTACGCAAACAAATGTCATGTTCAAATGTTTTATGATAGTTGAGATTAAGATTGTATTAATTATTTTTTAAATTATTTTATGAAACTTCTATTGCCATTTTATTTATTTGAATAATATCAAATAGGTAGGCTTAGGCTCTGTCTACACTATCAAACTAGTTTGACAAAAAAAGTTTGATGTGCCCAAATATGGTAGTGATATGACATCATGTCCATATATGGGCACATCACATTTTTTTGATAGTGTAGACAAGGCTTTAGAATTTTACTCAAAAGTACTAATCCACTAGTCTAAAGGTGAAAAATGAATACTTATAAGGAACAACATTATCACGATCTTGTGCTCCCGATGAGTGAGGTTATTATACCATTAAAAAGGTATTAAACTTGTTACTTTAAACTGACCAAGCATGACAAAATAAACCACAAAGCAAAACTAAAAAGATTATTATAAACATCAAACATACTGTACCTATTAATCTAAATCTAAAACATTACTTTTCAAAATTGGTTATAATAGTAGGCATATGTCACCAAGATAACAAGGAAAGACACAACCATCCACTATTCAATCTAAAGCTAAAACTTCTACCAGAAAAAGACTTCTTAATATATTACAGTACAGTTGAGACAACAGAAGAGTGTGGATATATTTTCCCACTCTGTGACTACCAAATGGGTAGCCCAATAGGTCCTTATTTTATTTTTGTCCTTAATTTAAAAGACCTTATTTTAACTTATTTCATTAACTCAGTAGTACATCATTAGTTCATATATCTCAGTACATCACTACCTCATCCCAAAAGTTAAGAACATGGTTGCTACTACCTCATTGGGCTACCCAGTTAGGGGTTTTTAAGACCTTAGTCCAGTTAGTAGAAAATGGTTAAATCCCTTCTAGACATAGTTCCATGTGAACGGCACTATTAGGACTAGGTACATGATTGGTTCATATACCTCAGTAGGACTACATTGCTACCTCATCCCAAAAGAAGATGTTATGTTAAGAAGATGTTTACTACGACACATTCCACACCATCTGTTAACAGAAGATAATAATGTGACATACATGGTATCTATATTACCAATGTTTCCTGTACACTTTTGATCCATAAACACAATCATATAGAAGGGTGCGACTCTAATATGAATTTGATATGGCTTTCTCAATGAACGTTTTTAATGAATAGAAGACATGGGAATGACAAGCTGCTTCCTCACATCACAAATGGCCATGAGCAAAGCAATTGATAATTTAATGTGATATTATCTTTTTGGGAGGGTGTGTTTCAAACCTTTGAAACGTTCCTCCCAGTTCTTGAACTACAGACGAAAAACAAGTCTTCGTAGGAAAAAATCAATTTTAATTATTGTGATAAGGTCATAGGGCAGTAAACAACTTAAAATGTACTCATCTTCAATTATTAATGATTTAAAAGCGATGTTTTATTTTAAACAAAATATTGTGTATTGACTCTGTTTTGAACTCATCAAGAAGAAGGTGGACATATAACCATGTGTAGGCATGTACAGTGTTACTTAAAAGGTAGCCTTTTTCCATATTAAACATAACCTTTTTATTCCCAGCGTGAAATTGTTAATTCAATTTATGTTTGGACATATCTTTGAAAAGCATTTTCAAAAAAGCACAATTTTGAATCATTGTTGATAGGAATTTTACTCTCTTGTGAAATTATGAACTTTTTAACCCTTAGTCAGGAGAATAACAATTATTTTTGCAACATATTTCCATAACAAAGTTTAATACTGTAGATAAGCAAGAAACAGTATTTTTTTAAGTAAAAAAATTAATTTGGAATTTGGAACATAATCAGCTGATACAGTACGTTGTTGTCACATGACAACATTGTCACATGACAACAGAGTATAATATTAATGAAACAAATTATTACGATATTCTTATTTCTATTACAAGAAAATAGATAAAATGCTCAATGATGATAATAAAAAAAGGATAGCGTTGGAGCAAAAACAAATGATTGGACATATAATTTGAGAAGGAGGATTATTGAAAATTGTGATAGAAGGAAGATATGAAGGTAAAACAAGAAAAGGAAGAAAAAGGATAGCTATGTTTGATAGATTAAAAAATAAAAATACATATTCGGAACTAAAAGAAGTAGCACTAAATAGATAAGTATGAGGAAAGAAGACCAACAAAATGGTTTCTGTTGGTTTTTATGTCTAAAGCTCTGTCTACACTATCAAACTTTATGTGACAACAAATGTGAGGTGCCCATATATGGACACAATGATCACTACCATATTTGGGCATATCACTACCATATTTGGTCACATCACACTATTTTTGTCAAATGAGTTTGATAGTGTAGACAGAGCTTTATAGAGAATGATTAGCAAAAACTCCACTCAATCAGACACAGGTGATATAACCACAACAAATGATTTACAAAATATTATCTACTCCTAACCAGGGAGGTATAACACATGAGAATTCCACTTAATACTTTGTGAATACAAGCATTAGTTTGATATATGATTTGGGAAAAAATGATAGATTTAAAACGAAACCTGATGCGCAAGATTGAAGACACATTATCGTGTTTGGTAATTGATGGCTACGTACATTAACGCGCAACGGACAAACTGTATTCCATTAAATTTGACAAACGATACAACAGAATACATGTTGATCCGATTAATTACTGTGGAAAATTGACGTCACGTTATAAACTACTGCATAATGAGTTCCTATTTTGATAAACTTTTTGTAACATTTGTGTCAAAATGTTATCAATGTTGAATAGGGAAGGATGGCTTAGGCTAATTCATTCATTTATTATAACATAAAATGTCTGAAAAACAAGACACTGATGAGAAATAGATTTTTAAAATATGATTTTTATGAGTTTTTTCCTTTTTGTGTCAAAAGGGTATCGCATCTCACAGGCAAGCTTTTAAAGAAATTTGGAAAAATATTTTTTATAAATTAATTTCCGTCTCATTTCTTGGCGTTTTAAAATGTCATAAACTATTTAATATGTTCAGTTTATTCACCTCTAGTTTTCAAAAAAGCAATGTCAAGTTTTTGTATTTTTAAATATCAAATTTATGAAAAAGAATCCTAATAAGGAAAAAGAGAAACCACCAAGCGATATTAAATAATATTTTTCATCAATCAAAATTAATTTAATTGTGGTTTGTACAGGATTCAACTGAAGAGTACATACAATGGAATCAGTTCCAACACCAAAGTTAACAATTTCGGGAGGTTTACATTGTTTCAACAAAGTTTACATGTTTTAACGGATTTCAAGCATTTCAATCTCATCACAGCATTTTAATGTTTACCAGAGGTGTGTCACGCATTCTAGCAATAAAACAAGTTAACAATTTCAGGAGGTTTACATATTGTTTTAACAAAGTTTGACGCACTTCAAACTCATCACAAAATACCCTGTGCAATCAGCATTTCAATGTTTACCAGAGGTGTGTCACGCATTCTAGCAATAAAACAAGTTAACAATTTTGGGAGGTTTACATATTGTTTTAACAAAGTTTGACGCACTTCAAACTCATCACAAAATACCCTGTGCAATCAGCATTTCAATGTTTACCAGAGGTGTGTCACGCATTCTAGCAATAAAACAAGTTAACAATTTTGGGAGGTTTACATATTGTTTTAACAAAGTTTGACGCACTTCATCACAAAATACCCTGCGCAATCAGCATTTCAATGTTTACCAGAGGTACATCGCGCATTCTAGCGACTGATCGGATGTAATTATGTATCATCAACTACAGAAATAACCTTCTAAAAAACTGAATTCATACATTAAAACGTGGGTTTGAAAAATGTTATTATCTAAAACTAAAATTTCGGGAGATTGGATACAAATTCGGGAGGCTTCCAGGAGAAATCTAAAGGGTTAAAACATCCGAGAAATATAAAAAAAAAACATTTTAAAATTACAACAGTACAAACATGTATAATAGACAAAAACATTAATTAAATGTTACCAACAAATAACAATTCTGCCAGAATTGCTTTAAAATAAGGAAGTGAATGACTTGGCAACAAAGGTTGACAACTGTTGCTATGGTTACTTCAAGCTATGGAAGTAGAGAATAAACAGGAAGTAGGATGTCTTCTACAGGGAAATAACACATTGAAACAGCATGGTAATGTCTTACCGCTAGTTGTTGTTGTCAGACTGTTAGCAGACACTCGGCTCTCTGACGGAGACACAGCTGAAATTAAACAAAGTTTTTTATATTGTAAATTTATCATTCATTTGAAACAAATCATGTTATTTTGTAAAGCTCTATTTCCACTATCAAACTTTATGTGACAAAAAAATGTGATGTGGCCATATGGACATGATGATGTCATATCACTACCATATTTGAGCACATCACTACCATATTTAGGCACACTTTTTGGTCAAACTAGTTTGATAGTGTAGACAGAGATTAAATGACCCTTTCATTTGATGACATAGTTTGCATCCAGGGTAAGTCCTGGTCATATGGAACTCAACGTCTTACATAAGCCCAACCATAGGGGTAAACACAATCAGAAAAACCCCTTAAGGGGATAGACAGTCACAGCCTAGGGTATACACAGTTGCAAAAAGGACAATTATCATGAATCATGCTAAGCTGGTGACCCTAGGGAAAGGTCAATGCTTACTCCATGGTCAATGTAATAGAGATTACATATTTGTAAGTTTAGAAAAGAAAACTAAATAATTGCAGAAATGTACCGTTATTATTGTGTATCAAAAAAGTTAGTGAAATAAATTTTATCGAGGAATGAATTCGCAAAATTCCTTTGTATTTGAGGATTTATGAATTTAAGGGTCAGGTCCTGCGGGGATTGGGCAATATAGCAAATGTGGGTTCTCCCGGTATCTGTCTGGAATGTACGCACTGTACTGACCCCAAATGTATAGGATCGCCAAGATATAGATGGGTGGATTTAAAATCTAGTTCTCGGCTAATTAAGTAATCTCATACACGCCCAATTGGCAATATTGTCTACATTTGAAAACAATAGTGCTGATGTAACAATATTTACAATGAATAAAATATGAATTTAGATTTTACTTTTATCCGATACACTTTTTTAAAACTTATGTTATATTTGAGATACATAATATATTACAAACTCAGGTGTAAAAACAGGAAAAATAAATGTCATTTGAAATTTAGCGACATTAAACATGAATAAATTCCTATTTGTCTTTGCACCACTTTGTAGCCAAAAGCCTGTTTTCCAGTTCGACGTTATGTATTTTCGATACTAATAATCAGCGATCTTCTATGTAAACATTGAACGCTACAAATCAAATTTTAGCGCTATCACATGATTTTTTTCAAACTATCATCGTTGAACTTTTAACGATCAACGACAATAGTATCGAATAACGTTGACTGGAAAACAGGCTTTACTCTACTGGATCGATCAATTTAATTTTATTTTCATAAGATACATCATTATGTAATAACATGAGAGTTTAATGCACTTATGCTGGAGAAACTTAAATAAACGAAGAGAAAAAAAGAATTCAATAATAATAATATCTCTATTTTAATAATATCTATTATTACTTTGTGATGCACATCATATCTATTGAATTTCATATTCTTTAATAGACTCAAAGTGCAAATATAGATATAATGTGCCAATCAAATTAACAAGTGTTTGCATCAAACTGGATTTAATTGACATTTATCATAATCTACTGCATTAAATAAAGATGACCCTAAAAGAACATTAATGCAACGAATGACTCACAATCGTAAAAAAGGTTTATGACGATACAGGGTTGATACACTATATTCCTTAAATGAAAATTGATGATGGAGAGTTTAACTTTCCCAAAAGGCATTTATGTAATACAGTATTATAGCACCATAACTTTTCAAAAATATCTAAAATTGTATAAACTTTAAACATATCTTTAGCTTTATACTATAACTGTATTGTTGTTTTTTATTTTATTTATTTCATGGATTACTTTTATTTTTATGTGAAGGTGTTACGCACTATGCGCTTAAAAGTCAACATTTATTATTATAAGTAGTAAGTATAACATCAATATTTTATGTATGTACTTCTTTTTCTATTTTGTTTTATTTTACTGTACATTGTCTTTTTTTTCACTGATGTTATATCAAACTTTTGTGCTCTCATACTTCTAGATATGATCCTTACATCAATATACAATAACATAATTATGTAAAATATATCTTATGTATTTTCTGTTTATCAGTCAGAAATAAATGTGCTAACAATAATTTACACTATGAGTGTAAAAAAGATAATATCTAAATCAGTGGCATTATCTCATACATGACATAAAGATGATCCAATAATATATGGGTACAAGTCATAGCCTAGAAGCTTTAAACTATCATTAAAGTGTGAATCACTGAAAAAACTTCAATCTTATTGCTCCATCATTTAGGGATAATCAGATCCGCTTATTAACGCAATCAGTACCTGAAGATACTGTATGAATCGGGTGTTAGTCACGCTTAGGGAGCGTTAAAGGGTACATGAATCGGGTGTTAGTCACGCTTAAGAAACATTTAAGGGTACATGAGTTGGCTGTTAATCACGCTAACAACGAAATATTTAAAGTGACACAATGTTTAAACTATGACATTTCAGTAAAATAATATGACATTTCAGTAAAATGTGTTTATTAGAAAAAATATCACTGTTTAAAAGGAACTAGGACAAGATGTTTAAGTGATTAAAAAAACTAGTTTAACGAGTAAAAAGGAACGTGAGGAAGTAGATCACTTAGAAATCATTTTTATTTATAACATTATTTATACATTAACCTAGATTGAAAAATGGAACCTATACATTCATTGTCGTTTATTTTATCAATGCAATTTGATGAAAGATAGACCATTATATTCTTCCAATATTGTGCATTGCTTGTTGAAGACTATACACAAAAACAATAATGTTGATTCTTAATCATCAAGAAAAACATACAAAACAAACAATCTATCCCCGGGTATAGTCCCAGTATTGACTTTTGGTTTGGATGTAGGTCTCTCTCTCTTTAAAAGAAATGCTTACCAATCATTTTTTTGCTGAACAGGGTTTCCCTGGGTATAGTCCCTCCATCAAAGTCAGCCCAATTTTGTGTTCTACGGGGGTGAGATTATACCAGAGGATATACGGTATATAATCAACAATATTTAAATATTACGTAATCCTTATTGCATTGCGGTACCAATAATCATGCTATTGACATGAATGATTCAAGATGATACACACAAGATGATGATAACCCTTTGGGATAAACAAACATTGTTAATTAACACTCCATCAGCTATGTCAATTTGTTGTTGTTGCATCTCCAATACAATTCCTATACTATCCATCAAATGAATCACACATTGTCTTCCGCTCCATTACTAAATATACTTTACTTCATCTAGTAGCTAAATGTCAATAACTATCAGTATAATAAACTTAATGTTTATTTTAAGTTTTTATTACATCACTACTAGTCATAATGACATCATTTCTTTTTATTTTTCTCGTACAATAATAAAACCAGAACAATTCCTTTAATTAAGATGTATCGTAAACAATGCAGCATATCTAAATATTGGTAACTTGTTTTTGTTTTTAAATGTTCAAAGACGTCACTATTACTTGTTATTTTGTTTTTAATTAAATATAAAACTGATTATATTTCTTTTTATGTTTTAAGATGAGAGCAAAAGCTTTATACCTATTTTATTTATTACAACGATATTTTACGACGGTTGCCAATCTAGCCGAAGCTGATCATTAGGGACTCTAAAAAATACAGTTTTACAAGACAATAACATGAATAATTTATTTTATTTAAATTACAACAATAGATTATTAGGGACACTGTTTGACAAGACAGTAACATGAAAATATATATACTGTAGATAATTATTAATAAATAGAATTTATATATAATTATGAATAAATAATAGAAATCTTAAAAAGGGAAATTCAAACTATAGCAAAGTGCAAAAAAAAAGCATGTACTGTATTTGTAAATGCAGAGTTGTTAAGTTAAAAGTTGATGGCGTTTAGTATGGCTTAACTTGAATAATGCTACATTTATAACCTAAGCACTAATTTCCGCAGAGATAAATGAAAACTCCATGGAAACGCCATGAGCAATATTAGCACTAAGTGTTGTTGAACACGACATTCTCATGGTCTCGTTTGCACTCTTCCCTTAATTACATCTTTGAAAAAGCTTAGTGTAATAGTAGTTTATTAGCTGGACTTAAAGTCAATGAAAATTGTAACATTATATTCGCATGCAGTCTCATCTGTGCTATTTTAACATTTCTTTTTTTTTTGTTTCTTCTCTTTTATTAACATCCCAGTCATTTATTCTTTAAGAGAATTCATTCTGTTTTTTATTCCTTTTTTTCAGTTATTTATCAATCACTTAACAATTTCGCTCACATTTTATTTCTAGTTATTTATGTATCGTATTGTATATATTTGCACATTTCACTTATAAAATAATTTCTTCTTAACTGTTTGATATCGCAATAAGCAACAGTGAAAAAGTAAAATCTATTTCTAATATAAAAGTTTAGGTTATCCTAGCTGTTGGATTTGATAAAATAATAAAATATCAATTATTATGTTACAATAATTATATTTTAGAATTTACGATTTCATTTACATTAAGAGAATACTAGTACATCGCAGCCACTGATCATAACTGGGCCATCTGGGAGACCAGTCTTTGACTAAAGGGGTCCCCCAGTAAACAGTAAATGAATAATAAATAGATACATTGAAAGCCAGCTTATCACAAATCTATAATATGGCAATATTTGTTATCAGAAGACTAAATCTCAACCAAGAAGGGGAAGATATGAAATTGGACAATATACTGTAATAGACGAATAATGTATTAAAAGATGTCTAATCTAAGAATATGAAATACACAGTAGAAAAAACAGAGGAAATTCAGTGTTTTCAAGCCTTGATTAAATACTATCAAATGCTAAAAATAAACTAAGATGAAACAATCAAGAATCCAGAACTATGAGTAAAGCATACTGTATTTGAAGGCAATTTTTAAATCTTGATTAAATACTATCAAATCATAACATCTTTACTTAGTAATAAATATAGCTGAAAAGGAAAAAAAATTAGGGAAATCCCCGAATATGAGATTATAATACTGTCTTCAAGGCAATATCTTAAATCTTGATTTATGACCATCAAACAGTATAGTTATCTTACTACTATAAAATCAGATAACACCTCATATCAGTTATATTTCTTTCGAGATGACAGTCTAATTCAGGTTGGTTTTTTTTTTGCCTTCTTTATGTATGAATGACTATCAACTTATCATTATGTTACATAGTCTGACTTATCCATAGTTTGTGCATAAAAGACTGTAATTTACTACGGATGTAATTTACAGCTCAAAAAACAGTAACATTTCAATGTCAAAAGTGACAAGCAGCAATGTTCTCTAATAAATTTTTGAGAGGATTTGTCCAGAATAAAAAAGCTCGGGGGGATTGAAACATCGAACGAAAAATACAAAAGTCATCCGTGAGATTTTGCTCTAAATCCTTTTGCGTTGAGAAATCTCATTAGGTACAAAAAGAAATTAGAAAAAATTATTGTAATACTTTTGTATGTCTCAACCTAGATTTACTGTATTTAAAATGTTTAGTTTAAAACTAAAGTAATTAACATTTTAATCATTCAATTTTCTCTATAAAAGGTTCTTTTAAGAATTTGTTAATAATAGAACATAGCCGTTAAAATGAGGTTAATTAGCTATCAGTCATGCATAATATTATCACTTTTTTATACTCCATGATGTCACCAACCAGAAGATAAATACACTATTATTGTTCAACATAAAGAATTATGTACATAAACAGAATGGATAGCAGTCGAGTCAGTCACACTTAATGATAAAATACTGTTTTGAATTTCAGAAAGGTAAAACACAATATTAAGATAAGAATGTAAAACCGTAAAACTAATTGAAAATTTGACATTTCCATCCAATTAATTTGTTATTTGTTTACGAACTAATATTATATTGTTTAAAGATTTGCATGGCGAAATCAGTATGTTGATATAAAGGTTGCGGTACGACATGTATTAGTTCGGGAAAGAGCGAGGACAATTGAAGTATACTGATCGAAATGTCGATAAAACCCAACAGTTCTTTTCAGAACTATATATACAAGGTGTACCGCAAACTTTATAAACTAAATTAAATGATATCCCACAACATGTGAAGACTTTAAATTTAGCGTTGCTAAATCCCCATTGGCCCAGGACCACGCTGTTTGTGCATCACTATTAGACATAAAGAAAATGTTTTTCTTATGTTTAATGTTTTGCAAACATCCTAGTTAATGTTGTTGCGTTGCTGGTGCTTTGTACAGGTGTAGATCTTACAGGTATCTAGGACTCCCTTCAAACTGCATTGTAATTTCCTAACTACAACTTTCAGTTTTGTACCTTTCCATGACCTTTGTAAACTTTAAGATAAAGATCATCAGGAAAGACTTGTAGGTAATTACAAGAACATGTCTCTGGTTAGTCTCCTCACCTGGTGCCATTCTTTAAAACCATAAAGGTCTTGTACTAGTTGTTAGTAGAAGTTAAATAAAAACAACTCTACTGATGTTGTAGAGAAATACTTATTAGATGGAAGGAATTGGGCGGATATTACCGGTAATTGCATTTGTGTAGCAAGACACCTAAGATCATAATTAGATTTTGGAAATGCTGATTCCAGACGCATTCAGATAAAAACCTTAATTAACGTCAGTAAACCACCTTGTAAGGGTGGATCCTGAAAACCTTAATTAGTGTCAGTAAACCACCTTCTAAGGGCGGACCCTGGGCTAACAATAGGGGAACGCATTCCTCTCTCCTTTGACATCTAAAAATGAAACTATAGACTACATTTTGATATCTATTTTTGACAGACTATTAATATTAAATGTTATCGCTTCACTGACCTAAAAATTCTCTAAATAACAATTTGTTTTTCTTGCTTTTTATTTGTTTTTGTTTGTGAGGTGGAAAAACAACTATTGTGTCATCTGTATTACTATGTATTTAGCACATTAACATTTAACATAAAAATCCCTTCAGAAAAATTAATTAATCATTCAAATTTGGCAACTAAATGAAAAATATAGCTAAATGTTTATTTAGGAACACAGATGTGCAAATTAAACAAGTCAATTAAAACAAAAATCGATTCAAAAAGTTATTTTTAGTCCTTAATATACATTAAGATATTGATCTAAAAGATAGTAAGTGATGGCACATCTTTTATCAATGAATTGAATACAAAAAAACACAGAGAAAAAATAACCTGATACAGGTCATGGGAAGGTTAACGATTACCAAAAATACACAAACACAGCTGAAAACAACTAACATTCTCTTATTCATGTATTCGTATGCATACTTGTTTTAGAATAATATCATTTAAATTTAATTACTACACACGAGTGGGATGACATGGGTAGTTACGGTGTCTGTTGCATCTGCTACATTTAACACTTTACAGACATTTTAAGCATCTAATGAGAACAAAGTGTACCGTTATCACCATGACAACAATTAACCTTTATTAAAGAGCACCTGTGGGCAAATTAGCTGCCAATTTAAATTAAGATAAACATTTAAATATATTAATTATATTTTTCTTTGCAACCTATCTTCACCTTTTGCCCCACTTAATACTTGAACTAGAGAGGGCGGTACACTATAAAATGACTTAATAACACGTCAGTAATATCTTGGTGTCTGGAACTTATTTTACAGTATAACCCACCAAGTTTGGGCAAATGTACTTAGTTCTCTGAGACTATACTCAATCAAACAGTAATAAGTTTTAATTATAGATATGTTTAGTTTAATTAAGTATAAAAACACATGGACATAAACTATCTAAATATTAAATTTTTTTAAATAGAAACCATAAAATAATAATAAAGTTAACTTTTGAATATTAAAATGACTTTTAATAAAACCTCAGTAATATTTAGACGGTATCTTGGTGTCTGGAAGTTAATCAATTTAAGGATTTCAAGCTTTAAACAGTTGTTTGTTTGTTGTAGTTGTACTCACACAGTTTAACTTTACTTAAAAATATCAACAAAATTGTCTACAAACAATGCACAAAGGTAAAATAGTTGACAAATCCAAATGACAATACTAAATGTCAAAATTATGGTAAATTTTGTTTTTCTTATGAGACCAACTAAATAAAAACTTTCCAATTATTAAGATGATCATATTTCCTGGAAGGTAAATGTTGTAATAGATATAATGAAGTGTTATGTGTGAAGTTGAAAATAAAGCATAAGTTTGCTACTTATATTACCTGGTGGTCGATCTTTTTAGCCGATTTATTCTCTTCGCAGTGGTCTTTCAAACCCTTTAGGAATTTCACCACAAACAGTTTGTTTCTAGAAGTCATCTTTTGGAGGATTCAATTAATTTGAAATTAATCTGACGGACATTAGGGAGAAATTTGGATGTAAACAAGAAATGATTGTGTTTTAATTGTATCCTTAGGGATGTGTGTATATAGTGACTGAGGTACATGACTTCAACCTACTTTCCTTGTTGCTCTAGTATTTATAATAAGTCGTCCTTTGTTACTAAATTCAGTAACAATAGCCATGTTTAGGTTGAGAAAGATGGTGCAGAGGGCAGCAAACATAATTTCTCTAAGAAAATTGGTATTTCATTCATTTTTTTCATTCAATCTCTGGTCCAAAGAAAGTAAAATTACATATAAATTAATTAAAAATAAACAAGACTGTACTAATTACTACTACTCATCTCAGGATGGCATTCCACCTGGAGAGCATCTTTGACTTGTATTACAGTACCTAACACAGTAACAGAAGTTGAATATGCTTTGAAAATCAAATGCATAAACTTAAATTTCATACAAAACTTATTAATTTCCTAAAACAATCACATTCATTCACAAATAAACAGACGAAACCCTTTGAGGAGAAGAATGTAGTTGAAAAGTGTAACATCTAAGTCAACAGCGCCATGAGCTATTGTGGATATGGTGCTATAAAATTCCATCATCATTATTATCTTTTCATTACAGTAATTCATAATTTACCTGCCAGGAGGCAGAGGGCAGTATACGAAATAAGGCATTCACCAGGGAAAATAAAATGGATATTGTATCTGAGATTTAAATGATAAAATTAAGTAATAGCTAATAGTTATTGCATTAAAATGTGCTCCATCACATACTAATACATTCAGCTGTACCATGCTAAAAATAAAACATATTTATGATGATAGTCCGTGATGAAATGTTATTTTGTTTCTTTCTTTTTTTTAGTGTCTTTCTACTATAGTAAAGGTGTATACTGTAGTGTACAACTCTCTTTACAATAACGAAAGGAACGTTATAACTTGTAAACAAACAGACTAACCGACAGGGGTGAAAAAAAACATTCCTTGGTGTAAGAAAAAGAATCATGAAGTGCAGTTTAGAAAAATGAAAATCATGGTGCATGACAAAGTGAAAACTTACGATTGAATGTTGAAGAAAACGGTGACAAAGAAGAAAGCTCAGACAAGAATGAATGCGGTGAGAAATCAGGTACGCAGGTGTCACTCCTACATGAATCTGCATATGATTCAGGTGAAGAAGATGGAGATGGTACTGGAAGGGTGATGGAGATTCTTCCACGTGTGGAGAATGCACACATACATGATTTAGAAGAGGAGGAATTACTATCTAATAAAATAAATATATCAAAATCAGGCTAATCAGTGTACATGTAACTTTCAGAGCAATTTATAGATGTACTATTTTTTTCAGAGTGTAAAGCTATGTCTACACTATCAAACTAGTTCGACAAAAAAAGTGTGATGTTCCCAAACATGGTAGTGATATGTCCAAATATGGTGGTGATATGACATCATCATGTCCATATATGGGCACATCACATTTTATTGTCACATAAAGTTTTAAAGTTTCTTTAGAAAGAAAATAACAAACATGCATTAAATCTGTGCAAAGGATGCATTTCTACTACAGTGAGTGTATAAGTATTATTGCTAAAAACTGACAACATCCATCTTACCTGGAAGACACCTCTTTACTTTTGTAAACCTTCGTATAACAGGCTCTGTTCTGCCCCTCCAATGCCAAAATTCAGGCTTTTCTAGAATTTTCTTTGACCTTTTTTGTATTTGCTTAGGTGCTTGATGGTGATGCATGTGCCCCTCAAACCGTTCACAGGGTGACCTACGAATCTCGTCAAACTCCCTCTTAAAAATTATAAATTAAAAACCTTACTGGAAAATTGATTGACTGAATTCTTGCATTCAATACAAAATAAGATTTAAGAGCAAAAAATGAATAGAATACAAATTATACAGTACCCCTTTATTTAATACAAAATAGAAGTAGAAATATTTTAAGAAAGATACTTACTACAAAATGAAAAATATCTCGGTTGTTTAAATTTGAAGGTCCAGCAATACTGACATAAGCTTGATGACATCTCTGTTAAAGAATGGATTATTTTAAGTTAATAAATTGAACTAAAATATTATAACAACATTGTCAATGTATTATTTACTGAACACAAGTGTAGGAAGCACAGTCATCTAGAATTTAATAAAAACAATTTCTAAAATATAAATTATAAAATCCCTGAAAACTTATTGAAAGCTCTGTCTACACTATCAAACTTTATGTGACAACAAATATGGACACAATGTCATATCACTACCATATTTGGGTATATCACCACCATATTTGGGTAGATCACACTTTTTTTGTCAAACTAGTTTGATAGTGTAGACAGAGCTTTAGAACTCAATAATTTGAAAATGTCATGACCTAGACTTACATCATGTTACTTTATTGTCACATATTTGTCTAATAAATTAAAACTAATTGTTTAAACCGCCTAATAATTTGAAGCTGTTGCTATAGTTACAGTATTTGGCCGCATTTATACTGTCCATGGTGGTTTTAGGATTGTTTATTAAGTCAGTACTTTACTGTAATAGCTCATGGCTGGTATGTTTGCTAACCAAACCCGTTTGTAAATATCAAATAGTACAAGTCAATATTTGTTGTGTTAAGTCAATAACATTTAAAGTGATATGGCATACTGTACTGTTGTTAAATGTTACTGATGCTATATTTTACACAAAGGGATTTTAAAGTGAGTGAAAATATGTATCTGGTTTGGGTTTTTTTTATTTTGTACCACAATATTTTTACCATCACAGTCTGTATCAAAAAAGTTCAATAGCAATTTTTAGATTTAGTAGGGACATGGAGGAATCATTAACTAATAACCATCATGCTTAAAACTTAAGTACTACTAATTTCCAACAACTTAGTAGTTTAATTAAAACTTCAAAATAAAGGCTTAAAATCAGTACAGCTAAATGTGTGTCATTGCTTAGCAACACTCATAAGCATTACATCTTTGTAACTACTTTATTAAGAGCAACACAAAAGATTACCAGTCATGCTTGACTAGGCAACAAACTGCTTTCATTCAAGTTTATTAAAATCAATTTCTCGTGAATCAGTTATAAAAGAAGACATTGAAATCCATTAAAACTAAATGAGAGATTCATGATTACAATAAATTAAATGTAAATAGAGTTGTATTTGTATCCAGTAAATCCTGTTTGTCCAACAAACAACAAGCTCATTATTCAGATCATACTTAAGAGCACTAATTGAAATCAGTTTTATTTAGAAAAGTAATTCAAAACACTAGGATAATAACATCTAAAATGAGGGCTTGATAGTCATGGTAGATCAATTATATTTAGAAAAAAGTGATACAACACATTACAATAATAATTAATAACATCTAAATAAAAGAAAACTCTGTAAAACACATTTCTACATCCCTCTTCTTAAGATGTATTGTCCCCCAAAATCATGAAAAATAAAGATTTTTAAAATCGGACTTTGAATAGGCCATTTTGCAGTTTTAATGAAGTTGTTCACTTCCATAAGAAAAAAAACGGGGGAAAAAATTATTTCCCCTATAAAAAGACAAAATAAACAGTTAAATTACCCAAAAACTCATTGTCTTCCAAGTTCCAGACAATTTGACCATTTTTTGCTTTAAATTACATTTTTCTCAGTTAAATATATTTTTTTCAGACCCAATTTTTTGTGAGAGTGAATAACTATTATGTGACATTAAAATAACATATTCAACAAAAAAATTTAAAAAAATATTTTTTTAGGGGGACAATATATCTTTAACTATTCCCATGGACATAACTATGTAACATTTAAAGATGTTACTGTTACAAGCTTCTAAATTACCAAGTGGTATTAATTATTACAGTAGAACCATTCGTTTGAGACAACCATATTCAGGAGACATCCCTATTAAGAACATGTTACACTACGGCCAACACCTGGTTAGAAAATACCCACTAAATAAGACACTTAGTTGGGTACTGAAGGTGTCCCCTTAAACGGTTTCTACTAATGCCAGTTATTCATGTAATGTAGGTGAACCGTGATATGAGTGTCATTAAAAATCATTTATGTTATGACCTTTGAATTGCTGTTTTCAAATCAAGTTTTCATAATGATAATTTCTATAGCAACAGTAAACACTTTGGTGTATTTGACATGTTATAGGTAATAATTAAGGATTTCCCCAAAATCTATACCTCTTATTATTTATAAGTACAATGTATTTATTATTTCACAGTATTTAAAATACTCTGTTAACTGAAATCAACTTTTTTTTTTTTTTATATAAAAGTACTAAATACTATACAGTCAACTCTCCCAATACCAGACTCTCTGAAAACCAGAAACTCTCCCAAAACCAGACTTTTCTTGAGGTTCAAAAGGTCCCAAATCATTTTTATCATTAGAAACGCATTCCAAATACCAGACTTTCCAGAAAAGCAGATATAATAGGCTAGCCCAAAAGTGTCCGGTATTGGGAGAGTTGACTGTTCTTTACTTGCCCCATGTTTTAATTGGTAAAATTTGTAATTAAGACATAACTACTAATTGGACTTACTGTAGATGAAACCCAAGCATTCAGACAGTGGTTCCAAGTAGGTTCTTTAAGTCGTTCCGCATTCATTGTAAGACTAGTTTGAAGACCAACTCGACTTGGTAAAACTGGCAATGAATAAGCTGTACCTGCAGTTCTAGCTCTTGCATGATGGTCAATAGGTCTTTCTCGTCGAGATAAGAAACTTATAAAATCTGAATCTGGAGGATGACTGGCACTTTTAGGAGGAGGAAGACTATAGCGATACTGAGAATAACAAGATGATGTACATAAGAAGATATACCTAGGCCCTGTAACTGATGATATTTACACATTTAAGAAATATTAAATATTAATAGTAAGTAGCAAGATTAGCTTGAATATTTCAAATAATGAATGCTTACGAGTGCGATGGTACAAAATATAAAAACATTCATTATAGCCTATTATAAAATATAATTAAATAGCATGTACTACTACTGCACGCCATGTCTCCAATTGTCGAATGTAATGTTATGTAATGAATTAAACGAAGTAAAAATTAACCAGGATGTTGCGAAAAAGTATCATCACAAAAAAAAAAATTTAATTTCACTTTTGGAAAAAAAAATTAAAAAGATGGAATTTGAGAAGATAAATACTTACAGGGGTTCTTTTATCATGTGGAGTTTTACCTGGTTGTTCACCTCTCTGCTTGCAAGTTATGCAAGGAATCGGACTATGCCTAGGCCTAGTAAGCTGCTGTTGATGGTGGTTGTTTGACACTTGTAACCTTGTCGACGCCGGCAGGTCTCTGTCATAATTCACCTGGCACAATGCAGGCCTAGGTAGTTGCGTCATTATACACTACTTTGTCCTAATAGATAGCTGTGATTTTTTATTAAATAAACTCCACACATACGGATTTAACCGAATACTGTTCTCGTACATGGTTTTAAGTCATTTTGAAGGTTGAATTTGTAAATTATTTGAAGAAAGTTACGACAGAGTCCGTCGTGTCCTCACGACAAGCATGACATTTTCTCGTCTGGCGCTGACAGGCTATTCCATTGTACAAGGGGAACTCCCAGTAATTATTCGACAACGTGTGTTATATTGACTATAAATTAATTTGATAGATCGTACTTCAACCAAAATGGAATGTGTGCAAATCATATAATTTATATAAAGATGTGTTATTAGTGTTGGTATTATTTTATAACAAAAATAGTACTGTATATTTCTAAGTGTTAACTTTCTGCTTTACCTGTCTCATAATGGAACACTCTCAAACTTTGGTGGAAACTTCAGCAAAACTTCTGTATTAAGTTTTAAAACTAATACGATCTTTGTTTGTGAAAAGTGGCAAGTATACCATAACACTTGCGGTGTATTTATTTATTTGGTCATTTTGTATATATCGTGTTTGATAAACAAATTATAAAGAAAAGGTTTTTGTTTGCATTTGCAGTAGCATTTCATTCACAACCAATGTCTACAACTTTTAAACAGATTAATCACTACACAAGATCTATGATATTATTAATCTTTAATTACACTCCAGTCTAAAGGACAGATTATTTAGAAGAAAATGTGAAATTTAACCAATTTATTCAGCTATTAATACAGTCAATCCAGTTCTATTGATAAATTTATGAAGTATACCATTTCTGGTTCAGTTATTTAGAGTTGTTGTTCTGAAGTCTACCATTATGTAGTTTCTGGTTCAAATCCCTAAGATAGTTTAGTATTTTATTTAGAGTCGTTTTAAATTGTAGTCCACTATCTTTTCAGTAGTTCAAACTGAAAGGGTTATATTGTAGAAAACATTCAGCACATGTTAGACAGACTGAGAGAAGATTACTTTTTCAGGCAACAGCAACAAACCAATAAACTATGTGCTATAAACAATTCAAAGTTTTTAAAGGATTTCAGTTGTATAAGTTTGATTATTAACAATATTATAAATTGAAATAGTCTGTGAGATGATGATGCTGGCTATGCTGTTGTGGCCATCTTCTGTAAGTCAGATATACATTTATTTAGAATTTCTTTCTCCTGAAAAATAAAATAAACTATATTATTTACTGTTCAAGGTAGCAACAGACCAATCCCCTAGTTTATCCGCCTGCTGAATGCCTGATCCCATTGTTTTGTTTCCATTTTTCATCTTTTTATGTATTTTATATATTGATGTTTTTTAATACCTTAAGAGCCTGTATTAAAAGGTTACACGAATTCTGGCCATTGGCCACAAGTTGTAACGTTATTATATTGTTTTTGATTAAAAAGTATATAATATATAACAGAAATAAGACTAAAGAAAAACAGATATATCCTAACATTTTCTAAATCAATACTATACATAAACTATTAAATATCCTATGATTGGTGACATAATATTATTACTGGCTGTTGTATAGAAAAGTGATGAGAATTACTGCCATTTTGTGAGAAATTATAAGAAATGCCTTTTACGGCTCAGCACTGGATGCAAACTGGGGATTTTTATTCCGAGAGATTTAATGTACACGTATTACCAGTTTGTGGTCCATGGTCTTTTGTATTATTATTGTATTGTTTTATTATGTAATTACGTATATTAGTTAAAGAGCTTTGTATCTGTAATATTGTATATGTAAATTTGATTACGAAATAAAGAATAAATGAAAAAATGAATGAATAATAGTTTGTGTACCTGTTGTGGTGTAATGCTTTCAACAACATTCTTTTCTATCCAGGTAACCATGTGTTCTTGTTCTTTCTTTCGTTTCATCTCTTCTACTGCAATATAGTAATCCTACAATACAGTATTATTAATTCACAATTACTATTAAATATACAATCAGTTTTTATAAGATTGAAAACATTGGCTAAGATTGAAAACATTGGCTAAGATTGAAAACATTGGCTAAGATTGAAAACATTGGCTAAGATTGAAAACATTGGCTAAGATTAAAAACATTGGCTAAGATTAAAAACATTGCCTAAGATTGAAAACATTGGCTAAGATTAAAAACATTGGCTAAGATTGAAAACATTGGCTAAGATTAAAAACATTGGCTAAGATTAAAAGCATTGCCTAAGATTGAAAACATTGACTAAGAATAAAAACATTTGCTAAGATTAAAAGCATTGCCTAAGATTGAAAACATTGACTAAGATTGAAAACATTGGCTAAGATTGAAAGTAGTCTGGCAGGATTTGTGTAAAACATCACAAACACAAGACATCTCATAGGATTTGAACCCGGCACCCAAACAAACAAAGCTACTCCACTGCAATAAAAATCTTACCATTCTAGCTTTGACTGCATTTGTTACTTGCAATTGTCTTTCTCTGTACTCAGTGTCTAACTGTAGTTGAACATTCTCCTACAAATATAATAATTTTAAAAAATAATAGCAATTACTATATAATAAATATCTAGGCTAGACTAGACTAGCCTTTTAAAATTATATTGAAAAGTATCAGGGGGATTAGCACCTATCTGATAGGACAGTGATTAATTTACTATTGGTAATCCTTGGCCACATGTGTGTAAAGACATAACAAAAAATAAAACAATAAAAATTACCTCCTAATGTTTAAAAGTATATATAAAAAACACATAACTTACATAATAGTGTTGAAATAGCAAATACAATAAGCTTTACAAAAGTCTGGATAACCCAGTAAAATTACATATTATAAAAAAGCTATATAACAATGCATTGCAATAATATGCTATTCTGTACACAAATAGTGGAAACATGGCAAAATCAGCACTGTTGTCATGTTACAAGAATTGTCAAACAATATAGATTATCTGATAAAAATCCTAGAAAGTAGGAAGCCTTTTGCCATTTTCCCCATGACTGACATGTCAACACACACACACACAAAGTGCTGGTAATATTGACTACAAATAAGGACTTACTCTTTTAGCATCAAACAAGTTGTTTCTTCCATCAATGCGCCATTGTTCTAACTTTTCTTCCTTGATGGCATCCTCGTACGCCTTTAAACTTTCTATTTTACTTTTCTCTGCGTTTGAAAGTTGGTCCTATAAGACACAATAAAACATACTTAATAATAGAGAATGGCATGATTTTTCACACCACTTCTTTGTAATTTATGCCACCTTATTAGTATGTTTCCAGCAGAAAGGTGCTTTGATTAGGATGATACCAAACAGTAAAATAATATGAGCCTATACTGGTCAACAGTTTAGATCTGTTTTTTATCGTACTCATTTTTGCCAATCTTTAAGAAGAATTTCTATTGTTATTTTATTATTATAATGGAAAAATAGAGCTTTTCAGTATTCTGTATGTACTTACTGCTATCTGCTTATCAGCCCAGTCAGCAACTGTTCCACCGTACTTCTTAGCAGCGTAAACAATCATAGCCAACACAACTGCACCATGTACAGTCTCAGGTCCCAAGATATAGATTTCTTTACTTAACAAATACATAATAAGACCAAATCCAAATACATATGGGCCTGCAATAACAACATTTGAATAAGAACAAAAATGTTATTGAAGAACATTAGCATTAAGATCTCTGGCCAATTGGCATTTGAATACATAACTATGGAAGAATTCTCCATGGAATAACAAAGTTATATCAAGCAGATCATTTACTTTTCGATTGTTTATTTGTTTCAATTATAAAAGATGTAATTTTCCCCCTGAAAAAATAATTATGAAACATTTTTTTGTTGAATGTGCCATTTTATTGTCACATAATACTTAGTTATCCACTTTGACCAAAAATTGGATATCAAAAAAAATTGGCTGGAAATCAATAGGTTTTTAGTTGAATTTCACAATTTATTTTGTAATTTTATAAGTGAATGGCTATATATTATTTGTTCTAATAAAGACAATAATTTAAATAAATAATAACAAAGATAAATAAATTAATGTTGTTTGAGTATCCTGCAGTACCTGTAACTCCAGTTTTCTTATACATCATGGTAAACCATTCTTCAGGGATAAATCCAAACTTGACCTGACCTCCTTTCTCAGGCAGCTTTACAGGCATGCTACGCACCTGGCTGGTGTGTAACAGTGACTTTGGGGCCACCACAACACTATAGCAAAATAAAAAACTCAAATTAAACTATTTACAGTATTAAATATCAACTCAATTAATTAGAAATATTCAATGTTAGTTTGTGAAAATATCACTTGATTTTGCTAAAAGGAATATTTAAAAAACGATTTTTTTTTTGTGATGGTGTTTTATCTGGTTGTACCAATATCACTTTATTGTTGAATATTCATTAAATACATACATTGCATTTAAATACAGTTATGATCTGACTTGATATCCTGAAACTGTGGGAAGAATTAATATAAAGTAAGAAAAATACCATAAATTAATAATTAAAATACCTACCATGGTCTAGTAGAATGGATAACAGCCCTCAGAGCTACACCTAAAAATTGAATAAATAAATTAGTTGTGGATATTCAGAAAGACAGTAATGTATGTTAATAATAAAGACATTTTTTTATTCCCTGCCTGCCTCGTACATACAGTACATTTTCATCCACGGCCCTGGCCGGCTGGGTGGCCTTACTATACTTTCTTTTTTTTTAATATTTTTGTATAAAAAGTTATAACAAATTTACTATACAACATATTTATCTGTAGGTATAGCCTATGCCCCATATGTAGGCCTAGTCTATGTTAATAACATAGACTTTCAATAACATGTTATATCATTCACCGGGAGTAACCTAGGCCTAGGCCTTCTATGGCACTCAATCCCATCACCAGGAGTCGAGGAAGCAGACTCAGTCAGTCAGGTTTTGGAATGAGTTAGTTAGCGTTATCCGGCCTGGGTGAATCATTCGTGTGCAAATCAACATATACACACCAAAATGATAAACAAATATAATATAAACTTCATTTACCATTGGCTAACGCCAGCCTAGACAGCATTTTGCTTTTCTGTAATTTAAACCTTGTTTACGGCACGAATGCAGAAGAATTCTAAACTTGCCGTGCCGGTTTCCAAAATGGCTGCTGGATCATGGATGGGCCTAAAACTGTAAAAGCTTCTTTGTAATTGGCCAATGTGATAATAGCTAGAAATTTATATTTCTAAAAGAATTGACAAAAATCATAATTATACGTAATACCTTTGATATAATTTATATAAACCTAATTAAAATGTAAATAAGTAGCATTATCTGAATAATACCGTCATATGTAATGTACTTTCCTTGTAATATTTACGACAGCCAATCAATAATATCGTACAAAATTACTTGGACGTCGACATAAACTTTGACCCAATAGTAATCAAAAGGCCATGTGTAGTGTAAAAACTTGATATAAAAAGTGAGAGAAAAGGTGCGGTGTGTTGTCGTTTTTAATGTATTTATGAAAAATTCCTTATTAAATATGGAGTCAGAACAACTAGCTACAAACTCAAACTTACCAGCAGCCATGGATAAGCAGCTGGATGTCCTAATGCATAATAGAGGCAAGTTAATAAATTATAAGTTACCCAGCCCCCGGCAGACTGAGATGTGTGATGTTGATGAGGAGGAGGAGAGTGAACAACCACCGCGGACAGATCTGGCCTGGATGGCCCTTATTTGTTATAGGCCTAGCTTATTGATAGTAGAGTAGACTAAGTCAATGTTATGATTATCTTTCTGTTATCTCTGGATATTCATTTTATAAATAAACTGCATTAAACTCTCTCTCACTTTAATATATATAATCATTTTATTGGTGATCAATTTATTTTTTAGATGGTTCCCTTATTC
The DNA here is from genome assembly GCF_963402885.1 of Antedon bifida. Taxonomy (NCBI): domain Eukaryota; kingdom Metazoa; phylum Echinodermata; class Crinoidea; order Comatulida; family Antedonidae; genus Antedon; species Antedon bifida. The sequence continues at coordinate 32,537,621 of NC_136226.1, forward strand.
TTGGTGCATCTAGTTTAACTGGTCGATATTGGGCTGGTTCGTTATGGTTCTATGAAGATCCAAATAATGCCCCAACGATCGAACGCAGCAGTGCTGGTGTCCAAACAGAGGCTGGTGTGACGGATATCGTATGGATAGACGAGTTACGAGTTGCAGTCGCTTCAGACACTGGTAAATAGGTTGAACAGTTAAATGCCTACGTTTTCCTCCTAATGTTTTGTTACATTATCTTTGAATGTAACAAGATCTAATAAGATAGAAACAGTACTGTCTGCAGATTGGATATATATATAAACAAATCAGGCAAAGAACATTAATATATATATATATATTTTCAACTTGTTTTACTTATTTATTTTTATTTGATAATGCATTTTTTCGTCAGGTGCTGTTGAGATTTGGCAACTTATCGATAGCAGAAGCTCATTCAAAAATCTGTTCTACTTATTTGAACATCATGAAACTGTCAACTCTGTCAAAATAAATTCTAACAGAACAAGACTGGCCAGTGGCAGTGCTGATTGTCTGTAAGATTACTAAACTTGTCAATTGTTAGTTTGAGATAAAAATCATTTAATTTGAATGTAAAAATTAGAAAGGGCTTGAAACCTTTCCAATTTTAAAACAAACGCTTACAATGTGCTTGGTTGCATTTGTTAATGTTCAATGAATGATACTCTTGTGCTACCTGAAGTGATGTGTTCCTAACGTTTAACCAATGTTTGTTTTTCAGAATAAAAATTTGGGATGTTGCTGGCCAATGCTCAACAGCTACATACCATGCTCATACAGCACCAGTAGAAAAGGTAGCATGGAGTCCAGTGGAATTAGAAGTGTTTGCTTCATGTTCTCAAGTAAGTATAATGCATGCCATACTCGCACATCACTTTTTAAAAAGGGTGATGTCCAATGAAGTTAGAAGCATGATATTGGAGTGTGTTGGTGAATCATTCAGCTAGCAAATTTTATGTGACAAAAAGATGTGATGTGCCCATATATGATGATGTCATATCACTACCATATTGGGCATAGCACTACCATATTGGGCACATCACACATTTTTTGTCAAACAAGTTTAATAGTGTAGACAAAGCTTAATAGCTCCTTTTTTCAAACAATATTCAGGATGGACGTGTTTTGCTATGGGACACAAGGAAACCTAAGCCTGCCTTCAAAGTGGACCAAAGTCCTTTGTACTCTCTACCCACCTCATTGGCGTGGAAGCCTGGTGAAACAGCAGTCATTGCTATAGGTATAGTACAACTTACATAGAAATATTTTTACAGATATTTATCCTAATGTAAAATATTGAAATAATTGTTGTATTTAAATACTTTATTTATATTTTAGGTGATGAGACGGGTCACATAGTGTTGAAGGATATCCGTAATGCGAATGGAATGATTAAAGATTGTAAATCACATACTAGAGCAGTCCATAGACTTGCATTCTCACCAAAAAAGTAAGATTAATTAAAAATGATACCAAGTTGAGATGTTATTATTATAAATGACAGTATTTTAACATAGTTACAAAATATTATGTAGTTGTTAATTGATGGATGATTTATTAAAATGTATGTGTTTTTTTTATAGTGGAACTTGGTTGGCATCTGTGTCAGATGATAGCACAGCCGTTGTTACTGATATGGCAAATGAGCCGAGACAAATGTAAGTCACAAATGCAGATCATTATAAGAATATATGCATTAGTTAACATAAGCTTGAACTCATTTATTTGTAAAACTATATTTTTATATATAACTAATAATATTTTTCTAAATCTTCTGCTTTTATACCTTCAGTTACCGTAGTTACAGCCATAATGACTTTGTACGTGGGTTGTCATGGGACCCTCTTAGTAACAAGCTGTTTACGTGTGGATGGGATAAACAAGTTTGCACACATGTTGTGACAATGCCAGCTGATGATAGAATGGACATAAGTACACCAGCAGCCAGTTACAGCAGTAAGGTTAAAGGTCATACAACTAAGAGCTAATGACCTATTTGTATATGTTTAGCTAGTTCTCTCCAATGTATAACAACTTTAATGTTAAACCATACCACATTAATAAACACATACATACATCTCTAAATTATGGCTGCAATGATTTTTACTATTTTTAATGTTATACAACTTGTAGAGTATGTACTTTTGTTTAGTAAGTATAAGTGCTAGTCGTTAATAAGGAAATTAAAAAGATGAGATTAATTTAAAACTGATTATCTATTGGGCCTGATGATGATATACTGTAGCATTCCATTCACGACATATGTACCATTCTTTTTTCTTCTTTTTTTTGGAAAATGTATTTATTTGCTGTTTGCCTTGATCAGAAAGTGCTGTGATGCACTCTCAACACCCTTGGTGAAAATGGGTACAGAAAAGGTTGTATAAACATTTTGGATAAAGTGATAACTGAGGGAGTGTGGTGCAGTGTGTTGGACGCTGGATTACTGATCGTGAGATCGTGGTTCAAATCCAATAAATGGAAAGTGATATCCAATCTACTGTATTTGGCTGTGTCTGCATTTAGGTTTACTCAACAAGCAATACCACACCAACTGCAACAGTTACTGCATGACATGCAGTAAACCATGGTTGAAAGTATTATGGGCTAGTTAGCAATTTGACATCATGTTGAATAATATGCCCACTTTTAATAGCAACCTGTAGGAAGATAAGATAACTTTATTTCGTCCACAAACAAGTGGAAATAATGCAAGGATGTTTAACTGTTTCAAATGTATATTAAATGTTGTAAACATGTGTTTTAATAAAAGCTTAATTCCTGTAAAGTGTATTTGTGCAATGATTTCTTTAATCTCAAGAATCATCCTGTATAGGCCTACGATCATTGTCACAAAACCTTCTTCAAGAGCGTAGAGCCAAAGATCAGTGGGGTTTATGTTGTAGCCCCAAGTGTATGGAACAGTTTACCAGCAACAGTTTCAAGACCAACCTGGAAGACATCGCTATTCTCGCACGTTGTTAATGCACAAAGCGCCATGAGCTCCACATGGTTGGGGGATACCGCCGCTACATAAGTTTTCATTTATTATTATTAAGAAATGTTGGGGGTTTTTTTGTGATGGTCCAAAAAAACGTTAAAAAGAAAAGACAAACCAGAATGTACGTTTTGCTTCTTTCAAATTTATTCCAACCCACAGTTTGAATTTAAAATAGACTTCTTGCAAAATTCATTGAATGAATTGATCATTGGAAGCACAAAGAATAAATGCTGCAAGGCATAGCCTTTAAAGTTATTACTATTACGAGAATAAAATTAAATGAGAACAAAATTAATTTGAATCTAAACATCTTCTTGCACAAAATAAACATTAATACCATATTATGCTATTCAACATTGGATGTTGATATAAATTATTCTAATAGAGGAATATATATATATAATATTAAATTTAAGACTAAATTGATCTCACTAAGTAGAATATATTTATTCAAACTATGGGTTATTTCTTGCAGGCAAACCAGGTTTCAACGTATTTTATGTAAAATATAATGAAAAATATTCACTTTATCATTAAAAAGCTATCGTTATCAACTTAATTTGTTAAAACATGATTTAAAAAGGTTACCACTTGAGAGACGTTTATTTCAATTTGTTTTGTGTATGTTTTGAAATTCATTGACTTATAAGAAATGTATTAATAGTTCAGTTCAGATTGTTATAGTTTATATTCATGTGTATTATTTTGTCTATTTGAATGTTGAAATGTGGTTTACCCATGCTGCTTCTTTCACTCCTATCTTTAACATACAATTGGTTAATTTGAAACTATCTTCAACTTTTTTAAATTCTTATTTTTTGACATCACTGGAACAACCTCTCTCAACATTTAATTCAAACCAATAAATAATTATAAATTTGATATTTTTTTAAATAAAATAATTACTTCTGTTTTATCGCGTTACTGAATTATAGTTTATTATAATTTGACTTAAACAAATTAAAAATTAAATCAATAGTGGTTACCCTGGTGTACTAGTATACTCACAGCCACTGGTCATACTGGGACCTCTGGGAGACCAGTCTTTGACTGAAGGGGTCACCCAGTATAAATAATGAATAAATAATAATTAAATCCATATTAAAATACAGTTTAGTCTGTAATAATTTAATGATACAATTGATTGGATAATGTCAAGAGAGGGCGGTACCAGCGTGTCCATGGATACTACATTAATATCCTTGGTAACCAAATTCCTTGGCGTCGTCTTCAGTGATGTCACCATAGCGCCACAGATTCAACTGTAAAAAAAAAGAAATGAAAAGTACAAATATCATAATTTTCAAATATGGAGAAATTACACACCTTATAAGCTTTTTCTACACTATCAAACTTTATGTGACAAAAAATATGGTGTGCCCATATATGGACATGATGTCATATCACTACCATATTTGGGCACATCACACTTTTTGTCAAACTAGTTTGGTAGTGTAGACAGAGCTTTACACAGTTGCTTTGAGTGATTATGAAAGGACTCATGTGAATGCATGTTTAGAGGCAGGACTACTGTTCACTGAATAAACATAAAAAATGTCTTACAACCTTTTCATTGGGACACTAATGAACAATTTTAAAACATACATTAAAAAAAAACTTACATGGCTTTTCTTGGCGGCATCTTGCGCTTTGATGTATTCTTCCACCAATTTCTGAAGTCGCTTTTCACGTCGTGCTTCAGCGATCAACAAACCTTCTGAAACTAATTCTTTTGCGATATCATTACGTGCCTCGGACGTCAACAACGTGACAAATTCCTGGCCAGTCACACGGTATTCAGTGTTGGCTACAAATGGTTGGTCTAGAATGCGGCTCTTAAGGGCCTCTATGGCTTCTATACTTGCTTCTTCCTATAATAAAAATAAAATATTTTAATATTTTCGTTCATTAAATCTTTTATATCGGAATCTCTGGTCCATAGAAAGTAAAATTACATTTAAATTAATTAAAAATAAACAAGACTGTACTAATTACTACTAGTCATCTTGCTATTGTATTGCAAACTTTCAATATTGTACATACATCTTTAGGTAGAGTAACCATTGCTAATGTGTAGTAATGTGCTTGGGGTGGTAGGGTGTGGTATCCTGGTGGTAGTGCTATCAAATCACTAATAGGTAGCTGGTCTTTCTGTTGAAATAAACAAAATAAAATTATGTATGAAAAAAATACATTGAAAAATACATTTGTGTTTTACTAAAAAAGGGTTGAAATTGAGACATGTTTCGCAATTTACAAATGAAACTTACACAACTCACAGGCACAAGGTTTAAATTAAATCTTCTGAGATACTTGAAATTTAACAATGTTACAAATTTCATAAAATGTTTAAATCAATGGCTTACATTTCCATAATCAATGAACAGAATGGAAGCCTTCTCCTTAAGTACACTTTCAACTTTACCACGATACCACTCGCCGTCGATGTACTTAGCAGCACACATATCACCCTGTCTTGGCGTGTAAGACCCAGGTAGAGGAGGGTCATTTGTTATCTCAGCACGCAGTTGATCCATTAACTTTTCAAGTTGAGGACCTAATAAATATAATGAAAGAAAGGAATAATATAAATAAAAGTAAAATAACTAATATCAATATATGACAATTATTGGCGAATTCACAGTGGATGATCCAGGATTTTGAAATAGGGAAATAATACTAAACAAAAACTACAATACAATGGTACCAAAAAAAAAAAAAACTGGATAAAGTTGAATATTCTGTGCAATGCGATGGTACAAATCTGAAAACTAACGTACCAGTTTCGGCATGTTGAGCATAGAAGCTAAGATCCTTTGCATACTCTGTCACTATCACTGACTTGTAATTAGTTTTTCTTTCAGTCTCCTCAACAACTGTCACTGTTGTCTGTTCAACAAAGTTTTCCCAAACCTATATGTGGGGAAAAAAACATGTGGTATTATCTACATTATTATTTTGTATATATTCATTTCTGTATAAAAATCACACAACAGTGAAAAGACTGAAAATATTGTTTCACTAAAATAAAACAACTTCAAAAGCATGACAATTCAATATATTGTTTGAAGATTGGCATGGCAAAATCAAATGTTGATATAAAGTTTGCAGTACACCACATATATTAGTTCTGAAAAGAACTGTTGTGTTTCTCGACATTTATCAACATGAAAATTTAACAAATGAACAAGAATTCGCAAATTTCATTAAAATCAAATTTTTTTAAATGAATGTTTAAGATTTCACAGAATTGCTAATTGAACACTGTAATAAAGACTGCAGTATTCTGGTTACCTTCAACTTGGTTTTCTTGGCAGCTTCTTCTACAACTTGTAGTTGAGCGTAGTAGTTGGAACGTTCGGCCGTGAAATGAACCTTTGATAAACCGTTCTCAACCAATTTGATTGAATGGTTCTGACCATCAACAAACAACCAACCAATGAAATTACCAGCTTTGTCAACACTTTCAACTTCGACCTCCACCTGTAAAAATTCATAACAATTACAGTCATTATGATATACATCTCTAACAAATATTTTAATCTTTTATCAACTAAAGCCGAAGTATAGTCGTTATCTCGGGACCATTCTATAGTCACCACCAGGTAGGCTTACTTCATCAAGGCTTCTATGAATGGATGTACTGGTTGGGAGCAGGAACGTTAGTAGACCATACCCAGTACCGTTTTGATTACGATCATGCGGGAAATTACCACACAGCCACATTAACTGACTACACACAGCCTTTTAGAAGAACCCATTCTAAAGGCTAAAAACAGCCATATTGCTATCACTAGAAAAGTGGTAACATTTTAAACTACTAACCTCTCGTTGAAGACATAGTTCTTTAGTGTACTGGAGTGCTTCCTCCGCATATGCTTCACTTTCCGATGGGCCACCAGGACCAGTACGAGCCCTACGAGGACAAGTGATACCTGCACAAAAAAGTATAATCAATATGGTGATTTACCCTTGCACTATGGGAAATTTGTGGATTTAGATGACCTAACATTTTTCTATAAAGAGTAATTTAACATGCAGCACCCACCACTAAAGAAGCAAGCGTAACGGCTATGAGCAATCACTGGCTAAATTCAGGGTCCCCATGGCTTATGGGGGCCCCTGAGCAGTGACACAGAGGGAAAAACAGGTATTAAAATATGTCGACAAAGGAATAAGATCGCCTGAGGCCTCCAGCGTTGAAGGGTCACTTCCTAAACCAAGGGCCTCAGGTCTCTATGTTACGTCACTTTAAAGAAGCCATTTTTACTTTTATAGTAAAGATTAAAATATTGTTTACCAATGATTTTTAAACTTTCTGCAGTAGCTATAACTGTTTATAACGGTTTTTAGATTAAAAAAAGTGTATCAGGACATACCTGCAAGCAAGAACGTAATGAGGCATGTTTCTTTGGGCAAGTACAGTCTAATTCTAGAGCCACTTGCTACAAATTCCACGGTTCCTGTTTGCCGTCCAGCACGTTGCAAGAATGGTAAGAACTGCTTAGATTTTGCCACATCCTGCATAAAAAAAATATTTTATTGTTAATATTACCACATAAGTTAAGTTTCAGTTTAGAATTCTTTGGAATGTGTGTATTAACCTCATTATTAATGCTTAACTCATACTATATTATCAGTCATCTTTACATTGATTTCAAGCAGTCGCATTTCCTAATTCAAAAATCATGATTTAAATAGATTTATCTTTTTTGCCATAATAACAAGTTGATGAAATAGATGCTTATGAAAAAGAATAAAGTCTTAACTTTTTTACTTTAAATAATATAAAAATGGTTGACAATAAGGTTTATCGCAAATAGTGTGTGCGACGCATGGTGGGAAGGATTTGGGAGCAAACGACACAACGCGTACATGCATGATTTGTTATTTGTACGTACGCGTCGTGACATTTGCGCCCAAACCCTTCCCATCATGCATTGTGCAATGGCGTTCCTTGCGAAATCAAGCTATTTGCGATAAACATTATGATCAATGTCATTCATTTGTAAACTGACCCCAGATAAATCCGCCACTCTGTGTATTGGTTTGTCTTTCTGGCTGTGTACACCTTTACCGTTCTTGATAGCTCGTTGCTCAGCAATTAAAAGCAAATCATAATGAGCTGAGCGTTGATCGTCGTCTTGCCGATGGCGAAGCACTGTTGCGAAGCCTTTACTCACAAGAGCTTCAGCAATGTTACTAAAGGTAAACAAGTTTAAATAACTTATGTTGAAATATTGAATCGCACGAAGATGGCATGTACTTTATTGCTTGCAGTAATATTTTATAATTTTGTAATTAATTAGTGCATCTTTCATTTAATGTTTAAATACGTTTCAGCAATGTTACAAATGAGTTTCAACAAAGTTACAAATGAGTTTCAGCAATGTTACAAATGAGTTTCAGCAATGTTACAAATGAGTTCCAGCAATGTTACAAATGAGTTTAAGCAATATTACAAATGAGTTTCAGCAATGTTACAAAAGAGTTTCAGCAATGTTACAAATGTGTTTCAGCAATGTTACAAATGAGTTTCAGCAATGTTACAAATGAGTTTCAACAAAGTTACAAATGAGTTTCAGCAATGTTACAAAATGATATAGGAATTGCTGTACGATATTTAAAAATTTGATAATAAACAGCTTTAAAATGTGTAAAAGTGCTACTCACATACTACCAATCATAACAGTAGCGCATATCTTCTCAGGATATCCGTCATTGGCTTCCTTAATATAGTCGATCGATACTGTCACCTTCTTTCCGATCAACTTCTTGCGCAAGAATTCACGAGCTTCAAACATGTACGGGATGTCGTACAATGGTCTAACACGTCGATCCTACAAAATAAACATTGGATTTAATTTTTTTTAAAGAATACATATTATGAATTATAAAGTATTTACAAATTCAATTTCAAGATAAATCTATTTTTCCAAAAAACTTCTACTCTTTTGTTACCAAGAGTATAAAAGGGGTTATTTTTTATATCCATATATAGACACATCAAAGTTTTTTATACCTTAGGTTGATCTTCTTCTTTGACATCTGCCATTCGTGGTGGTCTAAGTGACGACAACGTTATCTTCTTGTATTTGCCATCATTAGATTTCACCACAAGGGCATCTGCATTGATCACTTCAACAACTTTTCCCGTCAAGTTCTTTTCTTCGATTGGAACTATATTTGCTTTACTTGGAGTATAGTCCTTCCAAAGGCGTATACGTTTATTTTTAGCTTCTCTGAAAACAGGAAGTACATATATTGATAATTAAACTAAAAATAAAACAAAAAATGATACACTGTAGCAAAAAAAATCAACCAATTTACACTTTTCATAGATTTTATTATTGAATATGTATTTCGGCATTTACGTCACAAAATAATTAAAGGTCAATAAACTTACTTTTCTGCTGATCGTAGTTTCTCGGTTCCTTGTGTCACAACCCTCATACTCCAATCAACGCAACGTGCAAAACCTTCTTTCAGCAAAAATTCAGCAATGTTGCCATTCTGTTAAACAATACAAACATATTTAAATACATAAATTGTAAATTACAGCAATACCATATTTACTTTTATTTTATACGCTTCCAACAGCGAGCACAAACTTGTAAATTTATAATTGTACTTTTGTAAAAATAATAGTAAATGAAGAGTTCAATTTGGAGATTGTTTTCATGAGTTGAAAGATTGACTTTTGAATAAATAAAAATAAATTAAAAGAAATAAAATTTCAAAATTCTTACTGGATGGAGAACAGTTCCAAGAAAGTTCTGATTGGAAGTGCCCTCTAGGATGATAGAAACTTCTCGTTGTAGAAGACGAGATTCGGTGAAATACTTAGCTTCAGCTGAGAACGGTTCTGGTACATCTTTGTCATCTATTCTTTTTATCATTGGTGCCTTCAGGAATTTAACAAGAATTAAATCTAGTTATCTCAAACAAATTATAAATTTGAATGAATTTAGGAATAATCTAATTGATTTCTTAAGAGAGGTTTTGTAGGATTCTTAGTTCATGCTTAGTACACTGGCTTAAGTGTCATTGCCTTGGCCAATTAGTAGTTTTAGTGTATTTAAACATCTTGACAAACGCCTTGCATCACTAGTAGTATGATGAGCATAATACAAAATTATTATTATTATTATTTTTATATCCTTATATATTACCTTAATACCCGACAGCATGACAGTGACATAATGAAACGACGGAAGTAAAAACGCCCTCACAGTGCAACCATCTCGCACATGCTCAATGATAGCTGCAAAATATAAAGAAATAGAATAATAGAATCAAGCACTATTAATGACAAAATAAGTGTTAACTTTGAAATTTGTTTTATTTTAAACTAAATTATGTGAATTCAAGATTAACAAACCTTTGATCTGGTTTTGACGATGAGAATCAACAAAATGAAGTGGATTTTCTATGACCCAGGTCACATTTCTAACTGCATCAGGATCTTGCTCTTTCGCCCAGCGACCTTTCCCAGCAGCCTTTGCTGCTTCTTCCATGTCAATCAAGTGAATTTGATCACTGTAAAGTAAATATTGAAATATATAATATAAACAATAGTTATCAAACGAAAGTCAATGTGATTTGTTTAGGATACTGGAATTAAATTATAATATTTCAAGTATCCAGTAATTATTACTAGATCATTATTTTCTTACTCGCTTGGTTTAATTCCACCACGCCTGACTTCTACTAGACCCTCTGCTACACAAGACTCAGTCACATTCTCAGCATTTGGTCCTGAAATTACAAACAAATCATTACATCACTGGTAAACAAAGTTTATTAAGTTCTGTCTACACTATTAAACTTTATGTGAAAAAAAAGTGTAATGTGCCCAAATATGGTAGTGATATGACATCATCATGTCCATATATTGGCACATCACCTTTTTTGTCACACAAAGTTTGATAGTGTAGACAGAGCTTAAGACTGATTAAAAGATTATACAGTCAATTACAATGAAATCAAATACCAAGTGAAACCAGGCTAAAAGAGTCGTTGGTTTTATACAATACAAAGTAAAGATCAGTTCTTAACACTCAAATCTGATTATGTCAAGGGTCAATGAATTACAACATGTTGCTATGGTAACAAACCTTTGCCAAGATAAATGCACCCATAAGCTCGACCGGATCCTGGCGCAGTGTATTCTATGGAAAAACTCACTTCTTTTCCAATTAATTTCTTACGTAGGAACTCCCTTGCTTGCCATGCATATGGCTACACAAATAGAAATTATATAATATAATAATTATATTTTATATTAATAATATTAAATCAATTCAATTCAACTTTATTTCAGACAAACTGTCCATATGAAACATATGGACAGGAAGTGTACTATTACATAATATTGTAATACTTTCTAGTAGAAAACAATTAATCACGTATGGGAAAGATATAATTGATAAGCTAGTGATAGCTGTTATCTTAACACATGTCAATCTTCTCAATATACATAAAATGTGATGAACAAAGAATTGTTTGTTCATCACATTTTATGTTAATGTATATTGAGAAGATTATTGGATGTGTCTGATTGATAATGATGATAAAATAGCAGATCTGGTTGTTCCAAATTTGTTTTCAATTTTCGTAAATAAGATTTTTTTTAAAATAAATAATAAGTATATTATAGTAAATATAGTAAGCACACACTAACACCACATTCTGGTTTGCCATAGAAGCCACAAAAGTATTAAGCTGTGTCTACACTCTCAAACTAGTTTGACAAAAAAGTGTGATGTGCTCAAATATGGTAGTGATATGACATCATGTCCATATATGTGCACATCACATTTTTTTGTCACAAAGTTTGATAGTGTAGACAGAGCTTTAGACTACTACATTAAATGTGAGCCCTCCTAATACTTCTTTGTATCCTTACCTCATCCTTAGTTTCCTGCGAATCTTTAATATTAGGATTGGCTCTTCTTGCTAGTTTTGGTGCAGTCACATTTGATAAACAAAGTTGTTTCTCTGGTGGTGGGCCGCCCTTAGGCTGACCTCTGATGATGACTGCATCCCCAGATAAAACCTAATAAAGGACACAAGATTTAAATAACTAGTCATACAGGTTTGTATTCAATATTATTAATTATGTTCAGTCCAGTTTATCAGATTTTAAATAGTTAAAAATATTAACTGTTATTGGGAATACATTTGATTCAATAAATTATTAGTTAATTAATAATTATTATTATTAGTTATGTTAAAAAATAAAAATTATTTTTTGTTTTATGAAATAAGTAAAATTAGTCAAAATAATCATGACTTATTTAACCTATTTCTGATCGACAAAATTTACCATATTGGCATGTTTTTTTTTAGGGTGAGTTACTATAGTTTAGTAATTATTTAGTAATTAATAGGCCTAGTTCAGATAACTATAGACTAACTAAGGACATATACTATAGGAGTAGAACTCAGTCAGTCCGTTTTCACTTTTAATTATAAAAACTTTATTTTATTGAAAAAACATTAAAATTATATTACACGTATAAGTACTGAATATAATTAAAAGACATACTTTTAATTATTCATTACATAAAATAAAACACTTATTTAAACAATAAAACGTGTCCTAATTGCTTGTTGAGTTAGGCCGGTGTATCCGCCTTTAAAATCCTTGTGACGTGGACAGCTGGCATTAACCGGCTGGTTCGTCTCTTCCTCTCACTACGTTCCCATCGCACAGCTGGCTGCTTTACGTATTGTACTTTTTAGATTGGGCCAAAAAATGTTATTATAAACGCCTTATTAAAGATATGGCCCTGCATTGTTCACATATTAAATCATGCATCTATAACCCAACTGACAAGAAAGTTTAAAAATGAAATAATGATTTATTTACCGATTTCACGACACCAGTCTTCAACGCCGTTTGGTTAGCCATCTTTCCACGTTGGTAAAAAAGACAGAAATAGGTCATGTGACACCGGTTTTCATTTATAGAGGTCGCTCTTTAGTCCTTACGCTCGAGGTTCCAAGACAACAAAAACAACTGAATGTGCGACGATATGATGCACGAAAGTTTTTAGTTTTAATCTAAAATATTACCTTATTTAATAAAAAAATATTTCAGATTTTATCATTCAGATGGCTTCAAATAATGTTATAGGGAATAGAGGTATGTTTGGTTTGCTAAATATGGCCTATAATACACTAGTAAACATGTCATCTATTCTAGGCCTCTAAAAACTGGCTGGAGTCGAGACCTAATATTCCCGTCTAGGCTATAGATAGTCTAACTACAGTAGGCCTAGGCCTAACCTAGTTTTATGAACTAACAAATATTATTTTTTTTTTTTATTTAGGGAAGAAAACACAGATTGTATCCTTTTTTAATAAATTTAACTATTAAAATTAATAACCATCAATCAACGTATTGAGTTGTTATGTTTGTTTTCCTCGGCATACTATTATTATATAGGCCTAGGTTCAATAAATTGATATACAGTACATAGAATAAATAATAAATGACGTTTAAGACGACTTAACTCAAATCATATTACAGCTTTCTTCATTACCTTTGCAAATACTTTTGTATTTTAATGGTTGGTATTTTGCATTCTTTTGGATTTGCGAAATTCTTATATTTGCATATAAAGGTACGTAAAACATCTCGTTTTTAATAAATAAAAATTATTGAGTAGTAGTCTAGTAATTTTGATTTAGAATACACTGGAGTGTATAAAAGAGAAACTAATTAGGCCTATTGTAGATACATTCAATAATTATAATATTGTTTGAGTTTGTAACAATCTGTATCTTTCAAATCATCATCTCTTCTCATATACATCAAAACCTCTATTCAATATTTTTAGTTGTAAACATATGCCTGTGCCAATTTTTGTATCAAATTACAGTAATGTTATAGTCTATATTTTAACAGTTTGTTTTTATTGCTTGTTTTGTAGGCACTGTACTTCCTTACCCTGGTTCCAATTTAGCAGGTGAAATTGTTTTATTATTCACATTGTTAGCTGTTGAAACAGTCAGAATATTTATTGGTAAGCATAAGCGAAACTATTAATTAATACAGTTTTAATTCAATTTCAAACATTTGTTTTCTCCCAATTGGTTTAAAGCTCTGTCTATACTATCAAACTAATTTGACAAAAAAGTGTGATATGCCCAAATACGGTAGTGATATGCCCAAATATGGTAGGGACATGACATCATCATAAAGTTTGATAATGTAGACAGAGCTTAAAAACTGGAAACAATTTGACAATTACCTCATAAAATTTAAGTCTTCAATGTCAGTTCATATTATTCATATTCACTTTATGTATTTGTTTTCAATTATTTAATTTTAGGAAAGAAGGGTAATTTAACAGAGAAGTTACCGCACATTGGTGTGTCAGTAGCATTATGTGTACCAGTCATCTTTGTTTATGTGTATTACCTTATATGGCAAACATACGTGCTACGTGTTGAGGTCATTTTAAATGTCATTCAACTTATATTCCTTGCATTTGAGTTCATCTTTAGCCTTATTGCTATTATTACATTTGCAAGGTAAGTTAATCAAGTTTTTGGAAACTTATTTATAAACATTAACAAATGTGAATAGCATTTGATTGCTTATATTTATAAAGCTCTGTCTACACTATAAAACTTTACGATGACAAAAAAATGTGATTTCCCTAAATATAGACACAATGATATCTCTACCATATTTAGGCATATCACTACCATATTTGTGTACATCACAGTTTTTTTTTTGTCAAACTAGTTTGATAGTGTAAACAGAGCTTTTGTTTATTACTATCCACACCTAATATTGTTACATTTTTTTTTTAAATATCAAGTTTGACATAGACTCAGTTGTTGCATAGCATAATGTACACTCTGTTAAATAAATTAACTCTGTAAATATTATTGTGGAAAATGATATAAAGATTTGTATAATATATATATATATAATCTAATGCTTTGCAAAGGACCATCAAACAAAATTTAATAACTTGTTACTTTTCTTTCAGAGCTGAGTCTTACCGATGAGAATAAATTAATTGTTTTCTGAAGACTAGAGACATAGTATTGCCAAAGACTTTACTGAGTTAAATGTTTACAAAACAAATTGATGAATGAAAACATTTTTTTGAGAAAATCAATCTCCTAAAATTTTGAAAAGGAACGGCAGTAGTAGATATATGATACTGAAGAAATACTGTAACTTGTTTTAGTGTAGGTCTGATTGTAGTGCAATAATGTGAACCCATCGGAAAAGGCTCTTCACAGATTGTGTAAAGCTCTGTTTACACTATCAAACTTTATGTGACAAAAAATGTGATGTGCCCATATATGGACATGATGATGTCATATCACTACCACCATATTGGGGCACATCACACTTTCATCAGTAATCTGCCCTCTATTCCATAAATTAATGAAAAAAAACTAGATGTTTGAAGAAGGTTTTCAATCTTTTGTGAGTAGCTATAAATGAATGAAAGTGAGTTGAACAGTGATTACATATGTGCATGGCTTCTGATATTAGTGCCATAGTATTCTTCATATTCAGCACATACTCACTAATTGTAAATAATGTGTACATTACAGTTTATACACTATTTATATGTATTACAATAGTTGTTTTTTTTATCACGAATGACTTGAAATGAATAATAATAATTTTACTACTGTAAAATAAATACTACCTTGAATAATAAATTTCTTTTTGAAATATTTTAATAATCTTTCTGTTAGTATCATATTTACAGTTATTATTGATATAATCTTACAATAGGTGAGACGATATAACAACATTAATTTACAGTATACGATGTGATGACAATCAATGTTGAATGACGTCACTATAACTGACGCCCTGGTTTTAATGAAGTCTAATCAAACATTTGTATTGAGCTCATTCAAAGAAAATTATTAAAGATGCATTGTACCTCAATTTTGCTGTACTACTGGCTGAAGCAATACTAAAGCTGTCTACACTATCAAACTAGTTTTACAGAAATAGTGTGATGTGCCCGCGCCCAAATATGGTACTGATATGACATCATCATGTCTATATATGAGCGCATCACATTAAGTTTGATAATGTAGACAGAGCTTTAGAATATTTGTATGACCCCCAACTTCCATACTGTGTAATATAAAAATAGTGAAATGTATTTATAAGTGACAACAGAAATAATAATCACTTGAACAAAATACCGATGAAATCTGCGATTAACTCTTTGTCTCATTATTTTAAAGGGTATTTGGGTGGCTCAATCAAGCGTGTTTTTGACACATTATTATTCTACCCATGTGGTATATTTCTTTGTATATATGACTAATGTGTTGTTTAATTCAATCGCAGTACATTCATTACAGTTCAACGTTAATCAACAGGCAAATTACTGAACAAATGGCAATGCTGTGGGTATCAGTGGCTGGATCTCAATGGAGATACAAATTAAAATAAGCAATGACAAAATGACAATGCTGTTGGTATCAGTGGCTGGATCTCAATGGAGATACAAAATAAAATAAGAACTGAAAAAATGGCAATGCTGTGGGTATCAGTGGCTGAATCTCAATAGAGTTACAAATAAAATATGCAAAAAACTATAAATCAAAACGATAAAGTTTAACAGCTAGAAAAAATTGCAGTATGATATTTGTTTATACATCTATTATTATTGTGTTGCTCTGTAAAACAGTTTTCTGTGTTCGTCATGCCTACATCACGTCTACATACGTCTAATCGGTGGAAGATACGTGTTTTATATACTGTAACTATTTTTATATAATTATACACATATATACCATACGCCGTTTTCTATAACTTTAGATTGTTCATAAAGCATCTGTAAGGCATTCTTCATTCTCCAAACTTCTAGTATCATCATCTCCGGTCTCTTTTACCTCATCTAACAAGTTTGGATCACAATGCGTATTATACACACAGTTTTCATCAGTTGCATTAGTTTTTATGTTCTCACTTTCATTGTCATTGAACACGTCTTCCGAATCAGTAAGTTGCTGAAGTTTTTCTTTAAGTTCGTCGTCTTTTCGTTTAAGTTCGCACTCATTCTCTACGTCATTTCCACTACTATTGTCAGCATTTAGGTTGTTATCTGCATTTATCTCCTCAACATTTAACCTAGTATCGTTCGATGATAAACATGAATTATCAGATAACGTACGAATATCATGGTTTGTTTCAATGTTTTCGTCTGTATAATTTGCAATTTTTTCAACCGATTTCGTGTCATTGGTTGTTGTTGACTCTTCTATAGATCCAGTCGATTTAAGTCTACCTTTTCTACGTCGTGTCTTCGATTCTCGTTTAGAGTGACTTTCTTGATATTTTACGGATTTCAAATCCATTGATACGCCATCTAAAGAAAGTTTGTTTACCTCACTTTTACATTTGTTGACAATATTTGACTCCGTATCATTGTCACATAAAGTATCCCGTCTTGACAACCCTCTTACAAGATGACCTTTATTCTCTTGCAGGCGCTTAGTCTTTTCTTCCTCTCGAACCAGCTTTACTTCTGGGAAGAACAGTTCTTTTGACATTATTGAAAGTGGTGGTGATTTGGTACGCTCAGGTTTAGAGATGAATTTTGTCCCCGGTTTCTTCGGACAGTCCGGATTAAAATAGTTGGCTTGTTTACCTTCTATCAGAGATAGTTCACCCTTCGTCATATAGTGAATCAACTGAACAGATTCCGTTTCTAATACCTCAGTTGGTACGGGTAAATTTGGTTTAACGTACGTATAATGTGGAAGCTTACCGTTTCCTTTTTTGCGCTGGTCTTGGAGACGCGCTACGAGTTCAACAGCAACGTTGTATTCCGCTGGTGATGGTTTAGTCTGCTGGTGAGAGTGTGCCAACGTTTGATGCACTGCAACCATTCGCTCGTTTGCTACAACGTGCATTTTAGGTGTATTCACTGGTTTTGTCCCTCTAAAAGGTATATCTGGAGGACGTCTTAATACCCCTTGGTGACGTTCAATACAAAACAGATTAAGCTCCTCATTAATACGAAGTTTTCTATTTTGTTCATTTGAGTGATGAATAGGTTGTTCGAATCCTGGGTAACTCCTTGATAAATTACTTTGTTTATATCGCCCGGTAGCCCCACTCTCAAATGGTAGCCCGTATGGACCAATTGAAAACCTATCGCATGATTTCGGTACAGAATACGTACTATATGGACGACAGACACGTTCGTTATTTCGTTTTTGAATTCTTGCATTTATGTTGTTCGCGGTGATCAGTTTTCTTCCTTTAAGTGGCACAAACGACATATACTGGTCAAAGTTTATGACGGGACGACGGATAAACCGCCGACTAATCTGTTGTTTTTGGTAACCCTGCTGCGTTGCTGGAGTCGTTGTTCTGCCAAATGACAAATACCGATTACATCTATCACTCAAACTACTACTGCTGCTGCTCTCTCCAGATTTACATCCCTTGTTTTCGCTGATGTCCAGACTTTCAGAAAGGACTACTGAACTACTTGGTCTCCATTCGCTCACAAAATAAGTCGTATTTGTAGTATCGACACGTTGAGTATTATCAGTCATTCGCGGCGATTCACTATTATCCATATTGATAATTTCAGCAGCGTCTCTGACAATGGCATTACATTCTCAGAAATAATCGTTTAAGCAGCTAACTCAAGTTTCTACCCCATATTCCTCTGGTTCCTATCATTACACATAATCATTGTAATAAGTTTGTATTATAGAATTCACTTACAACAGAATGCTTGTATTTAACACCACTGAACAAAAACCCCAATGTCATTGTAGTCTGTTAATATTTAATGTCGGAAGACCCAAGTAGTAGATAAAGAATAAAGCATTTAGCATAACAATTGCCTTGCTCTGTTGCGTACCATGGTAGTCAATGTGATTGTTTGTAATCTGTCTAAAGAACACACGCGATGTTGCAATCGTACGTCACACTTCAGTTTAGCCTATTTTTGTTTTCTTTTCTAAATTTGAATTCAATACAGTATTTTTGTTTTAAAATAGTGTAAATATACAAGAGTGACGGGTCCAAGATTTTGAAGAAACCGCCACCACCACGTACACTCGGTTAAAGTCAAACGCACTACCGATTTCGTACCAGTACCATGCATTAAAAAATGCTATCTAAAGTTATCGTACTTACTATCGATTAAACATAACTATCAAAGGGTACCGTTTCTATTACAAATCCAAAAAATAATGTTGCAGCTTATTCTTGGTATTATTATATAGCAGATTTTCTTTGATAACATTTTAGATAGGCTACTGCATACATCATTATTTCTTTACTTGTTTAATTATTTTGATGTGATGGGCCTTATGTACATTTGTCAGCAGTTTATATCAAAGCAGCCTATAACGTATTTTACGGGTTATATTTTCATCGTTGTAACCAATTCGCGTTTGGCTATATCATTCGAATTGTAAAAAAGATATTAAAATAATAACACAAAATTAGGTTTAATCTCATCCTATTTATTTGTTATGAAGAGAGCATCCGTCAATGAAAACAATATAATGAAATCAAATAAATTCTACACACTTACGTTTTACAGTAATTCTTACAAATACACGGGTTTTAAACATTTAAAGGTTTGTGCTATATACAAATCTATCGCCCAACCATAATTATGAACAAAATCCATTTTAAGTCATCAACTTACCAAACGTACATGTTTAATAACGGTATTTCCCCAAAAAACAATCCAACGTAAATTTTATTTAAATATGTTTAAAGAATGGGAATTAAGTTATCACACAGGACTAAAGAAATATGTTATAATTTACATTAAAAAAATCACATGTATATTATTTACATGTACACACCCAACCAACGCATCCTACCAATGCTATCAATTTACACTAATGTATTAGCAATAACTTTATGAAACACAAAATATTTACAATTTTGTGCGCAGTGTGAAAATACATTAAGCAAACTGGAGTGCTCTCTCAAATTAATATAATTATACCCGGAAATTAAAGGTAATAAAATTAACGAAACTTAATTTTTATTTACAACTCAAAATAGTATAGTATTCAAAACCTTTGTATAAAACTTGGCCAAACAACTTAAATATTTTCTGTAGTATCACTCGCCTATTCTTTTACAATTGATTCATACATATGTTATCGTCGTCGTCATCAGTATATGAATGAGCACAGATAATCTACAATTTATTCAGTACACACAAGAACAGTAACTTTACAATCAAGATATGTTCATCCCATCATTAGAGTAGTCCATATTATTAAAAGTATTATTTTAGTCTACCTTAAGCTCTGTCTACACAATCAAACGTCCAAATATGGTAGTGCCCAAATATGGTAGTGATATGACATCATCATGTCCATATATGGGCACATCACATTGTTTTTGTCACATAAAGATTGATAGTGTAGACAGAGCTTTACACAATTTCCATTCATCATTATTAATAATCACTAAGATAATGGATAACATCAATGGACGACAACTAATATTTGTTAAATATAGGTGAGTTCCAGACAGCTGAACTCGTTCTCTTTAAGTATCGTGCTCTTTTCTTCTGGAACACAAGGGTCAGATCTGGAGGCTCGATTGCTCCAAAGATTTTGTCAAGATCGACGGGGAATCGGATCTGATGAATTAAGTGCGCCCTCAAAGATGCACCTGTAAACAAAATTATGTAAAAAATAATAATGTATTAATTACATGGATGCATGCATAGTGTGGAATTCTAGAGATATAAAATAGAGTAGAACAACTCGTTTGAGACACTCCTATTCAGGGGGAATATCTTCTAAAGGGGCAATTTCATGTGAAAAGAAAGAAGGAAAATATGTGTTTTAATACTACAACAGCAAAACCCTATTGAAGGGACACTCCTATTAAGGGGACACTTTGTTGGGGTCAGAATGTGTCCCTTAATAGAGGTTCTACTGTATAATAAAACATGTTTAGATGATGAGGAATAGAGGAGTGCATTAAACATGATGATTACCTTGGGCCCATGAGGGTATCTTCTTTCTTGGATGTTCCTCATCATCTGTCGAGTCATCACTATTGATATCATCAATGCAGTAATTCTCTTCTGTTGATGGCTTGTGTATTCTGAAAAACCACAACAATGAACACATAAGCAAAGTACTAACAATAAAAAAGTGCATTTAAATTAATTCAGTGTGAAAAAATAAGCTTTGTTTGGCTTTTTTCACACCTTGCCAGTCTATTGTCTTGTGATGGCCAATCATCTAATAGGCTGTGCTTCATTTATATTCACCTCAACTTTACTCCTGAAGAAGCCTTCACTTTATTTTCCTTTGGAAACACATACATAGTGTACCGTGAACATTACTAAAGCTCTGTCTAAACTTTAAAACTTTGTGACAAAGAAAATGTGATGTGCCCATATATGGACATGATGATGTCATATCACTACCATACTTGGGCACATTTTAACTTAATAATTACCAAGCAGCAAACAAGTTAGCAAGATTCCACTACATACCTTTGTGGTGTTATGTCATAAGATTGAGGTGACTTCATATCAGGCTCTTTAGTGACGGTTGTATTAAGTGCAGTTGAGTTTGTTGTGAGCGGCAGCTTTGGTTTCGGCATTTCTTCCATTTGCTGTTTTTCCTTCAACATCATTTGTTTCAGATTTTCTCTTTCCTAATATTAAAGTAGATGATATATTGTGTAAGCAATCATGGACAACTGATAAATTAGGTCTCTTCTAAATTATAAACTTGATGTTTAAATTTGTACAGTATCTCTTTAAAATACGCCATCCCCTTTTCAATTCAAATCTCACCTATTTCAATAGGTAAAGAGCACTTTATAAATGTTCAATATTATTATTTATTATTACAGTATAGGAATTGATGAGTCATTATTGTGCATACACTAACCTTAATGCGATCTTGTTCTCTACGAAGTCTTTCAGCTTCAATTATTCTTTGCTGTTCTGCTTCCTCTCGTGCTTTCTTTTCTCTTTCCCTCAATTCGGCTTCTTGAATCCTAACTCTTTCAATTTCTCTTCGTTCTTTCTCTCTAAAATAATCATGAAAAATAAAATATTATGTAACACCATGAAAAAACCATCACATAATACCTGAAGCAACAGTAGTAGTTAAATAATAATTATAGTGTGGTAGACTAGAAGCTTTCAACATAGTAGGCTTGGGATACTTCAGTCAAAAACACCACATAATAAAAAGAATAGGTGGAAAAAGTAGAGGATGGTACGCTTCAAGTAAGCTTTAAACTTCATTCATTGTTTACTTACTTCTGTTCTTTTATTCTTTGTTGCTCACGTTCATTCTCTATCTCCAATTCTCTACGTCTTTTAGCTTCTTCTAGCCTCTGTTTTTCCTGATCAGCTTTGCGTAGTTCTTGTTGTAGACGCCATTCCTCCTGTTTCTGCAGACGTTCTTGTTCCTCAAATTCTTTTTTCCTTGTCATCATCTCCTTGTAACGTTTTTCTTCCTCTTCCTAAAAGTTGAAAGAAATATTGAAAATATTGTTTAGATGCCAGCAGATCCATACCTGCCTGAACGACCCCTAAATGTCACAACACTAACAATTTCAAAATGATGTCTCTTCAATGTGGTGTATGTAATGTTTAATAGAAATTATAAAGTTTATTTAAAATTCTTTTAATTTTTTGTTTGCATTCATATCAATTTACCATAACTTTATTTACAGAAATGTTTATTACGGTTCTATTCACTGACCTGTTGCTTAAGCTTTTGCTTTCTATTTTGTTCTTCAATACGACGTCGTTCTTCGGCTTCAAGTCTTTTTTTCGTCATCAATTTCTTCTTTTGCATTTCTTCTCGTTTTTTTTCCTCTTTCTGTTTTTCTGTCAACGCCTGCTTATGCTCATAAAATTCTTCAAGTTTTATTCGTTTCTCATTCTGTTGTAAAATTCTACGTTCTCTAGCCTCCGCAGCCTTTCTTGCTCGATCTTCTCTTTTCCTTATTTAAAAAATATTCAATGCTTTTGTAAGTAGGGTGAAGTAAATAAATGAATTACTTATGGAACATTTCAGCATTGCAGGATGGCTAAGCTTAAAATCAGATGTCAATGAATACCGAAAAATCTTGGGACAAGTTAGTTATGCTGTCAATAATTAAACACAAACCTCTTCTGCTCTTCCAACTTATTTTTTCTTTCTTGTTGTAACTTCTTTCTAATTTCTTCTTCCTTTTTCTGTTTTTCTCTTATTTGTGCTTTGATTTCCTCTTGACGTTCCTAACAGGAAATCAAATTGGTTATTTTTAAAATTATTTATGTTTTTGTTGAAAATAAACATATGAAATTGTATCCTCCTATTTGCTGTTTTGGCTATCTTTAAGTATAAAACTTTTAATTGTAAGTATGTTAACTCAAAAGAGCATTTCTTACTTTTGTTGTTTTCTTCTTTGGTGTATTTCTTTTGATAAAGGATGTAATAATGCCACTTGAATTGGTTGGAAGCAAACCCTCTTCTTTCTTTCTGTGCAGGAATGACTGGGGTTGTGGTCGGATCACCTATACAATACAATCATAAATTAGATGTCATCTGTTACATTTATCACTATAATTTTATTTATTTATTCCTTTGAGTGAAGCATAAACATAAAAAGGGAGCACTGAGGAGCGAAAGGGCGTGTCTCTGCAACCCAAAGGGCGTGTCTCTCCAAGTTCTTGTACCACATACCTTTTCAGCTGGACACTTTGGAGAAGGAGTTTTGTCTGTAACTTCTTCATCGCACGAATCTTCAGAACTAATAAAAGAGAAAGAGTCACTCATTTTTAATAAAGGTTTAAGCACTGTATGAGGCATAGATTGTAGCAGTGTCTTTTGGCCAAAACTACGGTACAATGACATGATTAAAACCAAGCTGCAATCGAGTCCTCAAAACATAAACTTACCTAACAGCTGCTTGTTGAGTTTCTTGTGCTTCTTGTTCAGTTGATCTGTTCTTAGTTACAGTAACAGTCACTCCTTCATCTGAATCACTGTCTTGAGTTCGACGACGAGACTTTCGTTTTGGTACAGATTGAGCCTTAACTTCTTCTGCAAATAATTTATATAATAGTTATTACAGGGAGTGTAACTTAGAAAAACACCACACTTGAAAACAGAAGCATGAATACACAACAGGAAATATTATACAGGCTCAGCATGTATCTTTAAAAATGAACACATATTTTGGCATATTCATTCATATCAATGAAATTAACATTATTATTCTGATGGTTCCTTGGAAGAGATTATGGTTTAATTGTATGATTATGTGATGACTAAACTAGCAACAGTTTGGATGAGAAAATAATAGTCGTTACCTGAGGAGGAAGGTTCCAAGCTGTCATCAAATTGTTCAGATACATTTGATTGACTGGCAACCACATTACCATCAATAGTTTCATCTTTTTCATCATGTGAAAGACGCAGCTTCTTTACTTTCTATAGTAGTAAAACAAATATATTTGTTAACCATTTTGTAATATAGCCCTACTAAAGTTATTATAATGGTCAGTTGTATATCAGTTAAGGGAAAATGGCAAAATCAGCACTGTGGTCATGTTACACGAGTTGTCAAAACAATATAGATTATCTGATAAAAATCCTATAAAGTAGGAAGTCTTTTGCCATTTCTCCCCTGACTGATATATAGAAAATCACACTCCCCCTTTCCCTGAAAGCTATCAAACTTAATAGGAAATTCCATAAGAAGTTAAACACATTAGGTTAAGAAATGCATGTTATTTACCTTATTTACATCGTCATCAAATTGAGATGCCCTTTTGTTTTTAATACCAGATTTCTTTCTTTCTATTTGTTCTGGTTCTTTTTCTTCTTTAGCAGTGCCTTCATTCTGCAAAATTGTTTTCTTGTTTCTTCTTAGCTTTGTTCGTGTCCTACATAATATTAATAATAGTGTGTCTTAATGTGTATGAATTAATACAAAACTTGGTTTGATCTTCATTTATTTTAATGTTTTATTTAAGGCGCTTACTTTCCATTTAATTTTAACTTTCATACTAGAGTTTTCAGTTTTATTTTCTGACAAAACAATGGAACATGCAAATTAATAAAGAACTAAAGGGGAAGACTATAAGAATAATACAAAAACAAAAGATCAAACCTAGTCGTCTTTTTAGAACTTTCTTTCTCAGAATCAATGGAAGGTTTTCCTTCATCACTAGTATCAACTTCTTCATTGCTGGTAGGTTGGTCAGCTTCATTAACATTTGCTATTGGTTCCAACTGCTTAGTTCTTGTTGATTTCTTCTTGAGTTCGGGGGTTGCTTCATTTGCTAAAGTGAAATCCTCAGAACTATATAAAATACAAACAAATAATATGGTACTGTATGTGGAATCCATTTATGTTGTTATATTAGCATTGCATTATACTTGATGATGATACAATTATACAACACTGCTTCAGAACATTTACTAATAATACTGTATATATAATTCATACCTTTCATGTGATTCTCCACTGTTGTTTTTGCCACCATCAGCAACCTCTACTGGCTTTTTAACTAGTTCTACCACATCCTCAGCATTACTAGCATCACTGGATTGTGACTCTTGACAACTTTCCAATATGCTCTTCTGCAACGACACAGACAACCGCTTACTCGCATTTAACGACCGTCTTACGGACTTCTTAGCACTTGAACCATTTGATAATCGGCGTTTTGATAAGGACGATCTGGTCTGTCGTCTACCATCAGTTTCGTCCTCGTCACAGCTTTCCATTTTAATGTTCTTTGCCAGTATTGACAAACGTTTACTAGTCCTCAAAGACTGCCTTGAATCACGCGATAATCTGCGTTTTGAAAGAGATGACCTCTTCTTAGATTTGCTCATTGAGATAGACATTCTTACTTTGTTGAATGATGTTTGTGCTAGCGCATTGGCTCCTTCATTCAGACTATCTTCTTCCATACTCACTTCCTCCTTAGTTTCATTTATGATTTCTTTTCCTGATAACTCATCCGAACTTGATGAAAATTTAGATTCTGCTGCAGACGACTGCTCTTCACACTCATTTTGGGAGGGTTCATCAATTTTTGGAGCATCCTCACTTTCTGGAGCATGATCTTCATCATTAGATGTTGTTGCTGCAATTGATTCATGATCACTAAGCGGCATTTGTACCGATTCTTTGAAAACATCAGACTCTTCACTAGAACTACAAGACTTCTTACAAGGTATATCAATAGATTCTTCAGCAGACTTTTCAGATACACATTTCTGTTCAACTGGTTCTATGATTTGTTCCTCAATTGACTGGGGCTTAGCTTCTGGAACCGTATCAAGTTCATTTTTCATGTATTTACGCAATCGTTTAGGGGAATGGAAATCCTCATCAGAGCTCTCCGATATAATCTTTTCATGGTGATCAATAAGTTTTTTTACACGATTATCTTTCTCTGGAAGATCTGTTGCAATTGCGGATATAGATTCCTTATTTTCTGAAAAACTTTCCTCGTTATTTTCCATAATAGACACAGTTTTGGGTTGTTTTCCTCGCGTTGTACGCTTACATTTCTCTTGCGTTGGTCTTTGTGTCGAAGCGCGAGTGCTGCGTGTTGGACGTTTAGAAGCATTATCTTGAGATGTTTCTGCCTCAGAATCAAGTGATTTTCTATGGACTCTATATACATAAAAAAAGAATAGTTATTTTGACAACTGTAACATTAACCTAAATACTATAATTAAATAAAATAATATATTATAATATTTTATTAAAATACTAAAATCTCAAGTTTGTTTTAAAAATAGCTTACCGTTTTTTGGCCGGGGGGCTGTCAGTACTACTTTCTTCTGTATCATCTGAATTTGGACGAATTCGACGGTTTCTCTTTGCATTTGATGGAGTTTTTGGCAGAAGGGTTAAACTTCTCCTATTAATATAGTAATAATTTTAGTTAGTTAAAAGATCAATAAAAAAATGTAATTCAAATAAAAAACAGAATCTTAAAATTATTTGTAGCACCAATCTGCAATTTGTAATGCAAATCAAATTTACCTTGAAAACGTTTTTCTTGCTTCTAACATTATCTCTTCTAGCCATGTCATGTGATCTTCTTCAAACGTCTTCAAAAATGAAGCAATCTTTTTCTCGGTTTCCAAGTACAGGTTAAATCCATTTCCAATACCGCTGTTATTCATCTCCTTCACTTTAAGCAAATCCATGTTGTCTTGCTGCAAAGATAGAAAAATGTTTATGCTACATACTCCTGGGCCTAGCCAGAGGGCCTAGGCCTAGTGGCTGATTTGTACACACTCTGCAGCTAATCCAGCTGGCTGAGTCGGCGGCGGGGTGAATCAAAATTGAATGGAGTCAACAACAACAAGCATTATTGTTCGGTGATTATTTTTAGTCAATTTCTTTAAAAAACTACATTTAGTTTAACTAAACATATTTCAAGGAAGTTTAACATTTTCGTTTCAATAAAATTGTAACACGTTACTGAGAATAGATAACAATAAAACATAAAAATAAAACTAGCCTAATACAATACCTGCCGTCCACACAATTTAAAAGCTCCCTCTTTTTTTAAATCTCCCGTCCGAAATCTAATTGACCAATCAGAAAGCAAAATGCCGTCTGTCTCTCTCCTCATTTATAATTTATATTGTGGTATGTTCAGACAAATCAAACAAATTAAATTAAAAAAATATTTCATATTATAAGAAAGATGTATCCTAATATTTTAGATAACCAAAAAATGTATGATATTTATATTGAATATCAATCAAACAATTAATTAGAAAAAAAACTCCACAGAGCTGCAATATAAACAGCGCCACCTATTACCGAAACACGTCGACGATATCGACGTGGAATTAAATTTTATAAAGGCTAGAAAAGGTGTAGCCGGCCCTGTGTACAAAATAAATTAAATATATTATACTATTTTGTAAGTTTTTTAATGTTTTTACTTTCCATTATTCTCATAAACGAACGAAAATGTATTAGCTAGGCCTACATTATTGTGTCTGGTCAGTGTGTGAGGGAGAAAAGGGTCGGCGCGATGATGATGGACCCAGCCAGTCAGAGAGGAGAGTGGTCTCACTATAGTATTGAGTAGACCTAGCTAGTCACAATTCTACACCAACTAACCAGGCATAACTGATGAAAATATGCATGTGTGAGAATAACCAATTGTTAGTTAGTTATTAATCACAGTTTAAGTAACATTATGATGATTTATGTTACACTATTAATATTGGTATTAATATTATATACATAGGCCTAGCCTAGTACAGTGAGTTATTTTACTATTTTAGTAAAATAAAATAAACTTAAAAAGTTAAATGTTGCTCTTTTAATTTATATAGGCCTATATAGCTTTGAAAATACCAACCAAGATGTCTACTGCTTCAGAGCTAGCATGTTACACACTTATCCAGATGCCCAGTGAGGCAGAACCGCCTAATGAGTTGCAGTTTAAAAATGACATTGGTAAATACATTTCCTTTAACATTAAGTTAGCTTAAAAAAAGTAATAACAACCCCAAACAGTTTGATATTTCATTCACATTTATTCACCACTATATTTACATTGTTACATACAATATTGCAGGGATCTTGCAGAGAAAAGTTTATTGTCTATAGTCGTCGATTGTTTAAATTAATTTTATTACAGAAAAAGGCGACACAAAAACTAAAATCAAGGCTTTAAAACAACTCATCTACATGATGTTAAATGGAGAGAAAATGCCAGGATTGCTGATGTATGTGATACGGTTTTTACTGCCAATGCCAGATCACACAATTAAGAAACTGCTGTTAGTGTTCTGGGAAATTGTTCCAAAGACGCAACCAGATGGAAAACTACTGAATGAGATGATTCTAGTTTGTGATGCCTATCGTAGGGTACAACGACACTTTCAATTTACCATTTTAAGCTCTGTCTACACTATCAAACTTTATGTGACAACAAAATGTGATATGCCCATATGTGGACATGATGATGATATCATATCACTACCATATTTGGACATATCACTACCATATTTGGGCATATTACTACCATATTTGGGTACATTACACTAGTTTGATAGTGTAGACAAAGCTTTACAGTAACAAAAACCTTATTACTTTGTGACTAGTATAAAAATA